>NW_017731350.1:5659168-5748639 GCF_001890085.2 Hipposideros armiger | reverse complement strand
TCTCTTTTAGAATTCCTGAAATAGTTATGGGTGAAATGATAGAATGTGATGTGTAATATTTGCTTCAAATTTTAAAAAAGCAGTGTGGGAGTATAGTTAAAACACGATGGTCACAAGTTGGTAATTGCTGAGGTTGGGTGATGGGCACATGGGGTTAATTATACTGTTCTATTACTTTATATGCTTATATTTTACAATAAAATTAATTTAAAAAATAAAGACAGACCCAAATCCAACTTATCAAGCAAAAGCATGAGTAAAATGACATCGTACTTCCAAAAAGTATTCACTGTTATCTGCTTAAAGTTAAACAGTTCCTTCAGTGCTTTCAAGTAGTTGCCTTATAAATCATTCAATATTAAACACAGAGCCAGGGGAGGGAGGATAAACGAATGTGAGTTACAGGAGCATACATGAACTGGAAACTGGACATAAATGAAGTACAACTGCCTCCGAAATGATAATTCCAGTTTTTGGTAAATTGGGATTGAATTAACAAACACCACCTCAGGATCAGAACTATTTTGCAAAGCAAAGTACATTAGCAAATAAATATGTGAAAGATGTTTACGCTTTAGGAAAAGACAGGCATAGGTAATTGCAACCAAGCTCTAAGCCTGTTTGTAAACATTGATACTATATTTTCACTGCTTTTCAGATTGTGATCTAAACATTTGACATCTTTAATGTCTTTCAAAGATATTAAATGGTGCAGGCGTGTGAGAAAGGTTATATATCATTTCTGATTTGTTGCTGACATTGCCGGCAAATGTGCATTTGTGTGCATCTATCTTTAATAAACTGCTGGCCTCCTGTTTGTTATATGGTTCCCCCACTTTGAATGATTTATTGTCCCTCACGTTATTGGCACTACTTCTGAAAGATGTGAGTAGAAGGAGGATTCTAATATGTACATCACCTTAAAAAAATAAGTCAGAGAAAACTCTAAATCAGGACGTTATTTTAAACAGCTTCTACTCATCAGGGAAGAAACTTAGAAACTCAGAGAAAACTTGCCTCTCAAATCTCTCATGAAGCCAAAAGGGTCAATGGAGATGGGTCTCTATCGATCACCGTTCTAATGCTGTTCTACATGTACCCCAAGTTCTGTGAGCCAAGTCCAATGATCTCCTAAGGTCTTATATTTTTATTTTTATTTCACTTTAAAAGGGAGTAAGAACAAATAAAAAACTCAATCTTTACCACCTCTGGTCAGGAATGTGCACTAGTATCAATGTTGTGAAGAGAGGTACGTACGGTCTCATCTTGACTGGCTCTTGGTTAGATCAACATTCCTGGATACAGATCTGAACCCACAAAATAGGGCCAATCTAGGACCTCTGACTGGGAGACTTCAGCACAGTGTGACTTGAAGAGAGAGCTGCTGAAATTAGAGCTGGATCAGTTGACGGGAACCGAGCTCCCTGTCACTACTGGTGATCACTGGCCGAGATGCTATAGACCACTGGTTGTGAAGCCTGACAAGAGTTTTGAATGTCTTTTAAATAAATTAGAGCTATGCAACTTCTCGATATACATGTGTGAATATTGAACAAAATACTACATTACATGTTGGGGGTTCGTTGACCCCATGCACACGATCAATTGTTCAGAATAAGTTTCTGCTTTTGGGGTAATCTTTCAGTAGATAACTCCCATGTTCTATGTCTGTTCTAAGATTCTATTATTCTTCAGGAAAGACTTTTTAAATGCAGGATTAAAGTGATTAAAAGGATTAAAAGTGATTTTAAATTATTTCATCTTGCCCTCTTTAATTATTCATAACCTGGGGAAATGGCCCTGATTTAGTACAAGTGAAATTATTATACATGATTTGGGGTAGGTTTTCATGAGAGCTCATGATGGAGATGTACCCCATCCTAATTATCCTCCTAGCACTTTCACTCAACTTGCTGTCCACTACTTCCCATCTCACTTGTCCACATTCAGTGCCCTTCACATGCCCTCTGAATTTTTCCTCCCACTCAGAGCCTTCCTTGGTGTTTCAGGCCTTGCTCAGCCAAACTCCTACAAAGTAAGGTCTGCTGCACAGTTCTGCCTATAATTACTTTGTCATCTGCACTTATTTTCTCTGTGTTATATGTGTGTTTTTTTCATTTCTGGGAATAGATTATAATATTCTAGATGGCAGGTACCTGGCCAAATTTTCTTTTTCTTTCCCTTTATGCCTAAAACACACATTAGACACTCAAATTAATAAATACCTATTGACTACAATTTATTCTTTGCCTTCTGTCTATGATGGTTTCGCCATGTGTTTGAGAAACATTAAGATCTCAGTGAGGCTAATATAAGGACAGTCTTTTGAAAGAAAGCTCAGAAGTGAGGAGCAGACATTGTTCAATGTGTAAGAATCAGTGCAAGTTTAAAGTATTACATTTTATAGGGATAATGATTAAGGGAAACCATAAGACTGGATTACAGATTTGAAGAAAAGCCTGATGAGAGAAAAGAGGTCAACACATTTTAAAATTGTTTGTGACATTATTTTTAATCATTTTTTAAGAGCTGAAAAGAATTGTCTTATAAATGTTATTCTTAAAAAACATCTATGGAACTTGTTTGGCTCAAGACATGATTTGAAAAACATAGGGGCTGTATTAAATCCTCTGTGGTTGTAATTATCTAAGACCCAGCCTAGTCTCACTTAAATGCCCATTGTCACCTTAGAAGAAAGGTTTCACTTTCCTTCGTTATGAATATTCTCAGTGGCTGCCGGATTAAACAAGAGGTCAGCACCACCCGAGAATATGGAGTCAATTGTGAATTCTCAGCCTCAGTATCTAATTAGAAGTGGTGTATGCAATGCCTCCCTTAATCACTTTGGAGTCATTGGGGTACTTCATTAGTTTCAGTTTTTATCTTGTAACTTCATTCATAAAATATGTTCCTTATCAATTAGCTCCGCCGGGAACAGATCACTGGCCCCGTGCATCCTGCTCGCTCTGATCTCTCAGCCCCGAAGGAGAAGGTCAAAATTCCTCTGCATAATAACACTTTCGACTCTATTACCACACTCAGAACACCATGAAGGGAAAAGAAAAAAAGAGCAAGATAGGAAGTTGCTTACAGGATAAAATAATATCCCCACCACATTTTGCCGGAAATATGAGGTAAAATTGTTTTCTTCAAATAAGTGAAACAATAAATATGATTTAAACAAAAAATTGATCAGAGGTTCAATCTATTCTTTTCCTGGGATCAATAGAAGCATGCTCCCCAAAGACATTTTAAAAGGAGAAATTATCATAATGTCTTTGAGTATGAAATTCTATCCATACATATATTCAATGAGAAGAGACACATACAGGCCATGCTAAAGAGAAAAATGTTTTGGAACAGACGGACACTAAATTCAGGCTATGAACATGGCTGAAGAACAGGGCAGGAAGGTAATGTTACAGAGATATGTACAGACATTAGCAATGCCATCCACTGGGCAAGGACCTCTCGTAGTGATTCAGGCCCATCAGGCCCCATCACAAGTATTATGGAGATGGTGTATCATGCTTCTGGTTCTAAAATAAATAAGCCATGGTGACATAGTGTACAACACAGGGAATACAGTCAATAATAACTTTGCACTATGTCAGATGGTGAATAGACTTTCCATGGGGATCAGATTCAGGTATAGAAATGTTGAATCACTATGTTGTACACTTGAAACTAACACAATATCGTATGCCAGCTATACTTTAATAAATACAATTTTAAAAGTGACAGCATGCTTGATGTTGTTAAACATTTAAATCCTGCAGTAAACTTTCTGCTATTCTAATTCCACATTCACAAAGAAACTTCTGATTCCTAATTTGGCTTCTAAGTTGCCTTGATACTATACCAAGGGCAAGAGAGAGAGAGAATGGAAATATCCAAGGTGACGTAAAGCCTCCCCTCAACTCAAAGCCTCCCCAAAACAGACACACTGTCATCTCTACCCCATTCTATTGGTCAAAGCAAGTCAAATAGCCACAGACAATATCAAGGTGAAGGGAAATTCACTCCGTTCCTTTAGCACATGACAAATGACGTAAGGTGCAGAAGCAGGGCTGATAATGCAGCCTATCACATGTGACCAGCTGCACAGCTCCAGAATCCCCAGTGGCCGCAGTGGCAGCTTTGGAACCTTTGTTCTGATATCATCATGATCTTGACTCAGCCACAAACTTGCATATTTTCTGGGTCTCCTTGTTCAAATATTCAAAAGGAAGAATCTGACTGGATCTTCCTGGCTTATCGTTGGTTCCTCTATGGTGAGGGAGTTTGCTGGTTCAATCAGGGGGCACATCCTCTTAAAAGAATGTAAGCAGAGAGACAGTGCACACATACATACCCAGGATGCTTTTCTTTCAGCTGCCATTATTTTCTGTTGGCAATTCTCTTGGTTTCTCATCATTTGGTTGCTCGAGCAGGCAACCTCCCCTTGAGATGTGCACATTGTCCTATCTAAGATTTTTATATTCACAGAAATTGATTCATTTTACAGTGTTTCACCATGACTTACTGCCCACCTGACCATGGCCAGAAAATGATCTAGTCTTTATCTCAACGTCTTAATACTCTTCATGGAATGAATTATGTCCTTGGCGACTCACTGATGCCTGACCCAACCACAGATCAGGCCCTGATTTCAGCCTGCTGCCTACCTCATTAATGGATACCATTGGTCTTATAGAGGACAGAGAAACAGATGGCTCACTTCAGCTTCTTTCCCCTCTAGAGATTCAATTAGAAGTAAATAGATGATGGGATAGTGGCACCATCTTTTCTTACATCATTTCTTTGAAGGAGCAAATTTTTCCTTCTCAAACTCCCGTAATACACACATTACTTAGAGGAAGCCTATGATTCAAAAGAAAAATGAGGTAAAAATAAAAAAGATAAAGAAGAAAATAGTGTTTGCTAATACAGTGTTTCTGCTGTTGTTCAAATAAAAATAGCCCAACAAAATATAGAGAGCATTTGAATGTATTGACGGAAGGTGGATATTATCTATCAAATAAGTTGGCAGAATACATTTCAATCTACTGTCATCATCTTGAAGAAAATGGTACCATTTTAGTTGACACATGAAGAATGAGCAATGAGACGCAGGTCCTATTTAAGGCACGGCTTTCCTCACAGGGAGACTCTGGGGATACAGCAGAGGAACCCTAAGTGTGAGCTTCCCTTCACCTGAGCCAATTACGGAAAACACAGACATAACCTAATGCCTAAGTACTATGTACATGATATATTGTTATTTTGTTTAAGGGCCAGGAAGCAAAAGAAATATCAAAATAATTTTAACAATAGCACCTGTTTGAAAATAAGCAATTCATTCCACCCTTATAAAATATTTATGGATTTCAAATGGATGTCCTTGAATAAGGCCATTTCATTTCTGTTCTCCACTGAGGATAGGTTAGTTAGAGAGAACTCTAGACCTATTTCCTATTAATTTAACAGAGTTCCAAACCTTTTGTGAAAAAGCAGCCACCCAATAACTATTTACTAAGCTTCATTCTTAATGATTCTGACTTAGTAGTTGTACAAGCAACAGCTCATGCATCGTTTCACCCTATTGAATAGAGAGGAATCACTTCTACGCAATAAAATAATTTGATTTCCATCGAGAAAATGTATTTCAAAACCCAAGAGATTGAAGGAAACTATTACTTTTTATTACCCATATCATAATGTTCATCTTAATTACTGCTAAATCAGGTTCACAGATGTAGTCTAATTGAATGTATAACTTTTTAATTGAAAAGGAGAAAAGTATGAGATTTGAATTCTAACAATTGGGTGAAAGTTCCCTTCCAAAAAGCTTTCCTGGGAGAACTGAGGTTCTTAAAAATGTCGTAATTGTCAGATACCAACATTGCACAAATAAAGTACTTTGGAATTTGGAAACATGATTTAGGTGTTGTGTTCTCAGTTACACCCAGAGTTAGAGCCAGGTCAAAGTGGCAGGATGCTGGGAGTGATGTGGCAGGCCACTTAAGGCTACTCTCAACTCAACCTCTGATATTTTAACCCATCTCCAGTTAAAAGATTTCACACTTTACCTAAAGAATAAAAGGTGGGGCCCTGACTTCCCTCGTTTGGATAGTCAAATGACCATTGTGTCTTCATGAACTTCAGTGGGAAGGTCCCCTGTGACTCGCTGTCTTCTAACCATCAGGGGGCTCTCTAACGGAAGGGCAGGTCTCTAGGACACTTATGCCAACAAGACCCATTGAAATACGTTGGGCCCATTGAAATTCTTCTTCATGACAAGAATAAGCATCAGCAAAAATGAACCCAGCTGTGCTCCACTTCTCCATCCTGAAAAATAACAGAGATTCCTAGAAGTCTATCCAAATTGGTTTTGAAGAAATAAGAGTTTAGTTTTGTCCATAATAACCCCAAAGCTTAACCTTCTATTTATACTAAAAAATAGCAAATTATGTTCTATTTTTGGTAGCCTAAATTTTTATCCATTCTACTATAAGTTGATGAAAATAAATTTCTAGTGGTATTATTGCATTATTGCTATACCTTTCATCTGTAATTGAACAGTATTTCCTACATCTGTTTTATTTTTCTATATAAAATTATTTTATGTTTCCCTGAATGCACTACAGTGAAACATGAAATGGCTAAACTTACTGAAAGAACATCTGAGATGAAGAAAAAAAATTTATATATATATGTATACACACACACACACACACAATTTGCAATACAAGGCTTATGGTTTAGATTTTTGTTATCTGGGTATGCATAGGAATGTGAAATTTTTTTCAGACATTCCATTTTGTTAAAAGACCAATTAGTCTGACTCATCAAATCCCCTCTTTATATTCTGTATCATGTATTGCACATGTTTCTATTTATGCACCAGAGAACACCACTTGAACTTCCACTGAAAACAGCCTCGGAATACGTAGATGGTAATCATATGCTTAGACAGCAAAGGAAGCCTTTCATGACTATTTTTAATGTCTCCATAACCACTTGAGATGTCTTTTTGGGAACCAGAAAGCTGCAGAATCAATGTGTTCAAAAATGGTATCGTTCAGCCATTGCTTATGCATCCGCTTCCACTAAGTTCTTAAAGGCCAGGCTCTAAGCTTACACCGAGGCAGGAGGAGTAATAGGACTTTAAGGGTGTGGGTTATAATTCAAGTAGGATGGTATTAGCATAAAAGAACATAAGCTGCTTTTTCTGAATGCAAACACGGTCCCTAAACCGAGGATGTAAATTAGTATTACAATGAAAGCCGCCAGAAGGACAGAACTTGGAAGTGTTCCCTTCTCTGAGCAGCAGGAGACTGTTCAGGTCCTGCTGTTTTGAAAACCTTTCTCCCCTCATGCAGGCTGCCCTGCTAAGAGAAATCCATTTGAATATTTTGGCAATCACAGAAGCCCCCACATAAATTATGGATACAGAAATGCAGAAGACAGTCTAACAAATGGAACACGGTGGAATCTGTTTCTCCGCCGCCATATGGTGTCGACAGAATGCCACTTTGTTTCTCTGGGAAACAGCTCATCATTAAAAAATAAATAGCATCTTTTCCGTGGGGAGAGAACCCACAGTCATTATTTTGAAAAATAACAAACAAGGATCTCTGTCCTTTCATTTTACAATCTCATTTTTTCCTTAACAATATTATTATCACCGCACACAGAGACTGTTGTTTTGGGGTTTTGGTTTTTGTTTTCCCCAGGAAAATTCCCGACAGCGTGGATCTTGTGGGTGAACGGGAACTCAACATCATGTTGTTCCAGATTTGAGGAGCGAAGTCCAAACACAACACTCACCGTGAAAAAGCCGGGCACCTGATTATACATCTTCTTCTTCCCTTTGCAAAAACTGTTCTTTCAAACTAACATGGATTTCACTTATAGCTAAGTAAAGGCATTTAAGTATAAATAACGTAAGTTATGAGTTCAATGCCTATAAGTTAAGCATAAGCATTTTATGCTTATAGATATAATGCATATAAACCATCCCAGTTTATGGTAAGTTTAACAATTTCCAAATGGAACTTGGATGAGATTGTTATTTATGGAATAAAGTTGTCACTGGAATTCATTGCATAATAGATTTGATCATTTACCTTCTCTCAGATCCAGGAACTTTATTCACATTCCACAATTAAATGGAATGCAAAGCCTATCTGTGCCTGTCTCCTTCCTACACCCCTTTTCTGGGGCTGTCCACTTTTACACACACACACACACACACACACACACACACACACACACTTTTCTTACAAGCACCTGTCATCCTTCTACAAAGCAGACTGATGAAATTTGATATCTGCAGCACTCTCAATAAACAAATTGCAGTACCTTCCAATCAACATAAGTCTCAAAATGTTTTCAAAAAAATGTGATTTTACTTGATGTTCAAATAGCACTGAGATGGAGTGGAAAAGGTTATCATTTCTTCCTTGCAAACAAAGACACAGCAGAAGGGGTTAAGGAACTAACCCCCTAGACAACAGTCTCAGGTCCGCACTCTGCCTGGTCTTCTGACTCCTAGATGAAGGACTTTTGTTTCATTTTTGGTTTCTTAGCACTCTGTTAGCTGAGGTAGTGGAACAGAAGAAGACCTGCATCATTATTGCTCATCTTCCATCTTTCCTTCAGTGATGGACTCTGACTATGTGGCTACATTGGGCTTGTTATTGATAATACATTGCCTACCGATTTCCTCCTCTATCAGGCATTTATTGTAAGATACTATAGGGAAGTGAAAGGTTTATGCAAGTCAGTTACCACAGAGCAAAAGAAAAGCAGACATCTACAAAGGTTTTACTGTGTTCCAAATGCAAACCTTTAAGATTCTGAAGGCAGGATTACCTACTTCCATTGGATGAACTCTGTGAAATAGGATTTGGGGTCAGAAAAATGTTTGAGTTGATAAGCTGCTTTGTGTTGTGGTACTTAGTATGCTGCTATTCTGAAACAAGCAAAAATGTTATAATATGCTGTCCTGTTGGAATGATGACTAAGAAAGTTTCCCCAATACCAGGTAAATGAGGAGAGCACAGAATCTGGTCCTCCTGTGGCCCTTAAAGTCAAGAACAGAAGCGGTGCATGTCCCCTTTTCCCCCCAGCTCTCTGTCAACATGAAATTCCGTTCTGCAATGTAAAATGGAGTCTCTGCCAAACTGAAAGAGTCCTCACAGCCTCATCTGATCAAATTCATTTCTATCACTTCTAAGGATAGCTTATGCAAAACGAGAACTGATCTGTGGGTGCATATGTTATTTTATTTCTTTCCTTCAGCTCTCCCAGCTTTGTCCTTTATCATTCCCTCAATTCATGTCTGGGATGGGGAGTTTGCAAATGAAGAAGCAGGGAAATATTTTATATCTGCAAAGTTCCAAGGCATATGCTTTGTTCCTTGTTATGAGAAACACTGTCCCCGAGAAATTCCATACAACTGGCAGATGAGTCCAATGTGGTTGACAGCTTGTCAATAGTGGATGCTGATGGCTACATGGCAGCAATGCATCAAACCAAAATGCCATCCACCCAGACAGCGGACCGAGTGAATGGAATGCAACTTTAGGTGTCGGATCTGATGGAGAGTATGAAAGAATATATTTTGCGTTATGATTCAATGAAAGCTAGTCAGCAATCACTTGCATCTAGCATTGTATGATTTTAAGCGTGAGTTCCAAATGTTGAGGTAAAGATTTGGGGGGGGCATGTATGAGGGAGGTGGTCTGGGAAGAAGCCAGGCTATTATTTAAGTTTGTCCTTTATGAAAAGAAAAATAACTGAAGTTATAGTAACTTGAAATAACTAAAATCGAATTAAATTAAATATTTAGTTCTTCAGTTGTAGTGACCACGTTTTAAGTTCTCAATAGCCAGTAGACACTTGGGCTATTGTGTTCAGCACAAATATAGAATATTTTCATCATCACAGAATGTTCTACTGGACAACACTATTATAATGAGTCAAACATTCCTTTGTGATTATGTCATTCATCCAATAACTCCCTTTGCTGTGTGTATGCTTTTCAAGAGAGCCACCATACAGTTAAGAGACTTGGGTCTGACTTCCTTCCTCAGGGCTGCTCTTGGTTTCTTGCCTAGTAAAACCGAGGCCATAGTGACAATGACTGTATCGGGCTGTTTCTGGAAGAAACAAGCCTAAGGTATTATCTAGTGGTGTTTAAGTGCTCAGTAAGTGACTTAATTATACTAATAGTCATGCCCAGTAGATTGTGTCCATAAATTTAGTTCTGTGAAACAATTGTTGAGTCATCTTTTTCCTCATTATGTTAGGGAAAGGTTTCTATTTTTTATATTTGAATTGCTAACAGCAATGACGACCAGCACAAAAAAATGGGTGCCCACTGATTATTTAACATGAGCTAGGTGCAAATATGTCTAGATTCAAGGTCTGTTATTGCTAGACACTACCCAGTGAGTTATTGCTAGACACTACCCAGTGAGTTGTGTGCCCTTGGAGGAGTTACTGGACCTCACTAACCTTAATTTTCCTAATATTAAAACTGGAGATAATAATAGTCCTTGTGAGGATTAAATTAATGCTGTACATAAAGCTCTTAGGACAGTGGCCAGCACATGCTAAGTACTCATTAAATGTTAGCTGTTTTGATTACCATTTTCCAAGCACTTTGATAAATACTTTACAGTTATTAGGTTCTTATGACAACCTTATAAGACATGTATTATCATTAGCTACGTTTCACAGATGGAAAAACCGAGACTTGGAGAGGTTCAGGCATGTCACCAATTGAACACAGGAGGAAAGTAAGCTGGAGCCAGGATTTGCACCAGGCGCTCTACCCTAAGAGCCTGAGTGACTAACCTGGATCAAGGCATCAAACTTGTGAGCTTATTATGAAGATTTGAGATAATGCAGGTAAAGCATATAGCACATATATTTTTAATGATTATATTATTATTATTATTATTATTATTATTATTCTAAAGCTCATTAAGGAATGTGTTGGCTTTGGTAGTAATTTTAGTGTTTCTTGATGAGGGGGTGATTATGGTGTTATCAGAGTGGAAATTGTAACTGATATTTTATTATCACAGAGCATTTTAGTGTCACCTAATAATGCATCATTTATGGTTGATGTACCGTTCCTCCTCTCAAATTTCATTGTGATAATAATAGTAAAAATTGTAATGCCATGCTATACAAACAAACCAGTAAGCAGGTGCTACCTAAAGCAGGGACAATGACAATGTGTTGCCTTTGAAACCATGAACTGGCCTTTGTGGAAGAGTCTTAAATGAAATGGAAGATGACAGCAGTGTACAGAGAGCTGTCCTCACAAGTGGAACTGAAGTCAGTGTCCTGAACTGCGAGAACTGTACCCAGCCGAAGCTGTGCAAACTTCCTGCCGATCTGGCAGAGAGTGACATCAAAAGAAATGCTTTGCAGACCACAATTTTTCAGCATGTTATTCCAGCCTGGAGCAGCCTATTCCTATTAGCATAAAGCAACATAAGTCATTTTGGAAGGCACAGTCAGGGGGACAGTATTTTTTATTGCTCCTTTTCAGAAATGTGTTAAACTACAGTGCTGGATACTTAAGCTGATTATTTCTGCACCAAAGAACACCTGACCTCTGATAAGGCAAACTCTTTAGAAACCAAACTCAAATCAAAGAAGCCTTAGTTTTGGCCACTGAGGAAAAATAAAAGGTATTGAGAGATCATTTGGAATTTGGGGTTGAGACCATCTGATTGTTATGGTAAAAAAAGATAAATGGCCTCTTCACAAATTTTTAACATTTTTCCTATAGCAAGGAGAGCGGATAATGTAATTTCTCAATATTTCCAAGCAGTATAGAATGAAATTAAAGAAACAAAACAAAAAAACACATGGCCATTCTAAAGAATTTTGGTAGTGGGTTACCTAAAGGCTGAGAAGAATCATGAGTAGATATGACAATATTATCAGGACCTAAGAAAAATGTGATTAGTTAAAATGATAGTTCAAAACAAACTGGATGAATTTTAACAAAAATCAAAGTGAATCCTGCTCAGGGCTTTCAAATTTCAATTTCTCCAATTCCCTTAGGAGATATGGCTTAATAAGAACTCATGTGGAAAATGAACCAAAAACCTTAGCTGCTCGTCAGCTAAATGTAAGGTACAGTGTGACGCTGCATGACAAAATGTGATGTAATCTTGGTCCATGTTAAAAAAGGTAGACTATCCAGGTCATGGGAGGCAACAGCTAGAATACATTCTGTGATGGAGAGAGGTAATCTAGAGTTCAGGCAGCTTATACACGGCAGCGGAAAATACTAGGATGAGGGGCAGGTGCATGCATGAGTCCAAAAGCAGTTAGGTGAGCAGATTGTGGGGATCTGGGAAATAAGAGCTGGGTAAGAGGTGCCTAGGGCAAAAGAGAACATTATATCAATTGGATAACCATAATTATACGTATGGACATTTTTAATCATGTTATTGCATTCTCAAGCTGAGCACGGCATGCCCTGAGTCACTGTCTGACTCATCTACCTCCTCTGAAATGTGACAGTCCAGCTGAGCTTGACTTACTGTGCGTGCACATATTTTTCATCTTCTATTGCTTC
Source organism: Hipposideros armiger (assembly GCF_001890085.2). Classification (NCBI taxonomy): domain Eukaryota; kingdom Metazoa; phylum Chordata; class Mammalia; order Chiroptera; family Hipposideridae; genus Hipposideros; species Hipposideros armiger. The sequence goes on along the minus strand of NW_017731350.1, from coordinate 5,736,044 downwards.
TCATAGTCTCCTCAAATCTCCTGTGAGCTTCCCCAGGCCAGGGATCCTATCTTGTTTAGTCATACAGCAAATGGGACTGACTCTAAGAGGCCCTCACTGACTATCTGTTGATTTCCTCCAACATGTCACTTTTTTCCCTTTTTTTTTTTTTGCTATTAGGTTAAACACTGTTCACAATCTGGAAGGGACTTTCTACTCCAACTTAGCTGTTCCTCCTGGTCTTCCATATGGGCCATCAAGATGCGTTATCATTAGCAGCCTTTTAAATGCCTCTTAATTGGAGAAGTTAGGCATTTGGTATCAAGGGGGCATAGAATTCAATTCAGTTTAGATACTCCCATATCTACTTTTCAAAATCCAAGCGAGGAAGTCAAAAGGCTTTGGGGTAGCAAAAGCTGTAACTTAATTGGTAACACCTGCAGAGAGCAAGTGATAAACGCGTGAGGATAAGGGATATCTCCAATCTTTTTCTGTTGTCATTCCCCTTACATGCATCCCTATTGAGCAGTATACTTCTAACCGTTTGAGTCAAACCTGTTCAGGAAAAGAAAAAATATCAACTAGAAAAAGATGTTCTCATATTAACAGCACTTTTGGAAACGCGGTTGAAATTCTTAATAAAAACTATTTCATCTCTTTCCTTTCTTCCCATCACAATCTAAGTTATTGAGGCTAAAAATTCAAATGAACATATCTTACCAAAATATTTATTCAAGTAGGAATGTTAGTGATTTTCAGATGCTTGCCGGCAGAGTGGAAACAGAAAGATAAACGACTTTCTCACCCTATTCGGGAGTTATTGTTATCTTCGAGCCTGTGATGTTCCCTCATTATCGAGGGGTACACAAACCCAGGCAGTGCATAATTTGGGAACCAAACGTAAAATAGTAAAACATTTCTCGAGATGCTTTCACCATTTCACCATTTTAAAGAAGAATTTAAATGCAGGGAAAGAAGTATAACTCATACTGGCTCTACACAAGCATTAAAATTCCAAGCACAAAGCCCCGTGCACTGCTTCTCCACGGGATGCTGCCAACACCTTGCGAACAGCAGCCTGGAATCCCAAGCCATGGAACTCCTGGGCCTTCAGGAGCAGGCCTGGTATGGCCAAAGTTCATTTGCTGCATCCTACCGATTGTCCAACTGAGGTCCTGGGATGGGAGGCAGCCATGACTTTTCTCAGACTGATACGGCAAAAGTTATGAAATGAACAAATTCCACTTTTCTTACCAATGGACAAAGTAATCACCTGTGCTTACAATATCATTCCAATTCTCCAGGGAAACAGTTTGGCCAATCAAAGGACTGGCTGTTTACTTCCATTTTAATCAGTCAGCCAATCATGTCTGAAACGAGAGCTTGCTTAATTACACTCTCAGCCCCGTGCTTAGCTTGCTGTGAAGAATGGAGGGAGCCGAGTACAGTTTCGCCTGCTAGGAAACCTGATTCAGACACACCTGAAACAATTAGAGAACAGAACAGGATGAGATGCAATTAAATGAGAAAACGTTAAGAGGAGTGATTATAAGTGCTTTGCAGGGCTCAAAGTGTGGCTCCAGCAACGGAGAGAGTCATCAAGAGAGGGTTCTTTCTCTCTGGGCTTTATCGTCACCCTTTCCATCTCTTGTTGGCTGCATCGTTTAGGATTAACAGAAACGCCAAGCTGCTTCAGACATGGTGCCTGCTGCACAATGGCCAGGCTCATCTCTTGTTTTTTCCATTCACTGTCCGGCTCTGTTTTGGCAGGTACTCTTATTATTGCCTGAAATCCCCTTCTATTGGCCCATTGCAAACTCTTCTTAGCGTGACAATCATTTTCTTCTTATGCATGTCACCAGAGTCCATATTTTTTTGTAAGGGTGACAGGCAGGCTTTTGTTCTCTTCTTAACCAGTCTGTGGGGTCCCCAGAGGTCCACATGGGCCTTTAGCAATTATAGATGTTTAAAAATGAAAGAATATTTTAGTAGTCCTGAGGATGGTCTCAGGGTATGATACAACCAATTTATCCAGTAAGGCACCTGAGATGAGGTCCATTTACTTTTGTATGTATAAAAAATTTGAACATTTAGTTCAAACTGACTCTCTGACTCTTGAATTTAAAAAGATTTTCTTTTTTTCTTTTTGCAGAACCTTTTTGCTCACTCTCAAATTATTTCTTCCCCTCCACATTCTTACTGAGGCCACACATGAGCCAATGGCCTTAATAAACTCCTCATTATTACATAGCCCCTAAATGCCAGGTTCTTGCAAAACAAAACATTTACAAAGGGGAAATATAAAGAATAATGATTTAATCCTGACACCTTACAATACTTTTATTTTTTTCAAAACTACTATGTCAAACTAACTCAATTTATCGTGGTCATTTTTTTTTCTAACAGAAGACAGAGATCAGAAGTAATGAACATGCTTTAGATTATCATGAAGGCAATGCAAACACATAGTCAAACGTAGACCACTCCAGGACTATAATATAACCAGAGATATAACATTTTAATTCAAACGTTAATGATTCATATATCACTTGTTATCTTCACCTGTCAACACTTCTGACAGCCTATTTTAATATTTGGTGTTTTTTCATACTTTATCTTGTAAAAAGAATTTTATCCTTTTCTCACTGTATTCTTCAACATGGAGGGGAAAAAAGGCCAGACTAGAGTTTTAAATTTTAGCCCTGGAAGATGATAGCAATGGTTTCTAGTAACAACAACCAAAAAAACAAATTTCCTGTCCGAAGAAAGGACTGATTTCTCCAGCCATAGTAGCAAATAATCACCAGAACCAATTCTAAATCCATCCTCATTGATCAGTTTCAACTCCGCACAGGTAACCATGCTAGTGAAAGCCAGCCAATCAATGACAGCCCAATATTCCTAAAAATCAGCTAGTGAGTAACAATGATTTTCAAGTAATCATTCTTTCACAGCTAAGATCAACCAGTATCTAAATACTCTTGTTTTTGAAATTCTACCAGTCAGTGAGCTGTACAATTCTTGAATCCCTGTGCAAGGTCAGGTCTCTGCTTTGCTCATTGTGAAGTCAAGAGCAAAGCTCTCCCACATTTAGCAAGCAATAAGTTCGCATCTTTCTTTCAGAGTGATGGCCACTTTTGTGTAATCTAATGATATCTTATTAGTGTATCATATTGAAAGATTCATCATTTATTTATTTACACCCCTATTTATTTCAAATAGAATATATGTAGTTAAATATTATAACAGCCAACCAATGACCCAAGCTGCAATATGCAGGAGGTTGGTCTATAATGGAATAAGCCAACAAAATTGTCTGTTTAGCCTTGTTGGTTTATTCGAATGTAACATCTCCATTAGTATCCATATTTCTTCACTGCTCTCCCAATAGCTACTAAAATCCAAGCTTCAAACAAATTATCACACAGTATAAAGAGAGGTGATAGAATATGACAATGGCTTAACATGATAGAAAAGTCAGGCCCTCCAAGGTTAGCCTTCACCTCAGAAAGTTTAGACACCATATACTTGAAAGAGGTTCCCAATGTCTATCCAATTAGTTCACACACAATAAAAATAAGAGAACAAGGGTGAATGGTTTCCCTTACGTGTATTGAAGGCATTTGAAAGCATGTACCTTTTGAATAGCAATTATTTTCTCAAAACCAAAAGGCTTTAATGAGTGTGATAAGACATCATATACCATTTTGTTTACAGTAGACATTTTGTATTCATTAGAGGGTTTCCAATAAGAATACCATATACATGACTATATACATCATTATCTCTTAAAGTTATTTTTAAGTGCTACTTTTTAGATCGTCTCTACTTTACCAAAGTTTATTGCTGTAAAGTATGCAAAAATGTGTTGAAGACTCCACATAATAGAATGACTAGTATAGTATTATCATACTACACATACCTGTGTCAGACTTACTGGGTCCAGAGAGAGCTCATTATCTATTTTATAAATGAGGATCAAGTCGCCTAGCACAATGTGTTTAGCCATGATAAATACCATGACTCTCCAAGGTCCTTTATATCCTCTGAGCAAGCTTTCCTGCCATCTGCTATGAACCTGCCCACACGGCCTCTGCAGCTTCTCTAGTTCCTATCTCAATGCTTCTGCTCGTGCTTTTCCCCCAAATACGCGCTATTCTTTCCCCTTCATTATTAAACGCCCAAACCCTCCCCTTCCTCTCCAGTTCCACAACCAATGGGAAGGCATATACTATTACTTTCTGAGACTCTTCCTCTCCCTCCTGTGAGCTCACATACACTGTGCTAGTCGATGTCTTCATGTATTCATTTACTCAAAAACATTCAAGTACCTTGCTGGGAAATATGCCGTCATTTGGTAATTACCACCTGTTACCTTGTGTTATAGCTATCTGGGTCCCTGTCTCATTCTCCTTTATTAACTTTCTTGAGTGCAAAGATGTGCCTTTTTCATCACACAGTGATTAATACATGCTAAGTAGATGAACACGCTTGCCTTTGGCGTGGCAGGAGGGCTCGCAGAAGGTGAACCAAGTAAACACCCTGTGATTCAGTTATCAAACAAGGATCTCATCAAGGCTGGTTTATTTCACATTTCCCTTGAACAATTTTAAAAATGCTCCTTCTGCAGTGGATGAATCATGAGCCCTCTAAGAAATAGAAATTGAAGCAGTGTATTCACAGAGTGCATGAAATAAGTTTTAAAACCTCCAGCTATTGGTAATTGTCAATCATTTTAAAAAGTCTATCAATTTAGCTCAGGTGCTGCTAGAGCTCTCTGTGCTGCAATATCCCTAAGGACACCATGTATTCCTGAGATTAGAGTGTTTGGGGATCTCTGAAAAGCATGGAAGACACCCCACAGACGCTTGTTAAGATATTTAACAGCAACCAACAACAGACCAGGGAGGCTAAGGTCTCTGGACAATTTGTCCTTTCAGCTTGGAGGGCACAGAGGTTGGCCGTGTTCGTAATGAGCACTAAAAGCTGCAGTGCGTATATGAAGAACTCTGTTGATATTAACAACTTGTATTAATACATGCACCACCTGAGGTTAAGAACCAGAGCCGTGTGCTACAGAGTGAGTAAACAAATGTGGGTAGGACAGAACCTGTGTCCTCAAGGTGCTCATGTTCATCGGCTTATCAGTCTCTGCCATTCTGTAGTATTTCTAGGAAGGGCCCCCTTTTGTTTCGGCCACTGCCCTGGCCCAGGTCCTGGCAGAACCAGGGCTCTCTGAACTTTGCTGTCTCCGGGCTCCAGCTGGCACATCGTTGCCGACTTCCCTCCCGCTGTGGAGGCATCTCCTGAGACTGTGGATCCTATCCCTTCCCTTCCCTTCCCACCCATCTTCTCTAAGAGCTCATCTGCTTGCAGCACTTCCTCTCTCACTGGGATGTAAATGACTCCCAAATCTATTTCTCTACTTTGCATGTCTATCTCTCTACATCATAGGGTACTTACTGCATGCTGTTGTCAGGCAATCATTACTCAGTAAATACTTGTGGCCTGATTGTAGGATAAGATGGAAGTAATCTTCTTTCAGGTAAATGCATAAAAGGCTTTTCTAGGTCAAGATGGCCTTGCCCTTCCTAAATTCAAAACTAGAGCAAAAAAGATGAAATTACTACAGGTACACTCCTTAGAGGAAAAGACTGTATAATTTTTGTTCAACATCTGTTTTCTCTGCTCAGCAATGCCTCCTCATCCTGAGATGGCCCCCCTCTCTCCATTCTACATCCACGACAGCCATCTCACCATGTGATCCTGTCCCAAGTGGGTGTTTGACCCAAACTAGGACAAGGACCCCCTTCCCTGGGATTCTCTAACTTGAAACTAATAGGCACTCTCTCTGCTGGTGTCTGAAACTGGAAAATATAAAACTCCAGGAATGTTTTGCATCATGGAGTCACTAACTCAACAAATATTTGCTAAGCAACGACTATGTGCTCGGCACCCTGCAGTGAAGAACCAGAACACAAGTCCCTGCCCCCTGGTAGAGGAAGACAGATGGCAAGTAAATATGCAAATAGATATACAATATGTCAGATGGGATAAGCTAGAAACCCACTGTCCAGAGAAATCCTTACCTGTGATGTCCAAACTCAGACTAGGAAGGAAAGGAAATAAAGCAAAACTGGAGTACTCATTGCAACACATGCCTCTTTCCCATTCTCATGTCTATGGTTTTTAAACATGAAAACTGCAACAATGAAAGTAACTATCTTAATAACTCCCATTTGGTGAAGGGAGTCAAGTTGTCCAGCATTGCACTGAGTACAGTACATATTGCAGCTAATCCTTACACCTGCCCTTGGAGATAAGCACTAAAAATTAGCCTGACTTTACAGATGCAGAATTTGATGCATAGAGGAGTAATGTCATTTGGCCATTTGGCCAGTGTCACAGGGTGAGCAGCAGAGCTAGCGTTAGAACCCAGGCTGTCTTCCACCAGAAGCCTCGCTTTTCCCTCTCACTATATCATACGGCCACCGAGCAGCCTCCACACCCAGACACTATGCAGAATAAAGTGCATCACACCTCTAGGAGCTTGTGGGCAAACGGGGGAGGTAAATCCTTCAGGGCACGAGTGCGACACAGTTGCTGCCATTACACAACTTAGACAGCAAGTATAAAATGTGTGAACTTGAGTCCTCAGCTCCATTTAACCTGCTGGAGTCATCCGAAGGCCAAGCCCACCTCCTTTCCAGCATAGCAGCTCTGACAGAAGGCCGGCTACGTCTACCTAAGGCTGGATCGGGGAGAAAGACCTCCTGGGTGAAATGGTGAAATGGCAGCCCATTTCTGCCCTGGTACCTTGAACAAGTGTCCTTGGTGTTTGCTGGAAGCACAGGATGAAGCAGCATGGCTTGTCCAGCACCTCCCAACCAACTCTTCTTTACAGCTTACTGGAAAGAGAGCACTTAGGAATGGTCTTAGGGCTTCCTCCAGGCCAATACACTAGTACAGACAGTGCTGAAAGAGGTGTCATACCAAATATTAACTCCGCATGAAATGGAAACATGCTTTTTAACTCCCCATCAAATGCAAAATTATATTCCAAACGATAAGAACTTTCCTGGGGTTTTTTTTTCTTTTTAAAGTAATACATTTCCATTAACTGGGCTGTCAGTGAATTAAAGAAGAGGAAAGCAGACATGTACACCTTCCTCATTCAGACATTCATTCTGTTCTCCCACTTTTTAACCATCCATTTTGGCCTTCCTACTAGAAAAGCCCAGGTCAGAAATTCTGTCTCCCAGAGCAGCGTCAACTCCTATTGAAAGAATCCGTGGCCTATGGCCTAAGCAGCAGCCTACAGGAAAATGGGCGGGGGCAGGAAGAGGGGCCGGGAAATGTAGCAGAAAAGTGGGCTAGGAAGGCATCTTTAGAGTTCTCTTAGAAGCTAAAGTGTTTGAAAATTGAATGTCAAAGCCCAGCCAGGTTTTCCTTCCCTAAGGGCGCCTTTTCTCATCTGCAGAAATATTAAGTTCATTTCACACTGCTCTCCTGGAATTCACAATTGATATCAGTTCAGGGAGGAGCTGCAACCCAGGACTGGTCCCCCGCCATAGAGTCTTCCCAGGCCCCTCTCCCAGGCAGGACTGACCTTGCCCTGGTCTCCCCATATCAGGCTTCCACACCTTCCCCAGTCCTCAAGGTGCCTCTGCCCCCCACCCTGCATACCCATGCTGGGTAGTTCCCCTTGTTACATGACAGAATTCTGATCATCGAGAACGTGCCTCATTCATCTAGAATTCCCTCGAGTTTGAAAGAGTGGGAAGAGCATGGGTTTTGAAGTTAAGCAGATCTAGTTTAAACTTCAGCACTTACATCCAATAGATGAGTGACTGACTTAGGTTATTAAACCCCTCAGGGGTTCCATTTCCTAACCAGCACAAGGAGAGATAGTAATACCTGCCTAACCAAGTTGTTCTGATCATTAAAAGAAAACCTAAAATAACTCACAGTTTTTGAAGGATTGCTAAGTGCTGGGCACTATTCTAAGCTACCTGCATACCTGGCTTCCTTTCATCTTTATAACAGACCATAAGGTAGATCCTAGTCTGAGCTCTATTTTATATATATATATATATATATATATATATATATATATATATATATATATATATATNTATGTATGTATGTATATATATGGAAGTTGAGGCTTAGAGAAGTTAAATAAGTTGCCTAAGGTGCTTTAGCCAGAAGACATATAATCATATTAATAACAACAGCTATGCTTTCTGGCACATTGACTATATGCCAGAGAAGTGCAAAATAGTTTACTTGTGTTGTCTTATGTGCTCCATATTTTTTTTCCACTGAAGAAACTGTGTCTTAACAAGATGAAGTAACTTTCTGTGTCTATTCAATCATTATGTAACAGAGCAGAGATGTAACCCCAGATCTTTGAATCAGTCTTTGAGCTTAACCACTTTGGACTGCCTAGAGACAGAACCTATACAGTAGCCCTTTAATATATTTTGTGAAACCAAATTGACTCTATGGGGAGACTTCTATTCACACACATTAGATTTCTTATGGAGGAAGTATCCGTTTTAAGTCATATGCATAGTGAACTTGATTTTCTTGTTAGTTTCTTCATGGAGAGGGTCTAAAAGAGAAGACAGTGAGGAAGAGCATGAAGTGCTCAACCTCAAGTGTTCAGCCCTTGAAATGAAGGCCAGCTCACCATGTCCTTAATTTGGGAACCCAAATCCACAACATTCATTGCAATTTCCGGAGCTGCTAGACTCCATTGAAAATGGATACAAAGCACTTCTTTGGCAAGCTTTGTTGCCAAAACAATGGTAGCGATACAAATAACTAGTAAGAGAGGGTTGATTAAGTATGATCCATTAACTGTATGCAACATCATGCATCCATGAAAACAGTAATTATGAAGACTAGAGAGAAGTACAGGAAAATGCTTAGAATGTTTACCATGTGATGTTGACTGATAAAATACAATGGAGTGTGCATCCTACAATTGATTGCATCTATTTACAATATGAATACATATGAGAGTTAAAAGCAAAGGTTAATATAAAAGGAATTAAATACTTACGTTATGTACAATGGTAGGGTTCTGGGTGGTGTTTTATAGATTTAAAAAAGATCCTATTGTTTTGACAGTAAAACATCAGAATTAAATATTAAAACACACTGCAGACACTGCCCCAAGAGGTGGGCCATGGAAGTACAGGCAATAACTATTCACAAATATTTTTCCTTGCCATTATTCCCACCCCCCAGACACCAGGGAGACCAACAAAGAAAATCAGCAGGCATAGTAATAACTTGCTCTCTGGCCCACAAGGTGTGTCCATATGCTATTAATACTCTTTATCTGCTGCTTTGGTAAGGCAAGAAGATGCTATATATTCTCCCAACACTACTTTTTCAGTGAAGTACAGAATAGCCGGGAACGTCTTGCTAACTGGAACGCGGAGGTGGAAGGATGGGTCCATGACTTGAACCAGAACTTTTCCTATCTAGCTCAGGGATCTTTTCCTTGCACCAGGAATTCTATATATTCCCGTGATTGCAAACAGTGGTTTGTGCATTTGGGGTGTGCAAGTCAGCATACTGATTTTTCTCGGAAGGTTATAGGGAATAGGCGTCATGGTTTCCTTTTTGATACTGTGAGTTTGGGCTGGAGGTGTGCATAATGTTACAGGACTGGAAGAAAGATGCCGTCAGAAATAGGCAGGGATTTGGAGTGCTAATCGTTTCCTCATTCACCTTTTTCCTGAAGCCTCCTCTGAGCTGGCCCCAGGACGGCCTGAAGAGGGTACCCAGTTGTGCAAGTCCCTTCCTTTCTCCTGAACACACAATGCCTGCCACCCCCATGCTCCTTTAAGTCCTGCCCCCTTCTCCCAGTCTCTCCCCCCATTCCCCTCTCAGCCTCAAGGCGCTGAGTTGGGAGGGACTGTCTCTGCTCCTTCCTAGGCTGACTCAGAGCTTTAAGCCCTGATCTCTCTTTAATTTTAAGCAAAATTAAACACTGAACTCCTGTGTCAGAGAGCAGGACTGGGGAAACGCATTAGGGAAATTATAAATGTCCACAGTTCTGTTCAACAGCCAAGCTATCGCTGCTTCCATCTTTACTGTCTGCATGTGTGGTCTCCAGCACCCCCGGATCACAGGGCGGTGAAGCGGACGCCTGTTCTGTGTGGAGCCCTAAGGCAAACTCCAGCAACAGGGAGGCCCTCTCCCTGCTGGAAGCCTCCATAATTTCCCTGAGAGTGAAAGGTGGGTTGTGTAGGTGACAGGGCCAAGAGTGCATGCTAGAAGCTTCTCCCTGCCCACGTCTATGTAAAGGGTGTGTGTGCGCATGTGCGTGTGTGTGCATGTGCATGTGTGTGCGTGTGTGTGTCCAGAAAGTCAAGTCCAGGCCTTTGGAAATGTATCAGAAATCTATGTCCACATTAACCTGGGATCTAATTTCCTGCCCCAGCCCCTCTGCTTCATCAAGTATAAGGCTGCCTATCTCACAGCGTTGTTTCTTCTATTCGAGTTAAGCCTTCCCTCCTGCCTTGGTTGTAGGTCATGATCTTGGCTGCTCCCTGCAGATTGAAAAGGTTGACTCCTAGATCTATACGTGACCAGCTTAATTCTAGAGAGACCGTTTGAAGTGCTTCACCGTGGTTTAGTTTCCACGTCATTTATCACTGACATCGCCTCATGCATGAAAGTGCAAGGAGATTTAAGGAGCTGGCATTTGCTCACGAGGTCTCCTTTAGTGGAGCGGTGCCTACCATGCTACTTAACTCACTCTGCCACCGGAACATAACTCTCCACACTCCCAGGCACTCCTGTCTTCTGACAGAACAGCACAGCCCTCAGCAAGTGGAGAGCTTTACTCAGAATTCCCGCGTTCCATTGTACTGAATCGTGCATGGCACCCATTGGTGTAGGTCACAACCTGTCTCTGTGCTCTAAATCCCAGGTCTCAAAAACAGCCAGAAAGAGCTTGCTTCTGTAAGCACAAGTCACCTGAATGACCGAAAAATTCTCTGACACCACATAGAAGTTAAATCAAGAAAATACCTTTTTTTTGTTTTGTTTTTGCATTTGAAGAGAACGGGATTTTATGTCTCATTTGGATTTTTGTGTCTTCAATTTATTTTCATGCTTCAAACAGGAACTTTTCTTACTCTGTTAAAACTTAAAAAAATAAAATCAAAGATAACATCTTGATAAGTCTATAGCTGATTTTCCTGTATTCCTCATTCTAGGAGTAAAATATCTAGTTTTGCAAAAACAAGCCCCTAGAAGCAGCACTCTCTGGTAAGGACATTATACGCAGGATTATACAAGTGAAAGGAGCCTTACAAACCAAGTTTCCAAAAACAGAAGTCACACAGAACCCACGCTTTCTCCAGAAATGCAAACACTATATTCTGAAATATTAATATTCTGTCCAGTGAACAGAATGTCCTCCCTTCAAATAGGTTCTGCGTACCTTCTTCCTGAGTTTGAAAGCTCTTGTGCACATCTATACAGACACTCACAGCGCTAGCTCCAACACACATACACACGCACACACACACACACACTATTCCTAAATCAGAAAGCAGATCAAATAAAGCTGTATTTTACCCTTCCACATATCACATTTACACATACACACACATGCACACATGGTTTCCAATGCATGGTCCTATATTTCCTCAATTAAAGAGATGTATTTACTTGAACACCAATGTCCTCTGAAACTATGACTAGTCATCAAGAGTGACCATGATTTTCTGTAGGGGCATGTAGTAAACTGGTAAGACTTTTGCCTATACCCTAGAGATGAAGCTTCTGTGACATTTATCTGATGCTAGACTTACTAAATTATTTTTAAACACTTTGACCATTATAAGTGAAGATACACCCCACTTTATCTATTTGTGTCTAAGCTACAGGAAAGAACTAATGAGTATTATTCAATTTTGCCCATATGACTTAGATTTGGATTTCTCTCTGTTCCGCTGTGGATCTGTGCATTTGTTTCTTTTCTGGGTGAACATATGCTCTGTCCATTTGTACAAATCAGGACCTATTTATAGGCTAAATAGGATGCAATTTGTTCAGTTAATTGCAACTTTTAGAAAGTGCCAATGTCTAATGATGCCTCTTCCCCTAGGTTAGAATTAGTGATAAAATTCCATTATTCAAGAAAATTCTTTTGGGTAAGGAAATTCCCCTTGATAAAATGGAAATTCTCTTGGAAGGTATAATACAAGGAGTCATTATATGGCATTTACTCTGAGAAACTATTATATGACATCCTTTATTACATGGTGGGTGTTGTATGGACCAAGTAGGAAAGGGAAAAAAAAATGGGTCTGGAATGTGAGCATTAATTGAAGGCTCTAATATCAATGAGGGCAACAATAACTCAGGGGAAATAGGTAGAGAAAGGGGAAGGTAAAAGGATGCCAAAAATCATTGGTTTTCTTATTGTCTACCAGCCAGATTCCAAAGACACTACCCATGAGCCAGATCAGAAAAAGAGGCTTCCCATATGGATTGTTATAATTGCCAAATTATAATTTTTTATATTTTGCCAAATTTGCCAAATTGCCAAAGGGAAATTTTACCAGAGTTAGATAGGCAAGGAAGACTTTATTTGAGACTACTACAATAGGGAGAGAGATTAAACTCTACTGAAAAACAATCTTCAATGTCAAGTGGTGGGAGGTTTTACACACTAGGGTGAGCTAGTAGAGAAGTACTGGAGGATGTTAGAGAGGAGGATGGTCGATGTGATTAAGCCATCTGCATTTGCTAATTGTTCTTTATGAAAATTTGACTCCTACCCTCCCACAGAGATTGGGAGACAGGGGCGCTATATTTCTTGATGATTACATTTCAAAGGGATAGCTCTCAGTTCCCTGAGAAAGACATTTCTGGGTTGTAAAACAAACATGGAAGAGGTTAGGAGAAGATTCATATCTTAAAGGAGTCAAGAAAGAATTTATACTTGCAAATTTGCTCAAATAAACTCTCTAAGAAAAGGGAGGTCAGGGGCCAATCTAAAGTTGAGCCAAGCTAGAGGGAATGCTAAAGCCATCTTGGTCATTATATAGTAATATTGGTGAATATATAATGAGCACTTATTAAGTTCTAGTTTCTTCACATGCACTATTTCACGTAACAGCAATGATTTATTTTTTTCTCATTTACAGATGAGGAAATTAAAGCACAGAGAGGCTAGGTTTCCTGCCCATGGTTATATAGAGCCCAGGCAGTCTGCCTTCAGAGTCTACCATCTTAACTGCTCCATACTTAGCTTACACGATGCTGGTATGGTAGTTAACCCATTATCTCAATGTGTGACCTTCAAATGAATCCCATGGTGGATACAGCCTAAGGTGAACTATTATACAATGAGGGACAACTTGTGCAGTCCCCTCTCCTGAGCATAGCAGGTAGAATTTTGACCACTTTTAGATAGTAGACTATGCCCCCCAAAGATTACATTTTGTTATATAAGGCTCCATCTTAGCAATCTGGACTGAGAGGTTCTCCTATTGGGTTTGAAGGGAGCCGCCATGTTATGAGAGGGCCTGTCAGAAGCCCATATGGTAAGGAACTGTAGGAAGCCTCGAACACTGACAGCAGCCCCCAGGTGACATCCAGCAAGAGCATGGGGATCTCAGTCTAAATTCTGATCTGAACTGTGCCAATAATCTCATGATCTTGGGAGAGAACTTTGAGCTTCAGATGAGAGCACAGCTCGGCCAACACCTTGACTGCAGCTTTGTGAGATCCTGAGCAGAGGGCCCAGCTAAGCCTTGCCCAGACTCCTGACTCAGTTTAACTTACAGAGTTTGAGCTAATTTGTTGATATTTCTGTTGTCTTGGTGAGTGTTCTGACTCTCACTTACTACAACAAACTCCTAAAAGCTCTTTCTGTCTCCAGTTTTGTGCTCCTTCAAATCTGCCTACCATGGATATCATCTAAGAATGTGTGTCTTGATATGTAATTCTTCAATGTCAAATACAGTATTAGCACCTAAACATTTTTAAGATGAAGCCCAAACACATGGTATATTATAAAAAGCTCTCTCCAAATTACCATACGTTTCCTAACCTCTTATCACCTCCTCCATGTACTATTCATCCATCCCTTCTTTTAATCAACCTGTAGTTCCCTAATGCCTACCTTTTACTGGAAATTGTTCTAGGCACTGTGTATAAGAAGCATAAATGACAACATTTCTTCCAATGCCTCTCATGTGATTGACGAGACAGACAACTTAATCAACTATCACAGTTCATAAAAAGTCCATGACTTAAAGCAGTTAAATGGTATAATTCCAATCCCACCACTTATTGTTTCTGAGAATTTGGAGAAGTGAGATTTTGTCTCTGAACTTTTGCGTTCTCACTTGTATATACTGGAAATAACACCTAACATCTCATGGCATCCTTGAGAAGAATTAAATTAGATGATACAAATAAAGTTATTAGCATAATGCTGAATACAGAGTGAAACTCTAGTAAGTACTAGTTAAATTTTGATATTTTTTGTTTGTATTTATTGACATGTATTTTATACATGAAGAGGGGAAGGACAAGGATCCCAGCGGGGGGTGGCAAATCAGGGTGCTCACGGGCAGGCAGCCTCGGGGTGAGCCTGGAAGTCTGACAGGACTTAGACCCAAATGTGGAAGGTTTCCAGGTAAGGAGGACAATGTGCGCGAAGACACAGATGCCTGAAACAGCAGGGTGTGTTACAGACGCAGTAGTTGGGCTTGTTTGAGAAAAAGGTGCATGTGGGAGAATTAAAGTTCTTCTCATTTATTTCCCAGTACCCATTTTTATTCCCCATAAAAGAAAAAAAAATTGTTTATCTGGCACTTACTATGTGCCAGACATTGTTCTAAATGTTTTACATCTATGAATGTACTGAATCCTACCCATTGAGGTAAGTACTAATAACCTTATTTTGCAGATGAAGAAAGTGAAACCAAGAAGGGGTAAGTATCTTTCCCAAGATTAGAAAACATGTAATTTGTAGATCTCAGATTTAACCCAAGCAATGGCAGAGGTCTTTACTACGGCGTGTATGCATTTCCAAACTCCACCAAACCTAATAGATGCAAATAAACACAGAAGCTAGGAAGCAGATAGGGGGAACAATTGGATAAATTGCATCATTAAATGTACCTGGTTTACTCTCTTTAACACAAATGAAAAATATGAAACTCAGAAAGGCTAAGTGACTCTCCTTCCATATTGAATGCAGTAAATGGCAGTTATAAGGCTAAAATCCAAATATCTTCAGCAACGTAAAAACTCATATGGTTGTTAGTGAATGCATGCATATATACATTATACATATGCACATATGTTTGTGTTTACATATATTTATATGTATGTATATATGTATGTATATTGGGAGTATTTATGTAGTAGATTGAGTAATTTGGTGGTTTTCCCCTCATTTGTTTAGTATTTAAAATCAATCAAATATTGAGTGGCCTTTTGATTGAAAACAGCATTGAGAAAGCAGCCTCTCATACCACCTTGGAACATATACAAATAATATCAGATACAGTATTTCTTATAAATATGCTGAAGTCTTTCTAAGAAAAAAAAGAATATTTAAAATGGATAAAATTGAGACTACTAATGTATATATGAAAAAGTGCTCCTTTTAGAATTCAAAAGACCCAAGGTCACTATATACTCTATTCCAAAACACACACTGCTACGTGTATCTAGCTTTCACACATAATCTCATTACATCATTTAACAAATATTTCTTGAACGCCTACTAAAATGTGATGTACTATTCCTGGG
Source organism: Hipposideros armiger (assembly GCF_001890085.2). Classification (NCBI taxonomy): domain Eukaryota; kingdom Metazoa; phylum Chordata; class Mammalia; order Chiroptera; family Hipposideridae; genus Hipposideros; species Hipposideros armiger. The sequence goes on along the minus strand of NW_017731350.1, from coordinate 5,720,258 downwards.
CATTTGTGATATAAACCCAACCCTGGTGAAACATTGTGACAGAGGAACATAAACGATACATAATACGTTTAACAAAGATGATGTAATATGTTCTATGGTGGTAAATTCCAAGGGAACAGAAAATATAGTTCAGATAAGGTGGACCTATAGGTGAGGGCTGCAGTATTAACCACAGGAGTTGGGATAACCCTCTAGAGAAAATGACAATTGAGAAAAAATGTAAAGATGGTGAGAGATAGACATTTAAGAATCGGGGATAAAAGTTTTCCAGGCTTAGAAAACAGCGAGAGGCAACGCCCTGAGGCAGGAGTGTGTTTGGCTTGTTTAAGAATTACCATGGAGGGCAGTGTGGTTGAAACAACATGACTGGGGAAAAAAATAATAGAAGGAGTAACAGTCACGTCATGCAGGGCCCTCACTTTAACACGGAGAGTCACCGTAGGGATTTGAGCAGAGAGCTAGCTGTCACAATCTGACAAATACTTTAAGTTTTTCTTAGGGAGAACTATATAAGAACGGTGTAGTTTTATATACCACATATCAGTGAAATCATATGGTTCTCGATATAAAACTGAACGCAACAAAGGAACAAGACAAACAAATGAAGACACAAAAACTCATAGACACAGACAATAGTTTAGTGGTGACCAGGGGGGAAGGGGTTAAGGGGGTGGTAGATGAGGGTAAAAGGGATCAAATTATGGTGATGGAAGGAGAATTGACTCTGGGTGGTGAACACACAATGTGATATATAAATGATGTATTACAGAATTATATACTTGAAACCTATGTAACTTTACTAACCATTGTCACCCTGAGAAAATCTAATTAAAAAAAAATAAGGATGGTGTAGTAACCCAAGTGAGAAATGATGGCAACACATTGTAATGTTCCCATTCTCAGAGAGAAACTTCAAACAATTCACCATTAGGCACTGTTTCCTAGACTGTTTGAAAACTAACAGTCTAATAATAGATTCTATTATTGTTTATTTTAGCAGTAAAGTCTATTCCTAATTCCCCAAGTTATTTTTAAAGTCACATGTAAAATTTATAATAGGCTTCTTTTGACTCAGTATGATTTTTGTCTTTAACTTATTTATTTTTATTATTTTTATTTTTCAATTACAGTTAACATTCAATATTATTTTATATTAGTTTAAGGAGTACAACATAGTGGTTAGACATTTCTGTAATTCCTGTTTCTAACTTATTTAATTGTAATAAATTACAGTGACTGATATTCCAATACTAAAACAATTGTGCATGCCTAGGGTAAATCCACATGGTGTTTTCTTTTTTTGATGCTTGGTTACTTTTGACCACGTTCTGTGATTTTTAGTACAAAACAATTTTGTAGTGATTATTTCAATCATAGGACAAAGGTTTGGTTTTTTTTTCAGACAAATTCGGTGTTTGCTTGTCAACACTTGATATTGTCAAGTTTCTGATGCTTTTGCCGTCACTGTAACAGCTCCTTATATTGAGGTACCTTCATATTATTGACATAAGCTCTGTTTTATCATAGTTTGTTGTTGTTTGGGACACCACTGAATTCCATTCCCTAGCGTTTATTTCAGTCTTTTTTTATCTATATCCCAAAGTGAAATCAGTCTTTTTTTTTTTATACCGTTGTTTTCTTGTTTTGGTATATAACATATATAAGTCTCATATAATATGTTGGATGATATTTCTTTTTTATTTTCTGACACAAATTATATATCACAGGAACTTTTAAATTATATATCATATAAACTTTGTTTTCCAGTTTTTTGTTGCTTCCCCCCCCCCTAATTTTTATTGGACTAATAAAGAATTCTATCATCCATTTTTTTTTTCCTCTCTTCTGGTTTGAAGCTATAAATTATGTTACTAATCTTCGAATACTTACCTCAAATTTAATTTAATATTTTGTTAATAAAGTCTAAAGTTATTCAATGTTTTAGCTCCTTTGCGAAACTTGTTAGAAATCTTCGCATGCCTTAAAAATGCATTGCACTCTCATTATGTTATTGCTGTCTATATTTTTGGTTTTGCCTTTTTAAACACATAGAGTTTTTAAATTTACATACCTAATTTTATTTTTCTGTGCACTAACTTGCTTTCCCTCTTGTCCATGCTCTGAGTTCACATATCCTCTCCTTGAAGTGCCCATTGTACTGAATCTTTTGGTATTATTCTGTAAATGGTAACAGTCTTTATATGACTAAATGTGCCTCTGCTTTCTCCTCACACAGGAGTGAAGATTGAGCTGAACATAAGAGTTTAGGTAACCAGCGAGTTTCCCTCAAGATTGTCAATATATGATTCTGTAGTCTTCTGGACATTCTTCTGGGTGATAAATCTGTTCTGAGTGAAATTATAATTCAAGTGTAGGTAATCTCTTTTTCCTCTGCTAGCTTTTAAGATTTTTTTCTCTTGAATGTTTTACAATTTCACTCTTACATGTCAAGTTGTAGATTTGTTTTTATTTTCCTGCCATGGCATTTGTTGTGTATTTTCTAACTAAGGGCTCAAGAGTTTCTTAAAATCTGAAAAATTTCACCCATTATGTCTTCATACATTGCTTCTCCACACTTCTTCCATCTTTTCAAGAATTCTTACTAGACATGTGGTGAGGCTTATCAGTCTGTACTCAACTTACTTAATGATCCTGCAGTTTTTACTTTTTTCCTATTATCACTTGATTCTAAATGAATTCTTCAATACATTTTCTAATGACTGTTTTTCCTTTGGGTCCATTCCACATTTCCTTTAATCTATTATATTCTTTAATCTCAATTTTTATAAGTTCCAAGATTTCAATTTGGCCCTTTTAGATTTTTTTTCAGTTTACCTTTTGAATAGTTTCTTGTTTATTTGAATCGATGTTATCTATTTATCTTTGACATCCTAAACATACTTATATTATTTAAAATAATATAAAATTCATTTTACAAGAATGAATTGGTATTAGAATGATGAGTTATGGGCCTTCTTTCTTAACATTTGTTTTCTTCATGGAGTTGAGAATTTATTTGCAGCCTCCTTCGAGGTGCAGGGACCCTCTCCCTCTGCACTAAGTCTTCTCAATGTAGAAAATCACAGTTTTGCCCCATGCCAGGCCCCAGAACTAGGTTGTGAATGGCATGCCAGGGCTTTGTCTGATAGTGATTCTTGAGAGTATTACAGATTCACCTGGTGGTTTTACTAGTTGTTTCCTTCTCATGAATTTTTTTTCCTTCTTTTTTCCTCTTACCGCCCTAGCCCATGACTCCCTCTAAAGCTATAGAACAAACAGATTTTCTGCAAAAGAGTTTTTTTTTCAGTTTCCTTTCACTGGCTGTGAAGGAGACATTGAGAATGCCTCCTCTCTCCAATCTAATATGGAACACTTTTTCCAGTTACTCCTTTGAGCCAAACTTCTGTCTACCATATTTTGCTTTCTCATGAGCTAGGAGGACAAAGGACTCTAGATATAAAAGGGTAGCATGTGGAGGCCAGTGCTCTGGTCCAGAAGAATTGGAAAAAGCTAGATACAACTTTTTTAAATGTGTTTGATGACTTTGGAGATATAATGAGGCAGTTTGGACTTGAGGAGCCTGATCGTAAAGAAAAGGAGTCACATTGAAGTGAGCACAATTTTCTGGAAGCCATGTTTACCCTTGGGGCTTGCCTATTCTTGGCACGGGAGGTGAAGCTGAGAAGCTTGGCAGAGGCTCACTGCTATAAGACAGAAAACTAGCAAAGATATTTAATACCTCATAAGGCTGCAAATTTTTAAAGCTATGGAATTGTGCAGCTGCCAAGGCAATCAAGTCTGGAGGATATAAGATATATGACAGAAGAGAGGTAGAAGGAAGTATACTTCACACTCAGTGGTTTAAACCAGGACTTCTCATCCTCCACATTATTGACATGTTGAGCCAGATAATTCTTTATCATAAGGAGTGGGGGAGGACTGTCCTCTTCAGGCTGTTTAGCAGTATCCCTGGCCTCTACCCACTAGATGTCAGTACCAACCCACCCCCTACCCCCACTCCCAGAGTTGTAAAAACCAAAAATTTTCAGACATAGTCCAATGTCCCCTGAGGAGCAATAAGGGTGTGATGAAGAACCAAGAGTTTAGACTCTTGAAGAATTTGTCAAATCCTTAAGGTGTGCAGAGTAAGAAGTTAAGAAACCAGACAAAAAATAAAAATAAATAAAAATCTAAATAATGGAGCAGAATGTTCAATTCACAAGGTACTGAGGAGGTAAAAATGAATATTTTGTATGGGAAGAAATTCTAGCAAACATGAATTGGTGACTCTGGAGAGCTGTACCACAGGACTGGGATGACCCATTCTAGGCTAAACCTGGCAGCAATGGCAACCCAGCTTTCAATGAGCTCGGGTCTTTATTACAGGTAATCTTCTCTATTACAGCTATCTGCTAGAAAACAAAGGAAACCATCCCCAAAGGAAGATAATTTCAGCCAGAATCTCATTTTTTAATACACAGTGTCTCGTAATCAATCAAAACTTTCTATACAGAACATGAAACAAGACCAACAGATAACAAAAGAGATCTATAGATGACCAAGGTATTGAGATTATCAAATATGGACTTTAAAATAAATATTATTCAACAGACCAATATTATAAGGTCAAGAATGTAGATGGCAAGATAGAAATTATAAAGCTTCGCTCTTCAAATAAATCTTCAAATGTAACTTTTAGAACTAAGAAAATATAGCTTTTAATGGAAAATCAAAAGATGGGCTTAACAGTGGATATGACCTTTCTTAGCTCATGGTCCCACATGACTCTGACCGTTGTTCCCATTGTCACATTTCCTTGGAGTCTGACACCCTTGCTCCCCTCTTAGAAGGATCCCTGTGAATATATTGGGCCCACTCAGGTCACCCAGGATACCTTCCCATCTCAAGTTCCTTAATTTAACCATATATGCAAAGTTTAATACAATTTCTTTAAATTTATCAAAACTATGTACTGAAAACTACAAAACATTTTTGAGAGAAATTAAAGACCATAAAAATATGGAGAGATATACCATGTTCATGGATCAGATGACTCAATATTTTTAGAATGTCATTTCTACCTAAATTGGTTTAGGGTTTTTTGTTTGATTGTTTTCTTTTTTTCTCATGTAGAAATGGACATGTGGATGCTAACATTTACGCAGAAATGCAAAGAACCTAAAACAGCTAAAATAATTTTTAAAAATAACAAAGTTTGAGGATTTACACAAGCTGATTTCAAGAATTCCTATCAAACGAACATAATCAAGAAAATGCTGTACTGGTGTGATTATATGTATATAATCTCTGGAAGAGAATAAAGAGTCCAGAAATGGAGTGACACAAATATGGTCAATAAATTTTTAGCAAATGTACCAAGGTAATTCTGTGGGGAAAGTGACACCAGATACAAAGATTACTTACTATTGCATTCAATTTTAATGAAATTCTAGAAAAGCAAACACTAGAGGAACAGAAAACATGTGTTTCTGCAGGTGGTTTTGACTGGGCAGAGCCACAAGGGGACATTTTGGGGTGATAAAATTGTTGCATGTATACCTTGATTGTGGTAGTGGCTACATGATTATATTGGGTTGTCAGAAAAGTCATGAAGCATTTTTTTCTCTTTTTTGTTGCAAAAATGTGTCATGACTTTTCTGACAACCCAATATAAAGTTGCAAAAACTAATCAAATTGTATAGTTTAATATGGTAAATTTCATTATATGTAAATTATACTTTAATAAAGCAATGCAAACAAAATAGGTAGGGATTTATAGGTAGGGCCCAATACTAGTCTTAAAATCTAGACAGATGATCTTGAACCTGGTATAAAGAACAATATCAATACAAGAATAGTATATTTGTGTGTCAAATAAATGATATTCTTCCAGTTTATGAAGAACGTCAACTGCTTTCTACACAAGTGTTTTCTTCTTTTCTAGTTGTAAGTAGTCCTAGGAAATTCCTTAATAAAAGCAGCTGTAAAATTTATTTATTCTACTTACATAGTAAAACTCTGGTTGGTAATGCAGTGGAGTGGAAGCAGATGGAGGTAATTTTCCAAGGCTAGTAAAGAGCTAATGGATTTCCTTAAAGGTGATGTGAATTGGCTAAATTTTTATATCTGACACTCAAATCAAACAAGAGCAAAGGGAAAATGCACCTGCAAATATGATAAGCATCCTCTGAGCTAGTAATCAGAAACAAAAATTAAATGGAAAACTTCAAGCCTGTATATTACCCTTAAGAGAATCTACGTGGTATAGAATAATGACAGTTCTGATGAAGCCAGATCAGATGCAAGCACAATTTGCAGGGATGCAGTTTTCTTCTTGAAATAAGTTGCTAAACCATGAAGGGCATGTCAGAATCACTGTCATGATTTTCAGAACACTAGGGAGTCCATCAGGAGGAAAGCAACACATACGACTCATATTAATCCAACCTAGAGCACAATTTCACTAAATATTCAGAATTATGAGGAACTCCTTGTTTCATATATAGGATTTGATTCCCTTTGGGACTAAAGTGGTGTGAAATCTTTATTATAGAGCACTGTTGAGGAATGGAAGGCGCTGGCTAATTCTTGTTGACACAAAAGCACTGTGCAAATGACCCATGAATAAACAACTATAAAGAAAATAGATACATTACACAGTGGATATTTATAAGAATATTATCCAAAATCCTAGTAAGTGACTGGGAGAAATGATTTACTGCATATACAATGGACAGAGAGTTAAAATCTTTCATAGAGCATGATACAACAAGGAATACATGAGGGGCACAAGGAAATTCCAAGAAATGATGACTATATATAAATAATATTCCACCTCACTGGTAATCTTGTAAATGCAAATTAAAATGAAAATTAAATATAATTGTTTTATTTACAAAATGAACCAAGAAGAAAAGTGGAGGCTGAAAATGTCCAGTGTTGGCTGATGGCGGGTAAAATGCCCCACTGATTGTGGAAGACATTTTGTTAAAATCTATAAAAAGGTGAAAGCACATTTGCTTGGACCCATCAATCCTGCTAAGAATTAGTTCTACATAAATATTGACTCGTGTGCAAAAGTATTTTTTTGCAGTAATGTTTAAATAGAGAAATATTGAAAACCATTTTAATATTCATTGACAGACAAGTAGAAATTTTAATGTATGCTCCACCCACACCACAGAATGATTTTCTGCTTTGCAAAAATAAATTAATATATTTTCATGTGGGGTTACTGCATGAGACTCAGCATATATTTTTATGTGGAAAGTCCAAAACATAATCCCATTTTCTAAATTTTAACTCTATATAATTCTGTTGACTATTGTACAATGATTATTTTTACTTTTATATTGTATAAAATCCACAGGGAATAAAAAGGAGGAGAAAATCACTTGACATGATTTGATCAAAAGATTGTTTTCTTTCTTTTTCTCTTTTTATTTCTTCTTTGCCTTTGATTCTTAGTCCTTTTAGCCCTCGTTCTCTCCCTCTTTTGCTTCAATATTTTCCAGATGGTTTCTATGAACCAGTTACTGTTCTAGATAGTGAGGACATATGTATTTAGTGCATATTGGGAAGATGTAAAAATAAACAATTATAACACATTACTGTAGTGCCACAGTAGAAATATGCACAGAGCCTGATATGAACACAGAGAAATGAGTGCTTAAGTTTGAGGAGAGGGAAGGAATCAGAGAAGGCAACAGGACCTAATAGGTAAGTAAAAGTTTTCCAGATAGATAATTAAACAAAGGTGCTTCCAGAATTTACACCAATCAAGCCTTCCTGATTCAATTTAAGTAGAGGTGAAGGAGGAAGGAACCCATCCTCTATAAATTCAGATGAATGTTATCAGAATTCATTACACAGTTTGCTAAAATGCTGGCCCCACAGTTGGCAAGCACATGACTAAATTTTTTATTTATCACTATGAAAATAAGTGTCCAAAATGTTTACTCCCCCACCCCACCCCTAGAATGATGGAGAAGCCTCAGGTTGTGTTTTTATCCATATCTGTTTGTGAAATTTTTCACAATTCATTCACAAATTACAAGCCATCTTGAACCACAGGTTGGCACTTCTGATGGCCAAGGGTGGCCATCAGGTGTGGAGGCACTTCAGTTCATAATGCGTGCTAGTCACAGGGACGGTATGGTCTCCAAAGAACAGCAGAAGAATTCTGTGAGGAAGGCATTATTTTTCCAACTTTCAGATGGGAAAAAGAAAAGATGTTAAGTAATTTATCCAACATGAAACTATTCAAGGTCTAAACGGAACTACGAGTTGTGTGCTTCTCTGCTGGTCCTGCTCCACCATCAGTTCTTTGAGGATCAAGGTGTTATCTTTTTTCTGCCTGTGAGGATGGGAACTGTGTCTGAGATGTTTCATATCACAAAGAAGGAAAACAATTCTTTACTGAGTAAATAAAGAACGTACTCTAGCAGCAATGACCCTGGTCACCAGTAAAGCCTACATTTGTATTAGAATAGTTCTCAAATCATTTCCCTGCTCAAATATAGATGCAGTCTTCATGTTAAAAATGACTTTACAGAAATGAGTTTTATAGGCAAATGACAATATTATTAAGAAAAATGGAAAGGTCCCCCTTTATCTTAAAAAAGGAAGGAAATAGTACCTCACTCTCCTTCATAACACTTTTTAAAGATTTTTCTTTGAGCATTTGTGATTTAAAACTTTAAATTATACTCACTTTTGTACTGTTTTTTTGTCACACTGTATAAGATTTGTTTGGTTATCTCTCTAACCTCATATTGCTTGGTATCATGCCTTACTCAACGCACAATAATAATCTGTAGAGTGAAATAATGGAAGATCACATATCAATGGATAAAACAAACTAGACTTTCTTACTAGATTATGGAAGACAAGCTTTGAGGAGCTCAAGCATGTTTATTGAGTTTTGAAAAGAATTATGTTTTTTATAATTAAAACAACAGTATTCATCTAGAATATCAAAATAAGTCTACATCAAAGGGACATGGAAAAACCTGGGGCAGTACAAGAGCACAGATACACAATTATCTCAAGAAAAAAGGATGGGAAAGTATTTGATATCCAAGAGGGAAAAAAATGAGGAGCTATTCTGAGCAAATATTTTAACATATGTTAAGTATTTATTTATTTTGTGGTTTAAAATATGAAAAATCATGATTCAAAATATTTTAAGAAAATTGTCATCCCTCTTTTCAGTCTTTGTAGAGAGTACTGCACTTGCAAGGAGCCCTCTTGTGTGATGTGTGAAGGGCTAACACAGAAGAACAAAGAGGCAGTGAATGTCAGTGGCTCAAGCTTGACCTTATTGGAACTGGCTGACAACCTGGGAGCAGCAGCTCTAGAGAAAAAGCTGAAGAAATGGAACTCTGGGTCTATTTGTACATCTCCCTTGCCAGATGGGGTTCCCGCCTGCAGAACAAAGGTAGGAGATGGACCAGCAGTGGAACTGGCATTTTGAATGATGGGCCTGTAGGTCACTAGATCACAATCTGCTCAAGAATATGCTGCCAGGAAGATGACACCGTCATTTGACATCCCAATAATTTCCTTGGTAACATATGCAATCAGTTCACAAACCCAGCCCAGCACAGTTGGCCAGAGTTGGGTGGGGGGATGGGTGGGGATTTATTGGCGCTCTGAGAAGACAGGTGGAGAAGCTGAGGATTAAGCTGTTTGCTCAGCCAACAAAGACAGAGATGCATCAGAAACTTCTAAAGCCTTTCTCACACAGTTCTAGATATATTATCTCTTAAAGAGCCCAAGTTCGACTATAGAATAATAATAATTCCATCCGCACAATCGTGACTTAATTATTATCCTTCTGTCTTTCTCCCACCAGAGAGGAAAGTTTTGGAGGGGAGAAAACCGATTTATTTTTGTCTCCCTCCAATGAAGATTTCTGTATTGTAGATTTGGTTTGAATAACAGAATGTGAAGAACTGCACATTACAAACTATAAAGTGCTATTTAAATGCTTTTGTTTGTTTAGAAAGGAAATAAAGTGAAAGGAGGAAAAAATGTGATTTTTAAATAAAAAAAAAAGAAAAACAGAATTTCCAGATAGCAATGTCACATCCTAAAAGCAAAGTTTTACACTACATAATAATTCTTAATGCTGTCATGTTTCTCTGAGGACCCTCTTTTATCTTCCTTTTTAATAAAAATTGAGTGTGCATTAGTGCTCTTAAGTCTCCCTTGGAACACATCTAGAATACAAGTGCAGTCATCGGGAAATTACGAAAATGTGAAATGGAGAAAAGCTAATGGTGCATTGTTATGATCATGGGTGAATCCCAAGATGGGAGGAGGTTCACAGCGCACTTCATAAGCATGGGATTCAAAGGCTCACTCACACCCAGCTTTATGGGGCTGCACGTCCATCAGAGTAACTTAGGTCCCCAAGCAGAAGAAATGTGGAGCAGGGCCAGTGAACCCAGGTGGGGGGCGGCCCCAAGCAGCACTTCCGTTTTCTTCTGTTGGAAAGCAAAGAAGGAGCTGGAGTACAAGGCTCATCGGAACATATCCAGGATTTAGAGACTTTTTAACTGGTACAAGAAAACACCTAGCAGGCAAAGACACACTGTGCATGCTCCTTCTCCAGGCACCCATCCTCAAAATGCCTACCCTTACAAGACAGCTGAGGAGTAACAACCGGGAACCACACCCAGCACTGGAAAGAAAGGGACAGAACAGGGGCAGCGGGTAGCTCGTGGAAGGATTCAACCTGCAAGGCTCTGGTGGCATCTTTGGATTGACCATGGGTTAAAAAGAAAGACAGAGGCCGAGAAGAGGGAAGTTTGGAAAGAGCAAACGATGGGGAAAAGACATTAATAAAATTGCAAGTAGATTCAAGGACCTAAATGAGTTCTCAGAGTTAAGCTTGTTGGTTTGAAATCTAGGAAATAAGAGTGAAGAGGCTTCCAGGAGGACCTAGGAAACGAAAGAGAGGGAAGCAACCTTTAATTAAAACAAAAGCTACTGGTGGGGGGTGGGGGGAGGGGAGGAGAGAGAGAGAGTTGAAAGGTGCAGGAAAAGAGGGAGAATGGGGAGACGGCAGTCCATAGCTGCTGTAAGCCAAATATTTGACATGTAAGTGAGGCGGAAGTGGGCTGTTCCGGAAGCTGAGAAAGAAAGCTTCAGGACTCAGAGAAGAATAGAATGTGCTAGGTCTTTCCTGAGGACTTAGAAGCAAGAGTGTGCATATGAAAATAGTAATAAAACTAATTAAAGTAATTTGAATAACAATAACTAACATTTATTCAATTCTGTCTACAGGCCAGTCACTGCCCTAAGGACTTTCCATAAATCTGCCTCACTTAATCTTCACTGCAAACGTAAGAGATGGACGCCACCCTTATTTCCATTTTATAGATGAAGAAACTGAAACTAAGAGAAGTTAAGTAACTTCCCCACAGTCGTGTATCTATGGAACCAGTATTCAGCTTAGGACTGTCAATCATCAATCGCATTGCCTTTCTCCTCACCGTATAATGTAGCTTTTGACCTGAGATAGGGGAGGAGAGAACTTCTAGAAGACAGGAAAGTTTCTTGCTGCATATCAGAATGTGAGGAGCTGGAGAAGTTTAAAACACTTGCAACAACCAATTTCAAGCTTTCCTCAGAGAATCATTGTCATACACATCCAAATTGAACTGATTTTTCCACCTCCATTATTTCTGCCTGATGTAAGCCCTGATCATTTCTCTCCTATGTTACTGCACTTGTCTCCCAGCTGCTTCCCTTACCCTCATATTGTCTATTCTTACTTCAGCAGCTACAATGATTCTTTTAAAATGAAAATCAGATTATGTGACTCTGTCTAAAAACTCATCCAGAGGCTGCTCTTATCACTTCCTGTAAAAGCCCAAGCCGTGATAATGGTCTACAAGACTCTACCTGATCTAGCTTTCTACCTGGCCTTGCCTCCAATCTTATTACCCTTGCTCCATCCCCTGTAGTCACAGTAACCTTGTTCCTGTTCTTAGGCCCTTTGTACTTGCTGGTCCTTTTGCTGGGGGCTCCCTTCCCCCAGGTATCCACTTGATTTCCCCCCTCACCTCCTCCAGGTTTCTATTCAAGGAGCATCTTCTAACTGTGATTTTCCTTGATCATTCACAACAAAACGGCACCTCCTCCCAGCATTGTCCCCCCTATATTATTTTTTTCTAGAGCTCTTATCACAGCCTGACCTTCTAATTATTTATTTGTGTGCTATCTGCCCCCACCCTGGGAACATGAGCTTCACAAAGGCTTTTTCTTCACTGATTTACCTCCAATGCCTGTAACAGTGCCTAGTATGGGTTCAATAAATATTTTTGAATGACTCAAAATAAAATAGTTTTCCTTTAGTGTGAGCATATCCTGAATAGTTGGTATGAATAAGGAAAAGTCTAACTAATTACTGTGAGAGAAGAAACAGGACCTCTGGTGGGAAGAGCAGAGAAGAGGATTCTAAGTCAGGAAGCTAAAGCATGGCGACAGATGGAGCTGGCCGATAAGCATCACAAGAGATGCTGAAATCATTTTATTCCATTATGAGAAGCTGAGAGTAGAACTCTCAGGAATAAGAGAGGAGCTGGGAGTGTAACATCAGGCCTCTTTGGGTCCTGTTTCTTCTGCTATTGATGTGTGAAAGCTTAGGGGCACATTTTCTGAGAAAATCCTTATAACCCATCACTGTCCAATCAATCGAAGCTCTCCAGTAGAAGGAGGTGATGAGGACTCTGCACAATCCTAGATTAGAAGTCATCCAATTAGACTGCCAAGCACTTGGGAAAGGGCTGATGGCCACAGCACAGGCACTTATGTTAATGAATCTCATCATTTCTAGGTATGAGGCAGAACACATTTTTTAAAAAATGGCCGCATTATTTCTGAGAATTTAGCCATTCACATCAAATCACCTTTCATAAATCATATCAGCACACACCATCCGATGTAAGTTTTCACATTTGATGACTGCTAGGTGATTTCAGGTCAGCTATAACATGGTTAAATACATCTATTATTGAAGTCTGATTTAAATCCATCAAAAAGCATTTTTTTTTTCAAGAATACCAGGTGTGCTTTCTACAGGTTTCATTGTACTAGAAGGCCCTGCTATTTTGGGTGAATTTCATTTTAGAGGTGTTGATTGTTTGCAGATGCTCTGGATGAGACAACAGGAAAGTCTTTAGAAGTTCTTAAGAAAGTTTTTAAAAATAAGAATAAAGAGCTCAAAACCACATATGGACATGCAGCCTCATAAAGTCCGAGTCTAGACCAGTTTGGTGTTGGAGAAAATGGATTCTGGACTCAAAGTTTGAAAGCATGTTGTGCAACGCCATCTTGGACAATCAAGCCTCTCTAACCTGCCATCTTCATCTGTGAAGATGAGAAGTGACTGCCCACTTCAGAGACCATGTGTGAGCAGGAAATAAGAGAGCATTTCTAAAATGCAAGGACATCCATGGACAAACACTCAGGAGGTGATGATGCCCATTGCCTGGTCCTTCTGCTCCTGAACATTCCCCCGAGTCACCTCTCTGGCTCCTTCAGCTTTGTCAAAGCTATCATACCCAGATGCAAGCATCCAACACCTGACACCAACCACCCAGTAAGCTACGTCTGCAGGTTTTTTCTATCCAGCTTCATTATTTGCCCACAGGAGACATCAGTACTTTAAAACCTGAGAGCACTCTTAATGTTACAAAGACCTTGCTTCCTAGTCTTGTTTCACCAAGTAGGTCTTGGGATCCCAAAGGCCTAGCACCTATATGCAAAGCTGCCCTAACAGGGACGCTGTATGGAAGCCAGCAACCACAGACCACAACTACCACATTTTCGTGGCTCTTCCTTGTTTGTTTTTTTCATTTGCTTCTGGTCTCTATCACAGCCTCTGAACACACATACCTGCTTCAGCTTAAATAAAACAAGGGGTGAAACTGTCTATGTGTAACCTGAAAGGGGAAAACCAAATGATCCTGGAACCATTTAACAGTGCTCTTCATTTTATAAAACTTAACATATGAATGATATGGAATTTAACTTATGCAAGCTGGGCCATTGGATAATCGCATCTTGAATGTACTTTTCCTTTATTAAAAAATTAATAAAGAGTGTTATGAAGCCTAAAGCTTTTTTGTTTTTTTCCTCCCAAATTATCATTGTGATGCAACTGAAATGTGTTTGGAAATAAAATCAATCAATCCAAGCTTTATCAAGGACAAATTGTACTTCTCAGGGACTGATGTCTGCACGTAGGCAGAGGGCGAGCGGCCCAAATCTGGCCAACGGGGGCTCTTGTCTGTAGAAATCCTGACTGCAGAGGTCAGAGGCTCAGAAAACGGAACAGTTGGCTCCTCATTGGCCTCCCCAGTGTTTTCTCATCTCAGCGTATTTCATTTTCTTGGCAAATGTTGGTAGCATATCACTAAGACTTTTTAACACTTCCTCATTCCTTAGTATTTCAGTTTCAAGATCATTAATAAAACAGAAGCTTGAGAAGGCAGCACCCCAGGCAATTCACTGGTAGCAGGTAGGGTGGCTGCCTGAATTTCACAGCTAGATGAAGTTGAATTTCATAAACAGGGTGTAAACTTCATGGAAGGATAACTAGGAATAGGCACTATTTTTTTTTGCTCCTATTGCATGTTAAAGCAAAACTAAATTTATAAAGATTCCAGTTTCTTCTACTCTCACTAGTATTTGCTTTCCTATTATAAAAGCAATTATACTTAAATTAGAAAACTTGGGAAAATGCAGAAAATTATTAGAGAAAAAATTAGAACATTTTTTTATGTCCCTAAGTTCCTTTTCTTCCAGTTTTTTATATATGGATTTATAATATAGATATAATATACATATATATTTTGCTTAATGCTCCATGTATAATATAATATATCCTGTTTTTCTCATTTTACTGTATTTTGCCTCCCTATTTTTGCTCAAACTGACTATTTGGTTAGTGATATTTTTGTGACACAGATAGGTTCTCAGTTAGTCAAATAAATCACTATTTTTTCTCCCAAAATAGGTAACTCACTCACAATCATAGTTTGTTTTCTTTATTCATCTTTAAGTTTCCTGAGCTGACATGAACCACCTCCTGTGAACTGCCTCCAGAAACAGCCCCAGTTGGAGGTACCTAATGTTATCAGAACTTGCACTCCATCTGGGACACCAGCCCCAGATGGTGGGTATGAGGCAACTGTTTCAATCTCTGCTGAAATTGAAGCATGTTTTGAAATTAAACCAATCAATCTAAACTTTGTGAAGGACCAGGCATATTTCTCTGGAAATGAAGCTAAATGTTCAAAGATTTTCAGCCATTCCTATGTCATTTCCAGTTATATACATTTGGTTTCCATTTAAGCCAGTGGAAATGCCTCCAAGCCACCAATATTACCTTCCCCATGCTGGAAATCATTGCTTAATAATATAAAATTCCAAAGCCTTTAGCTTTAGTTATACTAGAGATAAGGGGTATTAAATATCAATCTACTTGATATTAGCCATTAGCTTTTTATAATGAATTAATTCAGTATTAATTAGATTAGGTATTAATTAGTATTGATTAGTCTTTTAGATATTAATTTCTTTTTTCTTGGTTTCTGAGCCACTGTTCTCTCTTGCTTCTTTCTCTTATCTCACTAACTACTCATTCTGAGACTTCGTTAGAGCTGTCTTCTCACATCCCCAACCTCTACATTTGGAGCGTCTCAGGGTGCAGGCCTTGGACCTCTCCTCTTCTACCTACACTCTCTTCTTGGAGATCCATTTTGCCTCGTGACTGTAACTGCCTCCTGTAGCCTGACCATTCCTATATATCTATGTCTAGTTCTGAGCTCCAGATTACAATATTTAGCTGCTGAATGGCAAATTCAAAGTCTTTATTCGAATATTGAACTTGTCTTTTAACTCCCCTGCTCCAACTACTGAAGCCCTGAAAACCCATGAGTTTTGCTTCTCATTTCCTCCAGCTCATTATACAAGTGTCCATTTACCAGAAAAGTCTTCCCACTAAGGAGTAACTCATTTTCCAATCCCCACTCCCTCTGCCTCTTGCCTGCTTTGTTCTTCTGCACAGTACTTTTCATTATTGGATATACTGTGTAGTCACTTGTTTACTTGATATTGTCCTCCCCCTCCTCCTAGAACATAAGCTCTAGGGGCAGGGACTTTGTCAAGTTTGCTCATCACTATGTCCTAGCACCTAGAACAACGCCTGCCCATAGTAGGCACTCAATACATATTTTGGAAGATTGCATGGCTGAATGAATGGACAAATGTGATATAGTCCAATAGCAGGTATTTACACACAGAATCCAACTCTGCCTCACAGGAGCCAGTCTAAGTTAGGTTAGCTTTTTTTTTTTGTCACACTCTGGGTCATTTGCCATGAAATCGTTCAAGGTCAACCAAAAACTGGACCAGCTAAGGCTTGAACCCCAATCACCTGGACTGTGTACCACTAACACCATAGGGTTTGTACTAAAGCAGAAAGTATCACAGAAAATGTTTCCAAGGGTCTGTGTGGTGATACGGGTTTTACTTCAGATAAGAAATTTCAGAAAAACTAAAGAAATTTCTAAAAGCCTCAATGTATTTCTGATTCATTCATTCTTTCATAAGATTGTAGTAATTACCTTCAATGTACAAAGATCTATAGCTGTGATCTTAGTTATAGAAGCAGCTTAACCATTAAGCAAACTTGTCCAAGCTTGAAAGTGTTGATGTAGGCACAAGAACCCAGATCATGTATCCGCTATGCCTGGTGTCTCATTTCTTTCCAATAACACTGACATCAAGCCTCCAGGGCTTCAGTCTTAGCAGTTGCCTACCTGGGCCTGGCACCGTGCTTGGCTTGGATTCTGTGAATCTAAGACACGGGGCCTGTTCTCATAGGATTCGCAGTTTGACTGGGGAGACAAAACTAACAGGCCTGAAAGAATGTGTTTCTTCGCCCTTTACAGTAGCAGTTTGCAGAAAAAAGATGGCTGAGCCTGGGCCTGAGAGAAGGTTCCTGGACCGAGTGGGGGCTTCTCATCTGCTCTTCTCCCTCAGTCTCTTCCGGTAGTTTCAGCATTTCACTTCCTTGCTGAGAAACCACTCTGGGTATCTACTTGTTCTTTTGCAGTCACCAGCTGCAAGGTAGGGGAGTCACTAGGAGAATTTAAACCTGCTGGTAGATGGTGTGTCCACTGGTTGGGTCTTGGACATTTCTGACTGGAGTATAAACTGTTTTACAAACCTGGACCTTTGTTTCCTAAATAGGGTTCTTTTCACACTTGGAGTTTTGTGCACCTTCTAAGAACCGATATGCATGAATGAAAGGCTTGGGAGACACCACTCAGAAAATTGTAAGGCTCTGTCTTTCTTCAAGGTGCTGGCAAATAGAAAAGCTATCCTCCTCTTCCATAGCCCTACAAACCTCCCAGTTCATGAAATTCCATCATTCTCCAGTATGACCATAATGTAAATTTTAACATTGTCAGTTTCTAACGACCCTAAAGCAAGATAAGGGTCATGGGACTAAGGTAGAATAATAATGGTAGACAGTTTTATTAAGCACTTGCTATGTATGGATACAATTGCAGATACTTCGGGTGTTTTAACTTATTTAAGCCTCACAATATATCAGAGCAGGCTTGTCATGATCTTGGAAGTTTCAATCTATATTAAAAACCCCATTTTTAACCCTCCCTGGGATTGCATTCCTATAGGCTGTCTTCTAAACACACTGGCATGTAAGGATTTTAGGGAACATTTCTAACCTTCTAGTCATCAAGAACATGTTAGGCCATATTTAACAGCAGAATGCCTCCAGACAGTCATTAATTATTCCAAATGCACTAATTTTTAAACCAGCTGTGTGATCTCTAAGTGCCACATGTGAACTCTGAAATCTCTGCGTCCCTTTCTACACATAGGGCATGTTTCAGGGAGAAGACATTTACTGTTCAGTGCATTTAGATGAAAACTGATATTTCTTATGGGAGTACTTTAGCCTGGGTTAGGATGATGTGAAACGAGACCACAAAGTCATCATTTAACACTTCAGTTTTCAGCAGAGGTGGTGACATGATCACCAAATGTTCACACTCGAAATCACTTCCAGCCCCACAAACAGATGCCAGAGATGAAGACAGAATAGTTCAGAAGGAATAATGACAAGGGAATACAGCTTTAAAGTGGAGAGAGGAAAAAGTAGTATTGAATTTTTTAAAAAGCTAGCAACTTCAGCCATGGCTATTCTTTACAACAAGTATCTCTTGAGTAGACAAGATTTCAAGCACATAACAGCTTTAATTTTATGCAGATTACATATTTACATGATAATAAAATGGAGAAGGGCTTGGTTGAGATACTTAATGCCAGGGACAGGATTATTAATCAATATGTCTTTCCAAAGCTGTCACATCAATTACTTGAAGCCATGTAGAAAGTCATACTGTCATCCAAAATCTCTTTAAGGACTATATTTTACAATTGAAATTGGATGAGGTATAGCCAAATCCCTGAAAGGAGGAAGGAGGGAAGGGAGGAAGGAAAGAAAGAAGGAAGGAAGGAAGGAAGGAAGGAAGGAAGGAAAGAAGGAAGGAGAGAGGGATGGAGGGAGGGATGGAGGGAGGGAGGGAGGAAAAGATGAAGGAAGGAAAGAAGGAAGGAAAAAAGGAAGGAAGGAAGAAGGGAGGGAGAGAGGGAGGGAGGGAGGGAGGAAAGAAAATAGCTCTTTCAATTTGCTTACAGAGTGGATACACACACATGTCCCTTGACCTATATCTGCCCACACTGTTGGGTGGGCAGCCTGCCTCACAGCTGAACCACTTTTGGAGGGCTGGCTTGACTTGTCATTTGTGACAATGCCCCCAGCAGGCAAATCTGGAGTAGCATTTTCTTACACCCTGATTGATTTTGATCAGCCCCGTTCTGACCTTTTCACTGTTCGTGTAAGACACACCATCACCAAGAAAGCAGGATTTCTACTACAACTTAACAAATTCTAAAACTGATTTGGCTTTGCAGACTTCTATGCGAAGGCACCACTGTCAAAGCCTGGAGGCTGCTACTGGGCCCCTCTTCCAGCCTCACATCTTTTTTTGTTTTCTTGTTTTGTTTTTCCAGATTTTTAGGTAGAAGGAAGATATAGTTGACCTCTAAATCTCCTTGAAACTCTCAGACTTGGAACCAAGTTTTCTTTAGTTCATCTTTACCAGAGCTGGAATTTCTGTCTTACTCAGAAACGTGACCCTTTTTACACATGAGATTTAGTACCTTCATTACCAATTTCTTTCAGATATATTTTTTCTCTATGCCCTAGCCCTAATAAGAAAAGACAAACCTCAAAGGAAACTTAAAATATTTAATGACTTTGACTTTTAAACATAACCCAGATTAGATATGAATGCCAAGTGATAATTCAATATGCCAAATATAAAATGAACAAACTGTGCTCTTTTATAAAGTTTAACTCTAGTAAACCATCACAGGTTCATGATACGCGAAAAGGGGTGATGTAAAATCTGAGATTACTTAAAAGTCACTCCATTATGTTCAGATAGACAACTCATAAACAAAACAATTTTACCAAGTAAAATTTAATAGAAGTGCATTTATTTAAAACTACATGAATATTTCAGAACACATATTATTCTACACAGGCATGTGTGTAAAAATTGACCTAAATTGTATAAACTGAAAACAAAAATGACCATGATATCACTTTTAAGTAATCTTTAAAATTTTTCTTATCTAAATTAAGAGAGCAGAGGGAGCAGAAATGAGGGCCAAAATCAAGACATAGGAAAAGCATGGTTAGGATCCCACTGATTGATGCCTCTCTTGCTGACACTGAGTGTCGCCATTATGAAAATAAATTCTAAGTGATCTTTGCATCTCTGTATCTTTGGGGCAGGAACAGTCAATTGAAAAAGCCTACCATGTAAGATTGCACTTTTCAACGGAGGGGAGTGAGACGGAGCCTCTGGCTTCCTTTACATTCTATTGTGGAAACTTCCACAAAGACTCACAAAAGTGAAATATAGTAAGTTTTCATTCAAAATCATTGACAGGTTCTGTGACATTAAATGGAATGACGTACAACGAAACCAGTTTTACCACAGGCTAATTCATATAAACAAGAGTTAAGTTACTATGGCATCTTATCAACAATATATCAAAATGACATTGAACAAAATGTTATTTGAGGATGTGTTGTACCCCCCAAATAGTAAGAGGACTGAGCTATTTAGGCAGACTAAATATGAAAAATGTCCCTTACATGAAACCAGCTTAAGTGTTTAATGTAAAAATTGTTATTACTTAAAAGAGAGGTTTCCATATGTCCAAATAGAGATAACTCATAAAAAGTGTTCTCCTAGCACAAATGTATTTGAACTTGCTTAAATGAATATGAAAGATGCACCTACTTGCACACACAGATACTACAGTGCAAGTCCTTAAAGGTAATCTTGTTTATAGTTGAAACATGCTTCCTTTCACTCTCAATTGTGATATTTGATTTGTAAGACTAATTCTTTTAAGATTTGTACAAACAAAAATGCAAACAAGTGGAGAAGAAATTATTTACTGTAGATTTTTGTGATCTACACTCTACACATATATGTGTGTGTGTGTGTGTGTGTGTGTGTGTGTGTGTGTGTGTGAGACAGAGATAAATGTAGGGGTGGCTTTGAGAATAAATGGGTATGGTTAAAAGTTTCCTTGTGATTAACACTAACTAGTCATACATATGTCAATGTATATAATTCTAGGGCTAAGGAAAAGCTTTATTTTTCCCCAGTTTTTCACTTTGAAGGTTTTAGAAATTATTATGAATACCAGATACTTGATTCACTGATTCCCTTTTGGTGGCTATAACTTTTGAATCCTGATTCAATCCTAAATGCCTTACTTGATTTCATCCAAATATTAATGACAATCCTTAAATCAATGTTCTACGTGCAGTTGCAACTCCATGGCTCTTTAGTGTTTATAGTAGTGAGTGGGAGAGAAGGAAATAATGAGAGTGATTAAGACTGGTAGGTAGTTAAATATTGAGAAGCAGTATGCCAACTCCTTATAGATGATACTAGTACACCTGCCATTATAATCCAGGACTTCCATATCCTAAGGTATCGAACCCTAAAGCATCCTCACCCTTACCTTACCCTTAGACTTGCTTAAATGCTTTCTTATCATTTTAATCTGCTTTGACTAATTACTAATTATAAGAGACAATTTTATAATAGGCAATTTCTCAAAATCAGAGTAACACACTTGTAGTCAAAGCTTGGCTTAAAATCGCTCTTCTTCACCTTTTACCACCATAATATCAGCTAATTTTATATTCCCCTAAAGGTCTAAGATCTAATTTTCCAAACCCTCTTTTGTCAGGGTCCTTCCTCATCTAAAACAGTATGTTGAACTTCTCATCATCAAACTATATCACTCACAGTACTGTGCTATATTACAGATGTATCTTCCTAAGGAAGGTAGTTTGAGACTTTTTAACTCTGGTCTGATAGGATTTAGCAAGTTCAAAAGTACAGTTGTGAAAGAATGTTATGAGAGGTCCATGACGGCAGAGTAGATATACGCTGTGATTGCCTCATCCCATGAGCACATCAAAATTACAACTAAATTGTAGAACAATCAACCTGGAGAACAACCTGAAGTTTAGCTAGACAGAAGTTTTATAACTAAGAATATAAAGAAGCCATCTTGAGACTGGTAGGAAGGGTGGAGACATGAAACGGGCTGGTCCCACACCCACCTGTGGTGGTTGAAAATCGTGAGCGAGATCTCAGCCACAGAGGTTCTCACAGAGGAGTGAGAAACCCCAGCCCCCTGCACACCACCAGACTCTCCAGCCCAGAAGAGGAGCCCCACAACTTCTGGCTGTGTAAAACAGTGAGGATTCCAACTGTCAGGGTGGGACAGAAGGCTGTGGGAAACCCAAGCATCCTCTTAAAGGGCCCATACAGACACTCACTCTGGGCTCTGCTGGAGGGACAGTGACTCAGAGGCATCAGAGACATATGGGGAGAGACTGAGTTGTGTAACTTTGGGCAAGGACTGGAGGGACAGTCCCCATTTTCCTTGTGTGGGGCCCTCCTCCCAAGTAGCTGGCAGGTGGGTGCCATCTTTCATATGCTGAGCCTGCCCTCACAGGCCAAATCTGAATCTGATTGGCCTGGTGAGCTCTGCTGATCCACCCTGCTGACTCACTGAGACCCTGCCTCCCCAACTTGCATACCACAGGAGGCTCTATCAGCAGCTAAACCTTACAGGAGCTGGCAGGTCACAGCAGACCTCGGAGTGTCCTGGCTTTTTGCAGAGGTAGTGCAGACCTAGTACTGGTGGCAGCCATCCTCAGTTCACAGTGTGGCCTGTCCCACATGCCTCCAGGTCCAGCACAGACAGTGACCAACCGTGAATCACTTTGTAGCTCCTACCATGTACTTCCCAGCCACTCAGAGGCAGTGGGTGACCTGGGCCTGCACTGAAACCCCTCCTAAGAGGCCCCAGAACCAACATACTTGGAAGTAGGCTTCAGAATAAAGCAGAGCACCTCTCAATTAGCCTCACAAGTGGCACATACAAAGGGTGGTCTCTACAGGCACCAGAGCCTGCTGAGGTGAATTCTGCTCCATGGGGTAACCCACACACACACAGCATCCTAAAAGCTGTGGACATGGCCAAACCCTACAGCCAGTCAGCCTAAGGGTCCATCCCACCCACTGACATGACAACAGCAATCAAGGCTCAACTATAACAGGAGGGCACACACAACCCATACAAGAAATACTCCTGGAGCACCCGGCTCAGGTGGTCAGGGAGACTGTGCCACTGGGCCCAACAGGACTTCTACATAAGGCTACCTGGCAAGACTGGTGGCCTTATATAACAGCTGTACCTAATACACAGAAACAAACACAGAGAGGCAGCCAAAATAAGGAAACAAAGACATACTTCCCAAATGAAAGAACAGGAGCAAATTCCAGAGAAAGAACTAAGCAAAATGGAGACAAGCACCTACCAGATACAGAGTTCAAAACAATGCTTATAAGAATGCTTAAGGAACATAGTGGGAACTTCAGCAAAGAGATAGAAAGCATAAGAAAGGACATAGAAACCATTTTTAAGACATCAGAAATGAAGAATACAATAACTGAAATGAAGAACGCACTAGAAGGAATCATCAGCAGATTTGATAAAGCAGAGGATCAAATCAGCAATTTGGAAAACAACATAGTAGAAAACACTCAAACAGAACAACAAAAAGAAAAAAAAGAGTTTAAAAAAATGAGGATAATTTAAGAGGCCTTCAGGACAACATCAAGCATAACAACATTTGCATCATAGGGGTACCAGAAAGAGAAGGAAGAAAGCAAGGGATTGAGAATCTATTTGAAGAAATAATGACTGAAAACTTCCTTGACCTGATGAAGAAAATATACATACAAGCCCAGGAATCACAGAGAGTCCCAAAAAAGATGAACCCAAACAGGACCATGCCAAGACACATTATAATTAACCCTCTGTCAGGTGCAACTGATCTCACAGATTCATTGCACACTAATTTGCAAATATCTAACAATTAACTTAAGTATCATGACCCCTCACTTCCATATCTTCCCCTTCTACCATAACCTATCACCAGCCATGTTTGTGGTTTAGTACAGTAAAGACATATTTCATAGCGGCATCTTTGTGTGCAATGAATCTGTGAGATCAGTTGCACCCGATAGAGGGGTATTAAAATGCCAAAGGTTAAAGGCAGAGAGAATCCTAAAAGCAGTTAGTTACCTACAAGGGAGCTCCCATAAGACTGTCAGCTGATTTCTCAGCAGAAATTTTGCAGGCCAAAGGGGCTTGGCACAAAATATTCAACGTGATGAAAAGCAAGGACCTACAACCAAGATTACTCAACCATTTCAAATTGAAGGACAATACAGAGTTTCCCACACAAGAAAAAGCTAAAGGAGTTCATGACCACCAAGCTAATATTCAAGAAATGTTAGAGGGGTTTCTTTAAGCTGGAAAACAAATATGGATAATAAAATGGCAATAACTATATACCTATCAACAACTGCTTTCAATGTAAGTGGATTAAATGCTCCAATCAAAAACATAGGGTGAGTGAATATATAAGAAAACAAAACCCTTACATATGCTGTCTACAGTAGTTTCACTTCATAAAGACATACACAAACTGAAAGTAAAGGGATGAAAAAGGTTATTTTATGAAAATGGAAACAAACAAACAATAAGCTGGAGAAGCAATACTTATACCAGACTTAATAGACTTTAAAACACATGCTATAATTATCAAAAGAATTGATCAGAGATTTCTTTAAAAGGATCATATGGATGTCTTTCACAGTAGCTTCTTAAGAGCAAAAATTAACTCTACAGTAAGGGAATGGTTAAATAAATCATGCAACTTCCACATAATGAAATATTGTGGAGCCAATCATGTTTTTAAAACTTTTAATATTGTTGTTAAAGGTTTATAACTCAATGTTAAATTTTTGAAACATGGGTAAAATTTTACATATGTGATTATCAAAGTTTGTAAAAAAAATAATAAATCCAATGATGGTATTTCAGTTTTTTATATTTAAAAATAAATAAATAAATAAAAATAAAACAACTGCTATACAAGAAGGACCCAGTAATCTCAATTCCTGGTATTTATCCAAAGAAACCCAAAATGCTACTTCAAGGGGACATGTGCATCCTTATGTTCACTGCAGCACTGTTTACAATGGCCAAGATTTACAGGCAGCCTGGTTGTCCGTGGATAGAAGAATGGATAAAGAATGACACATATATACAGTGGAATATTGCTCAGCCAGTGAAGAGAATGGGTTCATGCCATCTGCGGTGGCATGGATGGATCTGGAGGGTATTGTGCTGAATGGAGTATATCAGAGAAAGACAGATGCAATGTGATTTCACTTATATGGGGAATCTAAAGAACAAAATGAACATACAAAACAGAAAATGACTCATAGACGCAGAAAACATTTTGGTGGTTGCAAGGTGGGAGGGGAGTTCGGGTGCTGGGTGAAAAAGGGGAAGGGATTAAAAAGCACAAATTGGTTGTTACACAATAGTCATGGGGATGTAAAGTATAGCATAAGGATTATAGTCAATAATATTGTAATAACTAGGTATGTGTCAGATGGGTACTAGATTTATCAGGGTGATCGATGGGAGGTGTGTTGGGGGACAGGGTGAAAAGGTGATAGGATTAAGAAGTGCAAATTGGCAGTTACAAAATAATCATGGGGATTTAAAGTAAAGCATAGGGAATATAGTCAATAATATGGTAATAACTATGTATAATGCCAGGTGGGTACTTGACTAGTCAGGGGGATCATTTCTTAAATTATATAAATTGTAACCACATGCTGTACACCTGAAATTAATGTAAAATAATATTAATGTCAACTGTAACTAAAAAATTTAAAAAGGGGGAGAAATGTGAAGAGCAATAAGTGATCCAAATTTCCAGGTATAAAACAAGTAAGTCCTAGGGATGTAATATATAGCATGGGGAATATAGTCAATCATATTGTGATACTGTGATACAGTGTCAGATGGTTGCTGAACTTATCACGGTGATCACTTCTTTAGGTATATAAATGTTGAATAACTATTATGTATACTTGAAACTAATATAATATTGTATGCTAACTATATTTTTAATAAAAATCTTTAAACGCAAAGTACAGTTGATGTCAGGTAACCTACCTGGGTAACTTTTTATATTCATAAAATGTACCTGTTTATATGTTTCAAAATGTATCTTCATTCTTTGGAAACACAGAGACATATATCCATGTACCTAAATGAAAAAAAATACACACACACACACACACACACACACACACACATACACACACACACACAAGTGTTTTTCTGCAATAACTAGTTATTCCATCCAAAGGAGCTATAAACATCTGAGCCACAAAATCATACAGATCTTAGGAATCAAATGTAGTCCGGTTTCTATAATATAGATATGATTGTACAGAAGTAGCACTCAAATATTCAGCATAATACCTGTAATGTGGCATGGCTTTGACCCCTCTAATTTGACACTACATTGTTCTTATTCTGCTTAAATTTCTTCTCTTATCAAATATCAAGCTTACTGTTTGCTTTCCTGTTATATTAAGTAACATCCAATAGTCATTTATGGAGCACCTATTAAATGCCAATCTTTTGGAAACTGACTGAGAATACAAAAAATTAAAAGAAAAACCAAACAGGGCCTTTGCCTCCATAGGAAGACTATAAGAGAGATGGAGAAATAAACAAGTAATTACAGTCTGTGTATCATATTATGCTGGAGTAAGCCAAAGGTTCTGTGGAGGCACAGAGAGAATAACCTTAACTGGAGTTCAGGTCAGAACTTTACCACTGAGAGAGATCTAAACAGCTGTGAAGGAAGAACACCTTTCTCATGCAATTATCCTGTAGATTTTAAGTAGGAGAGTATCATGGTCAAACTTCAAATTTCACCTGGGAAACTGCGTGAAAGAAGGATTAGGAGAGGATGAACTAGAAGACAGGGAAGTCAATTAGAAGCTGAGAAGAGTCACGCAAAAAGTAGCGGCCAATGAAATAAGAGTATGATGAGAGAGGAGAGGAGCTGAAAACAACTCAGAGTTTTCCAAGTTCACTGAATTGTAGAGTGAAGAAGGAATGAAGTGGGAGATGGTTTGGGGACATGCCTTGTTTCTGAGCCTTGACTGAGCTCTGTGGGTATGCAGTGAAATGTGGTATGAAGGGCCATATCTAAACTGAAAGAAAAAGGGGTGAAGTGAAGATGTTCAGACATTGGGGGGCGGAGGGGGGTAATCATCAAATCATGTCTCTCGAAGTTTCTCCTGTTACAGGATATTAAAGCAACAGTTCCACATGCTCAACGACTAAGTCAAACACAGGGACACCTTGACTTTGTACACCTCTAACCCGGGCTGAAGTACAACTGATTTTCTTTTAATTCCCTCTAAAGAATATTTATCCCCATTTCAGCTCAATTCAACCGAAATTTACTGAGTATCTACTTGTGATCACATCTTGCGATAAAGGCAAGAGAAAGAAGGAAGAATCAGAAAACAGAAGAAGAGAGAAGGGGAGAATAAAGTAAATTAGTTTGCAATAATTTCTAGGATAGATACCATATATAATAGCTGATTAAAGTCATCATCTCTGTCTTCAAGCTTATTAAAGCTGAGGGGATGAAGAGACCACAGAAAGATCATTTTTATTATTTTTATTTAAAATGTTTAAATAAAAAATTAATTTCCCTCTAAAGAAAAACATGGAACTTTTAAATTATAACTGGCATCTGAGGCACAATAAAATTAAAGCACAATCATAAATTGATGTGTATTGCAGAAATCATGTACATTCAATACATAGATACTATCAGAAGCCAGCTGGCCTTTCCCACAGGTAGGACTTAAATTGGAAATGCGACCGAAGATTCACACCTGGCTAGCCATGAACAGGACTGAGGAAACATTGGAAAGCAGCAAGATATTTCTTATTTTGTTCAGGGAAACTATTTCCTCCCTAAAAAGTCCAGTAGCTCCTGACACACAGTGCCCTCTTTGTCTTCTCTTTCCTACTTAATGCCACTTGTCTGCTTGAAAAGGGGTGGGTACACATCTAACTCCTGGCCCATTGCATCACAAGCCAGGTCCCATATATGTACCGTGGTCTCACCTGTCTTGCCTCTAAGTAGACTTCAACTCTTCCCCAAACAAACCTGGGCATCTAACGGAGCTCAGCTCCTTGGAGTGAATTCAATGACAATGTATGTAATGCATCTTGCCCCTGCTTCGCATAAGTAAAGGAAATCATCAAAGGTCTCAGTCATGGGTGGAAGATTCGGAACTTCTAATCACTGTTATCTAATCACAAGGTCATAGTTCCCCTGTATCTCCATCAGCCAAGAAGCAGTCCATCCAACATTCATGTTTGTGAATTGAATACAGTTATTCTACCAAAAGAAGCTGAGAATTACTAAAATCTAGGTGCTGATCGATCTGTGGTTATTTATTTATTTATTTTCTCACATGGAAGCCAACTCCTTGTGTATTCTTAGCCTAACTGCTCAGAGTTTTGGTTGGTAAATACCGGGAAGTGTGTGTAGAATCAATATGTCTATAAAGGCATGAAATACAATTTAAAGAAGGTCAGTGAGCAGAATGAATCTAAGGGGAAAATCCTTCCTTCAAAGGTGTAACAACATTTAGTCATATATTCTCTTGAAATAACAGATTCCATAGCTATTCCTCTAGGAAATGAGTTTATGTAAACGAGAACATTCTGCTTTGTGCTGCTGAAGTCACAGAGTGTAACAGATGTTCGCAGTCCCCAGGCCCCATTGCATGACAGTGGTGAGTATTTCATAAACCCCAATATTGGAAGGATGATGCCCCTTTGTGCTTTCCTTCCCCCACTCTGAAAAATGTTATTCATTATATTTCACTGCACTGATTTTATTTATAAAATGGAGCTGCTTTTATTTAAATGCCACAATTCATCTTATAATGGTATTTAAGGGGCTTTTGTGGCACTGTGCCAGATTTATATTATCAGAACCTAGGCGTTTGCAAATGAACCTCTTTCAATTAGTGTTTCAGGAAGCAATTAAACTGTCTAAAGTGTATTAATGAATACACTGGAATCG
The DNA here is from genome assembly GCF_001890085.2 of Hipposideros armiger. Lineage (NCBI taxonomy): Eukaryota > Metazoa > Chordata > Mammalia > Chiroptera > Hipposideridae > Hipposideros > Hipposideros armiger. The sequence goes on along the minus strand of NW_017731350.1, from coordinate 5,691,541 downwards.
GGAAGCCTATCCTCCTAATACCCCATTATTAATGCACCATCTGCTTGGCTGCCTTAGGAGCATTGAGGATCTCTAACCTCAGGTCCACGAAACCCAACCATTTATTCAGAAAGTTCAGAGAAGACTAAGTTTGTGATCAGGTTCAATATTCTATGCAATATGTGAATATTATATGTATATTAAGTATAACTACTTTATTGGGACTTTTTTTTTACAGATGCAAATGAAGATGCACATGGGTTCTTTTCTTTTTTTTTTTTTTTTGTTCTGTGTCAAAATACTAACAGCTCAACAGCTCTGTGAATATATTCCTGGATCTGATGTTGCTGCTAGAAGCATGAGTACACCCTGTGATTGTTCAGGATATCACTAGGATCACTGATGAGCTTGCCTGTTTTCATTAGTGGAGGATATAATTTGCTGCTGTATTGCAGCATTTTTCACAGGGTGTGGTCCGGGTGCTGAGACATGGGCTGGCATCTCTTCCCAATTCTCTCCTTAGTGTTGCTGCAACGGAGTGGGGCTCTGGAGGAGGCCATGCTTCCTGAGCTATTTCCTGTCGGTTTTATGACTAAGAGGAGTCCGAGGCTGCAGGATCGAGACTAGTAGGAAGGTGGACATGACAGAGGGAAGGCTGGTGCTTGGCACCACTCTGCTCCCATGCTGGGAAGTCCAAAGTCACCCACTCCTATAAGCATGCTGACCTTGGTGATGCATGGCTGCTGAGATAATCAAAAGGGAAGAAGACACAGTCTCTACTTTTACAGGATTTAGAATCTTAAAGATGAAAGAAGACATGGGCCCAAGGAAGGGTCATGAGAAGTGGGAAGGGCCCCAGGGAGTGGAGGAGCCAACCCTATGGAACAGGGAGAATTGAGAAAAATAGAAAGAACAGAGAAATTTTCCACAGAACCCTGGGCTTCTACTTTAATTTTCATTAAAGTCTGTTACCTGTTGAATTGTCTCCCAAATGTATATGTTGAAGTCCTAATCCCCAGTACCTCAGAATGTAATGTTATTTGGGGGGGGGGAGGTATGGCAGATGTATTTAGTTAAATTAATGTCATACCAGAGTAGGGTGGACCCCTGACCCAGTGTGACCAGTGTCCTTATAAAAAGGGGAAATTTAGGCACAAGAGACACACTCACAGGGAGGGTGCCATGTGAAGATTAAGGCAGAGATAGGGGTGATGGAGCAGAAGTCAAGGAATGTGAGAGATGGCTGGCGACCGCCAGAAGCTAGGGGAGAGGTCTTTCCCTAGCACCTTTCGAGGGAGGGTGCTCTACCGACACCTTGGCCTCAGACTTAGAGCCTCCAGAACCATGAGGCAATAAATTGGTTGCTTAAGCAGTTCTGTTTGTGGTATTTTGTTAAGGATTCCTACAAATTAACCTAAGTGCTATCATAATGAATTAGGAAATGCCTGACTTTCCTCCGGGAAATAAGAACAATGTTGCTTCTATCTTGTTATTGTGCCTTAAAAATACAATACTGGGATTATAATAAGCATTCAATTTTAGTCATTTTTGGTTGAATGACTAAATTAAGATGAGTAAGGCATGAAGAAATTCGGAAAGTTCACGTGAGAGAAACTTAGTGAGCTTGAGATCGAAGGGCAATTCTGGTGACCACCGGGGCTTCTTCACTCTGTGGAACCTTGGAACTCCATGTCGGCTTCTTGGGCAGGGAAGCGGGATGGTGTAGGAAGGCTACTCTCGTCACAGACCCACCGTGTCTCTGCTGAGTGTGGTCACACTGAGTTTTTGCACTTGGGGCAGGGTCATCAAGACCTAACCTACAGGACAGAGCAAACACACAGACACATGCTCACACATGCACACAGGTCCAGCCCTGCCAACAGGTGCATGCAATCATATGCCTTTGACATTTCTTCACCTACGGATGTCTGACATGGGTGATTCGCTCAGAGTCACAGGGAGCTCCTTTGATGACAGACCTGCTTCATGATTCACGTGTTCTTTTCAAACAGTTCAGTTCAGAGATAGAAGAGAGGGCAAGAATGGTGAGGTGAGAAAGCAAAAGGAGAGATGTACAAAGAAAAATAAATTCACCTTTGCTAAGCTGAAACCCTACTATGTGTTGGGTTCTGTGCTGGGGACTCCAACTACATAAACTCAGCCAGGCAGATATCATAAACCCTGGTTTATAACGAAGAGAGTGAGGCGCAGAGAGGTGCCATCGTCTGCTCAGAGACATGCATCTAATAAGTAAGGTTGCCAAGGTCTATTTCACGCCACAGCATTCCTTTTCTACTTCATCAAATTACCTCTTATTCTGGAAGAAATGTAAAATCAACACTCCTGTCCGTGCCCATGCATGTTCTCCTTTTATTCTTGCCTGTGCTCCCCTGTCCCTTTAAATGAGTTGGCCCTCTCACCCTCTGCCTAGCAGCCAGCCCAAAACAGCTGGCTTAAGGCAACAGTGGTTTGCCAAGCAATTTCCCAGATTATGTCTGTCTTGTATATTATCTATTAATCTGATTACTGTCCCCTGGTCCCTCAGGTTTTTGGCTTTGGACCCTCAGCTCTGCCCTACTAGAGCTGGTTTACTGACTGTTAGCTCCCACTCCACCCTTGTTGTCACTGGCTCCTCTAGATTTTGTGTCCCCCACAGCCATGGAAGAGAACCCCCACACAGTTCAACTCCATTCCCATAGTGAATAAGCTTCCTCACCTCACCAATTAAGCAATCCTCTTCCCTTGAACAGAGGAGGGGCATTAGAAGGTTTCCCACAAATACGATGATGGATGTGTGAGAGTAGACGGGTCTTAGGATGGGACCCAGGTGAGCTCACATGAATACAGTTCTCACCACCAAATAAGAGGAAGGTACCAGTTTCTCATCATTATAAAGTAAGGGTGTTGCACAAAGGACTTGTGAGGTTCCTTCTGGAGTTAATCTATAATTCTTGGGTAAAACACATGCACAAAACAAGGACTTTTATGGCACCATAACAACTTTGTTTGCACTTGGCCATCATTTTTTAAAAAGACATTGGTGACATACGAAAGAAAAGCGTCTCTTTCATATATTTCTTTGGACTTTTAAAAAGGGGTAATCAATCATATGTGTCTGGTTACTACAAGACTGTACATCAGGAAATAGACTACAAGCTAGTCTGGAAGCAATAAGGGAAAGAACAGGTATGGTAGGGCAGGGATGTCTGTCAAAATAGTGACTTACTGAACGCACCCTATGTGGACACAGTAGTTACTTTCACTGTTGCATAGGGTGCCTGTCGAGATGCCTTTGCATGGAATATGCAGCATTTCTATGTTTTTCTGGCAAGTGTTTAACTTCAGTAGCAACTCCACGCATGCACTGAAGATAAAAGAAAGATGAATAAGAACCCAAAGACCTTAAATCTAGAGACTGCAGGGGTCCTGCTCTTAGAGGCTTTCTAATTGATTTGGTAGCCACTACACTTAACTGGTATGCAAATAATTCATTCCTTAGACTATCAGAATAACTAATTAATGGTATAGTATTTTGTCTTGTTGGTAGTGGGTTTAGAGCATTTTTGCAAAAAAAAAATATTTTATATTATTTTTAAAATTGGACTGGTCCAAGGAAAAGGCAGAGAAAGAGGAGATAAAAAATATTTCACTTCCTCAACTTCAGTGGAGCCACATCTCTAGTCACCAGATTAGAAATCCCCCTGGAATATCTGGGGAACACAGTGTAATAACTCAGCCATTGTGTCTGGAAGGCCTTGGGAAAAGTGCATATAGCTGCTCTGGGGTTCTGTCCTAATAGTTTCTCATTAATGGACTTGAGGGGATTAATGTGTCTAGTAATCTGGTTGGAGACTTCTATCACTTATCCTTTTCCAAATTCAATACCATTCTCAATTATTTTCTATCCTTTAAATAATCATTGAAATTCCATTTCTTCCACCAGGCTTATCCTGAATAACTGGGGAGAAAAAGGGACTTCCATGCAAGGTGACTATTTATTCTGCTTTGCCAGGGCTGTCCCAATTTCAGCACTAGAAGTCCACATCCTGGGGAACTCCTCAGTGTCAGGGACTGTTCATCTCTGATATGGACAGAATTGCGTTCCCTCAAAATTCTTATGTTGGAGCCCTAACTCCCAATGAATAGTATTTGGATATGGGGTCTTTGGAACGTATCTCAATTTAGATGAGACCATGAGGGTAGGGCTCTCAAGATCAGACTAGTGTCCCTCATAAGAAAAGGCTCTCTGGTGTCTCTCTCTGTCATGTGAGGACACAATGAGAAAATAGCCATCTGCAAGCCAAGAAGCAAGGCCTTGTCAGAATAATGACCATGTTGGCATCCTGATCTCTTATTTCCAGCCTTCAGAAGTATAAGAAAAAAAATCCCTGTTGTTGAAGCCACCCAGTCTAGGGTATTTTGTTATGGTACCTGGGCTACTAACACAGTTACCTTACCTCCACGTTCCTTCCTATGAACCTATAAATTCCAAGAAATGCTCTTTTTATGTAAATTTCTGCTACCTCAAATACACTTGGCATCACACATTTAGGAGGGTTTCACGAAGGCTGGGGAAGGGCACAGTGGTCCGGGTATTTATTCCTTTAAACAGTTTTCTACCCCAGGGTCACTTGCTTTGGGTTATGTTGGCCCAGCCACATCTGACATGCTCTATATGATTCCCTAACCCAGAGGCAGGAGATTGTATTGGGCAGACCTGAGAATGTGGCTTGTGTCACAGCCAGTGATTAGAAAAAAAAATAGAAAATCAGTAACATTTACTAATTCTCAGGCGTTAAATTTATCTGGCATCAATCAGTCAACAAACATGTATTTACTGAAATCTCCTTTGGTTGGCTTTTATAGACAGGAGCTCAGGATGAACGTTTGAAAAAAGAAAAACTGGTTTTTAATCCAGCTTCGGCGTTTCCTAGCTGTCTGAGTTGAATATTTGCTTAATCCCTCTGAGTTTCAGTTTCTTTATCTCTAAAATGGAAATAATCATATCTACATTATGAGAAGGCTGTGAAAATTAAAGACTGCTGAATGGCGCATAGTAACTTCTAAATATTAACAAAATGTTGTAAAATAATAATTAAGCATTATAAAAAATAGCCATAGACCAGTATTGTGTCTTGTAAATATTAATTACATTTCATGAATAAACCCAGATTTTTATGCTCATTATTAATGAAGGGCACACACAAAGAAAAATAGAAGAGAATTCTTCGATGGCTCATTACACCTGCATTTCATGCTCTTTTCCTAGGCACTGTTACCCACATCCTTTAATTACCTCTATACATCTAAGCTTCCCACATTGATAGTTGTAGTCAGGATCTCTCCTCAAAACTCCTGACCCGTATGTTGAGCTCTACTATGACTGAAAAATACATTCAACTCAATACCATGGAGACCAAAACCATGATCTCACCCTCTCCAATATGGTTCTCCTTTAGTGCCATCCACGAATAACATCACCTTCTGACTATTGTTTGTGCCAGAAACCTTGGAGCAATCCTTGCATTCTTCCTCTCCTTACCCCTCGCCCCCATGCCAACACAAAGTTTTATTCATCTTGCCTTCTGTAGCACTCATTCCACCCTCTCCGTCTCCACTAGCATCAACCTGTCCTAAGCTACCAGCATTTCCTTCCCAGGATTACAGCACTAACTTACTAAATGATCTTCCACAATTCTTGCTCTTGTCTAATCTTTTCTCAGACAGCCCCAGAGTGAAACTTGCAAAACAAAACTAAGGTTATGGCCCTGCCCTGCTACAAAACCTTTAATGGTTTCCTAATGCTCATAGAATAAAACCCAAAATTCTTTACAAGGCATAACCTGCCTGAGTTCTACCACCTCTGCAGCCTGCCTCTCAACATACATGCCCCACTCTCTGAATCACACTGATCTTCTGGTATTAAATACGGAGCTGTATGTTGCCTGTGGCAAGAATACTGTACCTGTCCCCTACCTTTCCAAAATAACTCCTGATTATCCTTTCAATTTCAACTCAAAAAGTACTTTGTCAGGGGAAACATCCTGTATGTTCCCAAAGCACCCTATATTTACCCTTGGAAAATCATTTAAATGTGTTTTTAATGTTACACTATTTGCAATTCCTTATGTCTGTGTCCTTCAATAGACTGTAAGTTCTATGAGGGTAGGTACACAACCGGTTTTGCTCACCATAGTGCCATGGGTCCTATTACAATTCTTGGCACATAGTAGGTGCTCAATAATAATTTGTTGATGGAGGCATGAAGGAATGAACAGCAAATGTTACAGCCAGTTCATTACTGAGTGTCAAAGTGTCTGGCAAAGAAGAGTAAGGAGAAGCAAGCTGTGGAGGGTAGGGAAGTTTTCCCTGAGGAGGCAACGATCAGAAGAGAGAATGAATGAGAAGGTGGGACTGGGTGTAGAGCTTAGGTAGCTACAGAGGGGTGGGTGGGGAGGCTGCTTTCCAGGTATTGACATTAACAGGTAAAAAGTCTTGGAGGCTAGAAACGTTTCATACATAGAGAAGAGTGAAGGGTTTTCTAGCCTACCCTGAGAGAGTGAGTGTGTGCAGTTATGAAACAAGAGAAAAGGCAGGGTGCCCATTTTAACATCTAGAGAGATGTGCATCATTTGTCTTTATTTCCAGTTATGATTGGTGTTTCAAATGGCTGGTTTAAATTAAAGCGAAAACGGAAAGTTTCCTGCATGGACAGTGATGAGCAGAGTTCTTCTGCAGGAGAAGGACTGTCATTTGTTTGTTTGTGTTGATGCAGGCTTTTGTTTCACTCTATAGAGACAAATGACTCTATGTGTCTCTGCCAGTTACTTTATTAACTGCACTGGCATTTTATGTCTAAGTCACAGGATAATCTGAGGCCAAACAAAGAGGGAGCACTGAGACGAGGCCTTGCCACAGGCTGCTGACTACCTGACATTTCAGAGTAAAGAATCATTGCCTTGGAAATATTCCAAGAACTTCTTCTACATCCCAATCATGGAACTGTTAGGGTAAAACTCAGAAGTAAGTTTCTTCGATCGTTTATCTCACCATAGGTATACGGAGTTACATCCAAAGCATTTATAACAATTAAATCCTGCTTCTCTCTTAGTCATTGACAAAGATGCCTTGGTACACCTAGCAACATCAAAACAGCATCCTGTGCTGCTTCCCAAATGAACTGCAGGGGCAAAACTTTATGATTCGAAGGGCAGTATGAACTGAGGAAAGGTTATCCTGGCAATGGCCATGGATGGAAATCATAAGATCTCAAGGGCAACTTACAGGTGCTTTAACGCCAACATGGCCCCAAATGTAGGTTGCCAAGTCAACAGAGAGGGCTGAAAACACAGGACAACAGACAAACAAAGGACAACAGACTCCAGTGAGGGTGATTGGAAGCACTTGATATACCAAAAGAGTAGAGAGATTTGGGGAATGGTTGACACCAGTTCTGGTGACATTTGAAGTTCCGTGTGTAACTAAAATCCCCATGAGTTTGATGCCTGATTCTGGGAAGAGGGTATGAGTTTAATCAGCAGGATTGCTTGGGTCACAAGTGTTATTGTAAACACCCATACCTTTGTCCCAGAGTATGACAGGATTCAATATCTTTATTGCCTATTCAATATCTTTATTGATGGCTGAGATGAAGGGATCGACAATGTGCTCATCAGATTTGCAGAGTATACTAAGTTAGGCAGATTTGCTAATGCCTCCACAAGACAGAAATAAGATCTGAACGGATCCTGGCAAGATGAAGTGACTCTATACTGGGTCACTTTGGGATGAGAAAAAATAAACAAGGATTCCAAGTTGTCCACAAACTAAATACAAAAACAAAAACAACAACAACAAAAAGCTAGGTACAAAAGTCAAACTGCCCCATCCTTTCTCTTTTCCAGACCTTCATTCAAGTTCTGGGTTACATTTCAGACAGAAAACTTTAAAAAGGAACATGAGTAAACAGGAAAGGTTCAGAAAAAGCAGGATGTACTCATAAAGGGAAAATGACAAATTATGCCCAGGCATACAGAAGGTGCTTAATAATTGTGCGTTCAAGGAAGAAGTAAGGCAGAAGGGAGGGAGGGGGAAGAGATGAAGAAAAATAAATGGTAGCGTGGAAGAGAACACATGAGACTGTTACAAGTAAAATCTCTGTGACCTTTAAGGGAAGAACCATTACTCAGGGCTGGACAGAGTAGATATTCATAAAATTAAAACAGGAACTACACCAAATGGCTTCACGGTGTAACTCTCAACTTGGAAATTTTATGATACCTGACTTCATAGCTGATATTTCCTGCCATTGTAATAAACAAGAATCATTCTCGGGACATGAGCCCACGGTTATGGAGGAGAACGGAGATCAGGCTGCATTTCCCTGTGCCTCCTGTGTTGCCTCACCACTTTATTCTGTTCCTTGGTGTTTCTTCCTACAGTTCCACAAGCTGCCCACCTTTTCTCTGCACCCTGAAGATTACTTCACAGTTAAGAAAAACACAAGTAAGTAAGCATCAAAAGATTCCCCTCCAATGTGACTCAGAACTAAAACTAGATTGAAGAAGGGTTCCCATGCTCCATTTACAGCAGTGGTTTCCAAGCTTGGCTACGTATCTCTCTCATCTGCAAAGGCTGGACGCTTCCCTAAGGCCAGGCCAGACCGAAGACCTCCGAAATCGGATTATCAGGGAGCCGGTCTCAGGCATTAGGCTATTGTTAAACCTCTCCAGGGGATCCCACTGTGCAGCCAAGGTTGAGAACCACTGCTTTACAGAGCATTTGGTTATTTTTTTCACCTCAGAACACTCCCAGGAGACCCATCCCCCAAATGGCTGGTGCTGAAACCCTGATACATTTTCTTCACTTAGTAAAGGAACTGGGGCAGGTATGTCTAGTTGGATGGGACAACAGCAGTGCCTCTCACACTTTAATGTACATAAAAATCACCTGAGGATGTTGTTAAAATGCAGGTTCTAATACAATAGGACTGAAGGTGGCATTGAGATTCTGCCCATCTAACGTGCACCTGCGAGTGTATGATGCCAATGTGACTGGTCTGTGGGCCACACGGATAGCTGGAACTATAACTTTAAGCTCTCATTAAATAATCAACATAACCTCCAGTTGACATCACTACCCACTTAGCTATGTCCTTGGCTCTAAATAGGTGGGGGTTGGTAGCTTACTCTCCTGGTTCTGTGAAAGAAACAACGTAATTATCAATCCAAAAGCCAGTATAGTAAGGCGACTTGGTATCCTGTGATGTCTTGTAATGGTTAATTTTATGTCAACTTGACTGGATCATAAACATTATTTCTGTGTGTGTGTGTGTGTGTGTGTGTACACGCACATGTGTATGTGTATACATACACACACACACAATTTCTATTGGTTCTGTTTCTCTGAAGAACCCTAACAAACACGGTATCCCCTAAGACTATTGTGGGGAGCACACTGCTTCACAAACTTTAAGAATTGATTCCCAGCCCCACTTTAACACTGACTCACTGGCTTGTGCTGTGAACTTGAGATAATTTCAAGTCTTCTTGAAACGAGGTTGTCTCCTCTGCAGAATGGGGACATTTTCATAGGTGTTTAATGAGGCTCACTGAAGATAACGGATATTCAAGTGCTTAGAAAAGCAAAAGTACTATGCACATGTAAGAGCTTCCTACAGTTTACACCAAACTTAGAGCCTTTTATTCAATTTAATAAACCTTCATTGAGTACCAACTGAGCCAGAAAAAAAACATTACAAGGGTGACTTCTCTAGCTGGCCAAGAAATACTGTCAGAGTCGCAGAGCTGTGGTTAATAGGAAACACAGTGTTCAAAAGTCACATACAGAGGTGCCCTGTTTGGCAGCACCTGTCAGTGCTGTGGCCATGGTGACCATGGAGGGTAACCTACTCTATGTGGTTTACTGGTGTGTCAGGTGTGTGTGTGTGTGTGTGTGTGTGTGTGTGTGTGTGTGTGTGTGTGTGTNTGTGTGTGTGTGTGTGTGTGTGTGTGTGTGTGTGTCTGTGTGTCTGTTGGATAAGAGCTGAGGGGGAAAGATGGGTTTCTCCTGCGGGCCAAGCCAAGTTAGAACTTCTCCTCTAAGCCATGAAATGCTATTATCATGGATGCATTACAGGCTTTGTCATCAGACTAACAGTGGCCCCAATTCCACCTCTGCTTTCCATCAGTTGACTTGTTACTAGAATGACACTTACCCTCTCCGAGCTTTAATGTCCTCATCTATAATATAGGAATATTTGAATTTCCTTTATATTCTATCATTAACAAAATGAAGACCAGGACTTCCTAAGACAGTTTCCAAAGGACTATACAAAACAGCAGCCTAAATCACCAGCCTTTTGCTATTCTTTCCTGAAACTGCCGCTATGATTACATAGGCTTCAAAAAGCCATGGTTTATGCATTAAAGTCCCAGCCCAAAGGGGGAGCCAAAAATCTCCCTTTAATAATCTATTGTATAATTTGAGGACAGTTCCTAAAATTAACAGTATTTTTTTTTTGCCAAAGTCTCAAATGAGAGGGAGAGAGGGAGGGAGGGAGGGAGGGAGAGAGGGAGGGGGAGAGGGAGAGAGGGAGAGAGGGAGAGAGAGAGAGAGAGAGAGAAGCAAGCAAAACCCCACAAAACACACATCTTGATAATCAATGACAGGATCCAGCTTGCCCTCTGAGGCACCCAGAACCTGGATCCCATCCTACTGGTGAACAAAGAACCACAATCAATGAACTATCTTCCTGTTTTCAAAGTCTAAATCTGAGAAGATAAAGCAATGAGAGAATCTGCAAGTCTTCCCACTCCAATGGATCCCAATTCCGATATTCCCAGCTCAATTCAGAATCTTTGATCAATGTCCAACTCCTTCAGAGACACCAAAACAAGCCTTTGACTATTGTAATGTTATAATATAACCTTATTTTCAAAGACTAGGCTCCCATACACAAAATCAAGAGATCATTTAATGATAAGCACATATTTATACTAAAAGGATAATAGTTACTGCTCTCGCTCTTGTTGTTATTATGACTTAGATGTTGTAACTTCCAGGTTCAAATATTTATGGAGCAGATGTGAGTGGTGACAGATGAGCCACACAGAGTTGCTCATGATGTTCATACCACTCAGCAAAACCCCCTTGGTCATGACAAAGCTTCCTGATGGCCTTTTCTTGAAGCCAATAAGGAACAAAGACCCATAACAATGTCAGCAATGCTAATCTGTCACCCAGCACAATTTACGTCATAAGAGATTCAGGATCCAAGAATCTGTCAGAAGGGGCTCATGCAGAAGTCACTGTCCCAGGCTGCAGATGACACCTGCTGATGGTATTTCTCACACATCAGAGATTATAATACACTGTTTGTGATGCCTGGATTCAGGAGAGGATTATTAATCACACAGCTTAGGAAGCTTCCGCAACATGTAATGAGTGTAGTAACTGAGATTTGTGGTGATGACCCTAAACTAAAGCAGAAAACACCAAAGTTGGGTCAATAGTATAGATTTCTCCCTTTTTAACATCGTCTTCATGATTTCAAAGAGGGCTGTTCTAGTTTGATATCTTTTTGTTACATTCTAGTTGGCATTTCATGTTGACCTCAAAACAATTCGTTTACTAGGAACAGTCCTAGATGTACTGCTAATAAATAGAAGAAATGATGTTCTCATGGGGCTGTCTATTTCCCAAGGAAATGGAGGGGTGTCTGAAGAAGGGATGGCCTCTCATCTTTCTCAGAAAAACAACCCATTGATTTTATCCTAGGACAAATCAACATAATTTTGTCTTCAAATGTTTTTGAAAATGCTTCCTAGCGACTCAGGAAAGAGAACAAATGCCCCTTTGTTCCAATTTTGAATGCAAGCTGTGTGCTTCGGCTCCATTGCTCACTGAGAGGTTGCAGTTGGGTTTTTTGCATAAATGGTTTGGCATAAATTGAGGTTCCTGGGCAGAACGTAGAGCAGCGTTTGAGGTCAAGTTCATATAGAAATTACCTAATACCCTTTTGGCTAACTGTAACAAAGAAGTCCGAAGGGATTCCCAGTCTATCTCATCTTTCCCAAAGCCGCTGCTCCCACCCCTTAGGGCAGAATGCTATTTTGAGAGGACTGGGAACCCAAAGGGCTGCTGCCTCATTGTTTACCACACACTTAATTATGAAGCTCTCATTTTGTTCTGCAACCAGGAAAAACAAAACATCATTTACAAGAGGAACTACCACAAAAGGTCAATCAGGAGAAGTGACGGATGCATTCCCGCAAGGAGAAGACTCTCATTCCAAGCCTGGTGGTGGATAAACACACTTATCTCAGTCCCCACGGTGGAAACGTACAGCTTTCTGGAATCAGCGAAGTGGCACAAACCTGGTGCGGGCTCCCCCGAGGCTGTGGGGCACCAGCAGCACAGTTGTATGGCAGATGCTGAGCAGAATCCCAGCCTCCAGGCAGGGCTGCAGCCATCAGGGGCCCATTAGAAAACTCATCACTCCCTGTCAGAGTGAGTCCCCTCAGAAAAACTGACATTCTCAGTACCCCCTCCCAAACACACACACACCACACACACACACACACACACACACACACACACACACACACACATCTGCCAGTGCCAGGGGATCCCAGGCAGGAGGTGGCAGAGAAATGGAACTACAAGGAAACCCCAGGCCATTTTCCAGACCCAATGGGTAACTGTACAATGATTGTAGGAAAGACAAGTACTCCCCTACTCTCACCTCTGTACCTATGCTCTCAGAATTTGGAAAGCTCTCATCTCTACAACTTCCTTGGCAAGAACAGGACCCAGAAAAACTATAGCAGGGAAAAACCACCTAGTGCCCCCCTCTCTCTCTGGACCTGGGTACCTGGTACTTGCAATACCAAAGCAGCCACTGCAGGCCACACAGCAGGAGTGGGCAATCCACTCAGTTTTGACCCTCCTGTATTCTGAATCCTTTAATCACCCCAAATGTCCAGAGAAGTTCTCAGGCTTGAGATTTCCAGCACACCTGCACACCGAAACCCTGCAAAAGTTAAAAAGGCAACAAGCTAGCCTGCAGGCTGCTGAAAGTCTATACTGAGATCCTATAGTCAGAAGTGAAAAGGTGGGTAAGGGGAGAAAGAGTGTTCCAGAGCTTGGTCCAGAACCTCACATGACAGCTTAGTTAATGAAATAATGTTGCCTGTCAATTCCCCACTGGCTGCCATAGCTCCAGCATAATCTCAGGCATTCAGTAAATGTTTATTAGATCATCAAATCTGAAGAAAACAAAGATTCTTCCTCTACCAGTAAGGGTTCTTGGTTACAAACAAAAAAAAAATGATGATTTGTTAGAAATAATAGTCTGCAATCTCAACATGGAAATAAGGAACCAGCCCAGAAAATGGGCAAGAACCAGGACCAGAGGCAAGGTCATGGTACAGGAATGGTTTGGATGGGACACCGTTAATGTCACTATTGGACATTGGAGTCCACTGTTGAACCAGAGCCATGACCCCCACCAGACAATGGCCTCTGTCACCACCATGGCTGGAACCAATTCTCAATAGCTCCCAGTGATGGGCATCAAGACTACAAATTAAGGCACTAGGTGGGACTATGCTATCACCCAATTTAAGTTATGTGTCTATGCCTTGGTGTTGGGAGCAAGAGAAAACTATCTTACAGCCTTTTTGACCTCAATAGTCAGAAGCATAACTTACATGATGATATACTCTACCAGAGGAAGAGGGTTAAGATACCCGACAGTCAAGAAAAAAGAAAAAATGTCTACCAGAAACTTCAATATGGAGTAGGAGTTTGAAATGGAAACATGTATATAACTATGTGTAGATGTGTATAACTATGACACCAACAAAGCAGAACAGATGATGCAGGTGAGGTGCTAGGGTAGATCTTGGCATTTAAAGAAAAGAAAATACTATTCTGGCTGACGGCTAAGAAAAATTTTATGTTGAAATAATTCTTAGCTGAATCTTGAATGATAGATGGAATTTCAAAAGGTCTGAAAAGATATTCCAAGGAAGAAATACCCCTTGTCATGTTAGAAGACTTTCCCAAGTATAAAACAAAACTTTGTTGGGTAGAAGTTTGAATGAGTGGATGGATGCTTTATATATAGCTTGAGGGCTCTTCTGCCAACTTAACTTTTCAATAAATCAAGGGGTTTTCCAAAACAGAAACAAATTCATATGACACTCAGAGAAAGTGATATTTATCACCAGGGCAAAAATAGAACAGGAAATGTTATGCCTCATCAGGTTCACCTTAACTTCACTCATGTCACAAATAGAAAACTAAACTAGGGGGAATACTTAACCTCTTTGCTTTTGCAACACACTGGGCACTTACTTGCTTTGGCGCCAGGAGTCATATGAGATATAAACACAGATGAAACTAAATATAAACTCATTTAACAAGTGTTTAAGTAGAATTTAAACAGAAACTCATGGCTGAGTTTGATTACCGGGATCTTGAACAGGTTGAGACACTACATACAAAACAATTAAGTTGAAACAATCGATTTTACTAGCCCTGAAGAAGACCTATTAGAGACTTTTTTGTGAGAGAAGGAAACTCTTTCCATAATGTGCCAAAATACCTAACATGACCATCAACGCCAGGATCTCGCTGATTAGCTTTCATCACATTTTTGTCCATAACCACTGTTGGAGTTTAACTTACGAGAAAAGAAGTAAAAATTCAAATTTAAGACCAAAAATGTTTCTTACATAGAAATGTAAGAATTATAGTGCCCTAGTCTAAAAGAGGGTCCACTAAATGTCAAGGTATCTGAAACACCCCGGTACATGAGAAATGTGGTGAATGATAGAAAGATCAAGAATGCAAGGGCCAGAGAAGATATGACTCAGGGGAATCTGAGACTTATTTTCAAACATCTGATAAATTATAAGATAAAATTTACAAAAATTAAACTAATCCAGTAATGGATTCAGCTATAAACAACAAGAATGGGATTGTTCAAGAAGAATTTGGATAATGACCTGTTGTTATGATGAAAACTGTTGAAGTACTTCAAATTTCTAAGATGAAACGACCAGAGGGAATACATGCATGTTGATTTGTCTAAATATCCTAAAGGTCAGCATAAGAATATTTATATAAATAATTTTGAAGAAAAATAACTCTTTGTTGACTAAATGAATAAGTGATTCTTGTATAAAGATCAGATTAAAAAAACAAAGCCTTGAGTTTCTCTAACACCGATTAAGTGATCATTGCCAGTTTCTCAGGGATCTAAAAGATCGTGTGTTAGTGGAATTATCTAATTATTGCTGAAGGTCAGAATAAAGCCATTTTTATAAATAATGTCTTTGAGTCAACAACCCTTTCATGAAGAACAGTAAAATAAGCCAAGAGCTCAGATTCCCTCACCAATTTCCAAGTGGCATTATCTGTCCCCACTCCCGTTCCCTCTGATCCCCTCTTCTACCACAACCCCCACTCCCACCCCACCCCCACACACATGCCTGTCACTCTTCACAGACACACTGACCTCTTAAAATATGCTGGCATGACCTGAGAGTTTCTGCATCAGATGTTCCTTTGAACTGGAATATGCTTCCCCAGACAAGAATGCCCTTTCTCCTCCATGATATGCCCAAGTCTCACCTTCTTGAGAAAGTTTTCTCTGATCACTCTATTTAAAACTCTCCCCTATCTCTCTACCATACACATACCCCCCACACACACACTCACTCTCACACACACTCACTCACACTCACTCACACACCCACATATGCACACTCACTCACACACACACACTCACACTCACTCACTCACACACATATGCACACTCACTCACACACACTCTCTCTCACTCATAAACACTCTCACTCACACACACACACACACTCACACATGCACACTCACACACACACACTCACTCACACACACACTCTCACTCACTCACACTCTCACTCACACATACACACTCACTCACACACTCACTCACACACACACTCACACACACTCACTCACACACACACTCTCATTCACTCACAAACACTCACTCATACACACACTCACTCACACACACTCACACACACTCTCACACACACACTCACTCACACACACTCACAAACTCACTATCACACACACACATAACACACACTCACACTCTCACACTCACACTCACATAGTATGGCCAATCTATTTTACCCTGCTTCTTAATTTACATGGGCTTACTAATTCTTACTAATTACATTAACTGCCTCTCTCCTCATTTTCGAAAACAAGCTCCCAAGAGTGAGGAGCTTGTCTGGTTTATGCATTAACGAAACCCTCACACTGGGAAGTGCCCTGAACATAGTAACCCCCGATAATCGCTGAATGAAATAAGGAATACAGATTTCACCATAAAACAACTAAGTTGGGATTTCATATCAGGAGGACAACTATAAAATACACTTGTGATAATCCCATCTGGACATGGCTATTCTCTGCTATTCCAAGAATAAATGATAGTACAATAATCTAGACCGAAGATAATGGCTTGGGCCAGAATGGCAGCAGTGGTGGTGAGAAGTGATCTAGTTCTAGATACATTTCAAAAGTAGAGTCAATAGGATCTGCTGATGGCCAGGGACGTGAGAGAGCCATGTAAGAAAGATAGGTCAAGGATGTCAACAAGCCCTGTGGCCTACACCACAGGAAGGATAGTCTTGGCACTAACGGAGAAGACTCAGGAGGAGGAAAAGGTCAGGAGCTTAGTCCTGAACACATGAAGTCTGAGGTTTCTATCAATATTACGTAGTCAGTGGCTATATAAGTGCGGAGCTCAGGGAGAAGGCCTGGGTTTGGAAAATAAATTTCAAAGTCATAGTTTTGAGATGATATGTGACACCATGTAATACAATGAAATCATGAGGAAAGAAGTGTAAAAGTGATAAAAAAAAATGACTAAGTGCTAATAAGGCTGCAACAGTCCAATATTTAGAAGTCAGGTAGATCAGAAGGAACCAAGGATGAAGATGGAGGAGTAGCAGCCTGTGGGATGGGACAAAAACTGGGAATATGTGTTTTACCCGGAAGCCAATCTAAGGAAGTGTGTCCAGTGGGAACATGTAAACAATTGTATCAGATGTAGCTGATAAGTCTCAAAGGGTGAAGGCTAGGAAGTGATTATTGGATTTATCAGCAGGGGTTCTTGGTGATCCAATCAGGAGCACTTTTATTGGAATGGTGGAGGAGAAAGTCTAACTTGGGTGGACTAAAAGGAGAGCAATAATAGAAAATTTTGGGACAGTGTCTCTCGTAGATAATTCTTTCGAGGAGATTTTGCTTTTAAAGGAGCAAAATGAGATCGCTGTTAATCTGGAAAATGGAAAATATATATTTATATTTGTTGTAAAGATGGGAAAATAATAGGATGTTTGTATCCTGATGAAGTATGCCATCCTCTAGAGTGAAGTATTCCTCAGGGTATCAAAATATCTGACAACATTTTCTGGGAAAAACATACCCATATTTATTCATAAATTCCCTGAAGACTTTGAGAGCTGATGTGTAAGGAGCTGATTTTAATCTTTGGCATCTCCAAATTAAACAACCTTAGAGAGTGGAGAGATCAACAGTACCTCTGATGTCTTCCAACATCAACTGACACTGGCCAGCATTGACAGTTCCTCGTAATTGAAGAACCCATGATTGACTGAGTCCTGCTTCCTCCACTCTCTGTTTCTAAAACATGAGGGACTCCTAGAGTGAAGGAGGCTGTGCAGAGACAGATGGGAGCAGAAGCCAAACGTGACTTCCAGACAATTCCCACTTAAATGTCAAGTTGACTGCATTTTGATGCTTTTGATTTAATTACTTTTCTGATACTCAGCTTACCTCTCCAACTCCTTCTTTATGCAATGAGAAAAAGAAAAAAAGAGGAACTACAGAATGCCGTGGAAAGCATCCATTTTTTCCTTTATTTTTCTGAATTTCTGCATCCCTGTCTTGGGTACCAGGAAGGGGAAAAATAAAATCTTCCACCCATCACCTCAGAGTCCCATCCCCCTTTTCTGGACTGGGCCTTCCCTTTCCGACTCTCCTCTCTAAATATATTCTTTCCATTTCTGCACAGCTACATTTCCTGGCAAAACACAAACTGAATCAGGGGTGAAATTGCAAGGAAGACATGGAGCTCAGTTTGGACAATGATTAAACTCAGATGTAATAACCAAGGAACCATGTAAGCCACGGGCAGGGAAACGAGGAGTTGATTAGTATGGTCCCAGGGTTAACAACTAGGGGAAATGAGAAAAATGATTAACAACAAGAAAGCGTTGAGCGATGCCATTCCCAGCTGGGTCCTGGCGGCCGAGCAGTGCAGAAGTCCTCTGGATTCGACTTTTCTCTGCTCCCTGCATCCCCTCTGCCTCCCACTGCTGAGCTGACAACCTCGGACTTTCCTTGAAACACGTTCCTTTTGTATGTCTACGATCTTAGGCAAGATCAGGGCCTCTGAGCCATACAGCTTAATGCCCTTCTTTGACTCTCACTCTCCATCTGGCTCCTACCAAAGACGTTTCTGCATGGCAACAAGAGTGAACATTTATAATTCACTCCATTTCCAAGCGCTTTCCAAATCAAATACAGAGTCCTGGTTTTAAGCTTTTGGGTTTCCTCTCATTCCTTGTCCCTGTCACTAAGTTCCCCTTCAGAACCTTAATCAGTCCATGCCCTCTCTCCTAACTCATCCCTGGACCCCCACACCCACCTGCTCTCCTCTGAGCCTCAACCCTGAACTGCCTGGCTTTACCTGGACAATATAGTGTGTTCTTAGGGATCAAGTGCTTTCTCAACCCCAGTTTATGTGATTTTGTGATAACTTGTTAATAACTCCATACATGCTGCACACACTAAGGAGACAGCAAGCCCTTCAGGAAAAAAATCTATATTAATATTCTATAATAATTATAGAATATTAATGGGTGGAATCTATTAAACCTGATTTACCCAGGCAGAAGTGTTTCTTCCTAAACCTTAGCTCCTCAGCACGCTGGGCATAAGAGTGTGATCTTCAGCAAAGAAACCTCCATCCCCTCCGCACAATCACAAAACAGCCCTCACCTCGTCAGCTCAGTGACAAACTTCATAGAGCCAAAGGAGAATGAGCCGATATGCTTGGTGAGGGCTGGTTTACCAAACACTCGCTCCTTAGTCACATGTGCAGCAGATTTACAGTGTGGCAGTGGAGATCCTCCCCAGCCTGTCTCCTAAGTATCTCTCCAGCCTCTTCCATCAGAGCTCCTGCACTGTTCCCTACAAAACCAGCTCCCCATGTCCTATCACCCTTCTTCCAAATTGGTCATGCAGTCCTCTGGACCATGTTTTGCCCTAGACTCCTTTTTCACATGGTAAGCCTATGCAATTTTCAAGATTCCACTCATATGTCACTTTTTCAGTGAAGCCCTCCTGACTGCGTGCCTCCTTGCAGAGGACCAAGTTAACTATACCTATAACAGACACTTAGGATGGGCTTGTGAATTCAAAGATTATACTCTAAAATCTGCTCAATTTATTTTCCCATTATAGTCCTCCCAGCTATAATTTCTTTGAAATTCATTCAAAACTAACCACCAAACCCATGTCCCAAATTAAACATACACCAACAGACTCAGTAGAGTTTGGATAGGTGTAGGGTCAACATATCACCATGTACATGGAGTTGGGTGTTAGAACAAACACCCAAATATTAACCTGTGCTCTGATATTACCATTCAGGTATATTTCAAATTGTGCAATAATCGTAGTTCTAAAACATTAAGTCATGCTTTCAATGCACTGTGGTCGGCCCCTACTTGTTTAACAGTCCAAGAATTCCTTTTTGTAAAATAAAATACTTCCTAATATTAACAATTTCTACAAGATCACTACAAAGTAAGGAAGGAAATGATCATTATAACTATTTCATAGATAGAGAAAGTGGAGTCCAGAGAGAGGCAAAGCTAGTCATTCCAGGTTGTATTGTATCAAAGTTAAGACTAAGTCAGGCCTGGGGATTTCCAATCATGTGCTTGTTAGATAGAGCTCTTCTGTAGAGAAAGAAGCCAAGTTCAATGTTAGAGCTCTAACATTTAGAACTCGAGTTGATTTCTGAAATCTCCACTGCCGTGAGCTTGTGTGAGTAGAACTTCAAACTAATAGTGGGAGAGAAATGTTTACTTAGGGAACCTTAATAAGAATAACATTATTGTAAGTCATTCTAAATAGGTAGGTTTGCCTTAAAAAAAGTATATATTATGTGAAATGGGATATTACTCACACAATTATAATCCTCAATATAAAAAAATTGATATATGCTAGAAACTGTATCCATATTTCAACCTTTATGACAATCTGCATGGTAAGTAATATCATTCATATTTTATAGATGAGAAATTGAAGTTGAGAGAAGTTACTAAATTATCCAGGTCGATGCAGAAAACTCACCAATGTCGTCTCCCTCATTCTTGGCATTATGCCTGGGACAGAAAATGCTCTTCATAAATTATTTTTGAATGAATAAATGGCTGAATGGCTGAATGCATGAACGAATGAATGAATGAAGTGGTAAAGCCATAGTTTGATTCAGGTGTGTCTGCTTCTAAAGGTTATAGTTTTTTCCGGTGGTGTACTCTTTGCTTTATAAATAAAGGTATCCTTGGCTTCTTTAAAAGAAAATGTCACATATAAG
Source organism: Hipposideros armiger (assembly GCF_001890085.2). Taxonomy (NCBI): domain Eukaryota; kingdom Metazoa; phylum Chordata; class Mammalia; order Chiroptera; family Hipposideridae; genus Hipposideros; species Hipposideros armiger. The sequence goes on along the minus strand of NW_017731350.1, from coordinate 5,670,864 downwards.
TTTTCAGAACATGATCTGCTGTGTGAAGTGAAGAAGCATGGATGGTTAAATGCCCTCTTGGGTGGCATTAAAGCCCTCCTAATCCTGAGTTCCATAATCCTGCCTTTTTGGATACACTCAGTTGCCTTGTCTGGATATACATAAAAATTTAGGCTGGTCAACTAGTGAGTTGCTCCAGTCCCTCCTCTCCTTTAGTTCCCCTGACTCCATCACCACTCTTCCTGGGGTCTTTTCCTATCTCTCCAAGGCTCTAATTAAACATTCAGATGAATGCACATGAGTACACTCTGTCCATAGGAGCCTGGGAAGGGACCATGGGAAGCTTCAACATGACTTTCATTTCTAATAAGGAGAAATGGCCAGTGACAGGTGAATGCAACTCATTCTATCACATGATGGACTAACAGAGTTGACTTGCAATCAGCAGAATAAAGATAGAAATGAAAAGCTTTTGCCAAATTATGAATTCCCAAAAGGAAATGGAGAGGTAAGGTCAAAGTACATCCCTTTTTAACCATAGGGAATTGTCTTCCATATCTCTGGGTCCCTTGCTACAGTCAGATCCTCAGTAAGCAGTCAAAGACAAGTTCACAAACCAAGAGAAAATGGAGAGAGGAAAGGTAGGCCACTGCAACATGCAACCATTGACCCTCACAGGAACAGTTCATGCTCCTGCCAGCCTGCTCAGAAGGCAACCCTGCTTCCTCCCCCATTTTCACCAAGGTTCTTCAAAGCTATTATTCTACAGTACATTGACTCCATGACTCAATCTCCTAACCCCACCTGTTGTCAGGAGATAAAGAACTCAACATGTTGGGAAGGCTCAAGTGAGAATACACAATTACAAAAGACCAAGAGAGGCACATGGGAACACAAGGCAGATGTTCCTGTAGAATACCTGCTCAACGGAAGAAACACCAGAGGCAGCAGGTCATCAGTAGATAAAGTAACCCCACAAAATTGTACTTCCTCAACCTTTTTGAGCTAATACTCTGCTCTGCAGTGCCCTTGCATCACAGATCATCTCTAAGAGGCTGAAAACACAAGCTACCCCATCACCACTGTGAATTGGGTTTCCTCCAGGAAGGAGGAAGCAGCAACGCAATCTGATGTTTGGATAGAAAACACAACAGAAAGTGGGGGAGGCACACACCAGCACAGCTGCTTAGACACAACCTGAGAAACAGCCAAGCTCACAGGCTGGAAACACCTGTGCACAGCCCCACATTCCAGGAGCCTTGAATTGCAAGAGAGGGGAACCTAGACAGATGAGCAGGGAGAGAGGGAACCTAGAGAGATGGGCAGGGAGGCGAGGGACATGAAGATGAGCAGAGAGGGGGAACCTAGAGAGAGATGAGCAGGGAGAGGGGGAACCTAGAGAGATGGGCAGGGAGGGGAGGGACCTGAAGATGAGCAGAGAGAGGGGGAACCTAGAGAGAGATGAGCAGGGAGAGAGGGAACCTAGAGATGAGCAGGGAGAGGGGGAACCTGAATATGAGTAAAGAGAGGGGGAACCTAGAGATGAGCAGGGAGAGAGGGAACAGAGAGATGCACAGGGAGAGAGGGAACAGAGAGAAACGCAGGGAGAGGGGGAACCTAGAGATGAGCAGAGAGAGGGGGAACCTGAAGATGAGCAGGGAGAGGAGGGGCCCAAACTAAAAGGAATCAGGAATCAAATTATTCAACTGACGTAGAAGGAGATGCTGAGGCTGACAACACAGAGCTTGGGGAAGGAGAAGTGTCTCTGGACATACTGTTTGGTAGTCTTTCAGCACAAATGGTAAATCTGGCTCTTGTTAAGAAAGAATCAGAACGCTCTGCTCCAGGGATCTATTATAGAAGAAGCACAAAGACACACAGCTTGCTAACACATGATCAGATGACTTGCCCACCATTACAGATTGTAAGCAGAAGCTAGGGGAAATCCAGGTCTCTCTGACCCAGAGACCATGCTGGTTCCTTTACCCAACATTTGCACTCTTGGCAACATTTATGGTAACAATTATTCTCTCCTCCCTGAAAAGTTCTTCTCTATTGGGCCCTAGGACTCCTCTGTCTCCGGGTCCCCCTCCTGCCCCTCTGCCCATTCTCCCCAGCATCCTTCTCCAGCTTTTCTCGATCTCTTACATATTCCTATGCCTCCATTTTGCCCCTCATGAATGTTAGCTAAAGAGTTACCATTCTCCCTAGATCATCTTCCTCATTCACGTCTACTTACACCTCTATGCTGATAACTCCCAAACCTCTATATCAAATCAAACCTTTTCCATAGTCCTAGATCTACACAACCAACACCCTTTCCACTTCTTCACAGGCACCACAATTACTATTTCTCAAACTAACAATGGCCATTCCCATTTCCAGAGGGCACCCCTTCCCAGTTTACTCCAAGCTGCATGGATGTACCTTTGTGCCGCCATCATTTCCAAGGCATGTTGTTATAGTTCTCATTGCAGAGTATTTCAGTTGTGTATTTAGTACTCTTCCCAATAGATGACGAGCTGTTCAAGGACTGGAAATGTCTTCTTCATATGGATCTCAATATAAGGTAGGCAGTTAATGTTTCTTGAATCAATAAACACAGAGCCTAGTCCAGTTACAGGCATCACCACAGCATGTCACACAAGCAGAAGTCATTCTAAATGCTTCCTTCTCTCTCACTCTCAAGTCTAAGTTGCCCAGCTCTACACTTACTTCTCTATGTAATTTTTGATCATTTCATACATTTCCATATTTAACCAGTCTCTCCCCAATCCCTACCCACTCTTGTCACCACCTCCCTCTCACTGTATCAACCATAAAAGGTTCAGAGGCAGTTAGTGAGTAGAGAAAGAGTATTAAAAACCCTAAGTAAGGGCCAGCCAAGTGGCTCAGTTGGTTAAGAGCTTGCTCAAGAGTTTGAGCTCTGAGCAACAGTGGTTTGATTCCTGGCCCAAGCTGAGAAGCCGCTGAGCTGCCAACAGGTGGCAGGGTGGCTCAGCTTAAAAAAACAAAAACAAAACAAAAACAACCCTAAGAATTAAATATGGAGGAAACAAACTAAACTTCTCTTTTCTACACAATCCCACAGTCCCCCAAAGCCCCAAAGTTAGGAAGAAAAGGACCATTAATTTTCAGTAGACAGTTCTGATTATGAATGAGACTGGGCATTCTAGTTATTGAGTTAAGACTGAGGAACTAGACTGATCAGAGGAACTTTAGTTACCAAGGAGTGACTAGAGAAGCCATAGAACTTTCTATGAGAAGGGAAAGGACTAGCCCCACAGAATGGCTTTGAAGGGAAAGAGGGAGACCAAAGGAAAGCTGCAGTATTACTGTGCTTTACAAGTTCTGTTCATTCTGGATAACATTTCCCTCATTTTTATGAAACTATTTTAGAGTTTAGTTGAGCAGTATTTAAGTAGTGAATATAATTTACAGGCAATTAATTAAAATAATTTTTATATTTGACTTGGCAGATTTCCAATCATGAAACTAACATTTCTCCTTCCCCTTGTTTTAAGCAATTTGAGGGACCTTATAAAGCTCATGGGCTCTTGGCACTGCACCTGCAGAGCCTAAACAATAGGCCTCATTGACTCATTACACTCACACAGCCAAGGTGCACTTTTTAAAACGTAAATCTGATCATGTGATTCCTCTATCTTAAATCTTTCCATTAATCCTGATCACCTACAGGATAAAGTCCAAATTCCTAAGTGGAAAAACACGACATTCACAGCCTAACCTCTTGTCACAATATGCCACTATGTACCATCATTCCTGGAGTTAATAAAATTTCACAGCTCTGAACATGGTTTTATGTTATCTGGAATGTCCTTTCCTGTTTCACACATCAAGTGAAATTATTTTTTAAGACTTTTAAGAGTATCACAAACTCTTTGAAATATTTTTGAATCTCCATCCCAACCCCTATTTAAAGTATATCAGCAATTCCCCTATTATTGTTTTTGTCACATTCTCTTACTTGAATATCTGCTACATGTCTACTTTAGCATCTAGATTGGGAACTTCTTGAAGACAGGGGCTAAATTTTATTCCAGCTTTTTTTTCAAGCTTTAAACCTAAAATGACACAGAGGCTCTAAATAAACTCTTGTTGAATTAATAGATTTTAAAATGTAGTCCCCTATAGTAACAATGCAAATTACAATGATTTTGGGGTTGTAAATACATACATATTAAAAGAAGAAAACTTAGGCCAAATTTGGTGATGAGAGTTTAAGAGAAAAAGTTTAAGTATATAATTATATTAACCACTTTAAACCCAAGAAAATGTGAGGGAGACACAGAAATGATAGGTTGTCTTGATAGCAACCCAGGGCAAGGTTCCATAAAATATTTTTGAATCAATTATATGACATTCAATAGAATCTTTAGAGCAGACAACATACTCAAGCTAGCATGTCTCCCTTAAAGAATGTTAGGTTTAAAATCACACTTATTTTTATTTTCTTAAAGTTACTAGATAATTCAGGATAATGAGGTAACTATAAATGAAAATTTGTCAAAACACTTATTTGGATCATTATACTACCACTTTAAAAAATAAATAGATATACTAAAATAGGAGCTAATTGAAGTACTGTCACATGAGAGAACCACCCCCACCTCCCCATTCATGTCACAAGCTACCCTACATAACAAGTACCCAGCATTCTGGGTAAGAGGAGAAGAGAGACACCCTCTGTTATGTGTATATATTAAGACTACTGAAAGCTAAGAGTAGAATAGGAACACTGAGAAAAATCCTTTGGCAACATTCCCTACCCGAAGCATGAGTTAAAGCAACTCACCACTTAAGGATTTTAAAGGCTATGTTACACCAAAGGTAACCATAGTAAGAATGACTACCCCTTGTCCCCCCATCCCCCCCAAAAATAATTCAGTTGAAACATTTACAAATTAATTCAATTATCCACATTAATGGTCTAAAAGAAGGCAATGCACCCATTCATTTTGTAAATAATATTTAATTCAGTCTCTTCTGTTTTCAGCATACCATCTCTGACATTTAATAAAAAATTATGAGATAAACAAAAACAGCAAGGCAAACCCAACCGTTGTCAAGAGATACATTAGTCAATATAACGAGACTTTGAGATAATAGGAACTATCAGACAGGGACATTAAAATAATTACAATGATTATTTTAAAGGTTCTATATCAGGGATCAGCAAACTATGACCTTCATGACAAATCCAGCTTGCTACTAGTTTTGTAAATAAAATTTTATCAAGCACAGACACATTCATTCATTTATACTTATTTATAGCTATTTTTATACTGCAGTGGCAGGGTTGAATAATTATGAGAAAGACCATAGAGCTTGTTGTAAACAGCAACTTGCTGACTTCTGGTCTAATGAGAAAGGTTGACAATGTACATTAACAAAACAGAATTTCAGCGAAGACATAGAAACTAGAAGAGTCAAATGGAAATGCTACAAATAAAACTTATATCAGAGATAAAGAATTCCTTCAATGGGCTCATCCGTTGAACGAAAACAGCATAGCAATACATAAATGAGTTGAAAATATGTAAATGCCAAAAGATATTATCCAAATTGAAATACAGAAATATAAAGAAGGGAGGGGAAAAAAACCCCAAAAAACCCAAGAGTGGTGGGACAGTACCAAATGGTCAATGGAAATGTAATTAGAGTCCCAGAAGATCGCTAGAACAGAGCAAAAGAAATATTTGAAGTGATAATAGAAAAGAATTTACCAAGCACAGTCACTATAGTTGGTTGAATGACCATGCCCTATAATCTGGAGGGCTAATTAATAGGATGACATAACATGGACAGAAGATTTTTGTAGTATAAAACAGAGTTCTGACTTTCATCCCATCCTTTATACATTTTTGCTGACGAATTATATGGAAATATAGGTTTACTAGTCAATTTTTGGATGACATTAATCTAAGACACAAAACAAATCACTCTGAATGAAAGAATCAGAATCAATACTGTCTAAATAGGCTTGATAGTGAAATGTGCTAAATTATAAGTATAACCACAAACTTTAAATATATCATACAAACCTATAAAAATAGAGGATGGAAGCAGCTTGGCTTAATTACGTTACATTACATATCCAAGATATACTGGGTTTACATGACTCTAATACAAACCAATATCTGTGTTTGATGTAACTCCCAAGTAAACAAATATGCTTCCAAGTGGTATCAGCAGAGGTGCAGGATTTAAGGCAATCAAAGTAACGGTCCCATTTTAGTCTTCAGCTAGCCTATTGAAATTGGTGGACCATTTGACAACCACATTCTTAATAGGTAGGCAAACTACATTGTTCTTAAATGTAAGTGGCAAGAATGAAGGAGAGGGCTTTAAATCACATCAATGGAACAAGAGATGTTTAATTTGAGAAAAGACAGGACGACCAAGATATTAAACAATTCTCACGAGCAGAAGAGAAATTAAACTTGTTTGTATGGCTTCAGGGGATAGAATTAAAACATAAATAGAAATTCCAAGAAGTCAAATTCAAATTCAATATATTGGGAAACTTTCTAACAGAGCTGTCCAAAAATGGAATAAATAGGCTGTCTCGTAGAAGGAAAAGAGCTTCCCCTCTCTACAGAATGCCCACATGACACCTTGATGTTGCAGAGAAGATTCAAGCACAGGATTAATGGTTGTGTATATTACTGTCCCACCTGGATATTCTACATTTCTATAATTCTGGAATGAGAAAGCCATATGAAGAGAAGTGAGGAATAAAAATATGACAGACCAGTCACTAAAATAGGATTGGATTTAGGGGAAAACACGTCACTTTTCATTTTGGACATGTTGGTTTTGAAGTGCCTGTTGGATCACCTAATAAAAATGTTAAGTTGGCAAGTCATTATATTGTCTGGAGGTTAAAGGAGAGGTCTGAGCTGGAGATAAGTTTGGGTGCATTCATTGCATAGGTCAATGCTGCCTAATAGAAATATAAAGTAAAGTTAGTTCTAATAAAATATTTTATTTAACCCAACATATTAAAAATATTATCATTTCAACATATAATATAAACATTATTAATAAATAACTCCATTCTTTTTGTTGTTTGCAATAAGTCTCAGAAATCTGTTGTGTGTTTTATGCTTTCAGCATGCTTTAATTCAGAAACCTACGTTCCAAATGCTCAATGGCCACATTTGGCTAGTGGTTATAATACAGGACAATGAAGGCATAGATGTTCATTGAACTCCTTAAAATACATATGGAAAAGAAAAAGGCCTAGAATTCGTATAGAAAAAAAAAAGAACGCCAAGAGAGAGAAAACCTCTGGGAAAGCGTACTGTTATACAAGCCAATAAAGGAAAATGAAGATGAACATGGTCAGTTATGTTAAATTCTGATGAAAGTTCAGGACTGAGAAAAAAATCTGTTGAGATTTAGCGATGCAGAAGAACTGGGTTCCATGAGCAGGACAGCAGCCATATGACAATGGATTGAAAAAATGACAGTTTGAAGTCCACTGTTCTCAGAATGAGTAGTGTGCTCAGACACTGTGGTTCTCTGCTCAGTTTGCCAAGGGGTTGGATCTCTGTTGGATAATCCATTAAAGGAAAAGCACAATCGGCAGGCTTCGGGGTGCCATCTCGGGAGACTCCTGTGTGAGGCACAGAAATGAAACAGCTGCCATGTCTCCCTTCTATGCACATCACAGTCGTCTGTAGTGGATTCTTTCAGAAGGAGTAAGCTTTCTTTCTATCCTTCAGTCACAATCTGGGATAAAAAGTGTTCAAAGCATAAAAGAAGGCATTTCATTCTTTGAAAGAAGGCTAGCCTGGGCATACTGGGCAAGGACAGGATGGGGGAGCGTCTTCGTGCACAGAACTGCCATATCGGTGGTGACTGTTCGGAACTCACAGGTAAGCAACAGGTGAATGGTGGCCACAAGGGAAGAAAGCCACATGTATCTGTGACCTGGTCTCAGCTGCATTCAGGAAGACCTTTTCTCAGCTAAGATTAGTGCTACCCCCCCCCCCCCCCCCCCGCATCTATAAGGCACCATTAAGTAAATCAGCCCCAGCAAGGATGTGGCTAGGTCCCCAATGCCCTCTTTCAGGGGCCCATCTCCAAAAGGCTTTCTCATTGCCTCCTGTCAAGCTGCCTCCTTTAGCTGGAGGCCCCAACACTACCACCACCACAAGTGAGCACATCCCCTGGAAATGAAATGGGACAGAAGAGAATGAGATTTTCAGAGACAACATATCAGGCCCAGATGCAGCCTTGGTCCTAAAACATTCAACTCTCTGAATAAAACTCCATGTTCAGGTCAATGAGTTCAAATAAAGAACACATAAAAACTCTATTCTATGGCCCATTTGCCTTCAGGTGACACATGGCAAGTCTGTGTTCATTCATTTACTTGTACATCATGGCGTAAGAAAAAAAAAATGCCTGAGTTCTAGCTCTGCGGGATATTGAGGAAAACGAGTCCCGTTTCTGGAACTCAGTCATCTCATCTTTTCTCGTTCTGACATGATGTGATGCTACCTTCATCGGTTCCATGTGCTCAGGTTTCCCCACTAGCCCAGATGCCCCTAGGGGCTCGGTTCTCTTGAAAGCTGTTTTCTCCTACCATCTCACTCCGGAGATTCATGATGACTGTGGTTGCCATAGGAATGATTCATCTATCATAAAGGTGGCTGCATGAGATCACAAGTACTCCAAGGAGAGCTAGAAGGGGGGAGGGAAGTGATATTCAGAACCAACAGATAGATCTGCACTGAAAGTGGATGACAGCTTAATGAGAGGGGGCTATAAAGCTCATGCACTTTCTATAACTCTCATGTGCGTGTGCACTTCTCTGAGAGGCACAAGTGCAGATCCACTGTCAAACATGTCGCCTGCGATCCGTCTCAGGCCCACTCGAGACATTTCCTCCACAAAAATAGACTGTAATGTGTACACCGAAAGGAAGCACCCCGCTCCTTGCCAGCAGGTTGAAAATGGAAGGTCAAGATGGCCCGGGGTAATCCCAGATGCCATGCCCCAAGCATCCACTGTGGGCTGCTTGTTATGATAATTCACTTGTCATCCACAAGAAAGCTGGAGAAGATTTTGAAAAGATTGAGTTTTCTACTAAATGACACTTGAACTTACCATTTTTATTCTTGAGGTGGACAAATTTTACCCTTCATTTTTTTATTATAACGTAGTTTAACTGCCAGTACTTCAACAGTCATTTTCTTCTTTTCTCTCCCTAATTCTTTCACACCAGCCTAAACCCTAATTCCAAGCCCAGACAGTATTGAAACTCAGTTGTGAACTGAACATCCAACCAATCCTGGTCATGAAGCGAGCCCTTTATTCCAACCATAGATGGCCACTTTCCCCGCCCTTGCCATGGACAGAACCCTAATCCAGGTGACAGACAAACCTACGTGTGGCCAGAGAGTGGCCACCACTAACCAGAGCCAGTTATTTCATATGACCCCGGATGGGGGTGGAGGAGAGAAGAGGTGCAGTCGGTGCAGGCCAATCCCACACAGGCCCACAACTCAATGAGCATGCCTTTCTAAGGATGGGTCAGAGGCACTTTTATTTTGAAATATGATACATTCATTTTACAGTTTCCTAGCAACAGGGTGCCAATAAACTGGCTGCATTTCAAGGATTCATCTTCTTTCTTGTGCAGGAGCTGGGCACAGCACAGGTGGGAGGACTTCCCAGCATGGGGTAAAACTGAGTGTGGTTTGAGGATGAGGAAACCAAGTCTGCAGAAAGAGGAACCTCGGAGTCTGCCTTTCTTCCTCCAGATTCTTTGAAGAGAGGATTTGTCCTACAGCTGCTGCTACTGGCTTCTTGCTTCTGAATTAATGTCTCTGGTGGATGGGCCCAATTTCAGATCATATGGCATGTTCTTTAGTCACACACAAAGCTTGCTCTGTGCAGAAAACTTTGGCAGCAGAAAATAAGTCAGGATCGGAACCATAAACCTTCTCAGGATACTTTCCCGAGCATGCTGGCCAGGCTTCGGAAACGCTGCAATGCTCAATCGGGTGGCTAGGTCACTGAGACATTATCCAGAGGCTCACCCCCATTCTTCTTAGTACCTGCAAATTTATTACATACGGTATTATTTTGCACTCAATTTAGTTCACTGGAACTATTTGTAGTCATTTGAAATACACTCCATGTTGATGAAAATAATTAGTGTAGGGCTACTAAATATTTACCGAAGATATAAATCCAGGGGGAATTTGATAAATTCAATTAGCAAGAACTAATTATTGTCATGATAGGAGTTAGGGTTTAATAAATATAATTACAGAGCAAAAATGATGGTTTCTTAATTAATAGATACTAGTTGCAAACACAAGAGCCATTATCATATTTTCAAGTAAGACATGCTATTCAGCGCACCTTCCAGATGTCAGTTGTGATGGCACTGGTGACTTACAAGTGAGCACGTATCCAGTGCCTCTGCTGTGGCAAAGTTTTAAGTGCTGTTAGCACATGAGCTTATTCAGTCCTTACAACAACCCTACTATTGTCCATGTTTTACATATGTAGAAACTGAGGTCCAGAAAGGTTAAGCAACTTGCCGAAGATTATACAACTAGGAGGTGGTAGGCCTGCCATTTGATCCCATACAGCTCAGCTCAAGAGTCCATGCTTTTAAATATTATCTCTAGTTCCTAAAAATAACGAATGAACAAAAAAAAAAACAAAAATGGAAAGTGTGAATGTCCAAAAGATCAGTAACCAAAATCCCTAAGTCTACATAACTATTTAAATATAATAGCCTTTTGATCTTTGCAGATACCATTTACAGGGTTGTGAAGATTCTAGAAACCCTGAAGGCACCTGACCTTTGGACATTGACAATTTTGCTGAGGCTTGCATGTAGAAAGTCTAGGGTGCTTCCTGGCCTGGCCCATTCTGCGCATGCATTCTGCTGGGAAGTTTCCAGCATCATGGGGTTTGCAGGTTTGGTGAATCAAGAAGATATCATGGGTCCACTTAGCAATAACTTCAAGCAAAGTACAATTTGAACTCCAACACATCACAGATATCCTCCTCATTCAGTGGAGGATGTTGAAGGCCAAGAGTCTCTTCACAGTAATCAAAATGGCTCTGAGTCACTGCCTATCTGACGACAGACATGACCAGATCCTGACCTCTCACACCCCGTTAGAAAATGTCCTTCCTCAAGAGAACCTGGCTTGTTCCTAGGACGATATCAACATAGGGGTTTGCTAATGTCTCTGAGTTCTGATAATGAATTAATGACAATAAGTTCTGATAATGAATGTGCAGCCTCTCCCATTGTACTCCCCTTGGTGCCAGGGATATGTATGGAAGGACAACGGCTCTTACCTGGGGATAATGGCATAGCTAATGGATGCCAAAGAGCCTGTTATAGCACTTGAGAAATATTCAGCACTGGTTTCATATTTTCCTGTATTTGTAATAAAGGAAAAAGTGAAGACAACTTTGGGAATAAGTGTTCAGGATCCCATTATAGGTCTCTGTTTCAGGAGGATGTCCAGTGGAACAGCCTAACCTATGCACTTAAAAAGAATGCATATTCTGGGGCCGGCCGAGTGGCGCGATGGTTAAAAGCTGGCTTGGAATTTTATTCAACATAGTCCTAGAAGTTCTAGCGATAGCAATCAGACAGGAAAAGGAAATAAAAGGCATCCGCATAGGCAAGGAAGAAGTAAAATTGTCAT
>NW_017731350.1:5533002-5656573 GCF_001890085.2 Hipposideros armiger | reverse complement strand
TTCCCCTTCCCCCAATTCCCCAGCACTGTTCCCATCCCCCCAATTCCCCAATAAAAATCTTAAAAAAAAAAAAAAAGAATGCATATTCTGCTGCTTTTGGGTGAAATGTCATAAAAATATCAATTAAGTCCTTCTGGTCTAATGTATCATTTAAAGCCACTGTCTCCTTGTTGCTTTTCTGTCTGGATGATCTATCCATTGATGTCAATAGGGTGTTAAAGTCTCCTACTATTGTTGTCTTGCTGTAGACCTCTCCCTCTATGTCCGTCAATATCTGCTTTATATATTTAGGTGCTCCTACATTAAGTTCATAGATGTGTACAAGAGTTATATCCCCTTGTTTCATTGATCCCTTTATCATTATAAAATGTTCTTCTTTGTCTCTTGTTACAGCCTTTGTTTTAAAGTCTATTTTGTCTGATATAAGTATTGCTACCACAGCTTTTTTTGTTTGTTTCTGTTTTCATGAGCTATCTATTACATCCTTTTACTTTCTTTGTGTTTCTTTCGATCTGAAGCGGGTCTCTTGTAGGCAGCATATGCATGGGTCTTTTTTTTTTTTTAATCCATTCAGCCACCCTATGTTTTTTGATTGGAGCATTTAGTCCATTTATATTTAAAGTAATTATTGATAGGTATGTAGTTATTGCCATTTTATTCATTGTTTTCTGGTTGGTTTTGTAGCTTACCTTGGTTCCTTTCTTCTTCTCTTGCTCTTTTCACTTGTTATGTTGATGATTTTCTATAGTGTTATGTTTGGAATCATTCCTTTTTACTTCTTCTACACATATTATAGATTTTTGATTTGTGGTTACCGTGTGCTTCATATATACCAAGCTATGTTTATAGCAGTCTATTTTAAGTTGATGGTCACTTGCATTCAAACATTCTAAAATCACTACAATTTTTACTTACCCCCTCCATGTTTATGTTTTCGTTCTTATTTTTTACTTCTTTTGTGTGTGTGTTTGTGTATATCTCTTAATTTATTGTTGTAATTACACATGATCTTCCTATTTTTGTCTTTTAACCTTTTCTTCTTAAAGAAGTCCATTTAACATTCCTTATAATAGTAGTTTAGTGGTGATGAACTCCTTTAGCTTTTTCTAACCTGGAAAACTCTTTATCTCTTCTTTGATTCTAAATGATAGCTTTGCTGGTTAGAGTAACCTAGTGCCCACCAATAGATGAATGGATAAAGAAGATGTGGTACATATATTCAATGGAATGTTACTCAGCCATAAAAAAGAGAATGAAATCTTAACATTTGCAGCAACATGGATGGACCTAGAAGGTATTATGCTAAGTGAAATAAGCGAGACAGAGAAAGACAAACACCATATGATTTCACTTATTATGGAATCTAAAAAATAAAAATAATTAAAAAATTAAAAAAAAAACACCCAGAAACAAACTCATAGATACAGAGAAAAAAACTGATGGTCACCAGGTGAGAGGGGGGTTGAGAGAATGAGTGAAAATGGTAAAAGGGATTAAGAAGTACAAGTTGCCCATTATAAAAACAGTCACAGGGAAGTAAAGTACAACATAGTCAATATTATAGTCAATAATATTATAATAATTATGTATGGTGACAATGGCTACTAGACTCATTGGGGTGAGTACTTGTAAGGTATATAAATGTCTAATTACTATGTTGTACATCTGAAACTAATATAATATTGCATGTCAACTGTAATTGGAAAATAAATTTTAAGAAAGGAATTGGTCTTGAGAGGCCGGGTGGCTCAATTGGTTAAAGCACGTGCTCTGAACAACAAAGTTGCCAGTTTGATCCCTGCATGGGCCACTTTGAGCTGTACCCTCCTTAAAAAAAAAAAAGGAATAGGTCTTCCAATTTTGTCTTTGGAACATTGGGGAGTGCCAGGGTTTCATTCATGGGGCAAATGGGTAACTGCCATCAAGAATGGGGAAAGGTGGCATCAAAGGGAGATTGCAAAAGCCAGCCTGTCGGAGGGCCGGGTCTTTCTATTCAAAATGGAGTTCTGGAAGGTCTGGGATGGTGCCAAAGAGCAGAGCAAACTTGGAGCACAGTCTCAGCTTTATTTAGAAGAAATGGCATTTCCCCCTCCAGTAAACCCTGAAACACAGTTTAATCTAAGAGCAGAAACATGGGAGGGGAAAAAAAGATGAGAAAAACCAATACATAGTATAAACAGGAAGCAGGAAAAGACAGGCCCGGATGTACAATTCTTTTTGTGCCTGTTAAATGAACTCTAGTGGGGATGAGGAGAGAGAAGTATCCTATTTATATATTGAAAGAAATTTTAAATATGCATAGGCAGGGTGAGAGGATCCACCCAGGTTGAAATGCAAAACAGTGTGGTCTGTACATTTCCCCTTCGATTTCCTAGGACCATTACCAAGTTCTTCGCACCAATATCTGGAAAGCTTCTTCTAAAACTCAGAACCATCCTTTCACTTACTCAGCATTTCTGCCTTAGAAAAACAATTCCATTCTTATAAAGAAATGGGTTTCCAATTGCAAAACTCCTTGCAAATATAGTCACACAGGAACACAGCTCATATTTCCACACTGATGCAAACGCATGTCCAATCAACCCACCACACACATAGACTCATAGAGATACACACACACATACACACACACATACACACACACACACACACACACACACACACCCTCCGCCATCACCTTTACTTCTGTACCACAATCTCCTGGCTGCTTGGCACTGGGTTAGTAGGCACTGCAGTTTTGTAAGATGCACCAGGGAAGAAAATCTGGTTTTATGCAGGGAGACGTGGGAGCATGGATTAAATGGCATGGGAGACCTGTCATCATTTTCAACTGATCATAATCCCTTTGGAAACATGTAAGAGACAGAAAACTGACCAAATTTCCTCATGAATATACTCCAACCACATTTAAAAAGAAGTTATTTCTCCCACACAAATTTCTACTTTCTTACCAATCTCCCTACTCACCATCCCCACCAAGCAGACATCACCTCCTCTAAAACATCAGAAGCTACTGTCCTCAGTGACTTCAACAAGTGGTAAATAAACACCAGAGTAGCTCCTACTGGCTCCCCTGCTGTGGACCAACACACTATGAGTCCCAGAATGAAGTCCTGAAAGAGGAATCCCTAAATGGAGACAAGCCCTTTGTAAATCATCTTACATTTTCCCCATCCCCAACCTTTCCCTTCTTCTCTGTATCTCACTGGTACACACAGTCTGTTGCATTATAGGAATTGGTCACTAATATGGGTACTGCTTTAGGGGAGTGATTGCTCATGCTTATTTACAGGACATAGTATTTTAAAGAGTATGACATTTGCTAATAGAA
The DNA here is from genome assembly GCF_001890085.2 of Hipposideros armiger. Classification (NCBI taxonomy): domain Eukaryota; kingdom Metazoa; phylum Chordata; class Mammalia; order Chiroptera; family Hipposideridae; genus Hipposideros; species Hipposideros armiger. The sequence continues at coordinate 5,653,242 of NW_017731350.1, read as the reverse complement.
AGCCAAGACTTTCATATTTCTGTAAGTTTCCATTTAAAAAATTAAAATACAGAAAAGAAAGGAGGGAAAGAAGGGATGACTTATGACAGGACATACAATACCCTGGTGTGAGCACAATGTCTGTTATGTGTCCATTCTTCAAGTAGGAGGGGATCTCAGACCATCTAGCCACCCAGCTTGGCCATCCACCCAAGACCTGGGAAGAAGCCCTTTGCCAAACTCCTGACTTCTGCACAGGCCCTGTTCTGTGGGGTTTGTCTCACTAATATCTCTTCATCATTTATGTTTAGCACCACTCCCTCTAGAAATCTGTCTCAGATGCTTCCCTTATGATGTTGGAATAATTGCAGTTTGAAGGGAGAGAAACAGGTGGGCAGGAAAGATGACTGATTCCATGTGGGGTTTGTGGTTTCCATGGAAAATCCAGGTGGCGATAAGCAGTGAACAGTGGGTCTTCTGGCCTGGGTGCCAAGCAGAAGACTGGGCTCAGAGGTGACTAGGAAGTTCAGCATCTGAACCACCCTGAAGGCATTGGCATGAAGGGGGCTCCACGGGGCCAGTGAAGGCCGGCCACATGCCTAGGCAGCCACCATGCAGAGGGCAGAGTGGGTCAGAGCTGGACGGGAAGGGTATTCGGTAGGCCCAGTTTCATGATCCTAGGACCGTGTGAATTATCATCACACTAATTACGTTAATATGACATTTCTCCCTGAGAATCCAGGGAAGTGCTTACATCTGCATCAAGCTTTCAGGCAATCAAAGACCAGAGGGGGGAAAAGCCTGAAAATGGTATCAGTGTGCGAAAAACACTTTTAGAAAAACCACAGATAGCTTGAGAACCACTGAGAAGAACTTTCACCAGGTTGTCTACAATTTACAACTCCAGCCTAAGGACAGCCTTGGGAAGACATATAACAAAGGTTCCTTCCTCCCTGAGGAATAAGCACTTGAAATATCCACTGCCTGCCAGTGTGGCATCTACTATAGAAACAATTCTCCCCTTTACTGCTGTAAAACACATGCATTTCCTTACTGCTGATTTTCAGGTGAGAGGCTGAGGGGGTCCAGAGCCCAGGACTCGAATGAGGCCTGATTATTGCTAACCAACAATAGATCAGCGGACGGACCAAATGAAAGCTACAACTGTGATGTCTCTGGTGGCCTTGATGCCTACCTTTTCCATCTTCCTTGGAGTGATTCAGGTGGGCATCATGATACTAGGGGATCTCTTCTCCAATAAAAGCAAAATAGTAGTTGAATAAAAACTAAAACTATGGCCCATGGAGGTCATCTATGTATTAAGTCCCCTCCCCCTGATTTCCATTTATAAGGACATCTGTGGAGCCCTGCAGGCATCAGTTTTTGAGTTCTGTTTCTGATGGTACCACCACAACCTAATTTAACCTTTCCCATGCAGTTGGCCTGTCCGTGTCTTTCTACACTGCTTACCTTCCATGATCCAGGTTCAGGACTCCCTCTTTCATGATGGCTGACAGTGCCAGTGCACTAACACCACCCAGGCACAAATGGCCACAGAGGCCAAGGAGCCCTCCCAGACCCTTCCCTTAGCCTCACATATGGGTACCATCTATGTCTCAAGGGATACCATCCTTGACACATGATCCATAATTGACCCAACCCTAGCTCAGAGCCCCGTCTTTCTTTATCAGAATAGCACATATCTTTGCCTTTAGTTAGTTCTCCTCCCAATCCTGCTCACATACAGAAAGCTGTGTGATCTTTCTAGAATGCATTTCTGACTTTGCCATCCATTCCTGTTCAAAACCCTTCAGCCCCATCATTGACTTCCTATGCCTACAAGATCAAGTCTAAGCCCCTGACCGTGGCTTACAAGGACCCCCATGATCTGATATAGCCCCTGTGCAAGATAAAATGTACCAGACCAGATAATCAAGCAGATGAACGTTACTCAGGCTATTACAGTAGGAAGAACATTCACAAATGGGAACACTCAGAGAAAAGGAAGGGGCTTGAGTTTTACAGAGGCAGATAAGCAATGGAGTCATGGGCATGCCTTATGGAATTCATGAAGAAGAATGGAGATGGGTCTATCTAGGGGCACAGTGCAGTGGTTTAGGTGGTTAGCTTTTCTGGGAACACAGAAGGGTAGGGAAACATGCTAACGGCCACTGTTTCTAGAAGCACAGGGCTCAGGTAAAGTTCATGTTGTCAGTCCATCTCAACCACACTCCTCCAGACACAGACACACTCGCCTGAGCCCATCTTCACACCCTTGGGGTACAGCTCAATCTGTTCTCTAAGGATGGGAGGCCCTTCTCTGTCTTCTATGCCTTGTCAACCTTTCGAAGCTCAATTCATGTTTCAGTTACCTTCTCCAAAAACCTTAATCAAGACCTACTTCGTCCAGTGTTGTAATAATTAAATACAACAGTGCAAGTGAAGTCCTTTGCATGGGGCACCTGGTGAACATTCAAAACTACAGACTTATTACAGCCTTTCCTGGCTGGACCCTGTAGATGGAGCTGCCTCCACTGTTCCCCATGCAAGACACTTGTCTTTATACCTGAGACCCCAGAACCCAGGTGCTACTATGTGTTGCTCCTCCCCATGCTATGTATTCATTCTTTTAACAAATATTTACTAATTCTCACTGGGGCAGCAGCAGTGAACAAGACAGTCCCTCTTCTAGCCTGTATGGAGATCACAGTCCATGGGTTCAATGTGAGTAAACAAACAATTGCAGTGCTGGGTGATGCAGGCACTAATAGGCTAGGTATGAGAGCTCTGGGGCATAAACATCGGACCCAAACTTCAACTGTGGTACAGGCAGGTTTCTGGGAGGAAGCATTGGCTAAGCATAGATGAGAGGACTGTTCAAAACATAATCTGTAAAAGATCTAGAAGTTAGAAGTGGAGAGGGAGAAAAGAGTAGAGAAAAACCAAAACAAAACCAACAACAACAAAAAAACACTTCTCTTACCTTTCTTTGCATTCCCAGTATACACACACACACACACACACACACACACACACACACACACACACATACTCACACTCACACACAGGCATATGTGGACACTTTCCTCATGGCTTATATTTGTTCTGCCCATAAGCATCAAGGTGTGAAGAACAAACCTTTTATCCTACATTTTGGATGAATCATTGTGTCTGAATTTTTTCTTCTGGTACTGATAGGAATCTAAGTCATTAACCCCACTAAGCACCTTTTTATTTTTCTATTTTTCCTTAGAAGGTAAGTGGGACTAGGACTTTACCCGGAAGAAGAGCTAGGAGGAAGAGAATATGGGGGTCACATGACAAGCACTCAGTAAACATTTCCTTCACTTGTTCATGCGCCAAACCTTTCAGACGGCAAGTGTAATGACATTGTGTGCTGTGTGGTTAGTAAAACTAGATATTGTCAGGAAGAAACTGACATTTTCAAAAGCTTGTTCCAGGCAAGGAGACAAACTCCTGGGACTCAAGAGTGACAGGGGTGGGGCTGCTGGTGAGTCAGTGGGAGAGGGGACCGATGCCCATGAATAGGTGAGGGGTGGTCAGCAAAGGCCCAAAATGCCTGGCAGGGAGAACAAAATTCATTCACGTGGATGTCTCCCAAAGTCCTATCCACCTTCTGCATGTAGACATTGCTAATGTGCTGCAGATAGCCCACTTAGTGATCAAACCCACAGGCAGCCAGCTTGGCTGGGGCTGGGGCTGCTACGAAGAGCCAGTTGTAGCTGACATGGCACACAACCCTTAGCCACCAACAGCTCTCCGTGCACTCTGCTTCATAAGGCACCTACTATCAGGCTCTACAGACACACTGTGTGCACTCATGGCCAGCCCAGAAACTCTGCTCTCCATAAAGTTCAGGTCAGCCCATTGCTCCATCCCCACTGCTGAAGGTGGCTCCATGGCCAAGCAAGCTCAGGGAATTGTTAAAAATCTAAAAGGAAGATGAGGAAAAAAAATACAGTGTAATGAAAAGAAAGGCCCTGGGGAGACAAGATTGGCTTCCCATTTTGCAAGGTCCAATGAAAATAGGGAAACACGGGGCTCCTTGTGAAACAATTATCATCCATTTCAAGATGGTAACAACAGATCATAAAATCAGGTCTGGGCCCCTTCTCATCATGGGGCTGTTTGGCGGTAAAAGTTGCACACCCACAAACGCAGCCCTGCTTAAAGGTCACATAATCCAAAATCCTTATTTTACAAATGCAAAAACTAAAGCCCAGACGTGGGAACCATCCTCGGTTCCAGCCCTGAGTCCCGCTCATGCTCTAGGAGCCTGCGCACTGGGTCTCCTTCGCCACAACCTGTTCATTCACCAGGCGTGTGACCCAGGCAAGTGACTGAACCTCTTGCTTCCTCCGTTTCCTTGTCTGTAAAAATGAGGATAATAAGAGTACGGACCTCACAGTTTGTTAAAATTAAATAAGGTAAAGAGGCAGAGAATTTATAAGAGTGTATGACATACAGTAGCTCTCAATACATTCTCGCAATTTTAAATTTTGGTAATGGCAGTAATAATGGCTGCGGTATTTCAATAAACATGCCCCCACTTGTCTCCTCTGAGTGACCTTTGCTCTTCTGTATGTGGGGAGAGAGCAGCTTCCGGAGGCCTCCCTTTGCCTGACTGAGCTCCCTCATTGTGGTCAGAGGTGGAGGGAATTCGGGCTGGAAAGGTGCATGAGGCCCAGAGAAAAGCTAGACTAAAAGGCTGAGCCCAGCAGCCCCGCTCCTGGTACCCTGTACTGTTTATTCCTATTGAAGATTGGGCTGTCTTAAAACAGAAGGAAGTCCTGCCATTTGCAACATCGAGGATGGACCTGGAAGGCATTATGCTAAGTGAAGTAAAGACAAATACTGAATGATCTCACTTATCTGTGGAATCTAAAATAATCAGACTAATTGAAGCAGGGAGTAGAAGGGTGGCTGCAAGAGCTGGGAGGGGGAGGAAGTGGGAAAATGGTGATTACAGGGTACAAAGTTTCAGTGATTTAAGGTAAGTAAGTTCTGGCGATCTACTATATAGCCGAATGCCTACAGCTAACAATACTGAATTGTATACTTAAAATTGGCTAAAAGGAAAGATTGTATGTATTAAATGTATGTATTAAAATAATAATAATGATATAATAATAGTATTTAAAGGATGTAGAAGGGAACTTTGTGAGGTGATAGATATGTTCAGGATCTTGATAGTCTAACCACTTATCCCTAAACTCATGGAATTGTATACATTAAATATATATAGCTTTTTATATGTCAATCAAACCTCAATATAGTGGTTTTAGAAATGAAAATAGAGTTCCTAGTAGATAAAAAGAAAAAGAAAAACTGGGCTGAACTGCAGGAAGGCAGAGCTTCTCAGACTTGCCTCACCTACAGTCGCATGTCCTGGAGTGCTTGCCAAAAATTCCAGTTTCTAGCCTACACCCCAGACCCCACATATCAGAGCCTCCCCATGTGGGATCCAGGGATCTCTCCTAACAAGCACTCCTTGCAATGTGCCAGCTGCAGGTGCATGGCCACCAGGGAGCCCTCTAGCCTGCATCACCGGCCTTGCGTGTGGCACCCCATCACTCCCCTTGGGCTGTCTAGCTCTGCAGTAATCTTGCTTGGGCAGGGCACCCAGCAGGCGCCAATTAAAGTGTGTTGGTTTGTTGTCAGCTGGTTCACCGCACACATCTAACACTCAAGAAAGGCCAACTGCTGTGCCAGCTGGTCAGGCCACCCCACCTGGGCCGAGCCCAGGAGGACTCTGGCTGGAGGCCTAAGAGGAGCCCAGAGAAGCTGAGCACATCACCACAGACAGCATCTTGCTCTCTTGCAGCCTCCAACTGTGGGACATCTCTTCAAATTCTAGTGTTTCCTCAAGCTTCACACCTGACTGCTCAAGCTTTTGAGTCGTATGAAAAAGGACAAGGGCCATGTTGAGCCTCGCTTTAAACAAACTTCCCATGGGCAAAGGTGATCAAAAGGTACAAACTTCCAGTTATAAGATAAATATGCGTAAGTCCTAGGGATGTAATGTACAGCACGGTGACTATAATTAACAAGACTGTTTTGTATATTTGAACATTGCTAAGAGCAATCTTAAAATTGTTCATGGCAAGAAAAAAAATTGTGGGGTGGCGGGTTAGCTCAGTTAGTTAGAGGGCAGTGCTCATAACACCCTTGAGAGTTGACATCATTTCTGCAAGCCTCCCTAAGAGTGGGTTCAAGCCTGTGCTCACGGCCGGCCCTGTCCCCCACAGACCCCCACCTGACCCAGAGTTTTTCCTATAAGCCCACACACTACATCCATCAGCACTAAATCTGCTCTGTGGACCACGGAGGTGGCCAATGTAGGCATTTATGAAAATGAGCACAGTGCAAAAGGAGAAAAACCACAGGCCCTCCCCCGCACAGTGCTTTTCACAGGTTTGTTTTCGTATTTGATCTATTGGCTTATATTACCACTACCATGTAACCTTTATGAGGGAGGGCTGTGATTTGTTTTGTTCACATTTAACACCATCAAACATCTAGGTGTTTAAAGTGCGGTTATTGAATAAAAGAATGAAGAAATGAACTCACATAATCTAACCCATTCTTGGTGGACCCCCACCCCCATTGATATCAGCTGCTATTCAGATGATGTAGAATATTTAACAGTGACCTGGGGGATATGAAAGCTTGTTGAGATTATTTTCTTTAAAAAGTCAATATGTACATAAACCCATTACTTTGTGTGTTCCAATAAAGAGATAGGCAACCATGTAAAAAGTAAACATAACAACAAAAAGGACACCAGGGACAAGTGGCACAGCTCAAAGGAAGGAGACGCCAGGTAGGGGAGTTGTGTTGAATGGCGGGGGGGGGTCTTGAGGAGAGGTCAGTTCCCAGGTCATCAGTCGAGAAGATGACGTCCTCTCTCCTGAGAAAACTCCCTGATCTCTCAGGCTGGGCTGAGTGTCCCCAAAAGACTTGAAGATGATGCCCATCACGGCACTCACCACAGGATATTTTAATATCTGCGTTCTCACCCATGAGCTCCTGAAAGACCACAGGTCCTTCAACTCTGGCTCCCTTGGCTCTAGCACACAGTACATTCTCCTTAAATGCTAGCTGCAAAAAGTGCCTGAACAAATCAATGAGCAGACTTTGCCAGGTGGCAGGAATGGAGTGAGCAAAGGCTCATGGGAAGCATGGTGTCAGCAGACAAGGAGTGTATGTTTGCTTCTTGCTATAAACAGGACCTGTGGACAGTTCAAAGTCGTAATGACAGAGGCACCTTAAGTCAGTGGTCTAAGCAAAGAGCTGCATTAAGAAACCATGCCCTCCAGCCTGAAGGTACCTTTGTTGCTGCACCTAGGGCATCAAGCCAGAAAGGCACTGCTCTTTCCTTAATAGTTTTGTGGAAAATGGGTTCCCATTTCTTCGTTTCTTCTCCTGGGGCTTGTCCTACAGATTGAAAAACAAGAGAGTTCTAGCTACAAAGGGGGGGAAGCCAGATCCTGCTTCAGATGAGATTCTGGGCCACATAAATAAACCCCGGGCAAGTAAGAAGTGCTACCAAAATGTCAGGTCAAGGACAGAGTGGTCATGGCATCCGCCTTCCTCCCGCTCTTCTTCCTCACAGGATTTCCAGAAGACATGGACTCTGGTGCTTTCTAACAATAATTGAAAACAGAGTCATCTGCTTTCGTCTTTCTCAGCTGAAAGGCCCTTTAAGCTCCCCACTGTTTGTTTTGGTTTATTACTGAAAGGCTAAAACCATAAAAAAAAATCATTGTTGTGGGTATTTTCCAGTTGAGATGAAATATTTAACAAGGACGAGGTGGGGAGGAGGGCGTTTGCTGAAAATACCATTTTTTAAAGGTCAAAAAATGCATAAACCCATTACTTGAATATTGTATGTTCCCATGAGACAAAGTATTCAGAGCCCTCCCCCTTGCTGCCCCCAGTCTTCTGTGCACCAATCCGCACACGGCAGGTCCATCCCCCTAAAGCACAGCTATGATCCTCTTACAGCCCGGCTCAGAATCTTCTGTGGCTCCACCCAGCCCAGAACATGAGTTCCAGCCACCTGGGCCGCACGAAAATCCCACCACAGCCCAGCTCGAACTCGCCGTGCATCCTCAGTGCCCACGGGGCCGTGTGCTTCCTCCCGCTCCATTCCAGCCTGTCAAAAAGATGGATCCTTGCACATGTTTTCAATGTATGGTTTTACCTCTCTGTCATAGAATCATGCCAGAGTCTGTGTGAAATAACCTCCCCACCTCTCCATTCTCGTCCATGGTGACACCTCGAAACCCTACCCACACTGTCCATACTTAGTGCAATTTCACCTCCTCCCAGGTGTGTCCCCAGTACCCAGGTCAGAGCCCTCGTAGAGACACACAGCCAGGCTGGGCATCTGTTCAGGGCTCCTCTCCCTGTTCAGGCTGTGAGTTTCTCAGGGTCCACGGTCTGTATAACTTTGCGTGCCCCGTCAAACACCATGCCTTCACATAGCAAGCACTCTGGGTTTTTTAAATGGCTGGATTTATGAAGAGATGAATGAACCCTCTCCTCTCTGCAGCATTTGCTCCACTATTTGTGCAAAAATCAAATCCATGGAACATGCCAAAGCACTCTACATAATGGATGCATCTTCTGATTGGATTATAATTAAAATAAGATTTTTTTTTTTTGCAATAACATAGTTACCTCAATTGGCAGAAGGGAGATGGCAGATGTAATGGGTAATTGATGAACGGTTTGCATGTTGCCATAATCTACATCCTATTATGTTTCCTGTTTCAAAAGAGAGCTTTAGAGGGGCACCCCAAGAGCCTGCTGTGGAATTATCATCCCCCGTTGCAGCCTGAGGATACAGTATGAGGAGCCATGGAGGAGGGCACACAGCAGGAAGGCCGCAGGGCAGAGTTCATTGAGACACCAGAGGGGTGAGGCCTGAGCTGCTGGAGACGTGGGGGCTGCTTGGCACACATTCTAGACTAGCCCCGTCCAGGACAGGGACCACCAGCCACGGGTGGTGCTTGAGCACCTGGAACGTGGGTAGTGTGAATTAAGATGTGCTGTGACATGCAATAAAATGCACACTGGAGTTTGAAGAGTTAGCATGAAAAAAGGATCATAGGCTATCTTATTAATGATTTTTTTAATATTGATTTCATGTTGAAGTGATGAAACATTGGATACACGGGGTTAAATAAAATATATTGTTAATATTAATTTCAATGGTTACTAGTATTTGTGGCTTACATGATATTTGTATTGGACAGCACAGTTCTAGACTAAGTTTTCTAAATTAAGTAGGATGTCAGTCTGTCACCCGCAAGAAGGAAAAAAAAAAGCATCAATTATAGTAAAAAAAAAAAAGAGCAGCTGCCAGAGCCAGCCAGTGTCATGATGGCTTGAGACTCATTTTCTGGCCAGATGTCTATACTCATTTTTCCCGAGCTCTGAGGCCTGGAACTGCCATTTGAGTCTAAAGAGTAATAAATAAACAGTGGGACTGTTACCACAGCCTCAGGATCACTGGCCATTCTAAGTCCCAGGAAAAGTGCCAAGAAGTATCTGTCATGCGGGGATGTGGAAACAAACAAACAAAAAAGCGTTTTTTAAAAGCAGGAGCAGCTAGGATTTAACTTGTATTTTTTTCTGTCATCACAGGGCTCATTCATATTAGTGGTTTATTTCACCTGGTGTCTCTAAATGGGGTGGTAAGTATGACTTAACTCTCTTTCAGCTTCATGTACCATTTGCTGTGATGGTTATAGCTAATTTCTTACCCCTCCTCCTCCCCCCTCCCCCCCAAAAAATAACCCTTAAGATTAATGTATGACCAAAGGAGTCTTTGAAATCAAAAACTTTGGCCATTACTTTTCTTCTTCAACCTGAGTAAACTGAGGTTTGGCATAACAGCCTGCCATGGGCCACGGAGACTCCCAGGAAAGTGAAGGCCGGGGTGGGAGATGGGGGAGGATGGCCTGAATGTGAGTATACATAGTTGCAACAGAAATGTCCTTGGTGTAACTGACTTAGCCCCCAGCTTAAGTTCTGCCTGTCCCAAATCTTAAGTGGTATTTTAGTGATCTATTGCTGTGTAACAAATCATCCCAGAACGTAGCCACTTAGCACACAGTTATTGTCTCACAGTGTCTGTTGGTCAGGAATCGTGGTGTGGCTTAGCCAGATCTTCTATTTAAAGTCTCTCACGAGGCTGCAATCAAGGTCAGCTGATGCTGCAATCAAGGTCAGCCAATCTGAAGGTTCAACGAGGATGGATCTGCTTCAAAGCTCACTTGTGTGGTAAACACCTTCATGCATGTACATAGGTTGCTGAGACAAATTCTTACAAATATTGCTATTGTCTTTTCTATTAACTAGACAAATGATTCCCCCTGAATTTATACCTGCTCCCCTCTCTCCTACCTTCCCTTCCTGCTCCCACCTCCTCCTCACTCACATAGGCCTTTCATCAAGGATCAATTTATTTCACAAAAGGCTGAGTCAGCAGCTTATGCAGAACCAGCCTCTCTGTATCACATGTGAGTTCTACCAAACAAATGGCTTGTAATGCAATTCTTTGTGAGTTTTCACTTGCAATTGTACTAACAGATTAAAGACCAAAGAGGGAGCCGTCCCTCACACAGCAGAATGCCAATGGCTTCTGGAAAGCAAGCCATCAATCTCTGGACAAGCAAGTGTCCACCCTTTTGCCAACCAATTCATTCTACCCAAGAGGCCACTTGAAGAGCAACTGAACGGAATGTAAACTTGCAGCTTTGGGAATAACAAGGAAAAGCAAACATCCTTAGGACAGGATGTGTGTTATTCCCTCCACCCTTTTCTGTTTGTTGAGGCTCTGCAAATCCCCGATCTTTATCAATCAAAGGACCAGGGGTGGCGGCTGGGACATTGTGGGAGAGAAACCCAACCAGTGGTGGCAGCACCACTCTGGGCATTTCACGTGGCAGAGGAGGCAGGAGGTGTCACTAGGGCTGCTGGTGGGGGTGGGGGCCCAGTCATGTGTGGAAGTCTCTCTCCTGTCCGCTGCCCCCACTCTGGCCCCTGTGCCCAGTGAGGGCACTCTGACCAACATGTTTTACTCCCCTGCCAATGGCTATACCGTCACATTTTAGTTTTACTACAAAATTCCAGTATATTTTGATCACTTCTAAAACCTACCCCTTATTTCTCTGCCTAGTTAGATAATAGATCTCACTATCACATATAACCTTTTACTGATGACCCAGTTACCAGACACCAAGGAACTCAGAGTCCCTGAGTGTGTGTCTCCTTGTTCCTGGTCAAAATAGCCCCACATCATTGTGCCTTTAAGTTTACGTACCATTTCCTACAGATTTGCCCTCTCTTCCCTCAGAACTAGGCTTTGACAGTCATTTCCACATGTGGTTACTCCACCTGCCTAGAACTCTCTCCTGTATGAAAATCAAAACACACATGTACACTCACACCCCCCTGTAATATGATGCTTTTCATCCAATGTGGGCTTAGGGGGAAAAAATATGACAAAACAAGATATCTATGCAAAATGAGTTAAAAGGTTCTGACTAAAGGTGCCTAGGTCTCTCCTGTGAGTTAAATGCATCATCTTAACCTTTATTATTAATTTGCATGGGTCCTTACTTACAGTTGAACAGCTTTTTCCTAATGGTAAACTCTGGGTATGTGATTAAAGTTTTGTTTACCCCTGAACTTTCTCATACAGTTTGGTTGTGTGTGTGTGTGTGTGTGTGTGTGTGTGTGTGTAGTGTTTCCCCCTGCACATCACCCACTCCATCATTTGGGGAAGGAATGCTGAAAATATCATTGACATTACCCTTCTTTAATCCTCACACCTGATCAGTCACCAAATCCTTACTATTCTAATTAAAATGTTCCTCAAACCTATCTCCTCTTATACATTTCATTTAGTTGGTTACTGGTATGTGTATTAGCTTGGAGGACTGCTGTGATGCTTAATTTTATGTTAGATTGACTGTCCCAGGGATGCTCAGGTATTTGGTCAAACTTTATTTTGGGTGTGCGCAGGAGGGTGTTTCTGAATGAGATTAACATTTGAATCAGTGGACTGAGGGAAACAGATTGCCCTCCCTCATGTGGGTGGGACTCACCCAATCAGTCGAAGGCCTAAATAGAACAAAAAAAAAACGTTACCTCTTTCTCAAGTAAGAGTTCGCTCCTCCTGCCTGACCATTGAGCTGAGAGATCAGTCTTTTCCTGCTTTGAACTTGAACGGAAACATTGGCTCTTCTTGGGTCTTAAGCCTGCTGGGTTTGGGACTGACACTTCTACCATCAGCTGTCCTGGGTCCCCAGCTTGCCCACTGCAAGGAATTCTTAACCTCCATAATTTGTGTAAGCCAATTCCTTGAACAAACAGACAAGCAAGCATCTCCTGTTGGTTCTGTTTGTCTGGAGAAGCTGCCATAACCAAACACCACAGACCGGGTGGCATAAGCAACAGAAGTGTGTTTCCGCACAGTTCTTGAGGCTGAAAGTCCAAGATCAAGGTGCCAGAGCCTGGGTTTCTCTTGAGGCCTCGCTCCTTGGCTTGTGGGTAGCAGCCTTCTGGCTGTGCCCAGTGTGGCCATTTCTCTGCATGTGCACATCCCTGGTGTGTCCCTTGGGCCCTGACCGCCTACGTGTATGAACGCACCAGTTGCATTGGATTGGAGCCCACCCCAATAGCCTCATTTAACTGAATTCCCTCTTTAAAGGGAATGCAGTCACATTCTGAAGTTCTGACAGCTGAGGCTGCATCATATGAATTTGGGGGGAGGGGACACAATTCAGTCTACAACACTATGGCTATTGGTTTGGGCTTATGTTTTATATAATATAATAACAATGTCATTATTGTTCTGGCTACTGGCTTATGGACATTATCCTCTATCATTTTTTCCCCCTCCTCCACTATTGCCACCTTCTGTTCCATCTAGGATTGTTAAAGTAGTCTTTCTAAAATCCAAACCTGATCAGGCATTATCTGTTTCATGTGGTCTCATGGATCCTTACTGCTTCACTGTTTATAGGATACAGTTGAAAGTCTTTACCCAGAAAATACCAGGACCTTTTGGGTCTTAGCCACAACTACTCTTTCCTAGATTCATCTCTCATCATCCTTCCTCATTGGCCCAAAACCCTACCTGTAGCCATTTCACACAAGTATCTACAGAGAACATTCATCTTTTTAACTTAGAAGCATTTTCAACTACAGTAATACCTTGATTTGCGAGCATAATTTGTTCCCAAAACAGACTACTTGTATTGCAAGACATCACTTGTTTACCATATTAAAATGTATTAAAAATGTTTGCTCGTCTTGCAGAACACTCGCAAACCACATTACTCACAATCCAAGATTTTACTGTATATCCTTTGAGGTCTGCAGCCTCCTTGAAAACATATCTTCTGGCCTTTGCTGCATAATTATCAGTGAATCATCTTCCCTTACAGACAGAGTAAAATTCCAGTAAAATCCAGTATTGCTTTTTGTCCACATAATAAACTGTATAATTATTAATAATATAATACATAATTAAGTTATTCCATCAAATATTTTCTAGGCACCTCTTTTAGGCCCATCTCTTTTCTAGGGACCAAAACGCTCACTCAATTTTGGGAACTGGGAAATGTACATGATATAAAAGAGCTAACAATACCATTCATACTCTCTTGTCCTTCTCCCAAAGATAACTCATCCACATTTATTGCTAAGGATTTGGTAGAATCAATGATTTAAAATAAATTGAAACATGCTGTCTAACAGAACAGCAACTTTTCTTTTGGTTTAACCAACCAGTCATAACCGACTCCTGCAATCTAAGATTTGCCACCTAGAAACAGTCATATCTAGAAATAACATGAGTATGATAATCTAAAGACCCAGACCATCTATCAAGACACTGATTTCAAAAGTTTAGTGTAGGTGGATTTATAGGACCAATAAAACCATCACTGCCATATTCTATAGTAAAAGAATATAGATCCCAAGCAAGACTTGAAGCTGAGGACGTTGTGTGCATATGGTTATCTAGGTAGGGGTGACGTGCTTGGGGGCTACCCATTAGCTGAAGTCTACACACTGAAACTTCCAGTACAGCTCCAACACCTTAAGTTAAATTAAGCAGTTAAATGCCATCAGTCAATTTCTCCTTCGCTGTCAAAACAACGGGCCACAATATCACTATTGTTAATTGTCTGGATAAGTTGCTTACATGGAGAAATAACACCATCACAAAAGAGATCAACAATGCCTCCTTTGGAGTTCCAATTTTAATTTTTTTTTTAAGATGTTAAGGTCAGGGGAGTAACATTTCACCAAGAAACAGTCTTTTCTGAGTCTTAACTCAGAATTGACTAACCTAACGAGAGCAAGCACAGGGGACAGGGTTCTCTGGGGAGAAAATATGCAAGGAGATTTGAAGAGGTGCTACTGGGTGGCTAAGCATTGCCCTTATACGGTCCAAGGGAAAACTGATGAAGTCATGGAACAAAAACATCTTACTAATGATTCCTGAGCTGTCAGCACACCACAACTACCATATGCAGAGAAAGTATGCAGACATGAAATATTAATTTCTGGGTGAATGACCAGACTACACGGCTCTGGGTGTCCTAAAATGTGAAGGCAATTGTTGTCATAGCATTGTTGGGGTGATAACTCATGTAATGTTGCTCTGTTCAGGTGATGTTAATGGGGGCTGGAATGGGAATCACATCTCCAACAGTCCCCCATGGTCTGAATGACAACAATGCCTATGAATTTCTCTGGTCTATGACTCAGCTATGAGGCCGTTGTATTGAACCTTCTGTTTTGGATGCATCCAACCTTGAATGTGAAATGATGGATCTCCTTAGATTTTAAGCCCCCGACACTTTATTCCATTAATAAATATTCATTTTCTGTTCCTCCCTCCAGTAGCATTTTCTCATCAATCATGGCTGAAGTCACAGCTGTGAAAGCCTTTTTTTAATCCTTTACTATTCATCTTTACATGATTCTGTGCATGCTTATAAAATTATGAAATTATTGAAGATTGGGTGGGCGCCTTTTGTTTGGTGTGGTTTTTAATCGTCATTGAGTCTGTGTTTATTCCCAGAATGAAACCACTTTGTTATTTTTTTTCTTCATTTTCTCCTAGTACATGGATAAATCACTCCATTGGATTCTACTGTCTTATAAAAATAAAAACGATCCCCAAATGTTCAAGAATTACTCAGGGACTATTCAGTGTTCAATATGTCAAAGCAGCCAAGACAGACAGTCAGGAAGAAGATTAGAATCAATGAAGAAAAATCCATCCTGGGCACAAGTTGTCCCACTGCCAGCACTGTCGGGGAAAGGCCTGCTCGCTTGGCACTCTCATTACTGGGAGAAAAAGTCTTTAAGCATGAGATCAGGGAGGAGGCTGCAATCTCTGCTGTGTGAGTTCTTAGGACGAATCTACAGTTTATTTTGTCAAAATGGGTACTCCTGTGGAGTGGCCGTCTGTTGTGCCATTTTAAAGATCTCCTTTACCACTCAGCTGCCTCCAGATAGGGAACAGCCACCCAGGCCACTGCAGGGAGCTCAGCGGTAACCCAAAAATATGGGATGCTGAGGTCTCCGGTTATTCCTGGCTGACCCACCGACATCAGAGGCTTTCCGCCTGGGGCAGGCTTTCTGCTCAGTTCTTCTCACCCTTTGATTCTGCACTGGTTCTCATCCAGTCTCCTCCTACCCCATTCAAAACCACTCCACAATTAGGGGACTTTAAAAGGTTCACAAATGCCTAGATTTCAAGTATGAAACATGACCCAAGTATTGATAGAGTTGATAATAATAAATTATGGCTGTTAAAATGGAATCAACAAGCACATCACAGGCCAGCATTCCATGAGTACCTCCTGTGGGCATGGCCCTCCGCCATACTGCACTTTTGCAAAAGTTGACTCTGAAGACCATGGGATAGGCAGGAAGGAGAAAGGCAAAGAAGTTGGGGCAGGTGTACTCTGAAGACAGTGAATACTTGGAACAAACAGGCTTCATCTTCACCTTCCATGGAAAACCTAGGAATATACAGGAAAAGATGTCTGATGCCAATGCATTGCTAGACTCACATAACTGCAGAAGGAATCCCAGCATTGGCATCTGCCTAGGCTGTTTCTGAAGGCTCTTCCATAGTTTTGATGCTGAGACACGTGGTCTGATATGGAAGTAAATTCAGTTCTTCTGGATGGAAGGCAGGAACAAGAGACGGCTTGAAGCCCTCACCACCAATCCCAAATGTCAAAGTCTTTAGAGCTGAGTGAAAGGGAGATGTATCGAGTCAGCATCCTCCTTCACAGATTGGAAACCTGAGGCTCAGGGAAGATAAGAAACTGGCCCAAAGCCATGCATGCGGGTGGGCATGTGACCAGGCCTGGAAGCCAGGTCTCTGGGTTTCCATTCTTAGGCTCCTTTCCCCACATCCTATCTGAAGTGGGGTCATATGGGCAGTGGTTGCTCCTTCCTACTGAAAGCTGCATGTTGAGCACAGCTTCCATCAGCCTGAAAACTAGAGCCAGAATGACCTGACCAGGAGATTCTGTGGCATGTTTTCAATGAAGCATTGGGCTTTTAACAAAAACCTCCACAGTCGTCTCTCAAAAAGTGCTACCAACACCTATTGTAGCTTTGAGTATATGACTTGCAACTTTATCCTAGTTTCTTCATGTGCAAAATATAACAGGGACTCTACTGCTCTTCTTACAAAGCTGTTGGAAAATCAAATTAATGATTCATTATCAGTATTTAGAATTCCAAGGAGATTACTCTTATATTTAACATTATTATTTTCAACAAACCTGTTATTATAATTATGTGTCCAATAAGTAAGACTAAATATTGGAAGTTATTTTTAACTTAAAAAATGACAAATGTGATCTGAAGAAAACAACTCAATATACTAAAAGCTCACAAGGCATTGCACAATTATGCTTGACATGCACAAATCTCCAACACCAGATGACCAATGTGACAGGTTTCTGACAGACTTCCAGTTCCCCACATCATGGCCAACAAGGACAGATTGCCAACACTCTCCCCAACATCAAGACTCCAGAAGAGAAAAGGGAAGCATGTCTGTTTAGGAGGCGGGACTTGAACACTAAGCAAAAATTTACATGAAATTCCTTGGAAGACATAAAATTGATGGTTGAATTTGGGTAGTGACCTAAAATAGGGCAGGCCGTGGCTCTTTTGAGAGACAGATGGTAAACCACTCTGAGTTTCAATATGGCCCCAGCATTATCTTCTGGCATGCTTTAACACAGGGTAGTTACACAACTGGTTTACAACCATCCTACACTCACCAGCAGCACCAAGGAGGCTGCCCTGGAATAGGAAGGCATTAGGAATTTCTCTGGGAAAATGTACAAGGAATGACTGAACACTTTATCAACCCCAGAGCCTCTGTATCCCCTTAACTCAGCAAGTGGAACAATCTATTGGGTTGTTGGAGAAGTCATGACGTATTTTGTCTGTTTTTCAAAGGTCATTTTTTATATAAAGAACAACGATCAATCGATATATTGCCCTTTTTGTTCGATAACCTTTTGTCATCTTTCAGTGAGCTTCTTAATTCCTCATTCATAGAAAGACCTGTATTTATTTGTGTAAAACTGAACAAGGTGCTGATTTAGAGCCTCATCTGAATTGAATGTTATGCCACGCAAGGAGTTTTGAAGAGAGCGAAACAAGTGAAAATTTGACAGTGCAAGATCAGGTGAGGATGGTGAGTATGGCAACACATTCCATCCAAGCTCCAATAATTTTTGACATGTGATCAAACTTGTGGGTAGTCTCGCATTGTCACGATGGAAGACAGCTTCTTTACAATTAGCAAGCTCTGGACATTTCTGGATGATTGATTCATTCAAACTGTCCAATTGCCAACAGTATACATTTGAATTGATTGTTTGGTTCTTTGATAGCTCTAAAAACATGACACCCTTAAAATCCCACCACACTGAGAGCATAACCTTCCTGTGGTGAATGTCTGCTTTCAATGTCATTTGAGGTGAATCATCACATAGGGACCACGACCATTTGCACACCACATTGTTGTAAACACTCCACTTCTCATCACCAGTTATCAGTCGCTTCAAAAAAGGATCGTTTTCTTCATGTTTAATGAGCAAATTACAGATGTTTTACACGTCGTCAAATAAACTTTTTTGTGTTCATGTGGAACCCAAATATCAAGATTGCTTATGTATCCCAGCTTCTTCAGGTGGTTGTGAATACTTGAATGATGGATGTTCAATGTTTCTGCAATCTCTCGTGTCATGTAATGTGGGTTTGACTTGATCAATGCCTTTATTTTGTTGTCATCAACCTTGGTGGGCCTCCCTGACTGAGGAGCGCCATTGAGATCAAAATCACCAGCATGGAATTTCATGAATCATCATTGTTATGGATGTTCTTGTAGAACATTGTCACGGTAAACTTTATGCAAGTTTTCATAAGCTTGACGTGCATTCTTCCCTTTATGGAAGCAAAACAGTAAAATACAGCAAAAATGCACAGTTTGGTCTTCCATCTTCAACTTGTAAAATCTCCAAAACTCAACCAAATCGTTCAAATTTTTTAGAATGAAGCTAGAACTATCAGCTGTCAAATGACATAGCAATAACATAGATGTGAAGACTCTAGTACTTCCAAAAATGAACTAATGCCATCTGCCGCAAACGTGCGTCATGGCTTTTCCAACAACCCAATAGGACCTAAGGTTTGCTTCTCCATCCCAATGGCATTACTAACCAAGGCAGCTTACGGTTTCTAAAATATTAAAAGTGAGCTTACAGAGATAAGTGATGTCTCTGAAGACAACATGCACTATTAAAAAAAGACAAACAAAAAAAGAAGAAAAGAACCAATAGCAGAAGATAAAAGATACACCAAAAAGAGCTCAGGTCTCTAATCTGCTTTGAGTTAATTTTCTTATAACAATGAGTGAGTTCTTTTTAAAACTTTACCAAAAGATAGTTCTTCCACTGATTTGCGATGTTGTCTCTGTCATAGAACAAGTTCACATATACTGGGGGTGCCAAAAAAATGTATACACATTTTAAGTGATGTTATTCATGTATTACTTTTCAAAATTGAATTGAATCACATTAACAATATGTATTGGGTTGTCAGAAAAGTCATGACGTAGTTTTTCTGTTTTTCATTGCAAAAATGCATCATGACTTTTCCGACAACCCAATAGTATGACACATTCGCTCCAAAGATGGTGTTAATCAAATGAATGTTAGCATCATGATGTGACAGGCAGGACAGTCAAAGAAAATGGCAGAAGCACGGTTGTCATTCGAAGAGCTCAAGGCCACCGGGATGTGATAGCTTACCTTGGTGAGAATTTGTCAGGACAATGGATAGGACGAAGAGGTGTGGTTGAGTTTCTCCCATGTTCTCATGACTTAACACCCCATTGACTTCTACCTATGGGGAGCCTTAAAGGATGTGGTGTACCATAGAAAACCAGCTACACTGGCGGTACTTCAGGAAGAAATTGAAATGGCATGCACGGCGATACAAGTGGCCACTTTTGTCTACATTGTTCAAGCAGTAGTTCGCTGTAACCAGAAGTGTCTGAATGCTGATGGTAACCACTTTGAGCACCTTTTGTAATTGCAGAAGTCAAACGTGACTTGTATTCATCTTTTGTTATCAGTATATATTGACTATTACAATTTTAATATTTTTTTCCTTTCTTAAAATGTGTATACATTGTTTTGGTACTCTCTGTATGTGTGAATTTTAAAAAACTAGATTGTGAGATGTAACAGTATTAACAGAGGAAGTGTAGTACAATATATATTTACCTCAGATTGGAGAAGTGTTTATCTTATGGTGGGAAAGGCTTTATTAAACATAACCCCAAATACATAAACCATGAGGGAAAAACAGAACATGGAAAAGATTCCTGTACCTCAAATGTCACTCTGTGCAAAGACAATAATAAGTGCAGCTGGGAGAAGTTATCAATAAGGAATTACTATCTAGATATTTGAAGACTTTCTGTAAATCATCGAGAAAAAGACATAAAATATGGTATAAAAAAAGAAAAGAAGCCTAGCACAATATAGACAAAGGACAAGAATGGAAAACTCAGAAGGGACTCAGAAGACAAATAATAGACGCTCACACTCAGTAGACGTCAGTGAGTATCGCTTTGCAATCATCTGATAAGCAAAAATGAGAAAGTAGGCAAAACTAAATGTTGGAAATAGACGTATCCGTGCACTGCTGGTGCCTTTCTGGAGAGAAGCGGGTGAAACTTAGTGTAGTGAAACACGCTCATAGACTATAACCCCATAATCATTCCATCCCTGAGTGGATATCCCAGGGAAGCCCTCCGGCAGGTCCACAAGGACACATTTTAGGAGGGTGTCCCCATCTGCATTATTTGTGACAGAAAGAAGTTGGAGGCAATCTAGACATCCATGACTAAAGAATAAACACATAAAAGGTGGTATAAGCCCACTAAGAAATACCTTGCAACAATCCGAAATTGTCAACTAGTTTTGCATAGAATAATAATATGAGATTGGTAAGTAAGAAAGAGGGGGGGGAGAGGGGGAGGGGGGAGAGGGGAAGAGGAAGGGAGATTTTTAATCAACTATTATTTATATGAATCAAAGACACATAATAGTTTTTCTAGGATACCCAGATAACCAAACAAATATGCACGTTGAATTGGGAGAACATACACTAAATACACTGGGGAGAATGCCAATGCAAGAAGGGGAATTGGAGTTGAAAAGGAAAATAATTAAAATGAAATGAAACAAAAGAGATGCCCTGCCTGAATAACGATGATGTTACACTATTCATGTGTGCTCGTATGCACTCATTGTCGGGTACATGTGCGGTGACTGCCTACTTATGCCTTGTTTATGTCCTAGGATCACAAAGGCTAATGGACAGAAAAGTTCCTGCCCTCTTGCAGTTTCTCACTCGTGGAATAAGGAATCAAACCAAGGATTGTGAGTAAATCAACTCTGGGCTGTTATTATTCTAAGGGAAATTGATAGGATGATGAAAATGATGATGGTAATCGTGAGGGATGATGATGACATTGTATTTGTAGTGACATATCCTGTTTAATTATCCCCAAATCTCACTAACATATAAGTTTAAGGAAAATGAATTTAGGCAAACAGGGTTTTGGACACTGGTTTAATTTCCTCTATAGGATGTTTTAGACCACCTCACCGTCACACAGAAATTCGCTATGGAAGGACCTTAAGTTATCCGGTGCCCAGAAGCACTCCTTATGCCCTCTTCTGTCCCCCAGATGCACATAGCGCTCCTAGGCAGCAGATGTAGAAAGGAAACAAAACGCCACCTGATTAATTTAATACTCCTAGTGTTATCCCTCATTAGGCTTGGAGCTCCCCAGGAGCCCCCATCAGCCAGGCCTGCAGCCTGTGCTGGATTCTGCTCCCTGCAAGTGGAACTGCTTCCTCTAACCCAGGCCAAGGCAAACGAAGCGTTCCTTCTAAAAAGGAGCAAGTGCTTGTGGGCACACAATGAGCACTCCACCCAGCCCCTTGCCACTCCAGGTCCTACCTGCAAAGCTATTAAGAAGTGAGTTTTGATTAAAATCTTACTGTGCAATCTGCATTTTCAAGACAAAGCAAACAGCTTTGCAACCTCAGAAAATGGCACAGGAATGAGTGTGAGTGTGAGTGTGTGAGTGAGTGAGTGTGTGTGTGTGTGTGTGTGTGTGTGTGTATGCTCAAGTTTGGGGCTAAGATGTCTCAGCCTTAAAGATCCTTCTCAGATATTCAATTTCTCAGAAAAGGGGCTCATTTCCTTTCAGACTGTTCCGCTTGCTCTTTCTACCTTTCTGAAACAGGAAACATCCTGCGAACCTCGTTTGTCCCATGCTCCTTCCTTCCTCCTCTCCACACATTTTTCTGCTGCTTCTGGAGAAGAGACACAATCAAAAACACCCAAACTATGCGTAATGGCTGAGGCTGGTGGTGGGCAGGGATTTCCAGAGGAAAACTTGGGCGCTTTCTCAGGGTCAGTACACAGGCACTTAAAACCTCAAACACAAGATTTTTGAAAATCACAATCCTGGCCCTCCAATGTTGGCAAGGGTACCAGCAAGGGAGCCCTGTCATTGCACTTGGCAATGCATTTCCAGGGCTTTATATATGTCCACAACTTCTGACCAGTAATTGCTTTTAGGAGAATTTATACATAGGGGATTATCAGAAATTCCAGCACAGACTGACATTTAGGAATACTCAGTGCCACTCTTTGTATGTCATCTAAGGACTTCCTGTGTTTTGAAAATTTAATAAAATCATCCCAAGACTCTATCTTATATCATAGGGAATTTCCAATGTCTTCCTCAAGATTTATACTCATTCTCAGGGCATCACCTATAAGTTCCTGTAATGAGTGAACTCGAAATCTATGCAACATTCATCTAAATTTGGAGATTTACGTCAACTGAGATCAGGGAATACAGTCTCTGTTTTTGACTTTCTATCCAAAACAAACAAACCTATGGAATTTGTATATGCTTCAGTCTTTAGGGAGGAACCAAGAAAATGGAGGAAATATGGACCCCGAGGAATACAAAGACTTTACATTTTAAAAATAAAATTTTAAATTCTCAAAAAATCGCTTTAGTCACCCAGACTTCTGATAAAAGGCTAGGCCCTGTAAATTGCTTGATACATTGCCCTTTTTTGTTTTAATCTCTTTTCCTTGCTCTCTCCCACTCCTTTGCTTGCCCCAACCCCCAATTTTATCCAACACCATTAACAGAGCAATGTAACTAACTCTGTGTTTTGCTGTCCACAGACAGACCATATCCTCACGGCCATACGAAAGAGCCTATTGAGATATTTTCATAAAGGTAGTCAGCTATGAGGAATTTCTGTCCTAATAAGGGCACGTAGAGAGTAAATTCCCCCTCTTTGTCAGCTGACATCATGGTGCTTTGATGTGATGTCCAGAACGGTGGCAGTCATTTTGCAACCACCAGGAGAAAACACAGAGCCAAGAATGGAAGAGTAGAAAGGGCCAGGGGCCCTAGTAACATGATTGAGCTGAGAAATTAACCTTGAAAGGAGTTACAACCACAATTTTTTGTAAGAAATAATAAACATTTCTTTTCATCTTTATTTAAAACACTTTTAAACAAGTATATCAACTCACGTTTAACACTATTTACCTAGAGATAATGTCAGATCCCACAGGTTAAGGACTCAGTTCTACAAGACTCCACCTCCGCCCACCCACTTTGGATGCCATGGTTATAGATGGGAGGTTCCAATGACCTCCTCCTTGGGTTTGATTAATTTGCTAGTGTGGCACACAGAACTCAGAGAAACACTCCAATCTGGAAACTTTTTGAGCCCCTATTATAGGGATTTTATGAAGGCTTCCTGACAGGCATGATGGATTATTAACTGCATTCCCCTTTCCCCTCTCTGAAGAAGTGAGAGCTTGAAAATTCCAAGCCTTTAATCATGACTTGGTCTTTCTTGTGACTTCCATCCAGGAGCCCATTCCACAATGTCAGCTCAATAGAACAAAAGATGCTCCTAGTGCTCATATCACTTAGGAATTTACAATAGTTTTAGGAGCCCTGTGTCAGAGTCTGGTGTCAAAGACAAATATTAAAACAAGAGATGCCCTTAGGGGTCCTATCACCTAGGAAATTACCAGGGTTTTAAGAGCTTTGTGCCAGGAACTGAGGGCAGAGGCTACTATATATCGCCTATTATCTCACAACATGTATACCTTTCCTTGCAGCCAAAGGCATTTTAATAGATGCATAATGCACCAAACTTAGTATCTCTAAGCCTCAGTTACCCCATCTTTACTATGGGCATAACAATAGTAATTTATTATAATGAATTCTTGTAGAGTTATACTAATTTAATGCCAACATACAGTAAATAACCTATAAACATCATACTTGTCAATAATTCATTCATTCTCTGAATGATTGTCTACTTCGTCCTAGACAGCATTGTAGGTGCTAGAAATTCTGCAATGAAAAGTAGAGGCTTAAGATTTTTTTTTTTATCTAGCAGCTTTAAATAATCTGGCCTTTTCAGCTTTGGTTTTTGGCAAATTCCACCCAAATCCTTTGCTCTGAATCCGACATACTTCGTCACATATTATTCACCGAGGATGCTGTGCTCTTTCTTGACCCTGTTTGTTCTTCCTTCTGCCTCACTTTTTTCTCCACTCTTCAGGACCTAGAAGTTCATCTTTCCCTGACTTGCCTACCTGGCCATTTTGCTATCCTCTGTGATCCATAAAATGTGTGCATGCTTTCATCAGCATGTTTTATGAATATATATTGATGGGAATTTGATGGTATTAAGGCAAAGGTCCAAAAAAAGAAAAAATAACTCCTATGAATCCCACTAATCAATACTTCTCCCCAATGGGATTCTGATGGAGATGGTCTCAAAGGACTGCAGCCAAATGGGATACACAGAACGATTCTGCTATTAGCTCAAAGAATGCCCACACCCAATGCTGATCTCTCCGAAAAATTGGGTTAGAGAAATGAGTTTGGCTCAAGGCCTAAAGAGCGCCTCTCTCCCATCTCTGTGAAACCTAAACGTGGCCCCTTAGTGCCATTTTCGTGGCCTCATAAAGAAAGGAAGACCCGTGCAAAGAGAAAAACAGGATAGTCAGGCACCAAAGAAGGTGCCTCCTCGGTTTGCAATTTTATCAAATACTGCAGAATAGAGAGAGGGGGACACCAGTTAGCTCTTTCCTAAGGGTAAACTCTATCCAGGTCTGGCTAGTATGGGGCACAAGGAGCACCTTGAACCATCAGCAGTCATATTAGCAAGTTTTCCTTCCTTGGGACATTAGTGATGAAGGCAAATAAGGCTAAAATTTCCTTTCCCAGTAGTATGTGTACAATTAACTTTTTACGGTCATGTGTTCGCTACCTGTGATAAACTATATTATTGTTCAACAGTATATATTGCCTCTCCTATACCCTCCTGCTTTTCTGCTTGTGGTCATATGACTCCCTTTAATCAAAGAAGCATGTGCTTCTAACCAGATGGCCACACCTGTGGTTAGAAGCTTTGAGAGCCAGCACTTACTGCACCAGATTCTGTTATCCCACTGTTAAGATAACTAGCAGCATTCCAGAAAATAACAATGCTCCATCATCCTGGGTCCTGGGGTAAGGAGGGGGATGACACAGAGCATAGCCCTCAGCCAACCATCAGTAAGCAAGTGACGTGTGTGAGCAAGAAAGCACATGTTTGAAGTGACTGAGATGTTCCAGGTGTCTGGTCCAGCAGCATAGCCTAGCCAGTGATCCCAGGGGCTCCTCTGCAAATGCATCCATCATGAAAGCATCAGATTAATACCAAACCTAGCACATATGCATGCTCAGTGGATTGGGTGGATAAACTGATGAATGTTTTTATCAAAACTATCACTTTCTTCACTGAGGCAATACAGTATAGAAAAAGGCATTAGACATTGGACTCACAGAGCCTCACTTTAAGTTCCGTTCTGCCACTTGCTAGCTGTGACACTTTAGGCCGTTCAAATTTCTAAGTCTCCGTCTCCTCATTTAAAGAAAAAAATGGTTGGCAACACCTTTCTTCAAGGTGTTCTTGTGTTAAATGAGATAACATCTGAAAGAACCTAGTATGCTGTCAAGATATCACAGACACTTAATACGTTAAGTTTATTGCTAATGATATTGACTTTTTGTTTGTTTTATTCAAAAAATGGCTCACAATAGCAGGGGTGGTAAAGAAAAAGAGGAATATATTACCGATATTTCTGCAGTGTAATCAATAGTACTGAATAATTGATTGGTTAAGCAGGATTGAGGAAAAAGAGGGAAGCAGCAAAACAGAATAATTACCAGGTTTACTAAGGAGATTGTGTGGGCTCTGCCACTTGATCTAGATCAGGGGACAGCAAACTTTTGAGACAGAAGAGCCTCCAGGGGTCAGCACACTGCGGCTCGTGAGCCACATGTGGCTCTTTTGGGTACATACATATGTCTTTGAAGTAAAATTGAAAATGAAAATAAAACTATCATAGTTTCACTTATAAAAATTTTTAAAGGATATTATTCACATAATGGTGATTATGTAAAAATATATTTAAGGCTCTCGAGTAATTTTTAAATTGCTGTGAAAAACAGGATTGGCTCTTCCGGGGGTTGGCAAACTTTTGAGAAGGGACGTACCCAAAGAGCTGCATGTGGCTTGCAAGCTGCAGTTTACCAACCCCTTATCTAGACAGAGTACACAGAATGGGTAATACAAGGTTTGACAATGAAGTTTGTGAATTTGTTGCAATAATGTTGCTAACTTTTTTTTTATATTAGAGGGATTATTCATTATGATTTTGTACCAACTGGACAAACACTTAACCAAGTTTACTATTTGGAAATGCTGAGAAGACTGCATGAAAAAGTTAGATGACCTGAACTCTTTGCCAGCAATTCATGGCTCTCGTATCACGACAACGCAGCAGTTCATGTGGCACTGTCTGTGAGGAAGTTTTTAGCCAGTAAACAAACAACTGCATTGGAACACCCTCCCTACTCACCTGATCTGGCTGCCAATGACTTCTTTCTTTACCCAAAGTTAAAGGAAATATTGAAAGGAAGACATTTTGATGACATTCAGGAAACCAAGGGTAATAATTTCTGGCCATTCCAGAAAAAGAGTTCCAAAATTGCTTTGAAAGGTGGGCTAGGCACTTGCATCGATGCATAGCTTCCCAAAGGGAGTACTTCAAAGGTGACCATAGTGATATTCAGCAATAAGGTATGTAGCACTTTTTCTAGGACGAGTTCGCGAACTTAATTGTCAGAACTTGTAGGTGGCTTGGCTTAGAGACTGGACAGCCATCTGGGATTATAAATTCAATTTTAGGTTTCTTGGGTTCCAGAGTGCTGTGGCTTCACATTGAGTTTTTAAGTTGATAATTTAATACATAGGTCTGAAATTTAGGGAAGATATATGTCTGCACATAGAAATGTTTGTGGATTAAATAGTTCAATGGTCAAGAGAGGTAAGTTAACACTAAACAATTTCTTTGTTAAGCATATTTCATGTTTACAATCATGCATAACCACCAAGAGTCTATGGATAAAGGGCATATGTCCTATCCTGAGGAAACCAAATTTAACTATATTGAAAATTCAAATTTTCATTAAAGGAGACCTATGTCTTTTTAACCAAATACAAATACAGTAACTGAGGAGAAACCATTTGGGAAGTATAAAAGAACGAGTCACATTAAGCAAAGTTTTCAGAAAGCTAATTCTTTAGTACCAATTTCTGTTTCACAAATTTTAGTCAGAAGTATCTTAATTAGTACTAAGTTTCAACTACAGATGGAGACAATAGTTAGATGGTATAGTGACTTTCCCCAAGTCATTATTTCAACAACTATTCCTTGTAAGCATCAACTCTGAAAAAAGCACTTCCTTGGCAATATTGTGGGGTGAAAAATTAAAATCAGACACAATTCTTAACTTCAAGGAGATCACAGCTTCATGTAGAGTAATAATAGTAAGAAAAACCACAGGAGTGTCTCAGGTTAGTGCCATGGTGAGTGGAGCTGGGAGCTATTACTTCCAACGAGGGAGGTCAGTCAGGTTTTTGCAGAGATTATAATTTTTGAGCTGCTTCTTAAAAGTGAATATAATCTGTATAATGGGGAAAAGGGCTTGATGAGGGTGTTATAAAGGAGAGAGTCACAGGAACAGAGACATAGAGGTGGTAAAGAGTTGGGTACTTATGAAAAAGGGTAAACTTAATTTGATTATAACTAAATATTATTTGTGAGCAATGGGACAGAAAATGTAGATCAGGGGCAAGTCTGAGGGATTTTGAATATCAGGCTAAGGAATGCAATCTTTACTCTGTAATAGATCCTAGGATTCCATTGAAAGAGCTTAAACAGAAGAGACATTGACTCTTTTAGGGAATTTCAAAAGAATGATATTTGGGGCTTTCCTGGGGATACGTTTTCTCATCATAAAGTCGGGGAAATAATATGTGCTGCACAAGGATGGTTTTAAATGAGTTCACCTATCTAATAAATGCCTTGGTTGGTATTAAGTTTTTTTTCACCATCCTCTTTCCTGAAAGTGACCTGATAATATTCACTTGCTCCTCATTAAGACCCCAAAGGCAGTGATGGCAACAACATGGAGATATTAACAAGGGCAGGTGCTATAAAGGTAGCTGGAGACCCACAAGTAGCGGTTTAGCAGATAAAGGCAAGCAATAAAAAGAGAAAGAGGGGGGAAGAAAATGTTTGCCAAGGGCTGTTGAAAGAAATAAATTGGAAACCTGTTATACATGTATCTGGGACACTGCTGTTAAGTCAGGAAGCGAGAGAGGGCTTACAGAGGGAGCTCCAGTGGATCCTAGAGCACCCAGAAAACCGGGCCCTCAAGGTAGGTAGGTAGGTGGGGGGGGGGAGGGCTGTGTGTGTGCGTACAGGGCAGCCCATCCCACCTGTACTGGCCGGCAGAAGGGAACTAGAGCTAATCACCACTTTTGTTTCACTTAGGAAAATTGTTCTCATAAAGTTGCCATTGTGACACCGAAGCAGTGTCTACAGGCAAAATGACACATGCAAAGTCTCAACAGGAAGATCTACCGAGTTGGGGCCAGGAGCCCTCAGGGCACCACTAAGGACTAACATATAGAATCTACTGAAGACAGGCCTCCCTGCTGCAGGGGTTAAGGTTTTCGCTGTACAAAAAGCCCCATCAAAGTCACCTCAGAGTATGATCCGGCTACCTACCTGGCCACTGTGGTATCATGAAGTCCTCAGTGCCCGTGGAACAGTGTGTCCACTGCTCCGGGATAGGAGGGACAGACAGGGCTTAATGATCGCTAAGAAGAGTCCAGACAGAGACAATACACCGTCTATGACCTGGGAAGCCCTCGAGGCCTCCATGGAAATGTGCACAGATTTGAAGGGATGGAGGTGCTCAAAGAAGCCATTATGTAATCAACCTGCCCACATCAGGAAGTTTCCCTAAAGCAGCAGCACAGGAGCTGAAGCTTGAAAAATGGAGAACTGGGAAATCAGAGGGAAGTTAGCTAGGGCTGATAATACTGTGCAAACAATACAGGTGGGTGATTGGTGATGACAAAGCTTACTCAAAGACACAGAGACTGCCCCCTCTGCTTAGTGCTTTCGCAGGTATGCAGCTGTGATCTTCAAACAGCTGAGGGAAGTGTAAAAAGTCATGACTCGCTGCCCTTCCCCCCCAACATATCTCCCCCAGGGGAAATGCTGACCCTCACCCTTCTGCAGGACCCTGTGAGGCAAGCCTTCTGCCTGGCTCTGGGAAGAGTTTGCAGCTTAGGCTCTTTCATAAGCAACCACAAATCACTCCAACTCCACACCAGAGATCCTGGGCAAAGAAGTGTTTGTTCTTCTCTCCTGAAGAGCCATGTATGAAAATGCAAGCTCCACAGGGCAAGGCTGTTATTGAATGAATGAATGAACAGAAACGAACAAATGAACAGGGTAGATAAATCTTTGGAAAGAACTTAAGCTGGGGGCCCCAAACATACCCTAGCAAGAGGGTTTGGCAGACTGCTTACACATATAAATACCTGTTGAATTACTGAAATAAATACTCCAGAAATCAATGACTCAATAAATGACTAAATGAATGAATGATTATGATACTTAAAAAACTATCCGAGTTTTGGCCCCTGAGGAAGGTATTCCCACAGGCGTACACAGCAGCACTCACCATAGCAGCAGAGCTCAATTTTCTAGTTTCCCTGAGGTGTCCTCCAGGACACGTCACCCCACTCACATCCTCACCCCCACTGCTTGTCCCCACACAGCTCACCTTGCACAGTGAGTGTCCTACTGAGTCCCGAGGGACATCGGAATCAGCCCATTGTAAAGACGAGAAAATGATACTGACCCAGACTGAGCTTCAACCATTTCCTGCAACAATATCAGGATTCTGGATTTGAACTCTGTGTGTGACCATCTGACTACTGGTGCCAGGACAGGGAACAGGAGCAGTGTCTTTATCCCTTCTACCCCTTGGCTTAGTTCATGTGTGATCTCCTTTCCAGGTGTGCCAACCATGCTTTGCTGTTACCCTACCAGTAAGTCACTGAGTCTCCCATGGCAATACCCAGAATCAGGGTACCATGCTGGTTCTGTGCACATCATACTGGACAGAGCCCAGCCATGGGTTTGACTTCTGGGTTGGAAGCAGGGCTCTTGGAGGGTTGGGAACAGCTATGAAATTTTCTGTATAAACCTTAGGGTTCCTAAGAACACAGAAGTGGCTCCCAGAAGATGCAACTTGCAGGCAGAGGCCCCTACAACAGCCTCAACTCTGAGACTCAGGGTAGATGGTGACTAATTGCTCATCACCCAAATGTTGCTGAGAGCTGCCCATTCTCCACAATGACCTGCCCCAACCACCAGGGCATGGATGTCAACTCAAGCTGCCCGCTCACCAATGTGACCCAGACAAGCTCAAGTTTTCTGTGCTCTTTCATTTATTTAAGCTACAGAAAGTACTAGCTTTGATGTGTCTCCCTTGCAGTGGATAGCTATTCTCCTCCATTCATAAACAGGTACCTAAAATGCTAAGGATCCACACTGCCTTTCGTGTCCTTAAGTCCCTGGTTTGTGTGAGAGTTTTGTTAAGCTTATAACTCTCAAGCTTCAGTCTTTATCTTCTGGATATGGGCAGACCCTTTACTTGTGGAAGCTTGTTCAGAGAAATAACACAGCTCCCTGAGAGCAACACAAAAAAGAGCTCATCCCTGCAGAGAAAGATGGGCCCATCAGATAGTCATCTCAGCCTTGGCCACAGACAGAGAAGGAGGCAAGCACAGGGCCAACCACTGTTACAGTTGATGACGAGACATGGTGGCTATGACCAGGATGTGACTGAGAAGGCAGAGGGGAGCAGGAGGGCTGGAGGTGGGCCGGCTGCCTGGAGCGCTCAGGCATAATTCCCTCTACCTTCACGCTGTCACTCACAGCCCTTTATACAGCACCAATGTCATGCCACATCAGTTGCACCTGTGCCTGTGCGATGACTTTCAGACTCAGATAAATACCATCAAAAGACATCAGGATGATGAGCGCAATGAACAGCCTAGTGATTGATCTGTTTGTTTCCATCCTGGGGCTATGGGTCCATTAAATAAACACTGCTATTTTGAAGGAAAAGCAGGAGAAATGACTATTGGGTGGCCTTTATAGTTCCTGTTTGATTTGGGTGTTGCTGTTGTTTGCTCTTTAAACTTTTTTTTTCTTTTCTTTTTTTAGATGGGAATGATTTTTTTTTGCCCCAGACAAATAGATCTGGACACAAGCAGCAGGACTTTATTTGCCAGCTCTAATTCCTTACTGAATACACTCCTCAGCTGGCAAGATAGCAATGACTGGCTGATTTCCCCGCTCTGTTGCAAAGTTCCATTCTGTGGCCAGATTAGACATGAGAAGTGGAGGGGTCACGTGACCTTCTCTGGAAGTATCACCCCCCTCCCCGTCCAAATGCTCCCAAGGCCAGTCCTCTCATGTCAGGCTGGTAGATGGAGTCTGGGATCGAGCATGCTTTTTTCTTCATTTTGCACAAAGCAAGCTAGGGTTTGAGGGCAATATTCTGCCTAGCTGTTGCATAATTTATTGCATTTTGGATTACTTAATTTTAAGGAGAAGGAGAAATTATTTATAAGAAAAATATTTATGATTGGAATTAAGAAATTCTAGGTCATAAAATGCCACCTTCCTCTAAACTTTGAAACTGGATTTGTTTTCCAGTTTTTTAAATCCTGGAAAAAATTAGTCAGAATGTGCCTGTCCCTTTTCTTATCTATTCACCCATGAGAGACCCTTAATTAGTGTGTTACCATTTCTTTATCTGTAAAATTCAGATGTATCACTGAGAATTTCATAAATGGAGTGACGTAAAGCTATTTTAAGAGTCATTTTCTTCCTTATATCCTCCTGAGAACGCTGAGAGAATCATGATATCAACGCTAGGTGCACAGGAACTTGAAGTAGCACAGGTTCTCTGTCTGCACCCTCCCCACCAAGCCCTGAACTAAGTGATCCTAAGACGATGTGAAAGGAACCAGCACATTCCAGCAATCGGTAGATGCTAAGAGGCGAGGTGAAGACCCCCAGCCTCTGCTCATCAGTTATCCTGTGATGAGCCTACAATTAAAGAATAAGAAGCTGGAATGTAAGACAGTCTGTGCATTGTGGGAAAACTCCTCCAATTTTCTAAGTTTTAAGAACCGTGTAGAAAGGGAAACTGATAATATGATTCCTTCCCACACCACTTCTCTGTAGTTGTGCTGCTCAAAGTGTGGTCTGTAGACGAGGGCCAGTATGTGAACTATTCGTCAGTGATCTGCAAAGAGATAGATACACAACTTACAAGTATTGGACATTGCCACGACTCCACGAAAGTAATCTGTGGATGCATCTTTTTTCAGCAGCATACAGACTAGTCTGGGTGTTGTTGTCAGATTTGAGTGGCAAATCCTACTGGCTAATATGAATACTCAGTCACATGTAATATGATAGAGGTATCCTCGGCCGATTAGAGGTCAAAAATGCTAGCCAGATGATTGATAAATAGGAAGAATGAACAGGTCCTTTGCCATAGGTAGTTTGATAAGCAGAGTGCTATCGCATTCACCAAACTTGTAAATTGATTGTCCTGATAGGTTGAATGTAAGCTCCATATGGGCAGGAGCGGTGTCTGCTTTCTTCAATCTCCATCACCAAAACCAAGTACAATTCCTGGTTTGTTGAATGAATGAACGAATGAATAATGCTTAAGGTTCTGTCTCTCTCAGTTTTGGCAGTCATGAGATGTCAAGAGAAAACAATCACAGTACATATATAAGCCAAGACAGGATTGCTCACAAGCCCTCACTCTCCACACTTACCCAACATTCAATGTGAAAGCAATGAAACAGAAGACTACGGAATACATCTCCAAAGTTATCAGTCATGCCTCTAGAGAAATATGATTCCTTCTATAGAATTAATTTCATCACCTCTTTTCTAAATCATGGCTATTCTAAAAGCAGAGGATAACTGACATATCTTATTGTAAGTACTTATTGTTGGGAAGTTATTAGTGTCCCATAAACCTGTCATGGTTCTTTGTAAACCTCAGAAAATAAACAAGGCTCAAGTTTCAGGGCTGCTGACATTACTAAATAATAAATACCCACAAAAGTCATGACCTTACTCTCCCAGAGGACACAGAAGGGACAGATCACACTCACCATATCACAATATTTTGATTTAAAATATATTGTGTTGGCAAGTAGTAGAAAAAGAAAGCATTAGGCTCCCAGCTGAAGGTGGCACAGTCCCCTCAGAGGGGCCTGGAAAGGGGCAGATACTCCAGTTCCCTGTCACTGCACAGCACACCCCTCCAAATTAAAATGGCATAAACCAACAGTCATGTCATTAAGCTCACAGGTTTTGTGGGTCAGGAATTCAGACAGGACACAGTTGTCTCTGCTCCACAACATCTGGGATCTCAGCTAGGAAGTTCCAAATAGCTGAGATATTCTCAAATAACAAGAGACCAGAATCATATGGAGAATTCCTCACTCACGTTACTTGGTACCTGAGCCAAGATGATTCAAAGACTGGGCTTAGCTGGGACTGTGGACCAAAGCAGCTATAGCTATACCTGTATATCTACAACCATATCATCCATTTTGCCTCTCTATATGGATTGGGCTTCCTCACAGCATTGCCAAGTTGGAGTTGCCAGCTTCTTACATGATGTCTCAGGCCTCCAAGATGAAGACTTCCTGCAAACAAGGGAGACGCTCTATGGCCTTTTAGGACAAAACTTCAGAGGTCACACAGTGTCACTCTGCAGCACTGTATTGGCCAAAGTGGGCACAAGCACACCCATATTGATTGGAGAAGTGTCGAAGAATGAAACACCATATTTTAAAACCTCTCCAGTGCAGAAAACTTCTGAAACATCAGGGAACAGCAGCCAGGAATGCTAAAGTCCCTATAAAGCATGCAACAGTTCTGGACCCCAAAGAACTGATATTCCCAGGATACCAGGAGTATCCCTGACTAAAAACTCTTGATCCACAAATTCTGAAAGATTGAGGCCATTTCACCCAAGAACACTACCCATCCACCCATTCATTATACAAAGGAGAAAATCGAGGTCTGGGGTTGATGGGCTGAAACCAGGCTCCAGGCCTATTTCTTCCAAGTCAAGCACCTTTCTCCAAGCAGGTCCTGCACACTTTCTCCAAGTAAATCCATGTTAAAATTTTCAGTGGATAAAATCATCAATGGATGTTAAAACTGGTGGTGAAAATATGAGTAGCAGGGTATTTACATGGTCTCAAAGTATCTGCCTAGTAATTATTTACTAATTAAATAGAAAAATAAAATGATAACTTTACAATGGAAAAATACAGTGGAAACCACCTTAACTTAGTCATCAAAGTGACAAATGGGCACCATTTGCCTCCTGATATGAGGCACAGAGAAAGCACAACATCCCTTCTTTGATATTCCTGCCCAAAATGCACAGCCTGAATCTAATCATAATTGAAGAACATTCTACAAATAACTGGGCTGACTTTCAAAAAGTGCGAAATCATGAAAGACAGCCTCCTTCCTCTCAAGTAATTCAGAAAAAATACTATATTAATAGATACACACACAATACAGGGAAATGATAAAGTAAATGGACAAAATATAAACAGTTGGTAAATATGGAAAAGGGGTTTGCAGAAATACCTGTACTATTCTTCCAACTTTTCTATAAGTTTCGTGTAAATTTGAAGTTACATTAAAAAGTTACACAATCGGCAACAACAACAAAACATTTAATTGTGAATTTCAAGGTGATAGTCTCTCAGCTACTGCAATGAAATTCCATTTCTTAACTCTCCAAGAGGGAATAGTTTAAACAAACCACAATGTCCTGAGCTCTGCTCTCACGATATTCTGTCTGGTTTCAGGAAGCAGATCTGGGCTGTTTGGGGAAATTTAAACCAGAATATTTTAGGGCACAAATTGGCTCTATATAGATGTCTTTTAGGTCAAGTCTTAGGTTACAGGTAAAGTTGGTAGAACTGAGACCCAAAATACAGAAGCTTAAATAAAACAGAAGTTAATCTCTCTCATCCAAAAGCCCAACAAGATTGGGTAGTTCTGTCATCCTCAATCTGAAACTCCCATCTCTGGGTCCAAGGGAGAAGTTTCAATTTCCATTTCATAGCCAGAGGGGAGAGGGAAGACACACTGAAAGACACACAGCTTCATTATATAAACTCAATCCAGAAAAGTGCATAGATCACCTCCATTATTACTTTCTGGCCAAAATTTAATTACATGTCACAGCTAGCCTGTGACATAGGAGGCTGAGTCATCAGTATGTATCTAGGTGGACGTGGGCCATGTTCCTACTAAAACTCGTGGTGGGCGTAATAGTCTATTATTAAGGGGAAGAGAATGAGAAAGGCTGATGGTAGGTAATTAGAGCCTCTGCCCAGGAAACAGAGATTGGAGGGCTTCTATAGGACTAGCAGAGCCTCTCCGCCACGTTCCCAACAGGAGTATGAATTCCTGGAGGAAGTGGAAAACTCACGGAAGAAATTGGGCTTCCTGCTAGGCATTGTCTTGTTGGGTGCCTCTCTGAGTAAATTATTTAAGTAGCTAATAAGACTTCCAGAGACCCCAGGTGCTTTATTCTGGAAACAAAGATGAATCAAAGCATTCTCCGCCATGGACAGTTGGGATTGCCATGGTCAAGTTATTTTTATTCTATTGACAAAGTAAAATGCTGTGATACAAACAAAACTGTCTTCATCCATGTCCACATTCACATGCATGTGCACCTTCACACACTCACACACACACACACACACACACACCTGTGCGTGAGGGTGCTCCAGGAAGCTCAGTGTACTCCCTTAGCAACTCTAGTCATTGATTGCAAGTGCTATGAATGTTTGTGCTGTCTACTCTCACTTACATTATATGGTTACTAAATGGTTTCAGAAAGTAACAGGAAAATTACTCAGCACTGCTTTTTAAGGGACTACGTCTTGACTTGTCAAATTTATGAGTGGCTGAATTACTTTATGTACATCTGAAAAAATAGCTCATCCCAGAACAGGCAAGCTAACACATCTGTATTCTGGTTGATTAAAGCTTTATTTCATTTTTGAGAGTTTCCCCTCAAAATAGCATTCCAAAATGTCACTTTCTCTTCCCTCCTTTTTTCTCACCTCTTTGGAGGATGCAGATACAAACACGGGCAGACTAAAACGGGCTGTGCTTTTTCTGTCCAGGTTCACGGTACTTCTAGGGAGGCTAAGAGGAAGCTAGCAAGGATATAAGATGGCACTGTCTGCTTTATTAGAATAACGAGTTTGCCATTTTAACCCAAGTCCTGAAGATATGTGGGCCACCAAGGAACATTAGACATTTACCGTCATCACAGAGCCTGAAGAAAAGATAGGGATATTCATGCACTAGGAAACTATGGACCCTGAAGCCCTCAAAGTGCCACAGAAAGGCTTTGAAAGTCACCATGGTTCCCCACAGACCACTCTCCTGATCGTTCCTATACCCCAAATCTGGAGGAACTGACCTCTCCTCCTTATAGGTGACTTGTCTGAATGCCTGGCTAGAATCCCCTTGGCTCCTGTTATACCTTCAGCCAATCCTTCTGCACCTGCCCAGTGATAGCCCCAGACCAAGGACTTCGTCAAGGCTGCCAAGCCAGGCTCATGCCACAGACCTCCAATGTTAAGAACCAGAGCAGGGCCGGCCGAGTGGCGCGATGGCTAAGAACTGGCTTGGGATGCCAGAGGGCTCTGGTTTGGATCCCACATATTAGGGCCAGTGACACTGCCCTCCACAGCTAAGATGCTGAACAACAGCTCAACCTGGAGCTGGGCTGCCCTGAGTCGCCGGCGACTGCGTAGGCTGCAGCCCCTGTGGCAGTGGGTTGCCATGGGCTACGGAGCAGCCAGCGTGAGCGGCCAGCAGCCGCAGTGAGCGGCCGTCCAGAAGCCGGCGACTGATCTGCCTCGCCCGGGAAGAGCGCAATGATGGTGCCAACTTGGGCCAGTGAAGCAACGTCCTCCACAACTAGATTGAAGAACAAAAACGACAGCAACTTGTCTGTTCCCCTTCCCCCAATTCCCCAATAAAAATCTTAAAAAAAAAAGAACTAGAGCATTCCTAGACTTAATCTCCAACTCCACAGCTTTAGCACACCCATCAACTCTGCTTCTCCATGCCCCACCCCTCACCTAGGATTGTCAGTAGAAGCAATGTCCACACCTGAGAGCAGAATCAAACAAAGAGGTAGCATAGCATTATGGGTACAAATGTGCTGTTGGAGTACAATTGCCTGGGTTTGCACTCTTGCTCTGCCACTTCCTATCTCTGTGATCTAGGCACGGGACCCCTCTCTGTGCCACACGTTCCTTCTTGTCAAAATCTGATTAATAACAGTACCTACTTCATGGGGTAGTGTCAAGTTAAATTAGTTAATACATGTAAATCACTTAGAACCATGCCTCACATAATTAAGGCTTAATAAACACTAGCTAGCACCATTATTATTGTTGTTACTATTATTATAGAATCTGACAATTAGAAAATCATTAGTGACCTTGTCCAAGGCAATTTCAATAAACCAATGGGAATATATAAACAGTGTGATATGAACAGATGGGTGAATGGGGGCAGTCAAGAAGGTGGAAACATGGAATTTGGTCAAGAGGAGAATAGATAAGAGATAATTTGAAAAGGATCAAAAGGAATTAATTCAGTCTTTTGCCATGAAATACTATGACAGAAAAATTGTTATTATATACAAAGCTTTGGTGATTCTAATGAATTGGTATGAATTTACGTCAATCTATTAAGAGTAATGAAAATGTTCATCACAACTTACTTAAGCGAAGTGCTTCAAAGTTTGCAAAATAGCTCAGTGTATCTCAATGTATTAAGTCTGAGGACAGAGGAGAGGCCCCTTAATCCAACCTTACATGAGGAAACCAATCCTCAGGTGAGATGCCTGTCTCAAGCCACACATTCATCTTCAGTAACCTCTCCCATCCCTAAACTCTTAATATTCAGAAAGGCTTATATATGTCACCCTGATACACACAAACCTCAGAGAGTCTCTATTCATGAGAGCAAGTTGATTTTCTTGGTTTGGAATGAAAGAACTGCCACCATTCACTGAGAGCCTGCTTGCCCAAGCTTCTGATTTGGGATGGGTCCCATCACAGCATCTCCCTTATTTTTCCTCCTTGTTGACCTGGAGTCCCCTGAGCAAGGGCATTTCCTCACCCTCTGGCTCCCATCCAGAACCCCGAGCACCTCCCTCTTCTGTTTATCTCATTTCTTTTCCACTGAGCCCCCCTGACACCTGAACTGAGGGTGGAAGCCCCTCCTTTGTACTTCAAAACACTGACCACCTGGGCCCTCTTTCAGGGCTTATTGGCCATGCCACAGGTGCTTTGTCCACACAGGTATCTTCTCTCTGGGTCGGATTTGGGGACAGGGTAAGTTCTGCCTTCTCACAGTCCCCCACCTTCCTATTGCAACACGCCTCGCACCTGTGGCCGGATGTCTTGCTCCCCACACTCTGGTTCCTCTGGTGGTTTGTACAAAGCCCTGGTGACTTAACGGTGCATGTTTCCTTCAGCATTTTTCCTCCTTGCAACTCCCTGGGGTCTCACTGTCTAAATGTAAGAAGTTCTGTGCTGAGAGACAACACTGACCAAGATAAACTTGGCAGCGACTTATGTGTGCAAGGTCACTCTGGGGACCCATCCAGCCAAATGGAGCGGAGACAGAGCAGGGGATGCTGGCTGCCCTGGGAGGCCTCCCATCTCCAAAGGGGCCTGACGCTTGCTCACCCAGGACCTTAGCTTCTCAAGTGTGGTACCTTGCAGGGTAGTTCATACTCCTTGCTCTTTCTCCACCCACGACAGAACTGCTGTTTAAAAGCTCTCCTTAGATATTTAAAGCATTTTAAACGTTTTGTTGTAAAGAGGTCTGGCCCTTGATTTTACATTCCTCTAGTCACAAGCAGCAGCTTTAAAAACTGCATTTTATTATAATACAGTGAGGCATAGGAAGAGGCTGTAAAATTTGGAGCTCACATTAAATCAGTCCTCTAAATGTAATTTCCTTTATTAGGAAAAGGGAAGACATCACGGAAGTAAAAAGGCGAATGCATTATTTGCCTATTGCTGCTGTAACAAATTATGACAAAATTAGCAGCTTCAAAAATGAAATGTTACCTTACAGTTTTGGAGGTCAGAAGTTTGAGGCATGTCTCCCGAGGCTAAAACCAAAGCATAAGCAGGGCTGCATTCCTTTGTGGAGGCCTAGGGGAGAATCTGTTTCCGTGCCTTTTCCAGTTTCTAGAGGATGCTCACAGTCCATGACTTGTGGCCCCTTCCATCCTCAGAGCCAGCAACCACAGTTTGAGTCCTTCTGCCATCAAATTACTCTGAGCTCTCCACAGTCATATCTACTTCCGACTTCCTCTCTTCAACCCTTCTGACTACATTGGGCCCACCAGGGTAATCTCCTTATATCAAGGCCAGATGATTACAAGCATTAATCCCATCTGCAACCTTAATTGTCCTTTGCCATATAGCCTAATATATTCACAGGTTCCAAAGATTAGGATATGGACATCATTAGGGGAGGGGGGAATTATTCTGTCTACCACTATAGATATAATTAGGGCTATGCTCAGAGCACAATTTAGTGATCCTGGCATTGAACTCTGAAATTAGGAAGACCATTTCAGGGGAGTCCAGACCATCCCCACAATCTCCCAGCCTTCCACATCCAAAATGGGTGTCCAGAGGTCCTAGGCACATTGGCTGATCAAGACTCGGGCCCCAGGGATGTAAGCTAGTGCCGTGTGTCCTGTACAATGTGGAAAGAGCTTTGATGTCTAGTCTTTGGAAAATTCATGGACGCGCAAGCTCTCTGAACTGCTCTCTCTTAACCAACTACTTACTTAATAAGTCCTCTTGTGTCTTTGGTAAATTATATTGAGTGATGGCCCAAGACACTGAAGGCTCTCTGCTCATTGGCTAATTTCTGATAGATACTAACACTGTCACTTCTACCAATTGAGTTGGATGCTCAGCCATGTCAGTTGCAACTGTACCCCAATCTATTTATGCCAGTTGTGTGTGCTCTTGTAATTATGTAATTTAATTAAATGTCACACAAACCAATGAAAGATGAACATGAAAAGAGAGTTGTTTTTATGTACACCAAGAGGAGTGCTTTGGAAAATCTTGATAAAGATGAATCACTTCAAAAAAAAAATTTAAGTAAAAGAGGCAGGAAACGTAGATAGAAAAACAACTGTAAAAGATAGGAAATAAAATCTTAAAAATCTCACAGGATTTTGCCGAAAAGCACAAGTGGAGCCAATAGTGGGAAACTAGCCATAGTTAAGAAGCCGGCTTAACTGGAGCACAGTGGAGACAGGTGGGGAAATCCTTGCTGGTTTAACCAGCAGTGTAAATGATCAGAACCTTGCTTTTATTGGCTGGGAATGGGTGGGGTAGGCCACTGATCTGAAAATCACAGTCATCCACCTGAGGCTGGATCTGGGGTGGTTTGAACCGTGCTGGATAGGAGGATTACTTCTAAAAGGGTGAGCAGAACAAACAGCTCCTTCTCCGTCACAGCAATTGCTGTTCCCTGAAATCCTCCCTGCCTTCTTGCCTGGAATGAGCAGGAGTCTTGGAAACCCCATTCTGTCTGAACAGTCTGTCCCCCTGTGTGTGATCCCAGGCTGTCAGAACAGGCCATTGAAATAACGCTTCTCTGAAAGACTACTTCCAGAAAATCCCAGCTCTTTTCTGGGCCACCGTCCCCCCTTTGAAGACAGTTATTAATTTGGGGACTATGAAAGAGCTTCGGGTGAAAGGTCTTCTGACCTCATCCTTCTGCTTGCTTGTAAGTATCTCTTAAGAAGAGGATAAATACTTTTAGTCACAGCCTTAAAGTCTCCATGGGCCTTGTGCCCACACACTCAAAGAAGTCAGACCTAAATGAACTCAAGACAGTGAAAGATGACAGGTCAGGGGCCCTAGCTACACCCTTCCCCTGCCTTTCTTTTCTCTGTGGGTTTTCTCTCAGTCATAATGCAGATTCTTCTCTCTGTGAGGCTAGGGTCTATGGCTGCTCTAGAAGGAAAAGTTGGATCACTGAATGAGCTAGAATCCCTGTGTGTAGGTACAGATGCCAAGCAAAACATACGGAATCTATGTCCCTAAACTTTTACCAGCCCAAACCCTAAAGGAAAAAGGCAAATGTAATTGTATGTAGATGGGTCAAGAAAAAGATAGTTTAATATAATTTTAATACCAGAAAATAAACCGACTTAGAGCAGAATGACTGAAAAATGAAAGGAGAAGATAGTGGTGTAAGTGACATAAATGTCTCCTACATTAAACAAGTTAACAAATGATATTTAAGTTTGCGGATTACTGCTAGGAGAATTAAAAATAGAAATAGGCCAAGAAGGTGTGGGACAAGGAAGAAACTTCTTTTCATTGCATATTTTCTCTTACTCTTTGAATTTGTACGTAAATCATAAAAGGTCTAAAAAAATGTACACTAAACTTTTAAAAATGTGTTCATCTAGAAAAGGGGGGTGGAAAGTTTGTGAGAAGAGAATGCTTTTCGCATTGCCTAACCTCTGTATTATTCCCAATGAGCAAGCATTCCCACTAAAATTAAAATTTGAAAATTGGCAATAAGGGATTATACATTATAAAGTGGAATGCTATGCAACTATTTAAAATATCACTGTTGTAGAAGATGAAAGGAATGAAACATGTTCATAATATGTGCACAAACTTTTAAGAGCTTTCAGCCCCATTCCCACATGGGCGACATTCAAAGAAATTGATTGATTCAGGGCTTAAAATATGTTCTAAATCACTCACTTTATCAGTTATAATTAAAAAATACTTTATGGAAATAATCAACTTAAAAAAAGTATAAAAATACAGTAAAATAGTCATGTTGTCCACTCCCTAGACATAACATTCTAGAGTAGAATCATTCAGATTTTAAAATTTTTTATGCCATACATATGTATGTATAGACACCACACACATACGATTTTATTAAACAAAAATGGGATAATGTGAATCCTCTCATGCAAAAATAATAGAAGTTGTTCAAAATATGTGTGTTATTCTTACACCATGGCTTCGTTCATGTTTTCTGTATCCTTCTAAGTTGACAATACCAATTTCTATAGTGAGGATCATGTCTAAAATATTATCAAAATTATAAAGACTTTTGAATTTAAAATGAGTTCAAAGGCAATTAGCTTAAAAAGCCCAAAAGGCTTTATTGAGTTAACAGTAAGATTTAAAATGAAATTAATTTTAAAGCATTGATTCTTTTTTTCCAAAAGAATGAGACATTTAAATTGTTTTTTAATTCAGCGTTTCAACTCATGAAGTAAAATTAACTCAACTTAGCTTTTCTGTAATGTTAGCAAATAGGTCTTAATATTCACACGGCCTGACACCACAACATGCCAATGCTTGGAAGGCTCGCTATTCCCCAGAAAGCTGGGTTCAGCACTTGGCAGGCATGCATTGGACAGCATTGCCATTGCTTAAGAGATGGGAGGTAGGGGACAAGCATCATTTATTTCTCAAGACTCCTAAAGCACCATTGGATGTGAGGTTCTATCTATGCGCCCTTTAAAGGCATGACATTGAAATTTTAGGCTGACCCTTGGTCAAGGAAAATCTAGCCTTGGAAGAACTTCATTCACCAGCTCTAATTATCGCCATCCCCTGCCAGGCTGCCACCGGGGCCTCAGTGTCATCTCTTCCTCTTGGGTGCGTCCTCTTGATAAAAAGATGACGCCTTCACTGAAAACTGAAATAAGAAGGTACTTCCTCTGAGGCCAGTGTCCCACCAGGGACACTGACA
This sequence comes from Hipposideros armiger, assembly GCF_001890085.2. Classification (NCBI taxonomy): domain Eukaryota; kingdom Metazoa; phylum Chordata; class Mammalia; order Chiroptera; family Hipposideridae; genus Hipposideros; species Hipposideros armiger. Next base: position 5,610,174 of record NW_017731350.1, on the reverse strand, counting down.
CTTTATGGTCTTGTGTGAGAAGAAGGGCCACACTCCTGAATGAGGCCACAGGGTGGGGCTCCCAGGCTTCTGATTGGGCCATGCGATGCATGGAAGTGTTTCTTAAACCTCTCTTACGTGTAAGGTAGCACACTGAGAAGCGTATCCATTCGTGAGTCAGATTTCTGTGTTCTAACCCTAGGGCCCTCTAGGAAATAATTAGATGACCTGAGTAATGATCTAGCCCTAATGACTCAGTTCCCTAAACATAAAATGGGAACAATAAATAATACCTTTGTTCGACCGTTTTCTTTAAATGCTGTATTAACCCGGTTTTGAGAATCTGGCTAGAAGCCAGTCAGTTCCTCTTCTTGAGCAGCCAATTAAGTCCACACCCCTAACCCCCTCAAACTCTCTTATCAAACTCTCATACTCCAAGCCTCTATAAGCCCACCCTAAGCATCCCAGGGCCAGCTAAAAGACAAATCTTCGCAGCCCTTATCCCCAGAGCCTGCCAAAGCTGTTGAAGTCAGCCAATCCTAAATCCGTTTGCCCTGCCTTGCTCTTTCCTTCTTGCAAGAACCAAAATAAAGGTGCTTTCCCACAGTTCCCCTTGCTCCCTCTGCTTCATGACCAGCCCTGAAGCTCCCCTGAGTGGCCCTGCATGGCATGCTGTGCTCCCTCCAGGGAATCGTGGGTATGTCAAAACTGCACAGCTCTTTCTGGTTTCTCTCCCTTGATCTTTGTTTCGCCTCACATACCTCACCCAAGGCAATGTGGTTAAAACAACCTGCCCTGCATAACTCACAGATTGATTTGGAGACATATTAAGATAATGGATATGAGCGCCCTTGAAAGAGTTGGGGGGATTGCAGGCATGGATGGTCTAAAGTGCCCTATTCAGTAGTGGAGAGCAGCATAAGGACAGGTGACAGATGCACATGGTAGTAGCCATCATTAATGCTGACAATACTGCGTTCTCTCCTTACTGGACACACTAGAGATTATATCTCCTAGATTTCTTGTTCCTGGACAGAGCAAAGTAACTATTTCTGGCTAAAGGCTGTGAGTGGAAATAACATGTTTCACATCCAAACTGCAGCGAGGAAAAACCCTGCAATACATTCTAGCTCTCTCTTAATTTAGCAATGGGTATGGGAACCATGCATGGAGAAGGCAGAACCACAAGATGTAACAGCCTAGGTCACTGACACAATGCATGCTGGGGAGCCCCCGACGGTTAATATGACCTCTAACAAATTTTACTTGAGTGAGAAATAAACTATATTCTGCTGGAATTTGGGGTATTTTACAGCTATTTAAAAAATAATAAGAGAATACTAAGAACAACCAGCTATACGGCTATAAATTTGAGAGCCGAAATGGGAATTTTTTCTTTTCTTTTTTTTAATTGGGGAACAGTGTGTTTTTCCAAGACCTATCAGTTCCAAGTCAAGTAGTTGTTTCAATCTAGTTGTGGAGGGCATGGGGATTGAACTGGCAACCTTGGTGTTATGAGCACTGCGCTCTAACCAACTGAGCTAACCGGCTGCCCTGAGAATTTTTTTGAAAAACAAAAATTACTAAAACAGCACAGGAAGAAACAGAAAATTTGAATAGCAATGGGCCTATAAAAACAATTGAATTTTTAATTAGAAACCTTCTAATAAAGAAAACTCCAAATAAAGATGTCTTCACTGGTGAAGTCTATGAAACACTTAAGAAAGAAATAATACCATTTCTACACCAAGACCCTTTCTAAACAGAAGACATAAGAACATTCTGCAATTCACTTTATAAGATTGGTATTAGCCTAATGCCAAAACTAAACAAAAATATTATAACAAAAGAAAACTGAAGATCTTCATGACTATAGAAGCAAACTTCCTTAACAAAATATTAGCACATTAAATATAACAATAAATGAAAAAAATAATACATCATGACAAAGTAGGGCTCATTCCTGCAAAGGAAGATTGGTATAGCATTCTAAAATAATCAATATATTTTACCATATTAAGGAAACAGGGGGGAAAAAACTATATGATCTTATCAATAGATGTAGCAAAATCATTTGACAAAATTCAATACCTATTCTCTTCTTTTAACTTGGTCAAAAGTATCCATATAAAAAAACTAAAGCTAACATAATATTTAATGGCAAAAACTACACTATTTCCCATGAGGAACAAAAACTAGGCAAAGATATTTGCTTTTACCACTACTATTCAGCATTAGAGGCCTAGTCTCACTCAATAAGGCTGGGGTCAAAAAAGGCATACAGATTGGGAAAAAAAGAATAAAAGTGTCTTTATTCACAGGTGACATAATCACATACAGAGCAAATTCTAATAAATCTAGAGAAAAACTTTTAGAACTAATAATGAGTTGAACAGTTTTAGAAAACAAGATACAAAACAGTTCTATACTAAAATAATTAGAAATTTGAATTTTAAAAATATCATTTAGGATAGCATCAAAAATTAAATACTTAGGAATAAATCTAACAAAATATGTGCAAGTTTTGTTCTCTTAAACTGTAAAACTTTGCTGAGAAAAATTAACAAAAACTAAAATAAATGGATAGATGTTACATGTTCACAGACCGAAATACTCAAGTTGTTAATTTTCCCCAAATTAATCTATAGATTCAGCTCAATCACAATCAGATTCTCAGCAGGATTTTTTTTTAAGAAAATGACTTGATTCCAAGTGTACATAGAAATGAAAAAAAAATCTATAGAATAACTAAAACAGCTCTGAAAAGAAGAAAAAATGGAATAATTAACTCAGTTTAAGATCGATTATAAAGTCAAAATAAGACATAAGGATAAACAAATAGATCAATGGAAAAGTATTCAGAGACCGAAAACAGACCTATGCACATATGATCAATTGATTTTCAAGTGCCAACGGTAATTCAATGGGGAAAAGAGTCTTTTCAACAAAAAGTGCTGGAAGATTGGATATTTATATGGAAATAAAGCTTGTCCATTACCTCATGCCATACATAAAAATTAACTTGAAATGATTATACGCTTGAATGTGAAAACTTAAAACTCTGAAACTTTAGAAGAAAACAGGAAGAAAATATTTGTGACCTTCAGATAGGCAAAGCTTTCTTAGATAGAAAAGAAAAAAACACAAACCATAAAAGAAAACACTGATAAATTGGACTTCATCAAAAGTTTAAAAATGTGTTCTTTAAAAGACACTAATAAATAGTGATTGCCTATGTCAATATACTTGCATTTGCAATACATATATATCTGAAAAATGGTTTGTATCCAGAATATATACCATAATCATATAATTCAACAATATGAAGACACAATCTAGTGTTTTAAATGGCCAAAATATTTAAACAAAAACATTAATTTAAAAGTTTATATAAGCACCTGAAAATATGCCCCAACTGTTAATCATCAGGAAATATAAATAAAAACTACTGCATACATTACAATGGCCAAAATGTTTAAAAACTGGCACTACCAAGTGTTGGGCAGGGTATGGAGGATCTGGATACCCTCGCTTCCTGGTAGGAGTGTAACATTTTGGCAAAAAGTTGATTCGTTTTCTATAAAGTTAAACATACTTTTACCATATTAATCAGTAATTGTACTCCTAGATATTTACCCAAGGTAAATGAAAACATACATTCACAAAAAGATGTATTCAAAAATGTTCATAATAACTTTAACCATGATAGCCCCAAACTGAAATCTATACCAGCATTCATCAACAGGTAAATGGATAAACAAATTGTGTTATTTCTAAGTAATAAATACTACCCTCTTATAAAAAGAGCTAACTACTGATACATGCATCAAAAAGAATGTGTCTCAAAAGCATTATTCTGAGAAGAAGAAAAAAAGAACACTGAGTATGTGCTAGATGATTCCGTTTATATGAAATCCTATAATATGCAAGTCTAATCTATAGTCACATGAAAAAGATCAATGGTTGCCAAATGTGTGGTTGTAAGGATGGACTACAAAAGGTAGGAAGGAACTTTCTAGAGTGATAGAAATTTTTGTCTTTACTGTGCTTGTGGTTACATGGCTCTACATACTTATAATTCATCACTTAAATGTATTTAAATTATATCTCAATGAAGTTTAATTTTTTTTTTGAGTAATCAGTGAAAAGCACAGAGAGTTTGGCAATCTTAAAACAATAGGATCTGGGGGCAGCCCAATGGCTCAGTTGGTTAGAGTGCGAGCTCTGAGCAACAGCGTTGCCGTTTCAATTCCCACATGGGCCAGTGAGCTGCGCCCTCCGCAACTAGATTGAAGACAACAACGTGAGCTGAGCTGCAGCTGAGTTGCCGGTGGGCAGCTGGATGCATGCTCTTAACAACATGGTTGCCAGTTTGACTCCAGCATGGGATGGTGGGCTGTGCCCCCCTGCAACTAGATTGAAAGTGGCGACTGAACTTGTAGCTGAGCTGCGCCCTCCACAACTAAGACTAAAGGACAACAACTTGACTTGGAACTGATGGGTCCTGGGAAAAACACATGTTCCCCCCCAAAAACATACTGTTCCCCAATAAAATTTAAAAAACAAACAAAACAAATAGGAACTGAAATATACTTTTTGACTCCCTATTTCATGGTAAAAATATAGAAAAAAAGGACTCTAATCATGGTCATATGCTTGTGTCCATCTCTGAGTAATGTGAGTAGAGAAGGGAGTTACTATACTATGCATGCTCTATCTGTCCTTTTAAAAGAATTATCTGAAATGGGACTATCAAAGGTCATCCATGAAACAAAAGCTTGAACATCTTTTACCTAATCCACACAGACTTCTGCAAGCAGCAAAGAACCTGAAAAAATATGTATCTTCTTTCACTGGCCCTACCCAACCCCTTAAAAAGTAAACAAAAGAAAAGAAGAGGGTAGAGAGAAGAACTGTGTTTGAATCCCAGCTCCTCTACTTTCCAGCCTTGTGATTTTGGCAAGGTACTTAACCTTTTTCAGACATGCTCTTCTCATCTGTTAAGTGAGGACAGAAACTATAACTCAAAAATGTTTTGGTATATATACACCAAATGGAATACTATTCTGCCATAAGAAAAGATGAAATAGTGCCATTTGCAACAACTTGGATGGATCTTGAGATTATTATGCTAAGCAAAATAAGTTGGACAGAAAAAGTCCAGAACCATGTGATTTCACTGATATGTGGGACATAAAACTGAAAACAACAAAGGAACAAGACAAACAAATAAAGAAACAAAAACTCATAGACACAGACAATAGTTTAGTGGTTACCAGAGGGTAAGGGGAGAGGGGAGTGGTAGATGAAGGTAAAAGGGATCAAATATATGGTGATGGAAGGAGAACTGACTCTGGGTGGTGAACACACAATGTGATATATAGATGACGACTTACAGAATTGTACACCTGAAATCTATGTAACTTTACTAACCATTGTCACACCCATAAACTTTAATTTTAAAAAAATGTTTTGCAAATATTAACAGAATACCTTATGGAAAATGCTTAGCACTGCTTGAAATATAATAACAGTTATAGTAAATATTAGTGGTTAGGGGAAAAAAGTTAGTCCTTGTTATGTGAGATTTTGTCATATATTCCTTTTATTTTTATGTCAGCATGTGTTCCCCAGAATTCCTGGAGTTTCAACAATGCTTTTCATGCACCATAACTTCTGCTGTTAGAAGATATTCAAATTCTCAAAGAATAAAATAACACACAAATGTTTTATATATTGTGTTAATCATTTTTCCCTTTGTTTATTGTTTGCTTCTTCTACAGAAAATAGATAGAAATGCAAAAAGAATGTATGGATGATTAATTTTAAGGGCCTAGGGTAATCAGAGAGAACAGATCTAGCAGTTTAAATTTAGTCTGGATGTACTTTCTTCTGCAAAGTTTGGAAGGAAATGATGTCACCACTTGGAGTATGGGAAAGGAGGAAATTCTTATCTGATCTTATGGATGATGAGACATGAGTAAATCCCCTCCCAAAAGTCTTAAGTAAATTTAATGGCTGACTTCAGTGTTCAAACCCTACCCATCATTCAGGCTTATTCAACAATTTATTTAGTTTCTAAATTTTTTTAAATTGGTTCAACTGTTTTCAGGCAACAAACAGATGGAGTTTATGACTGGTGAATTCAAATAATCAGGCTCACAAACCGAGAGGATGGACTTGGTCGAAGAACAGACTGCATTGTTGAAGATAAAATGAAAGGGTAACCTTCACACACCAGCATTTTACCGCTGGGAAGTTCCAAACACTGATGAAAACAGTTGGCTGTCCATCTGGAAAAGGTATTTAAAATTAACTTAGATGCAGAGTGCTATTTTAAGGTAATAACTGCTTTCTATAGGTGTCCATTCTGTTCAAATGTAGGCCTCAAAGTCATAAAATATAACACGTGTATCTATGAAAAGATAAACTGAGGCATATTAAAAATTTTAGGAATTTATATGAGCCAAAGTCTATTTGAATCAGGTAGCGCCAAACCAAAAGTAGTTAGGAGCACTCCACAGACAGGAACACAGGGAAAGACTTTTATGGAGAAAAGGCAGAAGCAAAGTAAGGAAACTATTGATTGGCTATAGCTTACAGCCTAGCTGTTTCTGATTGGCTGTACTTAGGTTTCAATTTTGTAACTCGAGACATATACAGGCTTAGATTTTGTTGTGCTTATATAGGCCAACATAGCATGAGAGCCATATCAGTCTAATGGCCCCCATGTTTAATTAATTTAAATCTCAATAATCTCAATGCTGAGATATCTTCTGCGACTCTAAAAGACACCATTGAATCACTTCAAAATTGAGACAGGTTGAAGGCAGTAACTAATGTCAGCAATTTATGATGAATTTAGACTATGAAAATGCCAGATGTTAGGCTAAAAGATATATATGATTGCATTTAACAGGTTTTTCTTTTCACACAATGATTCAAGGCTTTTAATAAACTGTTCTAATCAATAGTAAAATGCCTGACCAAAGCTATTAGCCTCAGCATTAGAAGGCTAAAAGGTAATACTATCCCAATTATATTATAGCTACTGAGATGGCATGGCTGCAATTAGCCTGGAAATATGGTTAAATTACTTAAGTGTTACCCTGAATAAGCCAGGGAACAGACACACCAGTTTCCAAAATTAAAATCACCGTGGACCCACGTATCAGGTCTACGGATGGTTGGGAAGTCCTTTTAAGGATCTTGTTCTGCCCCCAAAATATGCAAGTTCATAATCCTGGCTCAGACTTACTGGTTATTGGTACAACATCAAAATAGTATAGTCTCTTCCATGACTGCAAGGTCTCCCTGTACAGTCATTAACCAGACATGAACTTGAAGAAAGGTGAGGCAGACACAGAGCTCACCAAGACATGCATGGGCCCCTCTGTATGTCACCGTCTCCTTTGTAATTGGGTTGGGGCCATGTCACTGGCTTCTGGAAAATGGAATAGGCGTGGAAGTGATAAGCTACACCCTGGCCTGACTATTAAAAACATTTCATCATGGGGTCCAACCCTTTCTTCCTTTTCTGTGGCAATGCACGAAGTCACGGTGTAGCTACTAGAAAAGGAAAATAGCCTAGAACTCAAAGCGTGCTGTTTGGAAGGGAGACTCAGGACACACTGGGTGTTGCCTCAGAAAGGTATGAATATCCTCCTTTCATTATTGCTGTTAAGTCGGGAGGATTTCAGGATTTATTTGTTATTACAGCTTAGCCTACCATATCCTGACTAATATAAAGCTAATAAAAAAGATCTGTTTTGACTATAACACAGCAGAAAATACATTCAGTTCCCTTTATGCCTGCTATGTCCCCGAGAGATTTCTGTTACCAAAGAACTTTGCTTGATATTCAACCAACAAGAGGGCTCAGCTATATGTAAGAGTCATTTCAGCCACTTTCCAAAATTAAGAGTCATAGGGCCTTTCATTTGTGCAGCAATATCAGCGTTTTTTTTTCATTATACATTCATACACACATCTTCACAACAGCCCCAGAACTTCTTTTTTTTTTAAGTGTATAAAATTTCAACTTTACGACTGAACAAAGTGAGTAGCAGCAGGGTTTTAAGTGAGGTGCCCAGTAACCCAGCTAGTCAGAGCACAGATGAGACAGACTGCCGCCTTTATCCTTCTGTAATCAAGAAAGGCTCCACACTCTCAGCCTCATTGCCGATTTTTACAAGCTCCTTTTAATAACCTTTCTCCATTGCATTCCTGACTTATTACCTCCCTGGCTTCCAGCACTCTTATTTATATGCAGACTCATTCCAGCTGCACATCCCCATGTTTATGGTGTGTTTACTGTGTTATCTCCTAACTAGAGTCCATTATCTACTGAAACAAGAAGGATGTTCGCGCATGAGACACAGCTTGCCTGTGGCTGCCAGACCGGCTGAGCCCGTCACAGGAGGCAAAGATGGATCTCTGCTGGTGGAGAGTAACCTGCTGTTTTCATACAAGCTTCCCCTTGGGGGGCTCCAACAGGAGGAGAGACTAGAGGGCTGAGAGCATGTGACTTACTTCAGGGAACCAGGCCAAACGCCTTTTCAAAGTCTCACTTCCAGGCAAGCTTTGCCCTCTGACCAGGAACCACGGCCCGGGGTAGACAGGCCCATCTAGCGTGCCTGATACACTCCAGGTCAGAGAGGTTGCACTTGTAGTCAAATTGACTTAAACAGAAAGAAAGACTTTGTAAAGGTGGCTGAGAAATATTTGACCTAAATTGCCTACTTGGAGAATTTAACTTAGCTCAAAGCCAAGTTCAAAAGCTGTCCCCACTTCCTGCCTGAACCACCCATGTGGCCCATTTAGAATAACAACAAGAAGAGGTGCCCAGGGTGGGCAGTGCAGGGGGCCCTGGGAGGTGGGGCTGAGCCCTGGCCAGTTTGAGCCCCTCCCTCATCCTTTCTTCTAAGTATCAATGGCCATTACTGAAGGTGGTGGAATGGAGACTAATGTAAATGTAATATAGAGCCTGCCAGCTTTCAAGTCAGTAAGTGCTGTTTTCAAACTCTGGCTCAGCACTTAATAACTGGGTGGGTGACCTTGGTCAAGTGATCTAACCTCGCTATGACTTGGTTTTCTCATACGTAAAATAGGAAGTAAGAATAGCTGCCTTTGCTGATTTAGTGTAAGTTTAGAAATTATATATACAACCATTCATCTACATATACAATGCTGGGTGTTGCATAAGCCCCGGCATATGATCAGCCCTCAGTCAATGGTAGCTTTTGGGCTGTTTTTGTAATGATGATTATTGAACATAAAACTGCTTATTTGTTCCCTTGCCCTGATCCACCTCTCAACACAGCCATCTGTGCGGGACCAACCTTGAAAAACAAACAAACCCCTTTCATAAGGAACACAAACCCAGCACAGTGCCCGACAGTTAGTAGATAGATACTCAATGTATATTTGTGAAATTGAACTGAATTGTGCCCCAAATTTTACATCCATAGGCAGCTTCCTTGATTTGCCTCATTGACTTTGAAATTCCTCTAAAAAAATTAAGCTTGTCTTCCTCCTGCCTGGAGCTTCGAAGCATTTGGGCGGCAGTTATGAAATGTTTATGACTTTTTGTTTTCGAACTAGTTCACATTTGGTCATATGCTTTCACATAATTATATTAATACTAGGTGCAATTTAAGAAAACAGGAACAAAACTGATGGATCACATTTCTTTCTACGTGCTATGTATTTTGAACTGGTCTTCTGATAAAAGTGGGAGAGACTCACAGAAAAGCTTTAGAATTCTAGCTAGGGGTGATGGTTTTATACTGCAGAATATCGGCGTCATGTCTTCTAAGTCTGTCACAGGGTCTTAAGATTAGAAGGAAACTTAGAGGTCATGGAGTCCTACCCCCAGCCCAGGCAACGTCTGCCAGCTCATATCAGGGAAACTGTGAACAGCACTGGCTCCACAGGGACTGGCACCAACCCCGAGTCACACTGCCAGGCCTTGGGGTGACAGATGCCCCTAGGTAAGGAGGGGCTAATAGGCCTGGAAGGACTGCAGGCTAATCGGCCTGCCGTGGTACACCAAGGAGTCTTGCCTGGCTGTCTCCATCGTACAAAATGAAACAGGAACATGCAAGGTTAGTGACGAGAACATATTTTTAAGGCACAGAGCTCTAGCGTGTGAGTGTGTTCATATGGACATAAATGCACATCTTAAGACCTCGCTGCAGGTAATACTCACGATGGGGACACACAGTGGACACAAAGCACAATGCAGCTCATGTACAACCTTTCCTTCCTGGAGGTCACGTGTTACTTTTTACAGATGTCTGCTTTGGTGATTAACCTAGACTTCATTTAGTGCAAACTTCCTTCATGAAAATGTATTTTAAGCCATTCCTTTGCAGTGCTTGCTTTATATCCTTGGAAGTGGAGGTGGAGTTATATCCTGCAAACTTGCTTAGTCTGAGATCTAGTCCAGGCAGAGACCTGGCGAGTACCTCGGTCACAGTCCAAATCCAACAAGGGCTAAGTTTCCAGTGAACTGGGCTGGGGTGGGGGTGGCTGGTCCCTTGTCTGCATACTAAATCTCTATTTACATTTTAAATCACTATTGTGTCATAGGGTTACATTTTGACAGCTGCCAAGTAGTAGTTAAATTCAGAATTTTCCTCTGAACAGCAAATAGTTTATGTTTCAAATAGCATAATTTTTTATGTTTGTATTCCTCACCATAATTGTGTTAAGAAAGCTGTCAAGTTTGGGGACTTCAGGGAGTAACATGAAGTGGCCCTGGTGAGTTCCAGAGGAACTCTGTGAGGCCTCACATTCTAAATGTAGAGGCTCTGTTTACAAATATTCTGTCCTTCTAAGGAAGTGCTGTTGGTTTGGATTTGGGATTATGGTACGCAGACAGCTTGGGCTGTCACGGGGGCCTTGCATTTCTTATATTCATGTAGGCATTCATTCATTCACTCACTCATGTATTTATTCATTTACAAAGAGTGTATTTATAGTTTGTCTTTGCTATCTGGTGAGATTGGGGCCCCTGTTCTGCCATTAAGGTGGGGGACAGAAGTTAAAAGTGAGCTGCCTAGAGTAGAGAACCCAAACACTCAGGTTGATAAGCAAGATATATCTTAAGTAATTTTGATTCTGCCCAAAGAACTTTCAGTGTCTTGTATCTGGTGGTGGTGGTGGTGGGGGGCAACAAAAATGATTCATTTAGAAGAGCAAAGGCTATTACACACATGTGTGTCACATGCAGAAAACACAAAACAATAGCTGACATATCTTAAGGCCGTATGTTATCCTGGGTGACTAAAGAATAAGCTCAGATTTTCACCTTGGTAATAAAGTTCTTGCAGGTGAAGCAGAAAAAGTCAGAATGCCAGCACATTCTGTGGAGGAAGAGCTAGGGAGATGCTCAGAGCCAGTACCTCTCTGTGACAATGAGATGGCAGACTGGGAGTCCAGTTCAAGGCAGGACACAGGTCCACAGATGAGGTGAGATTTATACTCCCCAAAACAATCAGGCTATATATGTACTGGGCAATTGTGTTAACTTTTACATTTATGTTTTTTGTTTTAAACAACATAGAGTTTCAATGGAGAGGGGAGATCTGGCAAAGATTCATTAGGATGATAATATGTGAAATTAATATTGAAAGTTAGGGAAGAGTATCTCAAGGGAAAAGGAAAGGAAGGGAATCCCAAGTAGAGGAAATTGTATGCAAAAAGTGAGGGGGAGCAAGGCAAGTTATCCTCCTGACACTCAGGGGTGGGCCTTCCTTCCACTCAGAGTCACCACAGGTAAAGGAAGATTCTATGAGGCGTTGGTATCCCAAGGTGTGTCACCCACAATAATACTGACAAGAAAACACATGCTATTTTTTTCCTTAGAATTGAACCTCAATCATCTAGTTCCCAAAGGTGAACTTTAGGTCATTTATTTTTAAAATACTTATGGATCATTTACTATAATCCCGGCTCTTTGTGAGTAAGTACTGGTGTGAACGGGAGAGAACTTGGGTGGGGGTGACAGAACTGATGTTATACTTCAGAAGGAATCAAGCTAATGGCCTGATAATGTAGGCGGAAGGAACTCATATTTCTGAAAACAAGGCAGTATGTAATAGATGTGAAGTGGTTAAAACAAGCCAGGTTCTTGAAGAGAACAGAAGTTGGAGGAGGAGGAGGTTGTCAAATGAATTAAATATCTTGACAGATGAGGCAAGGAAGAGGGTGTTGGCCATTCCAAGAAGAATGTTATGTGACAATGAAAAGAGCCACAAGTGTCGTATAAATTGAGGAATGATGAGAATTATAAAGTACATATTAGGGACTCCCAGCAAAGAAAGATTCTAAAGGGTCTTAAAAGTCAGGCTAAGCTTAATTGTTAGGAGACAATGGGGGGCCCTTTGAATTTTCTTGAGCAAGGCAGTGACTTAAAAAGAAGAATCTGCACGGGAGCACAGAATAAATTGGTGTGCATGGAGCTGAGAGGCAGGCTGTCCAGTTGAATCACCATAGTCTGAATGTGAAATGATAAGAAATGGACCAGAGTTCTGGTTGTTGACATGGAGATGAGGGGTACAAATTGAGAAGGGGGTTCGTGATGGTGATGTACACTGTGCATGAAACAGTGGATGAAATCAAACCTGTGAAGAAAGGTGTAATGTCATGGAGAAGGAGCTGAGGTGTAACAAGGAAATGGGTGTTCTTAACAACTGTTTACAACACCAAACATGCCTTAAAGGAGTTATGGAGGATGTTCCTGTAGGAGAATTGGGGAAAGCTTTCACAAGGTACACATCCAACAACCCCAGCATGGTAAGCACAGGGTGGGGACTGGTTTACTACCAAAACCACCAGTGGGGTTAACACTCACCACTTCCCTTTCCCTGAACCTATCCAGTCAGCTGTTTTCCTCCATATTTCCCAAGCCAGAAAGTCAAAAAAAATTAAAAAATAAAAAAATAAAAATAGAAAGCTGAGCAATCTGCGGGATGCCATTTAATGTATAGTTCATAGTTCATTCAGGGCAGCCAGGAAAGTATGAGGTGACATATCAACTCATCCCAAATCGTTCTTTGAACAGGAAGAAAAAAATTCAAAGCTATACAGGGTCCTCCATGAAATATTTTGAGGATATATTTTGAGAAGGGAGGAATGGAGTATAATGCGATAAAACCGTTGGGATCACAGCTGTTTCCTGGAGCTTCGCTTTCCTTACCAGGGCAATTTGGAGCCCTGCTGATGACCTGAGGGTGCGAGAGGATGTCTTGGCTCCAGGAAGTGTTCCCTGGGAAACCAGAGCTTTTTATAAACACGTGGTTCTGTTCTTTCTGTTGTAAGAATAGTAGGTTCTGCTGTCCATAACTCTTCACCTGCCTCCTTCCCAAAGGCTGACATTCCAAAACAGTAACAAATGATGGCACATTCCCCAGAGGAAGGCAGCAGGAGGCCCTGCCCTTTTCAAGTTGAGCCAGCCAACATGGAGTTAAATTCTTGTCCCCATTTTCAGTGGAAACAGCATGTATCTGTCTTGCAGAGAGCCAGTCCACTGCAGACCGAGAACCTTTCAGTAGCTTCCTGACTCCTTGCAAGTCATGGAGTCTTACTGACTTCGGAAGGAGTCCGTAAAAATATTCTGGAGTCAACAAACCTAAGGATCTCAACAGCAAATAACAGCAAAAGTTTTGCAAGTGGTTCCTTGCTGGGTACCTCAAGTGATAATAAGACATCAGTTTCAATTGGTTTCTCACTTACCTGGTGTGGTGGATCTGCAGAATCTCCATCATAAATAAACAACTGCCTAAGACAAGACCAGAAAACAAAGGTTAAGAAGGTGACATCAGGAGCCACAAATTCTTAAAGGCCGATGCCCCTCCACAAACTACTGATAGTCATACCCCATGAAATTCCTGCTCTATTTTAACTGGATGGCCCAGTTAATGAATGCATCTGTTAATTTATTTAAGAATGGGTTTTCTTTAAACTATGACAGATTCAATTTTCCCTAAGATACACCATTCCAAAATCGATAAAGATCTGTGACTTATATTTATGTACAATTTCATGGGAGAGAAAGAGATTTTTGAATCCTTGTGGCTGGGGTTATAATTTGGGGTAACTTCAACTCATTAATTCACTATTGCAATTAATTGCATGCTTACCCTTGGCACAAAGTGCCAAGGGACTTAAAAAACATAAACACAACCAATTTTTGTCTTCAGAGGAGTAGATAAACTTACAGTCTTGCAGGACATAAGGATCAGACAAGGAAAGTAAAACTGATGTAAGAGCAATAGGAGAGGAGGATTTGAAATAATGCCAATAATAACAATAGCAATAACAATAATAATAATAAAATGTATATATAGCACACAGTATAAGTCAAGCACTGTTCTAATTATTTTAGACATGGTAATTCAAGTAGTCCTCTCAACAGCCCTGTGAGGTGAGTACAGTATTTATCTCCATTTCTCAAGTAAGAAAACTCAGTTCATAGACGTTAAGTAACTTACTCAACGGTCGTAAAGTAATAGTGTTGGGTTTGGAACGATGCTTATACACTGTAACTCCAAACGCCACGTTCTGAATCACTACGCTATTGGAGTCCAGAGCCAGTCAAATGCAGCATGGTGCAGAATGTTCAGGAAAACTTCTTAGAGGAACTGCATTGCAAGCCAGTCTGGAAAGATGAGCTAGAATTTTGAAGTATGAAGAGAAGAACAGACATCCTTGATAGGATGAACAATCTGAGCCAAGTTACGGAGACAGGAATAACCATGGAGGAGAGAGTGGCACTGTGATTAAGTGAGTGGTCCCTGGAGCTTGGCAGCCACTCACTAGCTCTGTCACTTTGGAAAAGTTCCCTAACCTCCCTGTTGTCTTGGAATTCTTATTATAAAGTGGGCATAAAAATTAGTGCTGAACAGTAAATTGGTAAACATTTGTAGACCCCCTCAGAACAGCCCTGATATATAGTTTGTGTCATATAAAGCTTTTCCAAGTGAGTAAATGTAAATTGGGGACACTGAAAGACAGGCTTGGACAAAAGGCTAAATGGTTTGTAGCTGCTTGTCAGGGTGTGTCTTCCCTTATCACCCGCCCCTGTCAGGACCATCTCCTTGGGATCCCAGAATAATTTTTCTTGGGGATAGAATGGGAGGACATCTCCTGGCCAAACACTATTATGTAAGACATAGTGCAATTAATGTCAAAATAACCATAAGCATTTACCCAGAGCCTGCGTGTGCACAGTACTTTTAGGAGTGCTCAGTAATTTGGGAAAAAAGAAGACATTGTGGTTCGAATGCCTCCAGGTGACCTGCTGCATCGGGAGTCCGCGGCTACATCAGGCCCGTGGCTGCTGCAGTACAGTGCAGACATGGCTGATCGCAGCGCCCAGAGCAGCCCCGGGAGGGTGGGGATGAGTGGAGGGGGTCAGAAGCCCTGACTAGCTCATTAGTGCTATCGGGATTTAAAAGAGAGATTCCCAAATCCCAGGAGGTGGCTCACTGCTTGGAACAAAACTCGATGCATTAACATCCTAGTATTCCAAAATGATCCCCAAAGCCCTGCAGTTACGCTGATGGAATGCAATGTATACCAAAGCAAGTGCTGCCAAAGCCCAGGCTGGGCGGGCAGGAGCGCAAGGGAAGGACTGAGAATGCTCTGAATTTCTCTATCTGTGAACCTCCCATTAAATAGGAGAAGTGCTTCTCAGGAGTCCTGGGCTCCCCACCCCTCGCCCTGCGGGCATTTCCGCCACCGTGTGCCTGTGGGTTGCAGACTTAGTTTGTCACTACATCAGGCCTCTGGATCTCAGCTGAACTCTAGACAGCCCAGCAGGCTTTGGAAGTGCCCCAGAGGCCATCTCCAACAGCCTGCTATCTGAGTTCGCTGCCTTCAGCCCAAGGGTCACCCCAGGAGATGGTCCTAGATCCAGCTCAAAAGCACCTTTAGTTCCTTTGGGGTGAGATGGGAAGATGCTGGTGAAATAAGGAGCCACAATTCTCACTACACAACAAAAACACCCATATGCATGGTTTGAAAACTTACCTTCAGCTCAGAGATATTAAGAGCTAGGTTTTCTCTCATGCTCTCCCACAGCACCTGATGGTCACCCCTGTAGCCCAGAGAGTATTAAAGAAGAAATGGATCAGGAGCATGCTCTCTGGAGTCAGACAGGTCGTGGTTTGCATTCGTAGCTCTACCGCATTAGAAAACTGTCTACCCGTGTTCATGAGCTCCCGACTTGAGTGTGTGTTCCATTAGAGATCAAATGACTACTATTTTCAACTCGCAAATCAGTCAGTGTATGAGCCGAGACTGGCTAATTGTTGTAACAAACAATCTCCAACTCTCAGTGGCTTAGCACAGTTTAGATTGATTTCTCACTCTTTTCAGCCTAATGTGGGTGGAGGGGCTCTGCTCCACATAGTCATTAAGGGATCCAGGCTTCTTAGATACAGCAGATCCCACCATCTCCCAGGACCTGGGCATTTTACACCAGTTTCTCCCTCTCCCACTGACAGACAAGGAAAAAATGAAGGAGTTAAGAGTCAAGTTTGGAAGTGACATACATCACTCTCACCCACATATTGTCACATGAACTGTTTGTCAATGAAGGGAAGGTAGGAAACTATACTATCTCTCTACATGAAGGAAGAGAGGAAATTAATGGGGCTCAGGGAACACTTGTATTGTCTGCACAATCAGGAAGGCTTCCTGGAGGGGGCAAAACCTGAGATTTATGAGGAGGCACATCCTTACCTCCTCCCCTGTCGCTCAGGTTGGAAGTTACCCCAGAGATCATTTCAGTCGCTATCTCACAGTTCTGCAAAGCACAGAGTGGAGTGCACAGTAATTGCCTGGACAACATTTGGTGTTTGATCTTAAATGGGATCTAGAGAAAAATGAAACAGACAGAGAGGCTGAGAGTGGAAGCCGGGCTCAGGGTCCGGAGCTAGAAGGTTGTTAATGCCTGAGTGGGGCCAGAGGGACATCAGGAGGATCCCATCAAATTAACTCCTCTAATGGTGGGCAGGAGGGAGGGCAAGAGACGTGCCCTACGCTTTGCAGCTGTTGTGTATATTAGAAATGTCCCCTATACAGTGTAAACATCTGCACAACTAATGCTGAACACCATGTATATTTGACACTCACCTGATTTGGTTTCACTGAACAGTATCTGGAGTATATAATATGAAATATATAAAAATACTCATTTATAATTAGCCCACTGTTGCTCCTCTTATATGGAGAAAACAGATTTCTAAACCCACTTTTTAAAAATCCTAATAAAACATTTACAGTGATAAACTCTGCATGTGCTGTTACAGGAAAGTCTTATGACTTAGAATGGTCATCAGAGGTCCTTTGGTCCTTGTCCCATTTTCCTGGAAAGATCCCAGCTAGTGACAAGAAGTACATGTTCTGTTTTTAAGACTTCAGTGAAGGACAAACACAGGTGAGCAGTGCCTGGCTCTTCTCTACTGAGACTTGCAGAGGCTGCTCGCCCACAGGGAACCGGCAGCGAGAACCTGAGCCCCCAGCGTCTTGCTCACTGCCCCTCCCCCTGCACGTGCCGTGTTTTCTGTCCGCCCCTGTATGAGTCAGCCCAGGCTGCCATAACAAAATACCACAGTCTGGATGGCTTGAATGACAGACATTTTCTCACAGTTCTGGAGGCTGGAAGTCTAGCATCAAGGTGCTGGCAGGGTGGGTTCTTGTAGGCTTCTCTCCTTGGTTGTTACAGTGCCTGCCCACTGTGTCCTCATATGATTCTTCCTCTGTGGGGGGCGGGGGGGGGAAGAGAGAGAGAGAGGGAGAGGGAGAGAGAGAGAGAGTGAGAGGGAGATAGAGAGAGAGGGAGAGTGAGAGGGAGAGATATCTGGTGTCTCTCCCTGTCTTTATGAGGACACCAGTCCTATACAGTAAGTAATACACCCTTATGGCTTCATTTAACCTTAATTACCTCCTTAAATGAAGGTTTGAAAGCATAATTCGTTCCAGAAACAAACTACTCGTATTGCAAGACATTGCTCGTTTATCACGTTAACAAGTATTAGGAATGGTTGCTCGTCTTGCGGAACACTCGCAAACCACAATTTTACTCGCAATCCAAGGTTTTACTGTATTTCTGCATGCAGTAGCCCCACTTATACACGGGAGATATGTTCCAAGATGCCCAGTGTATGCCTGAAGCCACAGATAGTATTGAACCCTATAGATGGATAGATAGACAGATAGACAGATAGATAGACAGATGATAGATACGATGTTTTTTTGTTTGTTTTGTTTTCCTATTCATACATACCTTTTCACTGAAAGGAAGCACTTTACAGCTTCTCTCTGGCAGATCCGAACTGCCCGCATCACTGCGCTTGTGCTCTGGGGCCAGTATGAAATAAAATAAGGGTCACCTGAACACAAGCGCTATGATGCAGCAGCATCTGTCTGAAAAGTGAGAGGGTGAACTCTGTCTCCCTGAGGTCTCGCACGGCCGGCTGTACCAGCGTGCTATTACTGCCTTTCTCGTTGCCCGCCTGGCCTGGGACATTTTGGAATATCCTTTCCAGAGGCCTCTTGGACCCTGTGCAGACACCTTAGGAGTCTCCTAATCAGACACAGTCCCCTAGATTTCCCTGGAAAAGTGTGGCCCACACACCTTCACGTCAAGGGCCTGTGTCATTTCCCAGGTCCAAGAAGATGAATGCTCAGCATGTGCACCAAGGGAATGGTGTATTTCTTCCAGGAAGTTAATAAGATTGTATATTTTTGCCTCAGGGCACTGGAGAAGGGAAAGAAAAATTTCCTGAAACAACATGTCTCTTGTTTAATAAAGTTTTATTATTATTATATATGAGTGTGGGAGAACGAGAAATCCATATCTGTGCTCCACCGTCACCGCTTTATTGGCTCGGAGCTTAAAAAATCAGTTTGGTGAATAACAAAATAAAGAACTGACTGACCGGCGATTTTTAATATTTGGCTCTTCCAGGAAGCAATCTAATAGAGTAAGAGCTTATTGGAAAGTGTAGTTGATGTGGAAATGAGCTACAGAGAGGGGTGGGCTGTCCTGGCTCGTACCTAGAGAGGGACAGGCAGATTTGACAGCTGACAGGACCCCTTTGATCGCTGGCTCTGCTAACTCAATGCACCACCTGGGCTTCGGGGAGTAAAAGGAAGATGGTTGTTTTGTTTTTTCTCTGACCCCGACCTCCAGGTCTTTTTTAAACCCTCCTCCAACCGAGAGCATCTCCCTTGCCTGGAAAATCCTCTATTTCAGGCTTCAGGCAGGCCCCATTCTTCTGTGATCATGTGTGTCCATGTACATGTGCGTGTGCACAGTGAGGCATGGCACCATTCCCCCAGGGCTTGGAGTCTCAGCCCGGGCTCTCCCTGGGGCATGGTACCCGCTGCTGCCCGTCAGAGCCAGGCAATGGCTCTAACCAGCCTTGAGCCACCCTAGGGACTTTGCAACCCCCTGCACATCCCAGGTTTACACCCAGGGTTTTCTCTGGCCTAGGGATGGAGGCTTCTGCCTCTAGGAAACATCCTAATCTCTTTCTGGAGCCACCCTTTTGGTGTCAGGCTGTTTCCTTTAATTTCCTGAGCTTCTTTTTTATGATTTCCAGCAAATGACTTTGAATCCCTGAACTAGATGGAACCTAAAATATTTTAAGTTTGGCTTTTCTGGAGGAGAGCAGTATATGTGATTTTTTTTTTAAATGTTAAAAGTAGTACTTTGTGGTCAGGTGGTATGAGCTAAACCACTCAGCAACCTTATTCCAGGGAGGCTGTGATGACAATAGGGCTGGGTTGGTGAGTGGACGGGGCAGGGGTGATATGAAGCATGAGATATTAGTGTGCTAGGGCTGCCATAGGCTGGGGTGGGGGGCTTAAACAACAGATGTTTGTTTTCTCACAGCTCTGGAGGCTGGAAGTCTAAGATCAAGACGCCGGCAGGGTTGGCTTCTTCTGGGGCCTCTCTCCTCGTCTGGTAGATGGCTACCTTCTCTATATGTCTTCCTATCGCTTTCCTTCTGCACACGTTTCTGTTGAAACTTCCCCTTCTTATAAGAACACCAGTCATATTGGCTTAGTGCCTACCCATATGACCAACTTAATTACGTCTCTAGAGACTCTGTCTCAAAGCACAGTCACGTTAGAACATTAACATGTGATGTTGGGGTGGGATATAGTTCAGCTCCTGACACACAGAGCAAAGGAACAGAACATGTGTGAGATGAGCCCGAGGAATCGAGAAGAAAAGCTGGTCTTGCCTGTCTCCGCACTCCTCTCATGCTCGAGTGTGCTTCCCCACTTATTAGCTGCCCAGAGTCCCCTCACCCCGGGATCCCTCCATCTATACATCTGCTTCCAGCACATGAAAGGTGCGATGATTGATGAGGCATATAAAGTGAACCCACACAGGCCACAGGGGAATTAGCCCCTACTAATGGAATCACAGATATTAACCACAGAAGAGGGAGATTATTTTGGATAAAGGAGATGTCCGTGCACCTCTGAGAGCACGTGCAGGGAGCAGCCAATCTCCCTGCCTCGGTCCAAGGCTAGATGAGGAGTTTCATTTGGTCTTTGTGTGTCAGAATCAGCTACTCGTGGCCTTGCTGTCTTTTTTCCACCAACAGGAGAGATTGAGAAACTGGCACTTCAGAAACATAGAGGCAGCAGAGAGCCTTTTGGACCTGAACAGGCTGTTTTCCTGCCGGTTTATCAGAGACCCAAGTTTTGCTTCCCAGAGAAAGTTAGGGACATTCTGGGAGGGGTGCTAAGCCTCTGTCAGGCAAATGTTGATCTGAATTACTGTTGGGAATAACATGCAGGAATGCATCAAAATTCAGCAGATTTAAGAGACTGTCCCAGACCTCAGGGCTACTCTTTTCATTGGAGGGTTTAGGTAAAGGTGTGGATTAACCCTCTAAAGCAGGTACCTCCTCCCGGCTAGAGCCTTTATCCAGCCAGGGAGCTCTTCGAATATCCAGGCTGTTTCCTGAAGGGGCGCCAATGAGGAGAGCAACAGTGCAAAGGGATGGCTTCATGCATCTCTGCTTCCGACACCCTCCATCTTCTGCCTCAGGGCTGTGCGTTCTGGGGATAGCTATTAAAAGCTCCAAGTCGTCTAAATTTTTGCATTCAGTTTTCATTATAATTTAAACACTGGCATGGATGGAAGTAATGAGCAGAGGCCTGTTGGATACTCAGCCAGAATTCTCAGAACCCCAGTGGCCTTGACTCTGAAAGCTTAGGGCCACTTGTCACTTAAATGATCCATAATTCTGTTTCAGATTAGTACTGAACAGTCCAATCAGTTTCTCTGAGGACCCCTTAGCTTTCTGCTTGGCCATAAGCATGTTGGAATCACTCTGCTGTTGGTCTTATGGACATGATTCCGGTCCAGAGGGCTTTTCAGAGGTGGGAGTTTATGACCCAAAGGACATGAGCAGCTAAGAAGCCCACCCTGCTGGACTATCTTCACACAAAGAAAAGCCCACACTCTCTGCATGAGTCACCAGAAAAATCCTTTGTCCTATAAAACTTTCCTCCTGTATTCTCAGTGCCTAGCATTATATTACTGGAATTTGGATCCCAGGAGATGATAAGACATTATGATCTTTTAAAGTCCTTTATTAAAATGCAAAGACATCTAGGAAGGGTGAAAGCTTATATTATCAACAAGAATTGGAAGCCATTGAGGGCAGGAAAGATGACTTAGATGCCTTTTCTCATATATTCAGTTCTGAGCTTCCCAAGATTCTCAGATGGTTAAGGCATTCCATATAATCAAGGTGCTGAGCTTGCTGAAGACTTACCTCTTGTACACCTAATTTAAGTAACACGAACTATTTTGATGGAGATCTCATCGAAAATGTTTCACACTACCCTACCTTCTTAAATGCAGCCAGCCAAATAACAACAAAACACTTCTTGATAATTCAAGGTCATTATTATGAACACCCATTAGTGCCTTCTGCATTGATTCTCTCAGAGTCCATTACAGTGGGCTGGGCTATTTGTACTCACCATGGCAGTTCTTGCATGTCTTTTAAAGCTTTCTGTCTTCTGCCTATCATCTCAGCCACTTTTGCTCTCTTCTTGCTCATGCTGAAGTGTTTGTCTTAAGCCTTCTTTCTCTTCTCTAACCTAGTCTAAGGTCTAGAATATAGGAAGTACTCAATTAATATTAGCAAATACACATGCATGTGTGAGTTCACGTGCTCGCTCACACACACACATGCACACACACACACACACACACACACGCTAAGAGAAGTATAATGCTGGTTTTAAACTAAAGCACAATCTAGCAATGTGTGTCAATATTTAAAATATGCTTTGGCCTAGATATACAACTTCTAAGAATTTGTCCTAAGGAAAAGCATGTTTATCACAATGTTGTTTATAATACTGAAAAATTGGAATAACCCAAATCTATCAAGAAGGCATTAGTTAAAAGAATAGCAGGGTATCTATACAATAGAATATGATATACAGCTTTTAAAATAATAAAGTAGAATTTTATTTATTGATATGAAAAAGTCAATGATATGTTATCAAATGAAAA
The DNA here is from genome assembly GCF_001890085.2 of Hipposideros armiger. Taxonomy (NCBI): domain Eukaryota; kingdom Metazoa; phylum Chordata; class Mammalia; order Chiroptera; family Hipposideridae; genus Hipposideros; species Hipposideros armiger. The sequence goes on along the minus strand of NW_017731350.1, from coordinate 5,587,625 downwards.
TGCAACTTACAAAGCAGTACTTCTGGTGTGATCTTTTGCCAAAACAAAAAAACAAAAATGAAAGGAAAGAAGAAAGAAAAGATATCAAAAATATCTTAAAAGTGTATTCCAAAATTATGTATCTTTGAATTATGGGATAACTATTAATCTTTCTTTTCTTTCTTTTTGAATGTTTTAAATTTTGTTTCATACAAATGTATCCCATAATCATATATGTATCATATGTACATATACAGTGGGTGCCAAAAAAATTGTATACACATTTAAAGAAAGGAAAAATTGTATTAATATATAACAATAACAAAAGATGAAGACAAGTCACATTTGACTTCTGCAATGACAAGAGGTGCTCAAAGTGGTTACCATCAGCGTCCAGACACTTCTGATGATGGTAAACTACTGCTTGAGCAATGATGACCAGTGTTAACATCTCTTAAAATGTGTATACATTTTTTTGGCACCCTGGTATATGCATACATATAACTTTCATAATCAGAATAAAGTAATACATCTATGTAACAGCTCAGCTCAGACCCCACCCCTGGGAGAGGTGCCCCTGGGTTCTCCCGCCTGTGTTCATGGACGCTGTTCCTTTGCGCTCTCACAATTCCCTGTGCACAGATTTTTTTTTTGCATTCATCTCTCTGCATTATAGTTTTCCTATTACATATCAGTCGCATCAGCAAGACCATGTAAATTTGAGGGCTATCTCAAATTTGATGAATTCGATTCATATTTGATTTTCCCTTATATGCCACCTTGCTTATAGTTCATGCTCAGTAAATATTTGTTGAGTGGATAGATGCATCAATGAATGGGCCACATGCATTCTAGAACTAACTCAGCCTTCAAAGTCAAGTGAGAAAGCCCAAGCAGAGGTGATGCTCACCTCGCCTTTCATAATCTGGCTGCAGCACACAGTCTGGGATCCCCTGAAGGGGTTCCCCCGGGCACACAGCAAGGACTCAGTATGTGTGTGTTGAAAGAAAGAATAAAGGGTTGAATGGGTGAGAATGAACAGAGAAGATAAAACAATACCAGTTCTATCCTAAGCAGAGGGTCCGGTGACAGCTGGCACCAAGACCTGAAAATCACCCTGAAATTAGGAGACAGAGATGCGAAGGAACCTTAGAAATCATCTAATCCACCTTCCCCATTTCATAGGTGTGGATACGCTGGCCCAAAGAGGAGAAGTGCTTTCTCAAAGACACAAGGTGGGTACGCAGCAGAATGGCAGCCAGAAGCTGGAGCTCTAGCCACCTGGCCTGGGGCCACTGTCCTGCAAAGCCACCACAACCTGAGGCCCCTGCCAGTTCAGCAGCTCTAGCTGGACAAATAGAAGGCGGCATCAGGATGTTCCCTATTCATCTCTGTCGGCCTTTCCTCCCTTCCTCCATCCACTCTATATGCTGTTTGAACTGGACCCCTTCCCAGAGCAACTGCCCCTCTGTCAGCAGTCTGTGTGCATCTAGAGACCTTGGCTGCCCTGTCTGTTGCATCTCACCTACCAGGGTTTTGTTCTGTTGAATAAAAGCAAATCCTGCATCCGGCAACAAACACTTTCCCATTCTTGAATAATTGAAAGGCTGGGCCCCAAGCCGCAGCAGGCTAGGAACTCATTAGAAATGGAGCATGGGGATGCAGCAGCCAGCATCACTCCCTGTGCGTGTGGGCACTCCGCATGGAGCCCGCCTCCCGGGGGCCTGCTGCCAGGCCCCCGGCCTGTGTGGGGGACAGTGAGAACTTTGCCAGCGTTCGTTTCTTCACAATTCCATAGCAACCCTCTGTCTCTGCTCCCAAATTAATCTACATGGTGAACGCGAGAAAGCATAGATTGCTTAATTTTCCCATCCCCAGGCCTGTGATACCTGATTGAAGGAATTAAAAGTATAACTCGAACAAATATCTTTGCATTGTTTTCACATAGACTAGCAGTGAGAATAAGCCCATTTCTCAGCTGACCTGTGAGAAAATACAGGCCTTCTCTCTATTTTGATCTAATCCTCTCCAGGTCAGATGAACAATACAGAACACTCCTCACAATGACAGCACTTCACAGCCTTTTAGCCACAACACCTCTTTATAACCACTCAGTGAGGCAGACGGAACAGAGATCTCCTTTGTCCGTGGGAGGTCAGAGAACAGAACAGGTATTGAACCCACGACTCCGGCCTCCAGCCCACGCTTGCGGTACCCTCCCAGGGCCAGCGGCCTCGGGCTGACAGGCATCCTGCCAGGCTCAATATGGCAATTACAGCTATTTCTACAAACTTCAAATATGGCCGGATGATTTGCCTGTATGTACAAAGCTATATTTTGTCAGGTTCCCATCATCTCTGAGATAGAGACCCAAGTCCTGATGGGGAGTTTCCAGGGCCTCCATGTTCCAGTCTGTCTGCCTCCAGGTTCTCACCATGTTCTGTGCTCCCCTGCAATGGTCACGCCCTCAACCGCAGTGACTTTGGTTTTCCACTGTCCTCAGCAGGGCCAGGTTTGTGGCTCTACTCCTTTGTATGTGCGTCCACCAGGACTCAATTGTTCTCCTCTGACTGAGCTCCTCCCCATCACGTAAGGCTCTGATTTCTAAGGATCTCTCACTCCCGAGCAGGTGAGCTCCCCACAGGGTACATCCCTATAGCACCCTCCACTCCCTTTCCATCTCCCTGGAGATAACTGGTCCAGCGGCTGTCTTTCCCATCACACTGTGAGCTCCGTTATTCTGCAGGAGCACAACTGCCTGCTTCATGTCTGTTCACCAGGACCTATTATGACATCTGACACAGAGTAGGCCTCCGTCAATATTTGCTCAATGAACAAACAAGCAAATGGATGAATAAAAAGCAAAAACAGAAACAGAATCAAAATCAGGCCACTAAAAAGTCTTTGCTGGGTATCTTTTCATTCTTTTTTTGGTTGTTATTTTTAATGAATATTTAGTTAGTGTCTGCTATGTGCCAGGAACTGCTCTAGAGACAGAAAAAGAAAAAATCACAGCAGTGAAGAAAACAGGCAAGAATTTCTGCACTCATGGGGTGGCTTTGGTTCTAGCTGAAGGAGATAGATAATGAAGAAAATAAAATGTATACTTTCATAAAGGTGCTTAGCACCCTTATAGGGGCAGGAAGGAGAGGAGGCAGGAGATGCTTGAACATCAGTGCTGACCACAAGTAGCTAAAACCAACTCTCTTACCACCTGAGACATCCCCACAGTCTGTATTCCACTCAATTTCTTTTTTATCCAATTCCCCAAATGGTGTACATTTAATTAGCTTTCTATTTTAATGCTATTTTAGCTCATTCTGAGATGATATATGGGTCAGGCACCATTTTTTTCCCATCAAAGTACTTCCTTTGGATAAATTCCTAAATGGAGAATTATTTAATCAAAATGTACTTTTTAAGATCTCAAGGTGTACTTTCATTTCGTTACTACAAATAAGCTTAGATATTTATAAAGCCATTTTGGCAAAAATGTACCACTTTCATCATATAATCAGCAGGACTGAGAATTATTGTTGGTTTGTTTAGTTGTCATTTTAGTAGATGTGAGAATGGTATTTCAAGGTTATTTACATTTGCACTTTGCTGATTCTCCCATTTTTATTTTTAAAAGTGGATTGCCCAAATACAAAGCAGTGCCTTTTTACCTTGTGGAAAAACATGACTGTGTTTACTAAACTTGAGGTCTTTGCATTTTCAACAAGAGAGCAGAGACTGCACCCAAGACGCAACTGGTAAGTAGATTCTGCAAAATGCTTAGACTTTTTTTTTCCATTGGGACAACCAGATCATGAAAGCTACTAGACTGAAATGCAAAAAAAAAAACCCTGATAGGGCTCTGAAGGTCAACTTACCATGTTGGCACCAAGTCAAATATGTTTCAAATACTTAAGGCAAATAAGCAATACTCACATACGATACTAAGAACTAAACATGGCTCCTAAGAGTGCATAGTACATCAACACCTACTGACCAATGAAAGAACAACCCTCAACGGTAATGTGTTTTGCTTTTATTTACCTTTGCTGAGTATGGATTTGGGGTTTTGCACCCTAGAGGCTTGATTATTTGGATTATTTCTTTATGGCTCAATAAACCAGTGAGTAAAGGCTTTTTCAGTCAATTATTTCATTTTAAAAAATATACTAAATAGCTATTTAGATGACTCATGATTCAATCTCATTCTGATAGCATATGTAGTTTTTAGTTGAACATGGACTCTTAACAAATCAGATGTCTTCGAATTTTCACTTTCAAAGACAGTAGTTGAAAATTTCAACCGACAATTTAAATGTACTATTAAATATGAGAAATGCCAGACCATTTATGTTTTTCTTATGGTTTGGCATATTTTTTCTTTTGATATCAAACTAGATATCATGTCTTTCGGTTTCAATTAGACTTCATGTATTTATATCCCTTTTCTATGTGGCATGATTCACATACAACATTGACCTTTTTGACGTGCAGTTCTATGAGTTTGACACATCCGGTTACAAAATTATAACAGCTACCAGAATCAAGATATAGAGCCGTTCCATCTCCTTCAAAAATGTCCTTATACCCCTTGGCAACCTCTCCATCTATTTTCAGCCTCTGGCAACTACTGATCTATTTTGCCTTTTCCAGAATGTCATGTAAATGGAACCAAACAGTATGCAGCCTTTTGGGCCTGGCTTCTTTCTTTTGCTAGAATGCATCTGAGCTTCATCCAGGACAATGCATGTATCACTATACTTTATTCCCTTTTATTGTGTAATGGTATTCCTTTACATGGATGTGCCAGAGTATGTTTATCCATATGATTTGCGTAAGTTGAAAGAAGTTGTGATATAAAGTGGCCATAAGCATTCAGGTCCAGGTTTCTGTGTGATCATAATTTTTCATTTCTCCTGAGTAAATACCTACGAGTGGCATTTCTGGGTTATACAGTCTCTTATAGGAAATTGCCAAATGGCTGTCTGTATATTTTGCATTCCCACCAGCAATATATGAGAATTCCCATCTCGGCATGTTCTCACCAGCTCCTGGCATTGTCTGATATGTTTATTTTAGCCTTTGCTTTAGGTGTGTAGCAACATCTTATCGTGATTTTAATTTCCATTTTTCTGATGACTAATGAAGATGAGCATTTCGTAGACGTATTTGCCATCCATATTTTTTGGCTGAGGTGTCTGTTCAAATATTTTTCAATGTTTAATTGGGTAGGACATCTTCTTACCATTGGATTTGCAGAGAAATTTGCATATTCTAGGAATAAGTTCTTTCTGTTTTGCCAATATTTTCTTCTAGTCCATAGCTTGTCTTTTTAATTTTCCTAACAGTGATTTTGCAAAGCGGACATTTTCAGTTGTGAGGAGGTCCAATTATATTCCTTGTTAAGTGGTGTGTGTGTGTGGGGGGGGGGGGTTTCCATCTCTTTTTACTATTTTCACCACCATCAGTGACCATTATACAACAGTATGTGCAGGTCTGTTTCACTGAGCACACGCAGTTCCACCCCATCTCCTCAGCATGAAGGGAACAAGTATGAGACATGAAACGAACGTTGAACTGAGAATCAGGACATCTAGATTCCTATTTTGTCATTGGTTTGCCATCAACCTTGAGCTTATTATTTAAATTCTTTTGTTTTCCATTTGTTTATCTACCCATAGAAATAAAACCCACATTACCCATTTCAGGAATGATGAGGATAAAGTGAGACAGACGACACAAAAGCACTTTCAAATTACTAGAAGCGTTACACATGCACAGGACATCGTTAGGGGATATTTTTCTCTTCCGAGAACCTCCCATCAACTTTGACAGACACACTTGGACCCCACATTACAAAGGAACCTCTATAACTTCAAATATAAAGCTCTAATGTATATCGTGTATCCAGTGCTTTTCTCTTTTACTCTAGAATAATATCCTTTGGCAACTTCATATTTTCTTTTCATGCTCTTATATCAAATTTCTTTTTAAATTCCGTGTACTGTATTTTACACTGGATAATCTTTAGATTTAGTTTCAGAAACTTATCATTTTTAATTTTTCAAAAAGAAATGCTCCAACCAGCAAGAGAATTGAATAAGAATTCATCCTTTGGATATTTGGCAGAAACATCTTCTTTCATGAAACAGTGGTGTTTTTCAACAATGGAGCAAGATTTTTTTTTCTTCTCTCTCAAGGGAGAAAACTGAAGTATAGCTGAAGATTAAACATTCTCCAGGATATGTATGGTCCGTATTCTAGTATAACAAGATAAGAAAAAGGATATTTCCATGGGCAAGTATATCTGTGGTTAGGAATTGTAACTGCAAGATTCTAAAAATTGAAACAATCTAGGAAAGGAATAAATTTTTTAAAAGCTTTAGTCTATATAACCATAGAGACTTGATAATTTGTCACTTTCGTGTAGACTTTAATATATTTGTTTAATATTTTGAATTTTAAGAAATGTAAAAGTCTTCTTTATAAGATACATAGCTAATTTTGGTAAAATTGCTATTAGTCTATTTTGGGAAACAGGTAAATTTTACACTGAGCTCTTGGAATAGCCAAATAGCTCAAATCCAGGATAATTGCTTTAAAATGAATGTCAAATCATGTCACCGCTCTGGTCAAAGGCTTTGCCATCTCATTCAGAATGATAGCCAAAGTCCTTACGAGGGTCGATTGACAGCCCCCTCCCCACTCTCCACTGTCACCCCTTGTCACTCTCCCCTCTTGCCTACCCCACTGAAGTTCACTGGACTTCTATTTCTTGTTCATTTCAGCCCCTGTGCCCTCACTGGTGCATCTCTCTGAGATGCTCTTCCTCCAACTATCACATAGTTCATTCCTGGTCCAGGACCAGCTATATCATTAGTTGGACCCAGTGTAAGATGAAAATGACTTTTGTTAAAATAATTATTAAGCATCTCAAGATGGCAGCAACAGAGCATTAAAGCCAGTGTGGCACCCTCTAGTGCTGTACAGGTAAGACATCCATGAAGCCAGCTCCCCGCCTGGCTCTTCACTTCCCTTCATAGTTCTGTTCCAAAGTCACCTTATCTTATAGAAGTTGTCCTTTCTATGTAAAATAGTTACTCCTGAAACAATTTGCCTTTGATGATTGACTGATTGATTGATTCATTGTGTACCTGTCTCCAGTGGAATATAAAGTCCATACATGTTGTATCACTCAGAGCATAGAACATATCCAGCCACTCAAATATTTGATAATTAAATGAACAAATGCATAAATGAGAAGTAATGAAAATCTAAACCCATATGAATAAAAAGAAAGAAGTCAAGAGACACATCACATTACACAACAGTGAATACAGAAATTGTTTGCCTATGTGAAGAGGGGTCCAGATTTGAAACTTCAGATTTAGGGATGAGGAGAATGACTTCAGCCTCAGCTCTAACACTGGCTGGTGGTGTGATTTTGGACAGGTCTCCTGACCTCTCTGAATCCCATGTTGCCACCAGTTCAATGAAGGGCTTTCCAACACTTTATTCTGTGGCCTTATGTAACAGTATCAAATTCTTAAATGAGACAGTATAATATAATAATCTGAACAGGTGAAGATATTTTCTGTACATTTGAGTCAAAAGACAAATAGGAGATGATCTTTGAATTTCTGATCTGGCATGTCTCCAGCCTTCCCCTTCAAGGTGATTGTCTAGTTATGGAGATTTTTTATATATATATATATATATATATATATATATATATATATATATATATATATATATATACATCCTCAGAAAATCACTTTTCCTGAGGAAAAAAAAATTACTCTTCTTTGAAGAGTACCTAGAATTTTTATAAATAACTTATTATGCACTACAGTTTCAGTGACTTGACCTTTTAAGCTCTTAAATAGGTCATCCTAATGGGCTTATCTGGGCCCACAGGCTGTTTGTTATATGTTAGTTCTTTAAAAAAAAGAGATAGAAGCCTAAATGTGGAGGCTTCTGAGCCTCCATTTTCTCACCGGGTGGGACATTCGGGGGTGTCTATTGCTGAATCATTGTGGAAAACAGAATCCTCATTTAATATGCCAAGCTCCTTTCTTGTATTATTAATTCCAAAAATCATGAAGAAATGTTCTGAGCATAAATTCTCTTGGCATAGATGATATAAAAAACACAAAACATTAAAATGCCTTCTGGCTCCATATGTGTCTGTGTTGAAAAATATTTGTTTTCCAAATCTCAGCCTCTCTTCATTTTGGCCAATAATAGGGCACGTTATTTGCTTTGTGGTTTGTTTTTTATGTCCATTTTGCTGGAGATAATATCCTGTGTCTTTTCTAGTCTTCTGATTAATTTTTCCTCTACTCATTGTGTTTTCTTAGCAAAAAAAAGCAAATTGATTTCCCCTGCAGAGTTTACATTAATCCCTCCCACTGAAAGATTTTTGATGTGCTTTCATCACTATTTTTAATAATCCCCATATTCTATCTGATGGAATGAGAGCAAGATGGACTCCAATCACATAAAAATAGGGTCAAAATGAACTGAAAGTAAAACCCATACAGATGCTGAGACAAAGGCTACAGAGTGAGTCTGTTGAATAAGGACAGGCTTAGGAGTTCTACACATCTCAGTACCAGGTCAGAGCAGGACTTACTACTAAGCCCCACTGATGTTGAAGCTTTGACATCCCCCTGATAAGAAGCCCACTTTTTAGGGGCAAGGATTATAGTTCCTTTTTGGGCAGCCCCAGTTATAACAGTTAGAGAAACATGGATGCAGGGAGCTTGCCTGGTCATCAGAAGGGCAGGTTAGGCAGAGAGCAGAGCCTAGTGAATTAAAGACAAGTTATAACTGCATGCCTTGTTGCTCAGACAGTGAGAACAAAACAAGAAGAAAAAAACACCAAATGTACATATCATCCCCAAGTATGTTGCTAGTATGCAGGGAGCATCAGAGAATCATGGCATTCCAGAACATCCCATGAAGGAATCTACACATAGAGATTCAAGGATGATTGCCTGTCGGTGAAGGCAACACCACCCTTTCTCCCTCCTAAAGATTTAAATAAAAGCATAAGAAATCTTCCCATAACAATAAATTAAGAGACGGTTTGGACCAACTGAGGTAGAAGAAAAGACCTCTGTGGTAGGAACGGGAAGACCTGTTTCTAACCCCAACTATTTCACTAACCAGCATGAGTAAGTTTTTCTTAGACCATTCAGGCCAGCCCTTCTGTCAACTAAACACTGTTAGTGCTAATTACCCAGCTGATGGCATGTGGAACAGATGAATCGCCCAGCTGAGCCCTCTCCGATTTTTGAAGCAATATTGTGAGATATAATAAAGTAGTTGCCATTTTAAGCTACTAAATTTTGGATTAATTTGTTACATAATAACACGTAACCAAAACTGAATTTTATACTGGAAGTGAGGTACTATAAAGCATGTGGCATTGCTTTGGAGCCAAGAAGTGGGCGAAAGGTAAAAGAACCTGGAGGAGACCATTACTAAAGTGTCAAAAGACCAAGAGGAAAATGTTTTTAGAGGCTAGAGAAGGATGTAGTAGTAGACAGTTGAGTGAAACTGTTGCCTGCAGTGATGTAGAAAATAGAAAAGGTATCCAATGAACAGTTAGATCTGGCTAAAGAGATTTCCAGACAGAATATCAAAAGTAGCAACTGGTTTCTTTTGACTATATGTGGCCAAATATACTGATAATGAGAAGTGAGATTAAACAAGAAAATGCACAGTTTTCAAGAGAATTTAGAGGAGATAGAAAGAAGCCAGGATTTGCTTGTTCCTGAGTAAAAATGTTTTCCATTCCCAGCTACTCCAGGTGGTGAAATAATCTCAAAGTAATAAATGGTCTCAGGGTGAAGATGTTAAGGCTGTTGCTGTAAGACCTTTTTTGAGACTCAGAAAGATTTAAGGTGCGCCTTGTAAGACTTCTAAGACTTTTAGGAATATAAACCTAAAGTACACTCTTTGGTAGGGAAGGAAGATCTTTCATCTAGACAAAAGGGCTTTGTCCCACAGTACAGCACACTGTGTCACAACAAGCCACAGAGAAGCTTATCTGGAAGATAACTGTGAGGGCGACTTTTATCTAATGGCATTAACCCAAAAAAGAATTGCACAAACACAGAAAGTTTTAAAGAGAATGGTACTACAGAAGTTAGCTGGATAGAGATAGCCCAAAATGAAAAGAGACCTTTGTACCCACAAAAGAAACAGACAGAAAACTACTCTGTGCAAACATAGGCTTTTTCTTATATGAAAGAAAACGTGACTCAGAGAGGAAAACCAAGAGCCCAAAGAACAGAGATAGGCGCCATGAAGAATCATTCCCAGAGAGGAAGACTGGGCCTCGCTAAGCAATGAAGTGGTGACATGTGCCCAGCTTGTTTTATAATTAGCTGGATTTCTGAATGGGTCTAGACCAGTGACTGCTGTGTCTCCTGTTTTCACCTGTTTGGTTGAGAGTGTCTGTTTTGTTTATAACACCTTGTATCACCATTGTCTATTGGTTGTGAAGGGGGCAGACATCTTGTCTCTTTATTTAATGTGAATATATTTAACATATCTCCACATCAATGGAGCAGCTGGTTGGTTAGAGTGCAGTGCTCATAACACCAAGGTTGCCAGTTCAATCCCTACATGAGCCACTGAGCTGCACCCTCCACAACTAGATTGAAACAGCTACTTGACTTGGAGCTGATGGGTCCTGGAAAAACACACTGTTCCCCAATTAAAAAAAAAAAAAAGAGGAATCCACTTAAAGAACCACTCCTGAGGAGTCTTATTAGCTTTTGGACTTATTTATAGAACAAGATCCTAAACTGCAGCTTGAATCTGATGCTAGGAAGGGATGAGAATTTTGAGGGTCTTCAGAGGTGGGAAATGTATTTGCATTTGGGGAAATATAAATGGGTTTTGGCCAAAAGATGGACTGTGATAGGCCAAAGATGGTCACAGTTTCTTTGTCACTTCTCCCCTTGAAGGATGGTGTCTAATATCCCTTCCTTTTCCTCTGAGCTGGCCTTCTCAACTTGTTTGATAGAATGCATCAGAATTGACATGTGGAATTTTTGAGACTAGATCGTAGAACACCTTGAAGCACTCACCAGGGCCTCTTGCAACACTTTCTGGGAGCCATGAACCACCATGCTGGAGGTATAGACACTTCAGTTGACTTAACACAACCGAATTTCAACTTAACACAGTTCTCCAGCTATCAGCATTGAGCATCAGACATAGTAGGAAGCGCTCTTGGACCCTCTGGACCAGCCCATCACCAGTTGAATGCCACATAGAATAAAAGAATTACCTTGCTAAGACTTACCTGAATTTCTGATTCATAAAATTGTGGAAAAAAAATAAAATAATTTTTTATTTAAGCTGCTAAATTTGGGGGAAATTGTTTATGCAGCAGTAGATAACCAGAACAAGGACTCTTTCTCTTTCTGGGTCTTAGTTTCTTCATGAGCAAAATGTGAGATTTGAATCATACCTGTATATTACTTCTAATTTTAATAAAATTAGCAAAGTAACACATAACTACTTTTACTACACTGCCATAACCTTACTTATCTAATCATGCATAGATAGTAAACACTACAAATTATGTCACTTCTGACTAAATCACCAGAAGTACAGTTAAAAAACTGGGGAATTATTGTCAATACACACTACCTACTCTTCCAGATGAAGATATGTTAGCAAGATTAATGGTTTTTTGAGAGACAAAGTGACTTCTCCTTAATGAATTTCCATGGTGCCTAGCTAAAGGCACCCAGATTACATCATATCTAAAACATCCAAGTCTTTCAAAGAAAATTTTCCTTGAGCATGGCATATGACACTTGACCTAGGAGATCAATTCCTATCTGCAAACAAACTGGTGACTACCTGTGAGCAATGCATGCACTTCTGTCTATTCATTGAGCACAGGAGACTTTAACTCAGAGTCCATGTACCCTCAAGGAGCCCATGGACAGAACAAAGAGGGGATCCTTGTGCTTTCATGGGCAAAAATTATTCATTTCCGTAACCTCTAACTGAATTTAGCAATAACTTCAATTATGAATGCAGGTAACAAACAAAAAATTTTAGCAGTACCTGTGACTTTTATCACCAGAAGAAATCACCAATATTTTCATATCACATAAGAGTTGTTGCACACATCTCAAACTATCATGTACACACATCACGACTTTGAACTTGGGGTCATTAATCCCACTGACAAAATCATTATTTAACACATTGATAAAGATATATATGTTACTATAATATATACCCTACTATATCATGAGTTTGCTTTTGATATTTTGATAATACTTTATCTGAAGTGTTATGTGTTTTAATTTATGTATTTTAAAACATTATTATGAGAAAGGAGCTATAGGCTTCTCTAGACTACCAAAAGAGTCTCTGGCACCAAAAGGTTAAAACTCCCTAATTTTTAGCCCACACTGCAGCTCTTAGCTCACATGACTTTCCAGCCAGTCAGCACATGTTGAGCACCTGCCGTGGGCCCAATGTGGTCTCAGAGGTCAACGTGCCAATACCTTAGTTTTCTCTCACGCTTCGCTTCCTCTTCCCGTTTCCCATGTTAGTTGCTCCGAATATCAGCTCCTGTCTTAGGCCCCTATTTCACTTCTGGCCCCCTCATTCATCACAGATGATTCTGCCACATTCTTCGTTATAAAAAAGAGAGAACTTCCTCATGTTATCCATGACCAATGTTCCTATTGCTACATAGGTGCTGTTCTCTCTCCAATGTGTATTTTCAAATCTTATGTCTCTTCTGAGTTTGAAAGTCTAAATTTCCAACTGCCTCCTCACCTTGAATATCCTTCACGTACTTCCAATTCAACAGGATCATTCATTAGCAATCCCTGACGTCATACACTGCACCTCACACTAACCCCTAGGCACATGTGATGGCAGCAATTCTGTGCCTTGGAATCTTTGGTGCCATATATAGATTTACCTGCCTCTCCCTCCCCTGCAAATTCAGTCACATTGAATTTGTCCCTTTAAACATTTCCAAAATCCGTTTCTCTTACTTGACTCAGACCCTGCTTGATTCTTGCCATGACCATCACCACGACCTTTCAAAGGACCTCCTGGTTTCTAGTATCTCATTTTTTGCCAATCCAACTAGAATTAACTTTCGAGAACTCAAATTAAGCCATCTCACTTTCCACCTTAAAAGTTATATTGCCTAGACCAATGAGCCTCACCTGGATGATTGGTTGAAACACAAATTCCTGGGCTTCACTGCCAGAGTACCTGAGCCAGTCAGTCTGTTGGGGGACCTGGGAACTTGCATTTCTAGCCAGTTCCTTGGTGATGCTGCAGGTCAGGAAACCACACTTGGAAATGACTGGTCTAGACCATTTCTTTTAAAACCTGTTTGATTTGCAGTTCTTCCAGGAATAAACGTTTCAGTAAAAACCCCAATATACGTATACCTATGTATTTATAAATTATACACATGTTCTAATGTATTAACATAGTGGGGACATGATGCAACACATGAAATATAATCATAAAAAGATGACACAAAAACAAATAGAAAATTCAAGACTATTCTTCCTTCATCCAATTGGATCATGCTGTATACCTGCATCAGGATTCTGGGAGGGACAAAGATTAAGAATAAACCTGTGGTGTGAGATAGAAAGTCCTGTACCCTTTGTCTTCCTCGTCAGCCACAGTCCGCCTGTTTGCTCTCTAATTCTGGTTCTAGGCCATAGGTTACGGTAACCTTAAGAAATATCTTTAACGTCTTGAAGCCTCTATGTCTTTCTCGAAAAAATGGAGATAGTATTAGTAAGTACCTCATGGGATTGTTTTTAGGATGAAATAAGTCAGATGCATTAAAAAGTCCCCAGCATATAATACATGCTTGATTAATGTTGACCATTATGATAGCTCCTGGTTAGACACCTTTTGCTATAACCATGCTGGTAAGTTCACCGTTTCCTGAATAAACATCTATAACTCATTGTCTTTGCATGTGTTGTATCCTCTACCTAGAATATACTTTCTTCATCTCTGCTCGATAATATCCTTCTCATCTTTCACAGCCCAGTTGCAAATGTTGTGTCTCCTGTGGGAACTTACACGGACCTCCTGGTGTAATTAATTGCTCTCTCCTCTGTGTCCCCACAGCATTTTTGCAAGCCTCTGACTATGGCTTTCCACAATGTGTTAGGTACAGTTGCTTACATGCCATTTCCTCCAATATCATGAGCTCCTCGGTGGTTTGAATGGTGCCCAGTTGACATCACATCACTCAAGAAAATGCTTGGCACATAGCAGATGCTAGATACTCATTTTTATTGTTTTTATTTTTTGAGGGTGAGGACATGAAAGTGACAACCCTAGCCTAACGCCGTAGCCTAGCCTGCAACCTTGTGTTCAGCGGCAGATGGCATCTTTCCCCAAGTGACTTCCCACTTCAGCACCACTTCCCCTTGTCCCTTCACCTTGTCCCTGAGGCTGTGATATAATAAAAAAAATAAATATTTGCTATTTGTCCTCGGTTCCCGGCACACAGCTCCTAAACCCCTTGGAATCTCCAGAATGATAAGAGTATCTTTTGCATGTCGTTGAGATGTCTGATTCTGGGGGGCCCTAACTGGCTTCAGGATTGGGGTTGTTCACCAGAAAGATCAAGCCTTAGTTAGAAACTTAGAACTTTCAGTCCCATCCCCCAACTACCAGGGAGGGTAGAAGGGCTGGAGATTGAGTTTAATCGCCAGTGGCCAACAATTTAACTAGTCAAGCCTATTTAAGGCAACCTCCAGAAAAACCCTGAACAACAGGGGTTGGAAATGCATGCATGCTCTGGGAGAGTAGTGCACCCCAACTTCACAGGACCGAAGCTCTTTCATGCAAACCCTTCTGGGTTTCACCGTATGTACCTCTTTATTTGGCTGTTCATTGTAGCTTTCACAATATCTTTTCTACTAAAAGGTAAACATAAGCACTATTTCCCTTCATTTTGTGAATTATTCTGGCAAATTATCAAACCTGAGGAGGGAGTGGTGGGAAACCATCATTTATAGCCAGTTGACCAGGGGTCCAGATGGCAATCTGAGACTTGTGACTAGCACGGGGACAGTCTCATGAGACTGAGCCCTTAATCTGTGGGATCTGTGTTAACTCTGATAAGCTAGAGTCAGATTAAATTGAATTGTAGGATGCCCAGTTGATGTCCGGAAAGCTGGAGAATTGGTTGGTATGGGGAATAAAACCTACCCATTTGGTGTGGGAGTGTGAGTAAAAGCAGTTAGGAGAGCCCAGTGAGGTTCATCTGGGAGTCTGCAGCCATCTGATAGAAACATGCCCGCTAACCTGAAGGCACCACACCTGGAACTATGCCCTCATCAGGACCACAGTCTGTTCACTTGAATAGCATGGCCACAAAATGGTGATAAAAGAGCCTGTTAGAATTGATATCTTGATTCATCTCCCTGGTTTCTATAATTTCAAGATCTTGGAATACAAAAAAAAAAAAAAAGAATGACTGTCCTTAGTATGAAAACTCTCCCCAACCTCATTAACAAGATTGCCCAAGCTCCCAAGGCCCTGAGGTCCTCTAATTATGTTCCCTTTGAGTCAACACTTGACCCCTGTTCCAGTATGTTCCAGTGCACATCTAATTCCATTTGAACTGTGAGCAAAAAGTGTCAAAGCGTATATGCCCTGCTTACCTGCATGGCCATGGTTGTCTTCTGGGTTCATCTGCAGTTCTTTCAGAGCTGGCACCTGGGTCTCTGAGTGGGCTGCTCTTTGTAAGTCCCTCCTGTCAACTGCATAAAAAAAATGGAATCAAATTACACTAACATTTTAATAAACCAATCAAAGCCCTTCCACCACCTGCTAACCAGGTTGACATTGTCACATTCCCTCTGCCCAGACGTCCCATTCAATGGAGCTCTGCTGACATGCACTCATGATTACTGGGTTACTTTATTGTGAATGAAAAGCTAGCCTCGTGTCACATCAAGCATATTTTTAAACCATGACACAGAGCATAAGTGAACCAGATATGCCCTTGTCAACTCTGATGAAAGAAGAATATCAGACCCATTAAAAGGCTAAAGTCCAATCACCCTTCAGTGCTTTTTCTTCTCATCAGCAAAAATGCTCATTAATCCTAATATATTTGCTTTCAGGCATGAACTATGAGATCTGAACAGAAATGTCACTTGTAATGAACACATTTTGACAGAAGCAGAATTATGATTCTATGGGTAATGATAGTAATAATAATAACAATAATAATAATAAACCATATCAAGGGAACCATAAGAGTCCATGTTCTCTAAGCTGGCAAGGGACCGGTGAGACCCTCTGGCTGTGACATGGTCTTGTGATACTCCAGAAGCAACTGGGTCAACAACGTGACTAATAAAATCATGAGGCTGATCTTCCAACCAACAGACCAGAATGTACACATCCCGAAAGCAGACATCCATCACTGACTTGATCTGGGATTGAGGACGTGGACTCTTCCTGTGAATAACCCCAAATACCTATTTATGATCCTGCATTTAGTTAATTTACAGGGATGACTTTTCTGGGCTGGGAGATTATTGTAAGGATACTTGAGGTAGAGCACCACGGAGTCAGTCACCTTGGAGCCCAGAGATTCCAAGTCTGGGTCATCCTAAAGAAGGAGGTAACCATTGTCCATGATTCAGATATCAATGTAAGAACCAAGATCTTATTTAACTTAGCACGTAGATTTCCCACTAGAGAACACCTTGGAGCTCTGCATAGAATAGGTACTTCATTTTTTCTTCAGTAAGTGTTGCCACTTTCCAACACTACCCAACTGTCTTCCTGACCTTTAAGGAATAAGGCTGCCCAGCCCTAATCTCACAGCCACACTATGAGCAGGAAAAGGATCTCATGGAACTGCAATATCCCCTCCAAAATCATTTAACATGGGAGGATGGACTACGAATTTTTTCAAGCCACTGTACTTGGGTCTCTGCTACCGATGGCCAAATACCATTTTTTATGGATCCTGACATATACTACTGAGGTCATTTCACAGGTAAGCAAACCAGTTCAGAGAGATTAAGATGCTTACACCGCAGCACACAGCTAGACTCGTGAAGTCAGGCTTTTACTCCCGGGTCCCTGATAGCAGAGACGTGTTCTTCCTAATGTGCCCGTGGCTGCAGTGGCCATGAATCAATAGAGCAATTAGAATTGTTATGTCTATTGTAATATTGAGTTAGAAAAAGGATTTGGTTTCAATAGATCAAAGAGAAAAGAAATTAGAAAGAGAGCCTGTGGGGAAACGTGTGTGTGTGTGTGTGGAGAGTTTCCAGAAGAGAGGCCAGCCAAAAAAGGATTTAACACAATTGCTTATCAAATGGGCAAAGGACAGGGCATGCAATCATAAGTGAAGACACACAATTAGAAGACAAATGGGGAAAACACTTTATTTCTGTAGATATCAAGGAAAGGCAAATTAAAACAACAGTTTCGTGCTCTCTAAAACAACAAAGAACAGAATGGCAGCGCCCAGTTACCAATGATGCTGTGAAACCCATATACAAATGGACCCTGGAGAAAATATCATTTGGAAAATCCATTTGAAACAAAATAACCTATAATTTTCAAGAGTCATGAAAATGTTTATGCCCTTTATCTTAAAGAAAATATCTGAAAGAAATATCTTTAGATATATAAAGATGCAAACCAAACCAATATTCAGAACAGCAAATGTTTCAAGTTAATGTAAGTGCCCGTGAACAAGAGGATGTTGATGTTACGTGGACAATAAACATGGTGGAATATTATAGAGTGTTAGCTCAGGTTCCGCCCCCTCTGGTCTGGACCAAGGCAATTGATTAGTTGCTCCGCTCCAGCTTTGCCCTCTCCAGCCCGGGCTCTACACTGCCAACAGATGGGTTGTGGGAGTGTGGCACTCCCATCACCTGCCTGATGAAGGTCCAAGCTCTTAGGCCCCTGGGGCCCTGAGAGATGTACTGCACTTGCCCCTCCAGCCTCCTTTCTTGCAAAGGCCCCACCTCCTACTAGTGGCCTCCATTCCTACTAAACACAACACAGGCACATTCATTTCCTGAATAAACATCCATAACCCAGTGTCTGCTTATGCGGGAGCCTCTACCTGGAACAAACATCCTTCCTTCACCTCCACGTAGTAAAATCCTTACCATCCTTCACAACCCCAGCTCAAAAGGTGAGCTGGACTTTGCTCATGCATCTTTGGAATTACTGGGGCTGTATCAGCACAGTAAGTGTCAGTTTGCTTCAAGACTGAGCTTACTTACTGCCTCTTTGTAAAGATCTTTTTGATTTTCTGTACCTCCATTGCCACATGGAATCAGCCAAACTTTCCAAGAGGCCTCCAATGAACCTGGTATAGATGTTTATCATGGCTTGCCATTCCTTATTGCATGTGTTTTTATATATGTCTCTCTCTATTAAAACCCTTGAGGTCATGGGCACATCATCATAACCAAATATATCAGCATCATGTTCACCAGCATCAACTTAATGCTTAGCATATGCCAAGCACTGTGCTAGGAATTTTGCAGTTTATCTCCATATGTCATTAAATTTTTATAATTCTAATAAAGTATGTTGTTAATTAGTCTCAATGTAAAATACGAGGAAACCGAGGCTCAAAGAAGTTAAGTCATTTGCCTAAGACACAAAGTCAGCAAAGGGCATAGCCAAGAATTCAACTCTGGTCTGAGTCCAGCTATGTATCCTAAATGCTGTCTCATCCTCTTTTCTAACACAGTAGCTGCTCAATAATTGCTATCAGAAATACATAGGTGCTCAATGATTTTTATAAAAATAAAATGGCGTGGCAATATGGATAAGTGTTTACAATAGCTAGAATAAAAGAGGAATGTAACAATGTAGCCACACATTGATCACAACCACATTAAAACTATGTGTGTCTATTTGACAAAGATGCATGGGAACCTGGCAATAGCAAAGGTCAATTTATTAGAGAAAGAGAATTCTGGCAGTTTTTACATTGATTTTTGCCCTTGCACAGTATTCTTAAGTTGCTTACCAAGACTTTTTTGTTGTTCATGAGAGGCTAGCCCAGGGCTGCTCCACCCCTAGAGCTCCTAAGTCCATGAGGGTATCAACTGCCTAGTGCAGCGGTTCTCAACCTGTGGGTCGCGACCCCTTCGGGGGTCGAATGACCCTTTCACAGGGGTCACCTAAGACCATTGGAAAACAAAAAGATATTTACATTATGATTCATAACAGTAGCAAAATGACAGTTGTAGAGTAGCAACGAAAATAATTTTATGTTTGGGGGTCACCACAACATGAGGAACTGTATTAAGGGGCCGTGGCATTAGGAGGGTTGAGAACCGCTGGCCTAGAAGGAACTCAGAAGGTAGAGGCCCTAATGCGTTAGCACCCAAACACGCCCAGTGGAAACTGCATGCACATCAGCAGGCCAGACAAATTAACAAGTAAAAGGAAAGAGAAGTGCCAGCTTCCTTTTGTGCTGAATGGCCACACATAAAGAGGGTATGTATAAGACCTTAATTCTGTGCGAATAATAAGCAAAACCAGAGCTTCTTAGTACCATTCCATAGAAATCCATTTCAGAGATGAATCTCTAAGTGAGCTCTCCACCTTTTGCAAAGAACATACGAATAGGAGAGAAAAGTAAGGGAAAGGGGAAAAAGAAGGGAAATGAAAGGAGAGGGGAAGAAAAAAAAGAAAACTAATAATTGGTGATTTGACCAAGAAAAAAAAAGAGGCAGATAAATCTCATACTATAAATCCACCCATTGGTTTTCTTAAGATTCCTTCCCTGGAATTTTGCATTTTAGAATATGCTATTGTTTCATTTCACCCAAGGAACAGGACAAAGGATGGTGCCATTAACAGAAATGGGAAATTAAGAAGGTGCTTTGGGAAGGAATATAGGACCTTAAAAGGGACTCTATAAATGTTTGTGTACAGACCATTAAATGAAAGTGTCTTATTTGTTGAGTTGCAGTTTCCAATAGGACATTTTTCATGGCCTGCCAAAATTAGGAACACCTCCTCTCAAGGGGCAAGGCGACATTGCAGTAAATTTCCTATTTCAATAAGATAGAAATTGCAAGTCAGCAAGAAAGAGAGACAGGCTACATAGTTTCCTTAATCTTGTATTCCCAATCGAATGCAAGACCCAGAAATAGCCAGGATATACTTGCACAGCTCCTGCCCTCTGCCTCGGGTGGCTGATGAGAAGGGGATCCCTCAAGTGTCCAAGTAATCCTGGCTGTCTAGTTCCAAATACATTAGGTACCGATGAGGAGGACTTTGCTTGCAATGGGGCTGAGCCAGCCTGAGCAAAACCATGGCACTTTTTTTTTATATAAAAGGTCCAACTCCTTGTATCGCTTCCTTGAGTGCAGAAAAGATGGGTACTTTGTGGCACCCAATTGTTCCTTAGGACCCACAACTATTCATAGCTTTAAATGAAAATATTAAAAAAGAAAACATAATTGCCAAACAAAGAATAATTGCAAGCAGAAAATTTGGAATCATTTTATGATCTTGCTTGTGGCAGTTGACTTGCGTGAAAAATGTCTCTTCATCTCTGGGGAGGGGCACACAGATCATTGCATTGTTGTTTAGAAACCACTGATAGTATTCCTATGCTTTAATACTGTTTGCTTCCATAAGCAGGAAAAACTGGTTCAATGGAGATATCATGGGTCTTAGCCGATGGGTCGATTTTCTGAGGGTGACGGAAAAGGCTAGAGCTTGACAAGGTAGGTTGGGTGGGGGTAGACTGAGGGTAAGCTGAGACCACCCTGGCACTGAGGCCCCTTTGAGGGCTGACAACATACACCCCTTTGCAAGTGTAAGGAGGCAGCACCACCTTGTCTTACAGAGACTGACGCATCTCTCCTTCCCTCAGCAACCTCCACCTCCTCGTTTCCCTCCCTCTATAAGTCAACAGGAAAAATAACACTCCTGAAATAAGAGATTCATTTCTCATCAAAATAGAACCTTCTTTTATGTAGCTACCCATAAGCTTCCTTACTGAAGCACCAAATTCAAAAGCAGCCATAAGTAAAAAGAATTTGCTCTTATCATAAATAAAAGATTGTATATGCAAACTTATTTGCAGTAAAATCTTACGATAAAAATATAATTTATACCCTAGTTTCTCCTGTGTATTTTATGTAATATCCTAGTAAAATATTTTCATTTTACGACATGTACCTATTAAAACCATTCCTTATAAAACTGTCAGCATAAAATAAAATACAAAAACTGGAAGGAAAAAGCAGAGGAAAAGAAAATATATCAAAAAGAGGTGATGAAAGGCAACAGAAAGACACTTGTGAAAATCCTCCCAGTGAGATATAAATAACAGTAATATGGAGGCAGCGGAAGGTGCTGATAATTAAGTAGGATGTTTTAAGGTGAGAAATACTTAAGTCTTTCTTAGAATGTCATTCTTTTCTCTATGCTAACAAGAAATTTTTATCACAATACAATTTGGAGACAGGACCTTATGAGTGAAACACAATGAGTCTACAAAGTAACTCAATTAAAAGGAAAGAGTCCTTGAAATGGTAAATATTGTCTCTGAAAACGCTGCCCAACATTTGATTGACATTTACTCTGGAGTAAACAGATGCTCCGCCCACCAGCAAGAGGGGTGGCAGCCTGTTAGCCAGGGTCCCCTCAAAACCAGCTAATTAGATCTGTCAATCTTTGTTAGGTTGTAAGTATTTATTTTAAAATGATTTCACATGTACAGAAAATTTGCAAGAATAATAAAAAAAAATTTCCAGATACCATTCTTCCATATTCTACAACTATTAAAATTTTACCACCTTCTCCCTGTCATACATATTCAAATTATTATTCATTCAAATTATATATATTTAAACTCTATATATTTAATTTATATATACATATATAATTAAATTATACATATATTTAGTCATTTGAGAGTAAGTTGCTGAGTTATGATACCCATTTACCCCTAAAATGTCAATGTGTATTATTTGAGGGCATTCTCTTATGTAACTAGGGTAACATAACCAAAATCATGAAAATAATGTTTCATATTCTCTAATCTGTGGATCTTATTCAAATTACGACAATTGTCCCAACAACACCCCTTATGTTTTTTTTAAAAATGAGATAACTATAAAGAAAGAAAAGTCAAAAGAAAATTCTAGTCCAGGATCACCCATCGCATTCAGTTTCCGTGTCTGTTTGGTCTCCCTTAATCGGGCACAGCACCTCAGTCTCTTTGTTTTTTTCTGACCTTCAGTTTTTGAAGAGTATAAGCCAGCTATTTTTTGCAATAATAACGTGGTTTTGTCTGATGTTTCCTCTTGATTATGTTGTTTCTGAAAATGCTGCCCAACGTTTGATTGACATTTACTCTGGAGTAAACAGATTACACTTTTGTGGCAGGAACGCCACAGAGGTGACGTGGTTTTCTCAGTTTATCATATCAGGAGGCATATGTTGGTTTGTTTCATAAATGGTGATAACAATCACTTTGTTAAGGGGATGTTCATCGTGGAATTACTAGGTTTCCCTTTGTAATTAATAAGTGCAGATACTTTAGACTAAGTAAACATTCTGTGCCTCATCAAATTTTTATCCAATAGTTTCAGCATCTATTGATGACTCTTGCCTAAATCAATCATTATGGCGACGGATGCCAAATGAGAAGGGCTGTGAGGCTCCATGGAAGGGGTATTCCAGTATCTCTGGGGGACCTGATGGCTTAATTTTTGACTTGGGAAGTAAAGCAGTACCTACTTTTACTACAATCTATAGAAAGTAAAGATCAACACAATTGTCTAATGGGGACTAGATAGAACATAGAATCCATTTTCTGTGCATCGATAAGTCTCATCGGAAGGGTGAGGTTTTTATTGCTATCAAAAAGGCCTTAGGTTTAGAAAATTTGACACACAGGGTACTAGATATTTTCCTTTTAAGACAAATTAACTTCCAGTTTAAAAAATGGAATGGCTATATCTTTCTAAGTAATTGTTCTGTTCTTATGTAAAGACATTTTGAATTATGTAACCAACCAAGTTTTTCCTTTTGACAACACCTACTAGAAAACATATAGCCTAAACGGTGTTCAATTAACCACAGTACATCTTCTAAGTTTGTGTTTTCAGTTTCATTTCTGGACCGTATAATGATTCCAGCTAGTATTTTTTTCTCCTTTTGCTCTAATTTCTTATATATGCATCTTATTTTAGTAGGTATTTTTGTAGCTAAATTGAAATTTTGTGGATTAAAATAGGCATACAAATTAATTAATTAAATAGTCTAGGCTTGTTTCATCCATTACTCTGTCTCAAATCTCAAGAATCAAATTTCTTATTAATGAGGATATCTCATTTTGTTCCATTTGACAAGTTGGAGGATGGAGATGGTGAAAGAGTTCGTGACAAACTTTAAGTCAGAGCCATCAGTTAATTCAGCGACTATGCTTTCCAGAGCCCTAAAGTAATGAGATTGGTTATTTATTGTCACATGGAATGGGTCCTTGGTATACGTGAAAGAGCACTGACCCAGGCATAAAAGGCCCATCCAGGGTATGGCTCTACTTCCGCCATAGAATAGCTGTGCGACCTTGAATACATCAATTCCTTTCTCTGAGCTTCAGCATCCTTGTCAAAAACTGAGACTCGAAGCACCTGAACTGCATGTCCTGCCAAATTGTTGTAAAACCCAACAGAAAGATGCTTCAACGGCAGCAAGATCCAAGGATTCCTCATCTTACCATCTGGTAAGATAATGGGACAATAAACAAGTCAACAAATACACACGTGCATTAATTTCAGGCCATAGTAAAGGCCATGAAAACAAATAGAGTACGAGATTCCAGAATGAAGGAGGGGAGGGTGATTTGAGATCGGATGGCCAACAGAGGTCTCTGTGAGGAGTGGACATTTAATGGGAGCTCCAAATAGTGAGAAGCAGAAAGCTATGCAGAGATGGCAAGGGCATCTGAAGCTGAGATAAAACCCCAAAGGCTGGAAGCAACGTGGTGTGCCCAAGTAAGTGCAGGAGGTCAGTGTGGCTGCAGGGTGCTGGCACGAGGCTGGAAGGACAGGGAGGCACAATCTCTGTGACCCAATTTCTCTAAAGTCTTAGCACTAAAAACACAGGCTCTTCAAGTTCAAGTTCACAAACCTGGGCACATCTCCTGGGCCTGCCTCTTCCCATCATGGTGGAGGTACTTCACCTCTCTGTCCCACAGCTTTCTCGTACATAAAGAATTAATAATAGCAGCCACTTGACCAAATTGTGTGAGAATTGAGTGGGGTCATGGCTGATTAGCACTGTGCTTGGTACAGGTGAGCTCTCAAGAAGGATTAGCTACTACTTGCCCATCCACTCTGACTTCTCCATCAATTGAATATCCATGGCCCCCACAGAATAAACCACACAATTCAGGGTTCAAGGATATCACATAAAACTGTCTGTTCCAATAAGAAGGCAACACCTCAAGGATAGAGAACCTGCCTTCTTCAGCTCCACAGCACCTAGCACAGAGCTGCACACAGTAGGTGCCCAATAAGGTATCTCACCTGAGTAAATATTTGTGAAAGTGGTCCGTGACAGTAGAAACAAGCCAGCCATAAAATGCAGGCAGTCATTTGTGCTCCCCTAGGCCCAGCTCCATACAAAATTCACCACGGGCACAATTTGTTTTTAAACTCAGCTATGTGAAATGTTTTTAGATCATCCTAACATATTCGGAGGCATGCCTACCTTAAGTAATGTGTTGTCTCAGGAGTGAGTTCCTGGTCTGCCATAATAGCTGATTTTTATCAACAATTAGGAAAGGAGGCATTTGTGTGATTACTCGCCCAATTTCTGAACAAATGGCTCCTCAGCCAACCATTGCAAACACCTCCCACCACCACCAGCATCTCCAAGTTCAGACTTCTCATTCTGATCATGCTACGAATGTAATCAAGTCTCTCCATGGAGACAAGTTAATTATCTCCTCAGGCTATGAACAAACACATGAGTTTGGTCTCTGACCATGTCGCCTAATGAGAGGACACCCCAGTGGAGCTGGAGGGCTTGTCAGCTGCCACCCCAGGGCATGATGGCATCTGGGAGCCGTGGTCCAAGATGATCTGGCCTTTATCCCCCAGGCTCCGCATGGCACCTGCTCCTGGAGATGCAGCTCAGGACAGGGAACGTGGCTCCCCACCTCCTCTGGCCAGCCCGGCTGTGCCCCGGTGGCGGGGGCCGGGCTCCTGGCACTCAGCTGGTGCTCCCTGCAGCCCAGCACACCTCCCAGCACAGGATGTCCCTCTGGAAAGCTGATGCAGCTCCTCTGAGCCTCCCCAGATAGATAAGGGAGGAAATCAGCTTTTCTGTCCTCCATCACCAGGCTGCCAGGGACAGCAGGACCCAAAGACTCAAACATAAATCACCTGCCTATCTCCATGTTTTAAGCTTCAGCTTTAATCCAGCTCAGAGTGGGATTAGCTGCCTCAGAGACTGCTAATTGCCAGATGGCTGCTGATAGCCAACCGCGGAAACGTGTGTGTCAGAGCCTGCCATGGAGCCTTAGAAAGTCGGAACTGGGAAGGCTCGTAGCCAAGTCGGCCAAGCCTTCATTTCTTCATCATAACAATGAGGGCACAGGCAGGCAGCTAGCTCGTGGGTCCACAGTGAGCTAACAGCAGGGGCCTGGCATCTTTCTGTGGGTTTCATTTGATTCGAGAGGAGAAAGATAGAAGAGCACTGAGAGAGCAATACCTCCCTAGCTGATTATGCCCTGCCGCCCCCAGAGAGGGGCAGCGGCAAGAGGAAGCAAAGTGAATTTATGGAAGACCTCCGATATTCTGTCAGCTGTTTTCATGTGTGACCCCTGTGTCCTGACCCCAGCTCTGACTGACCCCACGTGTGACCTTGGGTAAACACTTCCCCTCAGGGGGAATCTTCGTGTGCAAGTTGAGAAGGGAAGACTGGACGCCCTCTAAGACAATGGTCTCATTCTCTCCTGGCACCAGAATCCCCTGGAGGACTTGCTAGAATACAGCCCACCCTCAGTGGGAGTAGAATGCAGCCTGGGAATGTGCATATCAGACACATCCCAGGTGATGCTGGTGATGCTCGTCTATGGATCACACCCAAATGGGATCACATTGCTCTAACCTGCAGCCACCAACTTGAATGTTAAATAGCATGAGTCCACGAACAAGAAACACACACACACACACACACACACACACACACACACACACACACTCACACATTCTTTTTTTAAAAGAGTAAAACAACAACCCCAAACTAGTAAATCAATTCCAATGGATTGACGCCTACAGGTTTTCTTAAACTCTTGAAAATAACATGAGCGTTAACGTGTTGAAGCCAAATCTAAACTCAAGTTTCCGTCATGTGGCTCAAGTCCTTTCCTTGGAGAAAAATCTAGTGGTATCTTACACCCAGGGAGCCTACCAGCCTGAAGGGAAGGAGTTCATTAATGCAGTCACACTCAGATAGAGACCTGAATGGCATCCTGGGGAAGCATTGGAATGCCTCTGGCATCTGGTACATCCAGATATTTGCTATGTCCCCTGTGAGGACTCTCACCAGCAGGGGTACCACTGGGATGGAGACAATGCAGGAGTGCTCCCTATCACTTCTGCAATGTGTCCAGAGGTCCACACCCCTGAAGACCCCATCCCGAGCACTGCCAACCTCCCAGGACATCTGCAGATTGTTTCCAGGAAACTTCTCAAATATACATCAACCCAAAGAAAGGTGAGAGACAATATTGAAAAGCCTAGAAGAATACCTGGAATGCTCCTAGAACAGTGTTTGACTCTTGACAAACTATACTCATGAGCCAAACATCTAAGATCAAAGCCACATTGGAAAGGTCTTCTGGATCATATAGAACAACAACAAAAATACATGGGAAGGAAGGAAACTGAGGGCAAGGAATTCAGAGAACTTCCACAGGGCTCTGCCTCTCAGGTAAGATGTGTGATGGCTGAAATCTAGGAAAGGCTGGCATTGGTGTCACTTTTAGCTTCTGGTCCTACGGGCAGGTCCACCATCATTGCAGACAAAGCAAGTAATATGGCCAGGATGAGAGATAAGATGAAAGAAAGAAGAAACCTCCTTTTCCAAGTTCCCATGAAGCACTTGAAGAAGAACTTAACCTAAGGCTGGAGCCAAGGTCTCTCACCCAGAATGCCATCTAACCATTCTCTCTCCAGCCCTTTTCCCTTCTAGCTTTCTAATGGAAACACTGAAAACATTTACACTAAAAATTAATTCTATATAATTGTTATAAGTGTGGTCACAAAACAAAAGGAAAATGTCATAGATAAGCCTTCTGGTAGAATATGCATAATGTAAAAATTCAATTTAAAAATAAGAAATTCAGTAAAATGTGGCAATTTATTAACATACTGCCCACAATGGGGACAGAGGGTCAAGTGCAGGAGGAATAAAGAGGTGAAGGGGAGAGGTAGAAATGCGTGTGTTTCTTCATCTGAGATAGCAGAGAGCTAGTGAGTACTTGGCATTGATAATAAGTGATATACAAGCTAAAATATTTTTTATTTAATGTAATCATTACTAGAATTTGAAAGGGTTTATATTGCACAGAAATTACCAAAAAGGAAATCAGAAAACAGAGCACACAGAAGAAAGAAAACAGAAAAATCACCACTCTCCCAAAAAAAGGAGGCATAAACAAAAGAAAATAGAAAAAGAAGATAGCAGATTAAGACAAAGGGTGCTTTCCTAAAAGACAAACTAAACAGAAACACCCACTGTGCTTTTGATGGCTGTGCAGAGCCTCTCTCTCTCTCTCTCTCTCTCTCTCTCTCTCTCTCTCTCTCTCTCTCTTCCCCCCCCCCTCTTTCTCTCTAGTTGCTGCCATTCTCCACCTTCCCCTTCACTCCCACTTCCTCATCCAGGAGGGTGGCACTCATGGCTTTTTCCCCGATTCTGAGTCTGTCTGTTGTTCTGGATGAATCCAGGACCCTGATCTAACACCTTGGCCTCATGGGCCATTTGTTTCTTCATCTCAAGCTCTTCATCTTCATTGATTTCTCTCCACTTCAGCCACCCAAAGCCTTTCTCATTCATTGGACCCTGTCATCCCCAAGAATACCCCACCTCCAAGAGCAACTAAATCAATCACTGCTTATCACAGCTCTTGACATTTCTGCTATAAAAGGAGAGGGCAGATTTAAGGAAGGCTTTGGCTTCCTCTGGTTTTAATAGAAGAGAATGAGATTTGGTTTGGTTTGGTTTTTGAAAAACGCCAATGAAGAAAGTTACAATCAGAGGAAGAGGATGAACAAACAGGAAAGAAGAAGTAAATTGATACTGGCAAATTTTGAAGATGGCAGTTTTGAAATTTTGAGGGAGAGGCGGGGTCAAGAGAGGATGGAGACACAGGCCTTAGAGTTAATCAAGCCTGCAATGTATGAACTCTACACCAGCTTACAGAATGAGACCAAAGCAGCGCCCAGACAGTTTCTGAGACTCAGTTGCATTGCTTCAAAAGCAATGAAATAGAGAAACTAAGCATCTGCCTCAAGAAGTCAGAAAAAAAAATAATAAAACAGCAGCATATGAAAATCTTTCATAAAAAAGTAAGAAAGATAATATTGTAAATTAATACTTTTTAGAAAGAACTCTGCAGAAATAATCCCAAGGGTTGACTTTTTAAAGAAACAGAAAAATTAAGGAAAAAAAAAACATTAGAAATAAAAAGACGACTTAACCACAAATATGAAGTTTACTTTTTAAAAACTGAATGAGTACTATTTCAACCCTGCCAGTAAATTTGAAAATCACTAGGAAAAGATTTTCACCAAAGTTGATAGATCAATAATAGACAAACCTGAAACAGTTCAACAAACCATATACATATACACATATACACATATGTGTGTATACAAATTTATCTATAATTTTAACTATATATAACTATGTTTAATTATATATTATTTTTAAAATTATATAATATATACAGAGGGTACTAAAAATGTATACGCATTTTAAGAAAGAAAAAAACTGTATTAAAATTGTACTACTCGATATATACCGATAACAAAAGATGAATAAAAGTCACATTTGACTTCTGCAATTACAAGAGGTGCCCAAAGTGGTTACCATCAGCATAATTTTAGTATGGTTTTTGCCTTTCTTAAAATGTGTATACATTTTTTGGCACCCTATGTGGGGATATGATATTAGCAAGATATACCCAGGTGAAACTTTCATGTTATCAGCAGAAAGATAATCTCAGTAGTACCCAGACCCATATCCCTTATTTACCTTCCTAAAATACCAAATGCTCTGCAAACCCAGTTGTTTTCATAAAACAGTTGAAGACAAAACCTGACTGGAACTCATTTAAAAGTAAAAATTGACCTGAATTTATATATATATATATATATATATATATATATATATATATATATATATATATATATATATATATATATATATGGTTACCATTCCAATTATTGCTTTCATGCCATGGTGTAAAATAGTAACACGTTTTATTTTTCACTGCTGCCCCATATCCCTCTGGGTCAGGTGTGTGACATACAGTATATGTCCTTTATTACCTTTCTAAAAATCCAAAGTCCTGAATTCTGAAACACATTGGGTCCCAAGGGTTTTTTAGAACAGGCCTTGTGGGCCTGTATAAACTGTTACAGAACCTTGAATTATTTAAATTAAAGTTTAAAATTTTCTCAACTATTTAAAAAAGCTAGTTAACCCTGGTCTAAAATTTAGCAAAAGAGTTCACTCAACAAGAGAATGGCAGTCTGATTTCATTTGACTATAGAGGCAAAATAAAATTAAATCAACAATATTTTTCATTTGTTTCAACTTGGTGATAAAAATATGGTCATTGATATGAGCTAATGTGCCCCTCCCCTGACTCACATGTTGAACTCCTAATCCCCAGCACCTCAGAATGTGACTGTATTTGGAGAGAGGCTCTTTAAAGAAGTGATTAAGTTAAATCAAGGTTGCAAGGATGGGCCCTGATCTGATAGGACCAGTGTCCTTATAGGATGAGGAAATATGGACACAGGCATAAGAGAGAAAAGACAGTGAGAACACAGGAAGGAAGCAGCTATCTATGAGACAAGGAGAGAGGCCTCAGAAGAAATTCATTCTGCCCACACCTCGATCTTGGACTTCTAAGCCACCAAAACTGTGAGAAAATAAATTTCTGTTGCTTAATCCACCCAGTCTGTTGTGCTTTATCTTGGTGGCCCTAGAAAACTGATAGTCACATTTTAATAGTCGAGTTTAAATAACTACTAGTACTCAACTCCCCATGATAAAGCCATCTCTTTTCCTTCCCTCTGGGTACCATTTTCATAAAAATTCCAAGAATCTTAAGGACATTTACTCTATGTAAATACAATAGCACTAGATTTGTAAAAAAAAAAAAAAAAAAAAGCTAGAAAACCTGATCCGTCCACCAGAGGGCCAGGTGTCTTGTTGCTATTATTCATGGAGCACACATGGTATTTGTTGAAAGCATGTGACCCAGGGACAGGGTTTATCCTTGCCCATGGATCAAAGCTTTTCACTGGTCCAGACACCAGCATGGTGAACCATGCTCCTATAGGCCACTGTCACAAGTCTCAGGGTCCTTGAGACACACACCACCCAGGCTATTCCTTTGGAAGTTCTCAGAATGCAGAGAAAGAAGAGGACCTCGCTGTCTGCAAGGATCACGCCTGTATGTGGTGGCTCCACAGCCTTCAATGCCTGAGCTCCCAGAGCTGCCATTTCCTTGCACAGCACTTTCCTCACATACTTGGCCATTTTTCCTAAGGCACTGGCACCGTGCCAAGATGACCGAGTCTAGGAGGTTCCAGACTCAACCACAGACTCTGCCTTGACATCCTGCCCCACACGCTCAGCTTCTTGACCCTACGGAGAAAAATCAGCTCTTCCCTCTCTCGGTCTAAAGCCTGCCCGTGCCTGCCTAGCTTTACTCACATTATTTTCATGGGAAAACCTGACCTTGTGAAATGAAATGTGACCTGGGGAAATGAAACAAAAGCAAATTGAATCATGTAACATAGAAGAGCAGTGCCCCATAACTAAGTAAAGGTTATTCCAGGAATGCAAAGATAGTTAACTATGTGAGAAAAACCTTAAAACATCATGTCACTAAGTCAGAGGAGAAAAAAACAACATATCTTCTTAAAGGAGGAGGAGGTGACTTCAATAGCATTTATAATTTATAACAATAACCACCACAACCAAAATATTTCATAAACTAGGAATAGAAGATTGCTCCTTGACATGATAAAAATATTAAAACCTGTCCAGGCAAAATGTCAATGATTGCTATTTAAAATTAAGTGGTGTTGCCACTTTCAGAAAACAATGCACCAGCCTACTTGCAATCATGGTCATTATTTATAGCATTCTAGAAATTCTAGACCTGTGCTGTCCAAAAAATGACAACCACATGTGCCTACTGAGCATTTGAAATGGGGCTCATCTGAGTTGAGATGTGCTGTAAGTGTGAAATGTACACAAAATTTTAAAGACCTGGTATTTCTTCTAATGTAAAAAATTTATAATTTTTTACTGATTTAGGTTAAAATTATATTCCAGATATTCAATAACAATACATTATTAAACTTCACCTTTTTTTTTACTGTCTTTTACCATCACTACCAGAAAAGTTTAAATTACATATGTGACTGGCATTATATATCTATGAGACAGTGGAACAAGGTAAAAGAAAAGAAAAAACCTTTAACCACAAGAAATAAGAAAGTGTAGTTATGACTGTTTGAGAATAAGATGACTGTTTAAATGAGAAGCTATTAGACATTTAGAAAAATAATTATTTAGAAATCAGCAACTACTTTCTATGACAGTATTTTCCAGTTAGAAAATATAATGGAAAAGTAAATCACAAATGTCCATAAAATGTATCATATTCTCAGCTATAAATTATACATAAAATGGACGACATTTTTAGAAATAAATACTTTTAAATGGCTTTAGTTTCTCCTTTGCCCACAGTTTAGAAAGAACCGGAGCTGTTCTCTGAGTAGAACACAGGTCTGCACCCAGATGTGTCTTCCACCCACCACCGTGCAAGTGACTGCACTCACCAGGTTAACAATTTTAGTGGCTGTGGAGGACCGCATGTCCAGTTCCATCAACAATAGTAGAACTCGAAGCATACAAGTTGAGTAATGACCTCGTTTCTAGCTCCATCTTACGCTTCCTATTCTGATGTTTCTTTGCTTAATTATCCAAGCATTGCATTGCAAAGCTTGATACATCAGCTATAATTACACTCTGACGTCACGGTTTGCCTTTTTTCCTATCCCTTTAACTTTTTTATGTAGGGCTAGTTCTTCCCCTTCTCCCAGATGACAATTCTCAGTCATCTTGTGTCTCTTTTTTAGAGACAAGCACAATTTCTGTTTCTGCACTTCTGCCGTTTCATCTGAACAGACACCTCCTTGTCATCATAGGCATTTGAGAATGCAACTCTTACTTTTCATCCTGGCAAATATTGCAGACTGAGGGGTGTTTTAACCTATGATTCATCAAGGGCAGAAGTATCTAACTGCTTAGTAAGGATGTAAAGAACATTCCTTACTAAATAAACCTTTTGTAACTTTATTTGGATGTTAACTTTCATGCCATTTAATATGGAAGGGAATTGGGCTTAATAGCCCAGAATTAATAGCCTGGAAAGGCAAGGCAGGAAGTCATGTATCCTTGGCAAAAGTCCTCCTCCCTTCTCCTATGTTCAGAGAAAACCTGAGAGTCTCTGCGAGTCCCCAGGACCCGGTGTCTTTGCAACTTGTCTTGTCTATTATCCTGGTCTGCAGCTTGAGACTTCCTTCCCACTCAATGAAAGACTGTCTTTGGCCCTTGAGATAAGAACAATGACCCCGCAGAAGCCCAAGGGCCAATTTACAAAGGCCCGGGAATTGTGGAGCCTTGCAGTATCTCTCCACTCCAGCATGACATCAGGAATCTGATCTGAGAACCATTTCTTCCGAGCAAGGGCCCAAGGACCTGTCGCCTGTGGGGGAGGCCTGAGGATCAAGGCTAACATTGAGGCGTGCCATTTCTTAATGCAAAAAGCAGTGGGGAAGGATCCAATTTGGAAAATGAGAAGTTGGGTTTGGGACATTTCTTATTTTGAGGTGGAATTACCAAGTAAAGATATATTAGTAAGCGTTCAGATCCGAAATTCAGGAAAGATATCTGGCCTATAGGCACAGATGTTAACAACCATAAACCTAAATCCAGAGGCATTTGTTATTTCTCTCCAGCAAATCCCCTAGTTTTTCATTTTCAAGAGCACACAAAGGACACATTTCAGATGACATACAGGAGGATTCAGTGTAACAGCATCGAACCTCTTTCACAATGCAGGTGGCTATGAACTCCCTAGTGTCATGTATCCATTTTCAACTACTGCATAATAAATAATCACAAATTTAGTGATTTTAAGCAATGCACATTTATTATCTTACAGTTTCTGTGGGCTGGGAGTCTGGGGACAACTTAGCTGGGTCTCTACTCAGGGTCTCTTAAGGCTGCAATTGAGGTTTTAGCCAGGCTGTGTCCTCATCTGGAAGCTTGACTGGGGAAGAAATTGATTCCAAGCTCACTCAGCTTATTGGTGGAATTTATTTCCTTGTGGTGGTAGGACTGAGGGCTCCAGTGTCTGGCTGGCTAAGGGCTGAAGCCACCACCCTCAGCAACTACAGACCATCCACCATTTATAGAGGCCATATGGGCTTTCTGCTTATTTCATCAAGACAGCAAGAAGAGTTTCTAATGTGAATCTGCTAGCAAGACAGAGTCTCATATAATGCAATGTAATCACAGGAGTGAATTGTACCATGTTCAGTTGGTTAGAAGCAAGCCAGGCCCCACCTGCACTCAAGCAGAAGGTATCATCCAGGATATGAACAGGAGATACAGATCATGGAGGGTCTCCTCAGAGTCTGTCTGCCACATAGTGTGTGAATAGGAGCGTCATGGACACATAGTTGAAAAGTCATCCCCAAGGGGCAAACATACAACTGTGTGAGGCAACAAGAACAGCACCACATATGCTGCCGTGGCCAGCCAGATACATGATGCAAAAGGCCACAAATTTGGCAGTACAATGAGCAAAATAAGCTTCCCAAGTGCACATATTACCCCCCTAATTTAGTGGTGTTACTTATTCAATAAATTCATTCGCATAACTCTGTTGTATTTATAGTCTGTATATATAATCATGTATTTTAGAGGTATTGAGGGTGAGATGGGCAAGCAAATAAGCTAGCCTGGTGATAACCCTCAAAATGCATCACCTGGGATATTTTTGGGATATTTGTTTGGCATATGGATATAAACATTGAATGGGTGACACTGACCATAGACAGTGATTGTTCAAAGAATATTTAGGTTGATTGCTTTTCCCACCAGGAAAAATAAAGTCAATGAGATTCTAGAAAGAGGAGAGATTTGAAGACTTCCACAATGTGATCATCCAAAACCAACATGAAATATCAGATATATGCTAGGTGCTAAAAATAGGATCACATATATCTTATTCATCAACGGCCTCCACACAAAGCTGTTTACCTGCTGAACACATGAATCTTTGGCCTTGGTTGTTGCTCCTGCGGCCTAACGAGCCTCCCATCCCAGCGCCTGCCCTGGAAAGCTTAAGGAGATGCTCGGAAGCTGTCAACACAAGAAAGTTCTGGGGTTTCATCTCAGTCTTTTCTCCACCAGAGGCATGGCCGTGACACTGCCATCTGCTCAGCAATATGGCACCCCAGGCACAGGGACACTGGGTACAAGGCCATTTCCTCTTGACACCTCAGAATTCATCTCTCCTCTCAAACAATAGGAACAGACCTGCCCAATTTCTCGGGGACCCAGCTAGCATGGCTGCAAATAGTCATTCTCAGTAACTCTGAGTCTTCAAGTCCATTGGTTAGTGATGGACCCCAGTCTGCTTGAGCAAGTACTTCTGCAAAGCCGGGTGCCAGAAGGTAGCTCATGGTGAGGAGGGACTCTTGCTTCATCACAAACTAGCTGAGGATGTTCCAGTTTCTGTTTGTCCAAAGAAACACACACACAGGGAAATATGGCTCTTCCCTAAGGGCAGATTCTCTACCCTGCCTCTTCCTTCTCTGCCCTGTCTCAGACAAAGGGGACAGGAGCTACAAGGGAAAATAGTCAAGCCAGCCAGGGTAAGAGAGGTGCTACCTGGAGAACAGATGGATAAAGATTTAATTTCAGGTTTTGAAGTTGGACCCTTCGGACGTTCCTGGTCATTTTGCTTAGCTTGGTCGTTTGTGTTCTGAATGCAGGGGTGTTTGGGAAGCATGATGCCATTTAGCAAAGAAGAAAGGATGAGACTTTTGAAAAGACAGCCCCAGGTCTAAACACCAGCTTCTCCACTTTATTCTCTGCCCACCTTTCAACAGAGCACTCTAATCCTCTTAAATCTATTTCCTCAACTGCTGAGAAGGAAACACTTAAACAGTACTTAAGCTCACAGGGTTATTGCAATGGGAACATGTGGGGAATCAGCCTAGCACAGAAGCATCCTACACTGTGTCGACAGCAATGCTGATGCCAGCCGTCGGTCCATCACACCCACTTTGACACTGCATGCCTGGAAACTAAAGCCCCTGGTGGGAAGGGACTTGGCCAAGTTCTCTCTGCCAGAAAGACCCCCCAGGGTGGAGGGTTATTGCCTCCTGCCAGTACCTGCCAGGCTGGGGAGATACAGGTGGAAAGTAAAAATTCACAGCCTTGCCTGGGGCTGAGAGCCTCACTGTCGGGGATAGGGCTGAGAGCAGACACAGGCCTGGCAGGGTCTGGAGCTTTACTCTGACACCCTGACGAGAGCCCCCCCCCCACCCACCCAGCCAATAATGGCTTCAATCTGACCCCCAGACACCCGTAGTCTGTGTGACGCCAGCTGTCCCCTGCCACTGGGCATCACAGTGGCCCATCATCCCAGGCTCTCGGACTCCTACCTCATGCTCGGAAGGAAAGAGATGGTGGCAGGGCTGGCCGGGTGGCAGCTTCAGCGGCTCCCATGCGCTGGGACAGCTGCGTCGGTCCTGGGGCAGCTCCATCTCTGCATCAGGCAGCTCCATGGACATATTTGTTTACTCCATTCGCCGAGATGCAGTTTGCATAATATTGAATCTGGAAAGGACGCTGCACCCACTGACAGGAGTTTTCCCAGCTGGAAAAAAAAAAAAGGAAAGAAAATAACGAGCTTTACATTTTTTACATGTGAGGGTAAAAATGAAGATGCCAACACCATGTGCCAGACTTTCTGCTGGATGGTTCACGGTATGGGGGAGGCCACGTCTGCGGTCAGGCCACGCTCCCAGATCCAAAGTATTGTTGGATGGCTTTCTCATCAACACTGTTGGCAGCTCCGGGGACAGCTCTTTTGGTAAAAAGGATGCGCTGGAATGAAACATGGGCCTACAGCCAAGACACATTTCTTCCTATAAAACAGAAAACATGCACGTGTCAGGATGGAGGGAGCCAAGCCTCTCTAAGGATGGAGGCACCCTGCGCCTTCGCATCCCCAGAGAACGGGAAGAATGAGACAGAGCTGGGTTTCACCTGGGATGCCCAGTCGGGAGCAGAGCTGAGAACATAAACCAGTTTCCGCATTCCTTGTCGGGCTTTCAACCAGGTGCCTTTGGCCAGCTTGCTGACATTCTCAGGTGATATTCTCTAAATGCCTAGCTCAGACATAAGGTACAATGAGGCACCTCCAAGTTTGCAGAAGCAAAGACACAAAGTACAAAGCTGGGGTGAATAGAAGGAGGCCCTCCAGGGGGTGTTCTTCACAGATCCCTGTCAGCCTCCAGGGAGGGCTCTGGTGAGCTGCACAAAAGCGCTGCTTGTCCAAACATCAGTCCACACATGCCACGATCCCCCGACCCTCCTACTCAGCTTGTGGTCCTCAGAGCAGCAGCACTGGCATCACCTGGGAGTTGCTTAGAAATGCAGAATCTCAGGCCCCTCCCCAAACCTGCTGACCGGGAATCTGCATATTTACAAGATGCCCAGGTGAGTCTTAGGCACGTTGAAAGTTTGAAAGGCACTGTGCCAGGGGCTTTTAGAACTTCCTCATAATAGTGTGTCTCCTTCAAGGTCCTGACAGCTGAGAAGGATGGAAAGCCAGTGAAGCATAAAGTGACAGAGCCTTTGCATCCGGCAGCACCTCACACAACCTGGGTTTGGGTACAATGTACTTTGCACGTTACACCTGCTGCCTCCAGCACTCACTGCAGCTGTCCCAGCCATTCACGCTTCACAGTGAGGAAGCACCTGCCCACACTCACACCCCACCCTATAACCTTCCCAGAAGAGGAACAACCGGGAGCTCAACTCTAGGATCATTCAAGACCTCAAATGTGAATTAAAAATCTGATCTGGGGTTTTATTTCTTATCCTTCAGCCAGAGTTCGGCTTTACCTGCTCTAGGGACAAGGGATTCACATCCCATGCAGTCTAAAGTTTGAAATTAAAGGTACTTGTGTCCCTTGGGTGGACATGGGCTCCACAGGCGGCCCTGCAGGAGCACACCCCCCCACACACACCAGGATAGAGCCCCGCCCAGCATGGAGCCCCGCCCAGCATGGAGCCCCGCTCTATCTCATCATTGGGACCTTTCGATGCTGTTACTCCTGTCTGTTCACTGAATCTGGAGAGCTGTGAGCTCATTCCTGGGCACATCACCAAGCTCTGCAGATGACTTACTTAGTGTCGAACTCTCATCAGGGGCCACGGAGCCCTGCACACCAGCAAGCCTCACAGCCCAGTCCCCAGTGACCCGTAAGCACAAGTGCACGCCCACATGCTGCTCTGAGAGAAGCAGGGGGCGCCATTCCCTCCTTGTTGGGGCCTGCAGGACCTGGGCCATAAATATGATGAGCGTCTCACTTTGTGTGGAGGGTGTGGTACCTGGAAATGTCCGCTCTGCTGCTTAGCTGGTGCTTGGTGCTTATGCTTTGTAAGAACAACGGGAATAGAATTGTGTTTACTACAGACATGCTATAGATGAGTGCATTAGAGAGTTTTTGTTTGGCATCGTACGCACAGATTGTAAATTGCAGTTTTGGCCCATCGCATCCATTTATCATTCATCATGCCTGGAAACAAAAGCCCAGGGTGAGAAGGGAACTCGGCCAAGTTCACTGTCCAAGTTCTGCTTTGTTTTGAAGGGCTGCAGCAGTCGTAGGGTTACAGCTGTTTAAAAATGTTTTTCAGATTACAATTACTATAGCAGATTACATAGTATGAAAGCATGTGGCCTTGGTACCATTTTTCCATGTGTCAAGGCAGACCCAAAATGATTTCCTGAGGAGAATCTTGGCCTTACCCACAGGCACATCCTGGCTTATCTCCAAAAGAAGATATGAGAGCTTTCTATTCAGGCAGGAATTCTTGTAAGGTGACACAATTTTGACAAGAGTGTGTTAATCTTACTCCCACCTTTGGTGACTGTTAAACATAAGGCTCTATACCTACCCACTTCCCTACAGCCGAGAATATTTGCACTCCTAATAGTTGTCGGGAAATATAACCTTGAACTTGGTGCCACTCAAACCTTTCAATTTTTCTTGGTTAAGAGGTATTGTGTTTAGAGAGTATTTCCCCAGGGGGACTTGTAGTAGTTAAAATAATGCTAGCTCCTATAACGCACAAACCCGGAATTCTCAGCGGCTTGAGAATAGAATTTGGTTCTTCATGCATATCACAGTTCAGTGAAGGTTTTCTGGCTGGGCATTCTTCCACCGGGACTTCAGTAGCTCAGATTTTTTCCCTCCTGTGACTCCATCCTGCTCTCGGTCTCTATAGCCTTCTCCTTTCAGCCAGCAGATGGGCAAAGGGATCTTGGAGACGATGCATTCACTTTCTAATCACTTCAGCTCAGAAGTAACATGCTTCACTTCTGCTCATTCCGTGTTGAGGCCACACCTGGCTACAAAGGAGGCTGGGAACATGACCCATGGGCCCAGAAAGGTAGGAAACTGACTTTGGCGAGCTCCCTGGAGTCCCTGCCATGGAAATGCATTGCTCAGAATCACTTAAACTTACTCAGATTGAGCCAGTTTATCCAAGAGCTGGGTGTCTGGCGAGCCTCAGGTGGGCTCCTGCAGAATAGCTTCAGTAGAACAGCAAGGAGGTGACTGCAGCCTCCACGGAGACAAGAAAGGAACAGTGGGTGAGTGGGAGGGCAGGATTTCATACCGATGTGGGCACGGTGCTGCTGAAGGTGGCATCTGGGTCCTGAGGATGTTTCTTCCAAGGAGGAATCCAGGAAGAACAGCACTGAGGATGTGACAGCGTCTTGTCTTCATCGGTATGTCTCCCACCATGCTCGTCCTTGCATCACGGTATGACTTTGAGCCAACTCAGCATCTGATTCTTATTGGGTTGTGCTGTGACTCACATCCCTCCATGCCTCCCTCTTCGCCTTGGCTGGTGGGAAGCTTGGGCTCAGATCAACACGGCCCATCTCTAGCAAACATGGGAGGCATTAAGTGATGTGTATTTTGAACTAGCCTCATACCCGGTTCCATTCATCTCTCCTATTCTTACTTCTCTGCCTTGTTTTTTGAAGTTTTTTACATCATCTTGTGATATATAATCCAACTATAAATGTTAACGGCATCTAGTCCACTTAAGGAATACAATGGGATGCAAGCAGATACATGAATAACAGAATCATCAACAGAAAAATAAGAGCAGCACTGGAGAATCCAGAGGGAGAAACACAGGAGAAAACAGAGAAAGCTGGAGACATTGCCTTTTTTCCTCAACTTCTTGCCATGGCCTTGGTCTCACGGATGGGGCTGCTTCACCCATGGGGTCTCTCGATAAACAAACCTTTTCCCTGGGCTCTGAGCACCCACTGCACACTCAGGGTGGCAGAAGATACCTTCCCAGTTCTCAGGACACCCACGAACTCCAGGAGGAGCCTTCTCAAGTTTCTCAAGGAGATGGTAGTCTTCAGGTTGCTTTGTTTTTTTCTTTTTTTTGGAAAGTAGTCCTAGTGTCAGTGGTGTATTTCCCATTGGGCTGCCTCCTGTATCCTTACATCACAGCATGCCTTTGCAACCAGACCCATCTCCAAGGCCTTGCTGAGTTCCATGGGCAGATCATCCAAGGGGCAGCACAGCTCATGGTGAAGAACAGACTTAGGGAAGCGCTACTCAATATGGTAGCCACGTGCCACATGTGGCCACCAAACACTTGCAATGAGGCGAGTCTGAATTACAATGTGCTGTACGTGTAAAACACACACTGGATTTTGAAGACAGTAGGAAAAAAAGAATGTCAAATATCGCATTAATGATTTTTAAGATTGAACAGGATTGTCACCTAATCTCTTACCACCAAGTTCCGAGATGCACTCTTGGTTACTTGTATTTGGCCCAGTGCCCTGGAAGAGCTTGGATTCAGGTTAAAAGGGAGAAATTGGGGATTCTATTTCTCTGCCTGCAAGTTTCAGCTCCCTGTCTGATGCACTGAGATTCATCCTGGAGAACAAAGACTGCAAAATATCATTCACCTGTATTGTGTAGTCTTTGTTTTCAAACACACACACACACACACACACACACACACACACACACACACACACAATTAACTTACAGGGAAAAGTCATTTTGAGGTTTTCCTTTAGTAAAATTAAATCTTACCTGGATCAACTTATCTTCTTCAAGCAGAGAAGTTCAATTGCCCACCCCTCTGAACAGCAACTAGGAAAGAAAATATTTTCCTGTTCAGAGGTTATTTCAGTCATCACAGGTACTAAGCAGATGGCAAATGGACAAGCAGCCTATGGGTATCTGCACATGAAGCCTGAGTCTGTTGCTTGAAAGGACCTGGGAGGGGCTGTTTGGGAAGTGAGTGACCAATGGGTGAAAGCATATACATGATGATGCTGAAGCCTGGCTCCCGAGGAACAGGGAAGAGAAAGAACTCCAACTACATGAGCAGGTATCTGAGCATCGATATGCCTGCAGCCCCAATATATGTCCTTTATAGTGATGAGCTAGGGAGAGCCCCTTCCACCCTGCAGCCCAAAGAGGGTCGTGTTCAGGTCACCCGCCTCTAACTGCCAAGATGTCCCAACGCCGACTCTCTTCCCCCTGCCTGGCCCCACATTACCTCCCTTTTCCCTCATGACTTGGCCAGTGTACCACATAAGCAACACATACCCACACATCCTTCCTCAGCCATGCACATGCCCTCCCCACTTTCCTCCCAACACAAGCCAAGGACCTAGTGCTTCTTATCTTACACAAATTATACCAGTTTTCTCTGGTCATTTCTGTCCTCTTGGTCTTCCAATTCCTTAATATCACAATCTTCAGTGGCCCCAAAAACTCAATCCTTCAGTCCCCAGAGAGGAGCAAAGACCCCCCCACCAAGTAGAGGAACTTATAAGGATTCAGTTGAAGCCACAAATGGTTGGGGTATACCCTAAGAATCTCATTTATTCATCAGTGGAGGCTCACTCAAAGCTGCACAGAATTCAGAGGGTCAGTGAACTTGGATGGGAAAATGTCTATCTTTAGTCTCACGAACCTTTATCTGAACTATACAAATGTGGCAATAAGCACAGTACGTAGTTTTAGCAATGCCTACTATTTCTCAACAGTGGAAATCAAATACTTTATTATGATTGTTTCAGATTTCTCAAAATATTATTTATTTCAGATATATGATGGTTATTAGAACTATAAGTAGATCTTTCTTTTTAATGAGTTAAGAAAGAAGCATTTATATGACTGTGCTATGTATCTGTTTTATTTATATTTTGATAACTGTATGTCAATATACCTAGTTTCCTTTTTATTCCTATGTATTTTATCTTGTGCATTTAAAAGCATTATTCTGACAATAAACCCTGTCTTAGTTGGTTCAGGCTGCTATCGCAAAATACCAGACTGGGTGGCCTAAACAACAAACATTTATTTCTCACAGTTTTGGAGGCTGGGGAGCCCAAGATCAAGGCACCAGCCATCTCAGTGTCTGGTGAGAGAATTCTTACAGACAGCTGCTTTCTTCTTGTACCCTGACATGTCAGAGAGAGAACATCTGTTCCATACCTCTTCTGTGAAGGGCACTAATCCCGTTCAAGAGGGCTCCACCCTCATGACCCAATCACCTCCCAAAGGCCCACCTGCAAATACCATCACATTGGGGGTTAGGGTTTCAACATATTTGGGGGACAGAAATATTCAGTCCATAGCAAGCTCATAAGCCTTACTAGATGCCAAAGGAGTATATGGAAAACAAACAAAACAAACAAAAAAGGAGAGTTAAAACACCCCTCCGTGATCCCCGTGAAGCGTGGCA
This sequence comes from Hipposideros armiger, assembly GCF_001890085.2. Lineage (NCBI taxonomy): Eukaryota > Metazoa > Chordata > Mammalia > Chiroptera > Hipposideridae > Hipposideros > Hipposideros armiger. The sequence continues at coordinate 5,545,214 of NW_017731350.1, read as the reverse complement.
TCCAACAAACATTCCTTCACAACATCAGCCACAGAATCTTCAACTGCAGCTCTCTGAGAACTTGACTGACTTGAGTTCTCCCAGTGCTTCAAGAGGTGATCAATACCCACACTCATGTCAAAAGCAGGAACTCAGAAATTTTATGAGATCTGACAATTAAGTTCGTGAATTCATCCTAGAAAAAGTGCTACATACCTCATGGCTAACTATCACTATGGTTTCCTTCGAAGTACTCCCCTTGGGAAACTACACACCGATGCCAGCACCTAGTCTACCCTTCAAAGCAATTTTGAAACTCTTTTTCTAGAATGGCCATCAGAGTTTTCATCGTATTACACTTGATGTTCTGAATGTCATCAAAATGTCTTCCTTTCAATATTTCTTTATCTTCGGGTAAAGAAAGAAGTCATTGGGGGCCAGATCAGATGAGTAGGGAGGGTGTTCCAATACAGTGATTTGTTTACTGGCTAGAAACTTCCTCACAGACAGTGCCATGTGAGCTAGTACCTTGTGGTGATACAAGAGCCAGGAATTGTTGGCAGAAAGTTCAGGTTGTCTAACTTTTTCACACAGCCTTTTCAGCACTTCCAAAGAGTAAACCTGGTTAAGTGTTTGTCCAGTTGGTACAAATTCATAATAAATAATCCCTCTGATATCAAAAAAGTTTAGCAATGTCGTTGCAGCAAGTTCGTGAACTTAACTGTCAGATCTTGTATACAGCACAAAGGGGGGGGGGCTTGGGGGGATGGGAAGGGCTGAGAGGCCTGGAGACCTGGTCTCAGGAGGCCCTCAGAACCCAGTTCTCCAGGAACAGAGCTGAGTGGCCTCTGCCCTCACTCCGCAAAGGCCCACCTGACATGCACAGAGGCAGGGGGTCAGGGGATGCAGCTGAAAGACCACCTCCTCAGATGCGAAACCCATCTCAAAATATGTCTCCAGCCATGAGGTATCTGCTGATTCCTGATAGATGGGGCAACTCTCTCAACCCTCTCCGAAAAGAAAGAGGAAATTCTTTTTTAAACATAATTCTAAACTGGGTGAGAGATAGTGTTAGCTACTCAATTCCCTACCCCTCACACTAATTAAACAAGCACTTTGGGTTAATTAATTTGTAGGAGAGGACCATATTGCTGAGCATACATTGTTTTCTGGGTTTCAACTGCTCTACTTCTCAAGTTGAAATTACTTTGCTGCAACTTTTCTTTCTTCTCACCTTTAACTCTAAGTCTGTTTGCATGTTTTCTTTTCACAGTTTGGGGAAAAAAATTAAAAAGGGGGAAAGAAAGAAAGGCTATTTGATTCTTTGAAGAGAGAAATCTTGCTCATGGATTTTCTGCATTTAATTCATTGGAGAGAAAAGTTAGATTGAGTGAACAGAATGGGAAAGGCAGGATGAGGGAAGATGCGAGGGGCTTTGATCTCCTCCAGGCCTAGGCAAAGCAGCTGCTCCCCAACATCCGAGGGGAGCCGGGCCCCATAAGCCCCTGGAGACTCTTCCCCAACCAGGCCATGCACACCTAACCATAGACCTTTAGGTTACTGGCTCTTAAAACAGCCCAGAAGAGGAGGGCATGAGACTCAGGCAGAAATGCCAGCGCCTCCCCAGTGCTCACTGCCTCGGGCACTTTGATCAGAGGAATAAAAGCTGAGAACTAAGAAATCATTCTGAGCGCAAGCTGAGAGGGGGAGAGCTGATAAACATGGGAAATAGTCTTTGTAACATGAGCTTGTGTTTCTTCCTTCATCTCTAGGAATAAAGAGGGGAGGAAAATACATGGCTATCAATACAGGGTGACGAATGCTCAGGGCTTCTGGGTCAGCTCAAGGGCTCGCTCTAGCCTGTGAAGGAGAAAACACCTAACACTAACTCAGGGCATGCATCGAGCTGAAAAAACAGACTCTCCCTGCTATTGTCCACTGCAGAAGCCTCTGGAAATGTACTGCTGACCTCAAGCAGGGCCAAGATGTCCACGGGCTGAGTCCTGTAGGTCAGTACTTGGGACTGTGTTCCATTCAGTTTAAAAAACAAAAAACTTAGCACTTAGTAAGTGCTGACTGTGCTAGAGAAAACTGGGGCCAAAGATGGACAGGAGACAGTATGCCCACAGATCTGTGAATTGATAATAACATTGATAAGTGCCATAAAAGCTGTATTTACCAGGTCAGGGATGGCAAAGAGAGTGGAAATGATCAATGCACTGGCACAGGCAATGTCTGGGAAGGTTTCATTACCGAAGTGATAAGGAAGCTGGGTGTTTATGAAAAAATAGGAGCTCATCAAGCAAACATGGGATGAGCATGATCTTCCACACCGAAGGACGAGCACATGCAGAGGCACAGAGATGCGACAAAGGCACAGAGCTGTGTTCAGCAGCTCGGGTGGCTTGAGTATGATGTCTGAGAGGTGGGAGCCATGATAGATGATCCTGGGATCAAGTCACAAATGACCTGTGCCCCACCACCCTGCGTTTTCTGGGGATTTTACCCTGGTAGAGTGGTTTTAAGCAAGAGACTCATGTGACCGGAAGTGTGGGAGTGTTGCGTTATGGATATGCTTTCTGGCAGGAGGGTGAATCAGAGGGTGTGAAGTGCAGGTCCCTCTGGACATGCTGATTCTAAGACCCCTCCAGGGGGACAGCAGGGAACAGTGGGATGTGTGTTTCGGAGAGCTGCCGGGCTAGTGGTGATGGCTGAAGTCATGACGAGGAAGAAACAGATATGAGGCCACCACCTCTGGACCCTGGAGCAGCCAAGTGGCTCACTGCTTTAGAAATTCCTAGAACGTCAGGCTTGAAGGGTTCAGAGAGGTCACCCTCACCCCTCCTTTTGCAGATGACGGCTTGTGGCAGCGATGGCCCTAGCACTGTGGTCACCTGCCTCCCGCCACACCCTGGACCTGCCTGCCCAGTGCATCTAAAATGGGCCAGATGTGGGAGAAGAGGGAGAAGTAAGGGGATGAGGTGGCAAAGGTCAGATGTAGAGGGACTCAATCCACAGCCAAAAAGGTGAAGTGGAGACAGAGGATACTGAGCAGTCCCCAGTCAGGCAGGAGGAGGGGGAGGCTGTCGGTTGCCGCGGTGGCGCCCTAACCCTTTTTATCCCACCTAGCCAATTCTCACCCAGCTCAAATACCAAGTCTTCCGTGAAGCCATCCTGATGATCAGAGCCCAAAGTGACCTGTCTTTTTCCTAACTACACTGAAACTTCTTGCATGGTACGGCCCACTGTCCCACTTTTAGCCATGAATTGGTTATTCATAGGCATGTCTCACGTTGCCCTAGTCTGTGCACAGGGACCAGTTGATATCACGGTCTGAACCCCTAGCACTGAGCACGCAGTCCTGCCACAGAGCAGAGGCTGCGTAAACAGAAGCCAGAGGAATCGATGCTCGCTGGGAGGACGCAGCAGAGCAAGGCCGGCAGAGCCAGATTGCTGGATAGAAAATGAATCGACAGACAAGGAAAATGAGCGCAGAGCCCAAGAAAAACATGTGCAGGGGCCATTTCCCAGGAGGCCTAGCACAGGCTCCCTCCTGCTTGAGTCCCAGGCTGAAGAAAACAGGAGGACTCAGACACAAATCAGACCAGGATGGGATGATCTAATAGATAGTTTCCAGCTTTCGTGTCTGTTAGCCCCAAACAAGATGACATGTGCTTCCAGGCAGCTCCTCTGATGATGAGCACTATAATTAAGCACAAAGTACACGCCACTTCAGTCTGCAAAGAGAGGGTGGGGAGACAACTAGGGCACAACAAAGCTGCCTGGTTGAGTCAATCAAGAGTCCCCGTCTCAGATGGCTGGCTCTCACATGCGGCTGTCCTGTGGTGGCCTCTGAGAGCTCTCAGCTAAGCCCCGCCTGAGACCTCAAGGAGCTGAGGAGGTGAAAGTGAGCTAGGAGGGGGTGAGGGCAGGATTCCAGCCTCTGTTCTGCCAGAGGGGGTCCTGCTTATCTCTGAGTCTCCATTTTTTCACCTGGTGTCCCCACCTGGCTACTGTCCACTACACATGAGCCTGGGTCACCCTTAGTGACATCTGTCCCTTAAATAGCAGCCATGGCTCTGACAGGCAGGGCACCCTTAGAACCCTAGCAGCCTCCAGAGCCCCCATCGCAGCCAGCCCAGGTCTTCCCAGAAGTTGCTTGGGAAACCATGTGTGGGCCTCTCCAGGGGCATTCAGTGAGCTTGGAAGCACCGCAGGATTCTCCTCCGAGACCCAGTGCGGGGCCCAGGCTGGAGGCGTTGACCCTTATGACAGGGACACTGAGGACTAGGTCAGGCCTTGTCCACTCCAAAATGCTAAGGGCTCCTGCCAGACTGCAACAAGCCAAGGGACCCAGACCAGTCAGATGCTCAGAGTGCTCCCTGGGGCCCCAACTTCCCCACACTGTGCCTGTGGAGTTGAAGGGACACAGATCTGCCCTGGGGTTTCTTTCTTGCAGTGTCACTCAACTCAGCACATTGGAACCTATGTCATTTTACCAACCACTGCCACCCAATACATTTAACTAATAAAAAAGGAAGCCTCCCAACCCCCTTCCCAGCTGGCCTTGCAGGAATAGATCACATGCGTCTCCTCTATCCCTGGGCTGACCCCAGGTTTTTCTGCCAAGTGTCCCCCAGGCTCTGTCTGATTTGGGATGGTCAAATCCAAGGCAGACTCGGGGAGGCAGCTACGGAAGGGGAGCTTGGGGGGGTGCAGAGCTGTGGTATCATAAGATTCCACGTCTGTACCAAGTCCCCAAGCACTCAGGCCACCTCTCCCCATCCCGGCAACACATGCACAGAGCAGTGAAACAGGAGGCTGCTACTCCCTCCAAACCTAGAGCAGCAGCCTCGGACTGAGGACTGTGGCTCAGGCGTCAAGTCCTACAGCTTCTCCCTGGCGTCATCCCCTCGCTCCACCCCACAATCAGCGCCCAAAATGCCGTCACCTTTTTGCTGCCGCACAACCCCCTGCACCTGCCACAGGTCCTTCATAAAGCAGCCATTCCCCAGTGACGTCCCCTGGCTATAAACTGCGAGGAGCCCCCATGCCTGGGAAATAAAGCCTGCTGAGCCCGTTCTTCACAGGCTCCAACACTGCTTCTTGACTATCCCTCCAGAGTCACCCCTTACGTCTTCCTCCCACAGGCTGCTCCCAGCCAGCTGGAAAGCTCTACTTGTGCCCGCTTCTGCCCTTCCTAAATTCCCTCCGAGGGCACTTCCTGAATGCCCAGCCCAGCCTGGCCTCTACCGGGAAGCTCGCCCTGAACTCCCAGCTCATCTCACCACCCAGGACTCTCCCTGGCCCTTCGGATGCCGCCTGTTAGCCACCCCTCATATGGTCGTGTGAATTCTGGTCCCCAGCCCTGTCCTCTAACTCCTGCCCCTTCACATGGGGAGAGGCTGTCGCCAAGGGGGATCTTACCACCACTCTTCCCATGGCTCAAGGGGTCCCGCTCTCTCAGACCAGAACCAGCCTCAGAGGGGACACTTCACACCCCCGTCTGCATTTCTTCCCATTGTCCTCACCACCTTGGACACAAAGTTTATTTATGTAATGTATGTTTATGTCTCCACTCCAAAAAAAATGATAGCTCCACGAGGAGAGGATAGCCTGTTTTGTTCACAGCTGTATCCTGTGTCCAGTCTCTGGCCCACAGTGGGCATTCTATAAATACCTGTGAACAAATGACTGACTGACTGAATGAATGAATGCTATTCTAAGAACCAGAAGCACCAGCCATGCAGCGTCCCTGGGCCAGCAGATTCTTCCATGAGAAGCCCCTGGAGTAGCCTGAGCCAAGATACAAGGACCCTCAGAATGGGGGTCAGGTCTCCTGGGACCTGAAATGAACAAGTTTTCCTGTCTGTGACCTCAGTTTCCCCACTTGTAAAATTCGGGGACTGAGCAGTCCCCAGCTGCTGGGTCCATGCTATCCTCTCCCTGAGCTTCCAGGCCTCGCGCATTAATCGCCCTCAGGCCCTTGCCCAAAGCTCTGGAGCCCAAGGGACACAGACCTCCCGCCCATGGGGTTGGATTTTTTTAATTTTAATCTAGACTTGATGTTTATATTGCTATTTCTATTGTGGGAATCCGTGTACTTGCCAGATCAAACTGAAACTTTTCCCCTAAAAGCAGTGCCTTAGAAGGCTGCCTCCCCACAGCCTCTGAGTGGATGGGGCTAGAGTCCAGGCCTCCAAAGGCAAGCAGAGGATGTGACTTGGCAAAAGGAGGAAGGCTGGAGGGGATCTCAGCAGAATGAAAGGTTTGAACAGGCTCCAGGGGATCTCCTTTCTGAGCTGGAAGGTCCTTAATAGAGGCTGCCGCAGCCCCCAGGAAGGTCTACATGGTCTTTCGAAGGACAGCCCAGTGTGCCTGGCCCCACACATCAGGCTGGAGAGAAGGGTGTGGTACTGAAACCAAGTGGCAGCTTAGAAGAGAGTTATTGCGTGCAGGGGTTAGGAACAGGGCTCAAAACCAGCCCACCTGGGTCCCCACCTGGCTGTACCTTCACCTACTGGCGAGGTAGCTAGGCGAGGTCTTTAGCATCGCTGCTCATCTGAAAATGAGAATAGTAAGAGCACCTTGGATGGTTGCTGTGGCAATTAAATTACTGAATATGAATAAAGGCTTAGACCAGTGCCTGGAACAAATAAGCACCCATAAATGTTGGCTACTGTTAATACACATTCCTCCCAAGCAGTATTGCCCCAGCACCACTACCAAAGACATCCCAAATTATCAACACGTGGAGCTGGTATCCTGGGGCCTACTATTCCAGCCAGAACGCTCCCCTCCCCCAGCCCCTCCTCTCTAGATATTCTGCAGCTCCCTCTGGAGGGCCAGGTTCCAGCTCCCAGGGCCACAGAACCCCCAGGCTCAGTCTGAGGTCCCCACTATCCTGCCTGTGAGAAATTACAAGGCTGCCCTTAGTCAGAAGAGATCAGTCAGCGCCATGGTCGAGAAGACGCCCCCTGGGGCACCCTTGAGAAGTCACTGAGCAGCAGTTCTGGGAGATCCGGTGGGTTGGCTCCCTGGTGGGGATACGGGGTCCTTCCCTTGGCCCTGGGTGCTGCTCTGATAGTCCATTTCCCCCCTGGCTCTTCCTCTGCCACTTCTTCCTTCTCTCCATAAGCTGAGGTTAGAGCCCTGTACCCAGGAGCACCAGTAGTCTGTCCAGACCAATTAGGAATCTGCCTCTTATGGGGAGACCCACTGCCCATCTCCAGCCCCAAGTTCAGACACACACAAAAAAAAACTCATGCAAATCAAAGCCAAATTGAAAATCTGTTCATCACTTCTTCTGGTGCCTCAGGTCCCTTGTTGGGGGATTTTTAAATGGCTCAGCTCATCTGAAGCCAAGGAAGAGAGAGGAGACAGATGGAGTCATGCATTTTTACAGAGATTCTTAAGAACTGTCCTGGTGGAAACCCCCTCTGCCCATCCATGCTGCAGTGGGGAAGTCTCATTCCATGACCTGCTCTTACTAAAGATATCTCTCCCCACCCTGACAGCCCGGACACATTTCTGCAGAGACTCATTTGCACAGCGGCCTCCAGGAGAGATGCTTCTTACACGACTGGGTCAGAACAATCCAGGGCGCGCTTACCAAAAAACAATCTTTCTGCTGCGTGACAGAAGGCAAGAACATTGATTTTAACAAGAAAATCTCCACTGGAAGAGGGACTTCTTGTCAATTAAAAACATCTCCACCCAAGAAGTGAAAAAACTGGGGGTGAGCCAGGCCCCACCCCACACTTGTCATGTGTCTGCATGGAAGGTCATTTAAAGAGTCCCCAGGAATCACTTTGCATGGGCTTCCCTGGGCAGAGTCTGGTGGGCATTGAACTTGGCTGCAGAAATTGACTCAATGCCTGGTCTTTAAATACCACACAAAGGGAGCCTGGCTCTCAGAAACTGTCCTTGAACTTCTATCACTCAGCAAAACCCCATTTTATCAGGGTCATAGCCAGGGGTCTCCAGGAAATCAGAACCGATAGGATATAAGTAGATATATGGAGAGAAAGAGAAATTTATTTTGAGCCATTAGCTCATTAGATTTCAGGGTTTGGCATGTCTAAAATCTATAGGGGATGCCGGTAGGATGATAACTAAAAGTTGATGCTGCAGTCCTGAGTCCGAGTCCTGCAGGGCAGCAGCATGGAAACACAGGCAGGCTGTCTGTGTGGCAGCCATGAGGACAATCCCTTCTTCAGAAAACCTCAATCTTTGCTCTTAAAGCCTTCAACTGATTGAGTGAGGCCCACCCACAATATGGCCAGCAATCTGCTTTACTCAAAGTCTACTGATTTAAATATGAATCTCATCTCAAAGATCCCTTCACAGCAACATCTAGACTGGTATTTGGCCAAACAAGTGGGCACCGTAGCCTAGCCAGGATCACACAAACATGAACCATCACACTCGGCACACCCTGTCTCCTCTCTGGCCATCCCACTCAGCCAACCCGCCCACCTGTACCTCTGACAGTGCCTGCTTTTTTCTCCTTGGGCATACATGCCCACCATCAGCCCTGTGCTTTATCAGGCTGCCCCTCCCTTCTCACTGAAAAACACCCCCATCCCATCTCCTGCCCCTTCAAATCCCTCCTTCCCTCTCCAAGACCCAGCCCCAGTCCCACTTCCTTGATGGAGTCTTCCCTGGCCTTTCTGGGCCACATGTGCCTCCCCCAGGACTCAAGTTCCCAACTGTCCATAGCACAGGTCCTACTTTTGATCACACCTCCTGAATGCCTCTTCTTCCTAGCCATGTTTCTGAATTAGGAGACCAGCTCATGTACCTCCACCTCCCATCTAGGGAAGGGCTGGAAGTTTGAAATTTAACAGAAACACCCATCTGCTGGGAACTTTCTCTGCAAAGAAAGTGCAATGACGGTAAGCACTGGATTAAATGAGAAAGTCCAGCAACAGGGAAAGCAGAGGAAATCTGGAGGTCTTTCTGTTTGAACTGTGCTAAAAACAAAAGTCGAAGGCAGGTAGGTTGAAGGTGACCTCATTGTAGATAAATACACAGAATGGCTCCTGCCCAAGCTGATCTGTGAAAATGCGGGATGTTCTGGGTCTGCAAAGGGGAGCTGCCTCTGAGCTGCAGACGGGGCTTCCGGCAGGCATCGGATCACATTAAGGGGGACTGGGGCTTCCGGCAGGCATCGGATCACATTAAGGGGGACTGAGTGATTCACTCTACGGAGACCTCTCCAAACAGATGAGTTCAAAGTTCTGCTTTTAATCGATTCAGTGTGTGATATCACTGGGCAGCATTTCCTCCAAAGATAAGGGTAGCATTGATTATCAGAGACACAGTACAAGCAGCACTGAGGGACAAGAAGCCCCCTGACAGAGCAAAGGGTGGGGGGGTGGCTGAAACCAGCTTTGGGGCAGGCGGGGCGCTGGCTGCTACCAGCTCAAGCTCCAACCCTGCCAGTCAAGAAGGCTCAGACCCTCCCCGCTGTGAGCCAGTGCCAGTGGGGAGGAAGGAAGATACACAAAGACCTCAGGCATGGCTGGAAGGTGCAGTGCAGCAAATCTCAATGTCTGCCCCATCTCAATTAATTTCTTAATTACAAGCCCTACCTGTAGAGAGCACACCTTCCAGCAGGGGAGAAAGACATTAGGCAAGTCTTACAAATAATTGCCAGAAAGAATCAGTTTGATCACACATACTTTTTTAAAGGGCAAAATAACATCACAGAAATGGAAGGCTTTTCCTTGCCGGGGTCGGGGGTGGGTTTCACCAAAGATTGCTCATCTATAAACAGAAGGCTTCCAGCACTACCTTTGCTCTTTAGGGCTCCCTGTCTGAGTCAACTTCTAGAGGTTCCACCCAACCTGGGGAGGGCTGTCCCAGATGTTAGACTGGCTTACAGGTCCCTGCTATTTGCTTCTACTAGGATCAGCGATGTCCCCACCACCACCACCACCATCACCACCCACAGAATTTCTCATGCTGTGTTTTGACTGTCTGTTTAGTTGCCAGTTTCATCGGCTGAACAATAAACTCCCTGCAGACAGGGGCATGTCAGTCTTACTCACAATTTCACCCCACAGAGAAGGGGGCACATAGGTAGCCACAGCTTTGAGTGCTGCCTGCTTCATTTGCATTTAGAGAAGCTTCGCTATTGATGATGACTGGCATTGTCTGAGCAGGCATCATGCGCCAGACATAGCTAAGCACTGGCCAAGTACTGGCTCGTGTGTTCCTTGCAGTAATCTTTTCAGCTTGGCGTTATTATCCCCAGCATGCAAATAAGGAACCTGGAGCTCAGGAAAACTGAGTAAGCTGCCCAAGGTCACACAGCTTGGGACTAGATTCAAACTCAGGACTGTCCCTGGTCCTCACAGATGCTTGCTTGAGGTCCCCTGGAGTGCAGGCATGTTCTCCTCTGTAAGTGGGCAGGGAGAGGGAACTGCTTCCGGTCAGATGTAGGAAAGAACCACGGAGCTTTGTGAGCTCAGCGGACACCTATGCGGAAGGCACAAGCATTTGCAGTTGTTGGGAACTCCCAGGGATGGGTCTCCTAAGCCCACCGGATCCTCTGTGAGGAGGTAAAGGCAGGTGCCAGACTCCACGAGGCGTCTCCAGGAGGAAGAGAAAAGCCCGTGGTAGGACCTGAGAAGGAGGCAGGCCAAATGCAGTGGAAGAAGGCAGAAGTGTCAAGAACCAACGCCCCCGTGAGTTCTTGGCATCTCTTTCAGGCTCATCTGGGCTTCTCCCTGACTCAGGGCCTGCCACATGCAGGAAGCCCCAGAGCTGCTCTCGGGCTCAGCTGGACCTGGGACAGGAAGCAGAGGGATAGAAAGAAAGCTTGTTGCAGTGAGGGTCGGGGCACCAGCTGATACAGACAAGAAGCACAGGCCCAGGAGTGGGGGATGATTTACCTGCTGCCACACCACAAGCCTAAAGTAGGATGTGCTGAAACATCATCTGGCTGACCTGGCTGGGGAGCGCTGCTCCTCCCAAAAGAGCCACTTCAGCCTGACGCACTCCCTCGTGGAAAATTAAGAGAGGAGCTTGTCATCACCGGAAGAAAGAAAAGTAGCCTGCTCATTTCATCACAAAAACTCCGCAAGCCTATGGCAAATGGTCTCAATTCCTCCCTTCCACCTGATTTATACTGAAGCCATTGTTCACCCTGATGGTGTGCAATACATCACCGGCATGAGCGCCGTGCGTCTTGGTATTTCACCCTCTGAAGCCTCATAGAAAAATGGATGCTAATGAAGAAACCGTCCATGTTTCCCTAAGAAGGCTATCACCTCTGATAATACAGAGTGCTTCAGCAGATCAATAAAGGCAATACATCAATGCGATTTATTAAATACGGCACGTACTTTCCCAGGCAAGCACTCAGAAAGCATCCAGGACAGCACTTCTGCAGCACTCAGAATGGGGAACAGTGGCTACTTACTATGAACCAAGTTTTGGCAAATACCTCAAGGGGGATTTACAGCCAGGAGCAGCAACATTTGTGATTACCCCATCCCAATCCCCAGCAGAGCTCTCCCTGTGGGTGTTGTCATCAGAGCCCCATTAGACAAAATCCAATTTACCATCCTTTCTGCAGAAGCACCCAGGTCAGTTTCTGGGACCGAGCTCTAGCAAATGTTCAGGTGAACAAGAGTAAATCCCCCGGAGAAAATAAAGCACAAGTGAGCTGCGGTCAGACATAGTGGGTCTCAGAACATGGGAATTAATCCTTGAATCTGCCCAGAGAAGGAGCAGAGACTGGCCCCCACACCCAGGGCTGTGAAAGCCGTCCCAAAGGAGAGTCCACATCCCGATCCTGGTCCTGACATGTAGACAGGGCTGGTTTCATGATTCATCAGAGTAGGCAGACCACTCAGCAACATGGGCTTCCTCTGCAAGCGACGGTTCCTAAAATAGCCACTGCATTGATGGATGGGTCACATCCCTCCCAACAGAGGCAAGGATGGGCCTGCCATTTCCTCACCTCAGCTCCAGCTCCATTCTTATCTCTTCACCTGAGGCCACTGAGGAAAGAAAGGCCACAGCAGGGCTGCTGTGGGTTCATGGTCCAGGCCTCAGATACCCAGGGCCTGTCTTAAAAATGGTCTCCTCCCTATGCAGAGAGTCTTTGTTAGAGATATGACTCCAACCCTCCATGACATGCATGCATTCATCCATCTCTCCATTCACCCATCCATCCATCCCTCCATCTGCCCACCCATCCCCCCATCCCCCATCCATCC
>NW_017731350.1:5529008-5532568 GCF_001890085.2 Hipposideros armiger | reverse complement strand
CCCAACTATCCTTCTTTCTGCCCATCCATCCCCCCCATCCCCCAAATGGTTGCTGAGGGCTTCATCACATGCATGACTCTGTGGGACCAGGGGGCTCTCAAGGATAGAGAGTGTCCAACTGGTGATAAAATAGCCTGCTGACCAGTGATATCATGACTTCAGTCTGAGCTCTGGAAGCAGCTACACCTACTTCTCATCTCAGCTGTGTGTCCTGGTTAAGTTACGAAACCTCTCAGTGCCTCCAATGTCAAACCTGGAAAACAGGATAACAATGGCATCTACTAAATAGCTTCCTTGTGAGGATTCAATGAGATAATGGAGCATTTCCTAAAAAATGAAAAGGCATGCCCTCCATGGGACAGGAAATAAGTTTAGTTGGAACAGGGAAAGACCTTTATCTAATATACTTGTATACTCGTATAATAGAAAAAAAATAACACCAAACTCAATTTTATAAACATTACTACTTAGGATAAATCTAAAGTTTCAACTAAGTTTACACAGAGAAAGATGTTTGTAGCATATGTTACCAAGGGTTTATATCCAGAATATACAAAGGATTTCTACAAATCAATAAAAATATATTTTAAAAAGTAGATAAAAGACTTGAGCAGTCATACACAAAGGAAGATATTTAAAGAGAACAATATGAAAAGATGCCTAATGTCATTAGTAATCAGAGAAATGAAAATGGAGACCACAATCAGGTATCACTCCATAATCTCCAGGATGGCGAGAGGAAAGCAAGGATAACACTGAGTGCTGGTAAGGGTGGAGAGCAAGGTAACTTGCAGAGGTGAGACTGTAACTGGCACAGTCATTGGAAAGCCACTGCCTACTAAAATTGAACATATCCACATCTTATAACCCAACAAATATACAGCTAACTACAGAGTCAGCACGAAAGTTCTTTAATAAGTATGTACAAAAATGCTCATATGACCGTTACCCATAATAACCCCAAACTAGAAACAACACATATGTCCATACCCAGCATAATAAATAACATCGGGGGCCGGCCGAGTGGCTCAGTTGGTTAAGAGCTCGCTCAAGAGTTTGAGCTCTGAGCAACAGCAGTTCGAGTCAGCCCGAGCTGAGCAGCCGTGAGCTGCCAACAGGTGGCAGGATGGCTCAGCTAAAAAAAAATAATAAATAAATAAATAAGATTGTTTAAATAAATAAATAAATAAATAAATAAATAAATAAATAACATCGTTGTATTCATGCAGGGGAACACTACACAGCAGTGAAAATGAATGAACCCCAACTATATGCTACAACAGGGGTATTCTCTCACACATAACACTGAATTACATAAGTTAGACACATAAAAACATACATGCTGTACGATCCCATAAGTAGAATGAGCAAACACAGGCAAACTAAATAACAGAGCATGAGAATCAGAGTGGGGTTGGTTACCCCTGAAAAGCAGCAGGGGAGCGTGGGAGGGGTTTCTGAGGCCCTGGCCCTGATCTGTTTCTTGGTTTTGTGATAATTTGTTGGCTTATACATTTATGCTTTGTGTGCTTTTCAATATGTTATGTTTGTAACCCTTTTTTAAAAAGTCTTATGACGCCTTTAAATAGTAAGCAAATACATGGGTGCATGATTATCGTAAAATAGTGAGAGCAACAATGACTAAAGGTGGGAAAATACTGAGGTGATAGGACAAACGACCCTTCACAAGACACAGAACCTGCTCCGTACACTTTACATAAATTATCTCAATCATCATGACAGTTCTATGAAGTAGGTAATATACTACTAGCTCCCACTGTACAGATGGGGATTGAAGGCACAGGGACGTTCAGTGAGTTGCCTAAGGTCACCCAGCTAGTTAGCAGCAAGGCTAAGATTAAAAGCCAGGCAATCCAGCCCTGAAGTCATGCTCTTGACCCTCACCCCATGCTACCCTCCTGCAGAGGACCAGCACAACACCTGGCACATAGTCACGCTTCTTCTGTGTTGACCCTTCAATAAGTAATAGTCTTTCCTCTTGATTCCTGCATTCTTCTCAGGGAACCCACCTGTCATTCATCATCCTTCTCCCAATGTGTTTTGTATTTTGGTTTTGATGCTCCTTTCCCCCCATATTGTGTGTCCCTATGTCACGAAGTCTAGTAAAGCACTGCTTATGTGGGGGTCCAGGGGACACCAAAGGCACAACAGCACAGCCTTTTGAAACAAAAGAAAACAGCCAGGCTGCTAACTATGATGTATATCCACAAGCGCATGGGTGGGACTGGCTTCACCTGACGAGGCTGTCTCAGGGAGACCACCAAAAGGTTTCCAGGTTAAGGGGTGAGGTGTTAACCTGGGCTCTCAGGCTTTCTCCAGATCCTGCAAAAGCACAGGTGCTGATGGCGGCCAGATCACAGGGGATGCCTGCTGTGAACAGCAGGCACCTTTACCTCCTAGAAGGAGGCCAGAGATGGACGATGCAAATGCATTCTGAATGAATCAGGGGTGGGGAATGGTTCACAAATGTTAGGAAAAGAAAGAAAACACTCCCGGGGTCTCAGGGCTTGAGGATGCTTCCAGAAATAGACTCAACCTGAATCTGCTCCCAGGAGCATACCCCTTTGAGACTGTGTGGCCATCCGCCCAGGAACACAACCTCTCCCCTGAGCCTGCTTGATGTGTCATCGGAAGACCACTAATATGGCGCTGCATATCTGCACAATCATTTTCGTGATAAATGTATTTGTAATCATTGCAGCAGCCTGTTTAATTATAACTAATGGGTGTACTCATGCTAAGTGACATGCCACTGGAAATTCCCTTCCCCCAGCTGAGACTATCCATGAAGACGCAACAAAAGTGCTGGGCAAGCAAGCAACTCTATTTAAGGACACCAAGCTCCTACACGTGGGGCCCCATGAGGATGGAGAAATTTCACCATTGAAATTTCTCCCCAGAATTCCTGTGTGGACAGCTTCAGGCTTTTAGGCTGTGGGGACAGGCGTCCTATTTGTGAGCTGCCATTTTTGAAAGCTGGATGACAGGGGCAGAGCCCCCCTCTCCAGGCCTCCTACAGAGGCTGTGATTTACCATGCACATTATTAATGAGCTCCATCCTCAAGTTATTCTGGCTGCATGTGGAGCTTAGAGGACTGGGGAGCACAACTTGGCAGGCGAGAGAAGCTTTCAAATGCAGCACCTCCCCAGCCTGGCTTTTTTAAAAAATGGAATATCAAGGAGGAAATCAGAGATTGTGTTGTGGGGGGACACTCACAACAATGGGTCGGAAAGAGGAAAATAAAACAAAAAAAGGTTTTTTTAAATGTATATATTGTGTATATATATGAATATACAGAGAGAGGGTGCCAAAAAATGCGTACACATTTTAAGAAAGGAAAAATCTGTATTAAAATTGTAATACTCAATATATACTGATAACAAAAGATGAACACAAGTCACGTTTGACTTCTGCAATTACAAGAGGTGCTCAGAGTGGTTACCATCAGTGTCCAGACACTTCTGATTATGATAAACTACTGTTTGAGCATGGATAACGGCTCTTAAAGTGTGTGTACATTTTTTTGGCACCCCCCCCC
>NW_017731350.1:5481237-5528938 GCF_001890085.2 Hipposideros armiger | reverse complement strand
TGTGTGTGTGTGTGTGTGTGTGTGTGTGTATACTCTTCTTCTCTTCTCTGTCTGGTCAACTCCTGCAGGTCCTTGAGGGCTCCTTGAGCCATCTCCAAAAATTCTTGTTGACTTCCCCAGATGTCCGAGCCCATTCCCTTCTGAACAGTCCTTCCTAGTAGCCATTTGGCACTTCATTTATTTAATTATTCATCAAAGCAGTTATGGATTCCTTGCTGCGAAGTAATTGTGGCAGACGCCAATCCCGGGTCTTAGATAAGGCAGCTTTCCCTGTGGGTATCTTGTCTCTTTCAAGAAGCTGACTTCCCAGAGTAGGAAGAACAGCAGGGTCACGGCCACACTGCCCAAGGCCCCTGCACGTGTTGACCCCTCAGGGCATGCCTGCTGGGTGACCAAATTAGACTCAGTATGATGAAGAGCAGCCCTGCTTGCTTTTTCCCACTGACTCCTGACAGGGTGTTATCAATAGCATTATTGCCCATCTTCCCAGAGGGCGGCCAGGAACAGGACTGGTCCCTCAAGAGAAAGCTTCCTGCGTGCTACTCCAGGTTTTCCTTATGTAAGAAGAGAGCCTCTGACGAGCTAAAGCCCAAAAATCATCCTACCGTCTCAGGCCTCCTGCCTAGGGACTCGGCATGCAGAGAACACCGACAGTGATGATGATGGGAGGTGAGGAGAGGAGCGATCGATGGTTAAAGGTGGCCGGTTGCTTTCAGAGAGGAATAGACATTTATTCAGTGAACCAGTAAGGACCACAAAAGACCTTGATGAATGGTGAGTTTTGTTGGAAGACAGGAGGGAGGTGGAGGTAGCATCTCAGGCTCTGTCCCACTCTCAGAAAGAAAAGATATAGGTGGGAGAACAATGGAAGAAGAATCAATTCCTGACCTCTATAGACATGACCGAGTTATCTCAACCCAAATCCAGGGAAGAGTTCTGAAACCTGATTTACACTTTCTCCCAAAGCAGCCTGGTCACATATAGCCCAGCTCCCCTGCACATACAGAAGCATTTTTTAACAAAGCCCCATTCTTGCGACTTCCCTGGTTATGGACACACACATGCACACACACATGCACATGCGCACACACACATGCACACACACACAGGAAATCCTGTCATTTTAAAAGGTTCTCACAACCATGATTGTAATGTTTCCCTTACTAAAAAATTTCACATAGTACATATAAAATCAATTTTCTCTGATTAAAATATTTTCCAGAAGTTTCCATGATCCATCAATTATTCTTCAAGCTGCAATGAGACACAGAATGAGTTAGACATAGTTTGGCCTGGAATGCAGGCTGTTGATCCAGGCGTGCTCCAACAGCAGAGGGAGGCCTATGGCCCTGCAGCTTTTGAGTCGATCTGAGCTTCTGGGGCCCCGCCTGGCGGGTAATCGCGCCAAGAGATCTCCTTGATCGGAGTCAAGATACCAGCATTAGCAACTTCTTCACAAAGAAAACAAGTGAAATCTCCAGATACAATCGAAATTTCTCACCATCTCAAGAGCCAGGCCAGGCCGTGAGATTCTGAATGATAAAAAACTACTTTCCTTAAACTCCCTGCTGTACCCAGATTTCCGTAGTCCTTACTTCCCCACTTCCAGAGGGATGGGGCGGCTAGCCATGTTGTTCCTATTGCCAGATGTGACAAAAGGGCCGTTTCTGGCTGAGGCAACACTCACTGGGAGGCCTTGGACCGTGGCCCTCATTCCTTCCTCAGTCACGGTGGGAATCTGTCAGAAGAGCTTCCCTCTGGTGGGAGACGCCCACCTCCAACCCCCAAGAGTTACTTTCTCCAAGAGAAAACTTTGGCAAACACATGACTGCCTCAGTCAGTGTATCACAAGGAAAGTAGAGCCAGGGGACATCTGCTTCGAGTCCAGATCCCCTAGTTACATTGAAAAACATCAACAACTCTAAGCTTTCCCCCACATAGGCATCCAGCAAGAAGCACCCACCTCCCTTTCCTTTTACAAAAATCTTGAGTTGTGCCCAGTCCCAGGCTGTCTGACAGAGGGGTTTGCCATTCTCTCGCACTCTGCCCCTGAATGGAGAGATATCACAATGGCTCATGTTATTGCATATGCAAATCTATCAGTGTGTCCCCTTCTTTCCTGGAAAGGTTGCAGTCAGGGTTAAAGAATAAGTGATTATAAAGTATCTCTCTCATTGACGTGAGAATTAATAGTAATGTAATTATATATTGATGGTTTTGGAGTTCTGCTGAAATAGGTCAGCATTTTAACACTATCACTTAGAAATAAAACCATCCTATTATACATTGACGTCAACAGAATGTCAAGAGGCAGAAATGCAGTGGACTTTACTGGGTACCATTTTTGCAAGATTGTTCTAAGAATGAGAGTGGAGGGGAGAAAAAACACCACAACTCTCCCAGTTGAAAATGTTTATTCCCATAAAAGATAAAAGTTGATTTATTTTTATGAAATACTACAAATATGCTCTTAAAGTCACTGAATTCCACAGCTACCTCACCCCAAATCATTACTTTATGGAGCTTTTAAGGCCTTCAAAATATAACACTATAGCTAAAATAGGGCCATTTCCCAAGCAATGGGATTGTAAACAAAATTTTAGAGGAAGAAAGGATTCTTTTAGAACCATGCTGTCCATTTCTTGCAATCCAGATGGGGTGATCTGAGAGCAACTGAACAGCACAAGACTCCCCACTCAGAAACACCTGTTCCCTCCATCATCTGAGCCTCACACTTAGAAGCTGTCCTTTTAATCTCTAGTTCATTGTCAAAACAAATGGGCTACTCAAATCACAGAACTTTAGAACTAGGAAGAACCTCAGTGGTCAGGTGGTTGGTCATTTAGGTCAACCCATTCATGTCACAGTGGTAAAATGCAGGTCCAGAGATTCAGCCAGAACCATGGAACCAGTTATAATAGAATTGGGACCCAACCCAAGGCCTCTGGGTACCCAGCCCAGTACCTTGTCCATTACTCAATGCTATGGGGTGACTTGTGTGTCCCCCCCCAAAGGTGTATTGGAGTCCTAACCTCCAGTACCTCAGAATGTTACTTTATTTGGAGATGAAGTCTTCACAGAGGTTATAAAGTTAGGATGAGGTTGTTAGGGTGGGACCTAATATGACTGATGTCGTTAAAAAAAGGGGAAATTTGGACACAGAAGGAAATGCACAGAGGGAAGATGACTGAAGAGACTGAAGATGGCCATATGCAAACCTAGGAGAAAGATCTTCTCACACTGACCTCGGGAGAAAGCAACCCTGCCAAGACAATAAATGTTGGCTGTTTAAGTCTCCCAGCTCATGGTACTTTGTTATAGCAGCCTAATTAATGCACCTGATGTCAACTGTGTGGAGTGGAACATGTGTCTGTCTACATGTCTATGTAGATTTGCTGGCTTTACCTCACAGTTCATGTATCTATAAACTTGGTCTTCTTTAAAAATGAAAAGACACCGTTTCCCTAAAAATACCTTTTAAAAATGCTAGCGTCTAAATGATACAACCTAAGTCAAAACCCAAGGGTAGGCCAACAATCCTATCAAGTTGATACTATTATTAACTCCATTTTAGAGATAAGGACACTTAGACACAGAGAGTTTGCAAAAACTGCCAAAGAACAGCCAATTAGTAAGTGGCAGAGCTGATTTCCAACCTAACTCTATCTGGTTCCAGAGCACAAGTTCTTGACTAATACACCGGATGAGGTAGTGAGCATCCTGTCACTAGCACCATTCAAGCAGAGGTTGGAGGCCCACCCATGAGACATACTTTCTAAGGAATCCCCTCTGGTGCAGAAGAAGGAAAGTGACATGTTTTCAAAGGCCCCACCAGCCCTGAGCTTCCCTGAGGTTACAATCCTATGATTACTGCTGGTTTGAGCAGTCAAGGTAAATTTCAAAAGAGAAATATGATCAGAACGAATGTGAGTCAGAGTTATATAGACAGAAAAGAAATTACTGATGGGGGCAGGAGATGACTTCAGTAGACAGAAGGCAATTCAGAGGAACTGCAAGGAAAGTGTTAAACGGTTGGAGTCCTGGGGCTTTCTGAGCTAGAAGCTGCGGGAATTCCAGCCCCACATAGCTCCATGCTGGGCGTGGCATCACCTGGCTCCTCAGCTGAGTCTCCATCCAATGTGCAACCTGATGAAACGAGTGAACCTTTCAGCTTTACAAGTCACGTGGTATTAAGGACAGCTGTGGAGCCAATGCTCTGAGCTCTTAATTTAGCATTTGTCCCAGTCCTAAGTTAAACACCTACACACACATAATGCTTCCACCATGCTCTGAATTAAATTCTGCTAGTGTCTGAGTGCCCACATATCTTATATTATCCCTAATGTAAGCTATTCATGCACATGTGGGGGAAAAGAGGACGTCTCCGAGTCCTGGGTTCCCAGAACAGCTCCTGAGTGTATGCAGAGTCAGAATCATAGTCGTTGGAAGGACAGTTTTCTGTCTCTGCCACCCTTCATCCAGCAGATGTGTGTTTCTGATGAGGCCACTACAGAACATAAAACTTGCTCTTTTTCAAGCTAAGTTCTTACTTACTCTGGAATCAACAGGTTGCTGTGCAGAATACCTACTTGGTGTGTGGCATCTCCTCAGCAGGCTTCCGAATAGGAAAAGCGGATGCCCAAAGCCCCTTAGAAGGACTTTCTAGGTCAGTAAGAGTTGTTCGGAAAGCTGGCATGAGCTCCAGAGAGAGGCTGGTGAGGTGGCCGCTCAGGGGAGGAGAGAGGATTGCTTGGCATCAGGTAGGAGAGCTGGCACAGAGCGGAGGCTCAAATCCCACATGGAGCGGGCATGCCCTGAGACCCACGTGCAATGTGGCACCTCAGGAAGAGAGGCTGAAGCTTCACATCCGCCCCCACAAAGAGCAGACCCTGCTCATCTCGCCCACTTCTCAGTGCAAACCTTAAACTTGTCAACCTTCATCAGTTTCTCACACACGCTGTTCATTTCTGCCTAAGAAAACGGGACGCTGTAAGAGGGAGAACAAACGCACCACATGGAAGCATCTAGAATAACTTGCATCTTTATGGACATGCCGTTGATGATTTGGAAATCTAAGTGCTCACTGTGCCTCTTACATAGGTGCCAGCAAACACCCCACTCTCCGATTGGAAAGGGCACCTTCTGAGCACGGAATTGGGGCCTTCCTTCTCTTTAGCAGCCAGGAAGCCCGGAGCATTCCTTTAGTGCTTACTTCCAAAAGCTGTTTTCATCCTAGGGTTCTGGTGTTTGTCACCCCATCACCACTGCCTATCAAATGGCATTTGATCATTAATTGCCTTTTAATGATTCTGTTGTGACCACATCTCTTATATACTAAGCTGACTCAAATCCTCTTTGGAAATAGCTGGTTATAAATAATAAACACCATCAAAAAGCATTTAAGATAAAATGGGTGGAAGGACTCAGACATGGAGGAAGAAAGAACCCTTCCAGGGACTATTGGCAGCATTTTGGAACAAAAAGAGAAAATCTAGTTCACTGTCTCCTTTTTCAGGTGGGAACACCGATATCAAGAAAGGGAATGAAATGCCCAAGATCACCCAGCTAGTCAGTGGACAAATGGACTGAAATAGAAGTCACCTGACCACAACATCATGCTCTTCCCCCACAGCAGCTGTTCAGGACACGCTCTGACACGTGGGGCTCCGGCCACCTCTACAGATTCTCTCACAGCCACACCTCCTATTTCCAGCAAGACTGAGAAAGAGGGTTCTCCTTTCTTCCCTTTTACTCTATTTTCTTTTTTTGAAGCCCTTGTTTAGATTGCAATGGCATCCTCTTTGCTTTTGATGGTTAATATTTAGGGATGGGGAATGGCATCATCAAACATTGAGAGAGATATGCCAGCCACAAACTGCAAACATGCTGTGACCTCAGCATTTTCCAGGAAAACATGCAGGATGTAAATAAGCATCAAGAGGACATCCTAGTGCCCCATAGCAATGTGCAAAATACACACTATTTGTCCCCAAAGTCCCAAATAGCTTGTGTCAAGTTTCTTTCCTCCCACTCTGCAAACAACACTTTGGGAAAAGCACAGATTTTTCTCGAGAATTTGTTGTTCTGCTTGTTCTCAGCTTGAAGTGACAATTCCTTGAGTGAAGAAGAGCCTGCGGCTGCCGTGGAAATAAGAAAACAGGGAGAACGTGCACCTGATGACAAGGAACAAGGGCTAGTGAGCCCTCAATGAACCGTGGCGTGTCCCTACCTGATCCTTTCAATGCTCTCCACACCCTCACCCTCGCCAGGTCAAGTTCAAACACTTTATCTGGCCCTGCCTAGCCTCCCCTGTCTACCCCTCCAGCCGCAGCTCATCACTGCCTATCCTTCACCCCACATTCCAGAAACGAACTGCTTGTCGCTTCCCAAACAGAGTCTGTTTTGTCCCTGGACCTGTTCACTCAGCCCTTCCTCCAGCCTTCTGACTTCTCCCTTCTCCCCACACCGGGCCCTGGCAGGGTCACTTTCTCTCTTACCCATGGGGCTTGACTTGTTTTTTTTCTCCTTGCAGTATAATCATTCCAACTATTAGAAAGATCTGTTTTATTCTAGAATTCTTCAGCTTCCCTTTGAAGTTCAGGGGTCCCAAAAAGTGTCCAAAGAGTTGACTCTTCTCTGTAGGTCATAAACTCTGGGGTGACCTCACGGCACTGTGGCTTTCAGTGCCATGTCCTCTGTGGCCCCAGGGGATGCTCCCCTGGGAGAACCTATTTAAATCCTGCTTCAGCCTCGGGTCCCTTTTTTCCACAACTACAATGGCCAAAAAAAGCACTTTTATTTCTGTTCCTTGGGAAATAGCCCACGACCAGCAGTGCACACACATCTCTCCCGTCCTACCTAGGAAACGTGGAGTGTCTAAAGCCCTGCGGAATCAGCTGGTCGTGGCAAAAACTCAGGTGTGGATAACAGGCGGAACTCGGGGGAGCCAAGAGTTGCTCTAAGTGTTGTAAATCAGTAAACATAAGTGTGCAGGACGTGACCCAGACAATTCTGGACTGAGTAAAAATCCAAGAGTTATACTTGGTTCCTCTGCTCTTCCATGAATCATCTGAGAAGTATTTATCTAAAACTTGTTTGGCACAACTCTTTATACAATTATAGAATCACAGGCTGCTCGGACTTGTGCAAGATCTTTAATCCACCCATCTTTTACAGATGGGGTGATCAAGGCCAAGAGGGGCAAATTAAGGAACTCAAGTTTCTTCACTAGGGCCAAACCCTCTGTTCCCCAGCCACACCCACAGCCGTGTCCTGCAGGGGTCTGGCCTCAATTCAGAGGCCCCTAAATTACACACACGGAAGGAATCTCTGCTCCTGCCATGAGGTCTGAGAGCAGCTGCACATCTCCCAACTGGGACTGCTACTGCCTGACAACAGTAATAGCAAAATACTCTCTGTCCTCTCCACAGTGAGTAAGTGGCTACACGTGGGCCTCATGTTGTCTGCAGGCTCCTGTCCCCATTCTCTCCTTGTCCTCTGGCCCATCTCCTGGAGCAAGATAAAATGATAGGGTGCTAGGGACCCTCCTTCTGCCATTACCCTAGTAGAACCTCTTTTCTAAGTAGAGTCGTCTTTAGGATTCAAAGTCCATCAGGGACAGCAATTCAAGAGCTTTCACGGTTCAACACAAGTCCCAGACCTCCTTCTCTGTGCATGTAGCTATCTCCCAACCCTGGGTTCTTGAGCTTCATAATGTATTCCCAGGCATCCAAAATAATTTTTTAAGACTTTATTTTACTTTTTAGAGTAGTTTAAAGTTCACAGCCAAATTGAGAGTAAGGTACAAAGATTTTCCCCCCACACGCACAGACCCCCATATTATCAACAACCCCCAGCAGAGCGATACAAGGCGGAACCTACACTGCCACGTCATTATCACTCAAGTCCATCACTATGGTACCGCACAGAGTATTTTCACTGCCATAAAAACCCCCTGTGCTCTACCTACTCCTCCCTCCCCCGAACGCTGGGCACCACTGATTCTTTTACTGTCTCCATAGTTTTGCCTTTTCCAGAATGTCATATCGTTGGAGTCATATAGTATGTAAACCTCATATTGGTTTCTTTCACTTAGTAATACGCATTTAAGTTTCCTCCTTTTATTTTCATGGTTTAATAGCTTATTTATATTTAGTGCTGGATAATGTTCCATTTTCTGGATGTACCAGAGCTTGTCCACTCACTTACTGAAAAGCATCTAGGTTGCTTCTAAGTTTGGCAATTATGAATAAAGTTTGTACAAACACCCTTGTGCAGGTTTTTGTGTGAAGATGTTTTCAATTCTTTGGGGATAAATACCAAGGGATGAGATTGCTGGATCATAAGAGTATGTTTTGCTTTGTAAAAAACCGCCAAATGTCTTGCGAAGTTTGTGTACCACTTTGGATTCCCGTCAGCAATTAGTGATAGTTTCTGTTGCTCCACACCCTCACCAGCATTTGGTGGGGTCAGTGTTCCGTATTTCGGCCATTCTAATAGTTGCATAGTTGTTTTAATTTCCATTTTCCTGATGACATGATGTAGAGCATTTTTTCATATGTTTACTTGCCATCTGTACATATTGGTGAGGTGTCTTTGGACCATTTTTTAATCAGGTTGGTTGTTTTCTTGTGGTTAAGTGATAAGAATTCTTTGTATATTTTGGATAACAGTCCTTTATCAGATGTATCTTTTGCAAGCCAGAACTTTTAATTTTGTAATTCGGCAACAACAGAAATATGTAAGATCTCTGGTGTAAACCAGAGCTTTACAGCACAAATTTGTTGTCCCCAAAGGGATGGACCCGAACTAAATGGAACCCCAGAGAGGACTCCAGCATGGGGAGTTTGATGAGTGACTTGTTCTTATTGAGAAAAGGTAGTTCATTCTTAGGAGACAATGTCACTGAACCTTTAGAAGTCAGACACATGCAGTCTCCAGATACCTACAAGATACTCAAGGTACTAAATCTAACAGAATTTGACCAAAACTCGCCACAGGCACAACCATCCTTGGCAGGAGCAGCTGTTGTATTTAACGCCATGGATCACCTGTGCTTTGTGTGGAATATCTCATTTTATCCTCAAAATCTTATGAGGTAACATGATTGCGGTAGGCAGAATCATTGTCTCCCCAAAGATGTTTACAACCTAAACTCTGAAACCTGTGACTATGATACCTTAGGTGTCAAAAAGGACTTTGCAGATGTGATTAAGTTGAAGATCTTGTGATAAGGAAATGATCCACGATGTTGAGTAGGTCTAAGGTAATCACAAGAGTCCTTGTAGAAGAAGGAGGAAGACAGAATGAGAGTCAGAGAAGGACACCTAAGGATAGAAGCAGAGGCCAGAGTGATATGACTGCTGGCTTGAAGATGGAAGAGACCATCAGCCAAGGAATGCAGGCAGCCTCTTGATGCTGCAGAAGGTAAGGACACGGATATCCCCTGAGGCCTCCCGAAGGACAGCAGTCCTGCCACACTAAATGTTAGCCCCGGGAGACCCACTTCAGGCTTCTGGCCTCCAGAACTGTAAGATGATAAATTTGTGTTGTTTTAAGCCACCAAGTGTGTGTTAAGTGTTACGGCAGCAATATGAAAGTAATAGAACTGTCATGATTCCCATTTTACAGATGAAGAAACTGAGAGGCAAAGAGGTGAAATAACTTGCCTTAAGCTGTGCACTTAGCAAGTAGCAGATCCAGGACTTGAACATGGGGAGTTTGATTCCAGAGCCAGTCTCTTAGCTACTGAACTATGTATATTGCCAACGAATAATTGAATGCATGAAATAATGAGTAAACAAATAATCGAGATTCATTCTTGAGGTTGTAGAGTTTAGAATTAAGCTAAAAAATGGTATAGAAACAAGATAGGCAACCCAAGAAGGCATCTAACACAGCTAAAAATGTAATAATTTCCTTTGTAGAACAATTACTATGAAATAAAGTGACCAAGGTTTGCTGGTGGGATCGCAAAATGGTACAGCTGCCATAGAAAGCAATCTTGTGGTTCCTCAAATAGCTAAACATAGAATTACCATACGGCCCAGCAAGTCCACTCCTAAGCAAATACCCAAAAGAAATGAAAAATGAGTACTGAAACAAACGTACAGAAGTGTTTATAGCAGCACTATTAACAATAGCAAAATGGTGGAAACAGCAAATAACCCAAATGCCCATCAACAGGTTAACTGATAAATTAATTATGGAAAATACAGTAAATCCTCACTTAACGTCTTTGATCAGTTCTGTGACTTTAAGTGAAACATATATAATGAGCCCAATGTTACCATAGGCTGATGGATATAAACAAGAGTTATGTTCCTATGGTATCCCAACAACTTTATAAGGAAACAGTTTTATTTGAGGATCTGCTGGACATATGATGGAACATTATTCAACCACAAAAAGGAATAAATTGCTGATACATGTGATAACAGGGATGAACCTAGAAAAAATTATGCTAACTGAAAGGAGCCAAGCACAGAAAGTCCTATATTACTATACGGTTCTGTTTATGTGAAATAACCAGAATAGGTAAATCCATCGAGACAGAAGTTAGACTGGTGGTTGCCAGGCTGGAGTGGAGGCAGGCAGACAGTGGAGAGTAACTGTTTGATGATTACAGGGCTTCATTTGGGGTGATAAACAGGTTGCAGAGCTAAATAGAGGTGGTAATTGCAAGCACTGAATACACTAAATGCCACTAACGTTTTCATTTTAAAATGGCTAATTTTACATCATGTAAATTTTGCTTCAATAAAAATAAATGAAATAAAAGACAACTGCAAAAAAAATTACCAAGGTGGGCTTTCTAGAAGACGCAGAACTTAATCTGGGCCTTGAATGATGGCTGGGCAGGCTAGGAGAAGATGGAATAGTGAGAAAAAGAAGAGGGCGGGGAGGGGTAAAGAGAGAGAGAGAGAGAGAGAGAAAATACTTTCCCTTTAATTCCACACAATAGACATTCTTGCGTACCTGCAAGTTTCTGCACAGTCTGTCCCAGGCCTGACTCGCTTAGCCCCCTCCGAAGACTCTACCCAGCACTCAGAGATTCTGCAGGAATTACCAAGTACACTCCACATACTTACAGATGGTTTTATATAAATTGTGTGAAAAAGACTACTTAGTGAAGAGCAATGTGCTAATAGCAGACAAACCAAGGCAAGTTCCAAATGACTCAGAACCCAGACAGCACTCCAAATGAGCACAGGGCTTGTGGTCAGCTCTGGATACGTGTGCATCACGTGAACTGCCCCCGGTTCCTGGAGGCTCCGGAGCTCTGTCACGCAGCCCACCCACCATGACCCATTTGGCTCTTCTCCATTACTCACCCGCCCCCCACGCGCGTGCACACACAGTATTCTTGTCAAGGTCAGGGGTCCCAGCAACACTGCAAGGATCTAGGGAGGGGCTGTCCTCTATGAGAATGTAAAGCAGCCCAGTTCTTCTCAGTCATCAATCACACAGCCTCAAGGACAAAGAAGATGCCAATGGCCTCTCTGAAGGCAGAAGTTGGTACTGGCACTGGGCTGATCCACCTTTCTTCAGGAAGCAGTTAAACAATCTAAGAGTAAGTGAGGCTTGCTTTCCCTGCCCGCCCATGTAGGGAGGGATTTGAGGAGCAGTTTTCTGACTCTAAGCTCCCAGTCACTTCTGTGGGAGCTTCCTGACACTGTCTGTAGTCACACCGGGGTCGTCTGGCTCCTTCCCACCAGCCCAAGCCATCAGTCACAGCGGGATGGGAGGCTGGGTTGGGAGCAGTAATGAGATGTATTCTGGTCTGTTTATAAATTGCTTTCAGTCCTGTGGAGAGAGCTCCTTCTATATGTGAAGTGTTATTGCCACACAAGGAGGGATGCTTGTGACTGATAGTTTTGCCTGAAACCTACCAAGGCTCAGGACGAAGCCACTGCACCTGCCTGAGTCCCTCATTCCCTAGGCAGAAACAGGGATACTGGCAACACAGTCCATCTCTTTTCTAAGCAAATGAATCATCCCATCCTAGCCAGAAAGCTCTCCTCTGAACTCCTTCAAACCACCCTTTTTGCACACTCGTGGGGTCTGATATGTCACAGCCTTGTTACCTTTTGACAGGTATGCCTTCCATCTGGTACCAGTCTGTCCATTCATCCACAGGATACAGTTTGTCTTCTTCATGCTAAACTCTCATTGAACATGTCATGGTGCCTGCACCTATATGTGCTGGCTGACCAAATGTCCAACATTTATATTCTTGTTCCTGTGTCACTGATATCGTGGACCTTCGTGACCTCACAATTTATGTAGACATGTGTTAAAATGTTTAACATTTATTGCATGCCTATTGTGTGCTAAGCACAGTGTTTTGTGCTTTATATATACTTCTTCCAAGCCCTATAACTACCCTGCAAAATAAGTATTCTTTCCTCAGGGGACAGTTAAGAACAATGCCATCTGCACACCCTCAGCCCATTCTCTCTTCAAGCCATGCGAACTAGTTCTCACTCTTACCCTCCTACCACTCCACCAAAATTGCATTTTCTGGTGTTGCCTACAGCCTTCATGTTTGCCATGGCTACTCTTCGCAGCTCATCTTACCGGACCTAAGAAGTATCTGACCAGGCTGACCACACCTCCACCTTAAAACAGTCTACTCTTAGCTTTCTGAACATCACTCTCCTGGTTTCCTCATATCTCCTGCCTCCTCTAGGTCCTCTGTCCCAAACTCCACAGGGATTAAGAGAAGAAGTTCTGGGGCCAGATTTGCTGGGTTCATACCCTAAACTCCTCCACCTAGTAACTGTGATCTTGGGCAACATATTTAATCTCTTGTGCCTCAGTTTACTTCATAGGGTTGTTGTGAAAATAAAGGAATAAATACATGCAGCACACTTAGAACAATTCCTAGAGCATAGTAAGACCTCAATAAATGCTGGCTCCTTGTAGTATCACTGTGATAATTAATCCATTATTACACCATCTCTAAATTTTGAAGTTTCACAGAGCTGGTCCAGGTCCTTTTTTTATGTCACTCTAGCCTAAAGCAGCCTCATTCATCTCCATGATTTTCAATGTCATCTATATGTTGGCATCTGCAAATTCATATCTCCAACCCAGATCTCATTTAAGCTCCAGACTCATTTATCCAATCGCCTACTTGACACATCCATTTGGATGTCTCACAGGCATCTCAATTGACAAGTCTAACAGGGAAGACTCCCCTTCCACTTGTCCCTCCTCAGCCTTCTTTATCGCAGACAATGGCCGTCATCCATCCGTGAAGTAAGAAGCTGTGGGATCGTCCTGACACTTCTCTTCCCCTCACCTCCCACATCGAATTCACTGCCACGAGCTTCCAGTTTCACTTCCAAAATCTACCTGAACTCCATTCCCTTTGCTGTATTATTTCCACTGCCTTCAGCCCACTCCAAGTCGCAGGTCTCCCTATTTCATCTCTACCAACGCTTGTTTTTCTCACATGCAACCATGAAGAAGAGGCTGCAATTGCTGACGCAGCCACGTTAGTGTTTTCATGTTGTTTTGATGTAAATCAAATCATGAAATCAATCTCTGCTTAAAACCCTCCCGTTGCTTCCCGTGGTCCATAAGAGAACATCCCAGCCCTCAAAGTGGCCATCAAGGCAGTTTAGTGGCCCCTCAGACCTCCCCGGCCTCATCCTGTCCTGCCCGTCCTGGCTGACCACTCCTGCTGCACCGGGGCAGCCGTCCCTCCCTTCCTGTCTCAGGGCTCCAGCTGGCTTCTCCCTACAGCCTGCTGTCTTCACCCTGATTGTGCCTTGGCTGCGTTGGCATTCTGGGAAAGCCTAGGGAGCCCCACTCAGAATGTTTGTTAATGTATAAAAGAAAATGCATAGGATGACAAAGGGAGCCAATAAAATCAAAACACACATTATCAAAATATTTTTTAAATATACTTGTGACGTCACACTGTGGTGAGGGATTCTGAGAGTGAGGAAGCTGTGCTTATGGTGGGACTGGCAGGAGTACGTGGGACATCTCTGCAGCTTCTGCTCCATTTTGCTGTGACCCTAAAGCTCCTCGTTTAAAAAGTCTGCTAAAAGTACACTTGTGATATAGTAATAATATATGTGCTCCTTCATCAAGGTGTTAACAAGATCCAGCAATGGGTCTAGTAACGCCTACAATTTCAACAACGTGAAAACAGCTGCAGTCTCCATTGGTAATTAAGTCCCACGCAGGCCCCGCTAACACTCCTTGAAATAAGGCTGAATTTCCCTCTAGCCAAGAGCCTTGTGGTCAAAATCAAACTCTCTCCCCTGTTCTTCCACTGACTTACTCCTACTCACCCTTCACCCCCAGAATGCCCTTTTGAGACCCCACACTAAGGGCTCTCTTCTCCTATTATCCTCTGCCACTACCCCCCATTTTTACATCTCAGACTTTATTTCAAATTATAATTGCATGTGTGTTGATTTGCATGGTTAGTGTCTATGTCACTAGAATGAAAGCTCCACGAGGGCTGCAATGACATCTATCTACTCTGACCAGTGATTGAGACATAGATGAGTATGATTCAATGAGAGAATGAATGAATTGCCCATAACTGGTAGGCAGTGGAGTGTGGCTATAATAAACCCATCTAACTCTGTAGGCTTTGTTCTATCCCTGTGTCACCTTGAATGAAACATGTTAGGAGATGACTTGAACTTCACACAAATGTACCTTCTTTTAGCATCACCCACTGATCTCTCTACTGAACAGAAAAGTTATCTATATAACTTTATAAAGTTTGCCTCTAGAGAGGTTACCTTTTCCAAAAACGTTTGTATTTCCATGATAGCTTTTGCTGAAAAGAAGTGAAAAATTGGGTTCACATTTTCAAGTTATTTTTGTGAAGCAGTAAGTAGTTTCAGACCCATTGAGGAATTAAGCAATAGAAGGATGGTGATGATGATGATGATGATAAACATTTACTGAGTGCGCTACACACTTTTTATATGTTATCTTATTTAATCTTTACTCTGTCCCTACATAGTTTAGGAAAGTGAGGCATAAAGAGATGATGAACCCAAGCAAAAAGCTCTTCTCCCTTTCCTGTCCACCGTCATATATATCGATTTTAATTCTTCTCCACCTGCCTCAAGAGTCTGGAATTTGATGACATTGATTTTTAATACAAATCAATTCTCAAAGGGGTGACACCTTCACCCGTTCACCTCAACTAATGCACTGCCCAGGATTCATCTTCATCAAATCAGTTGGTCTTCCACCTTTGGGAATCGAAAAGCAATAATATAAGTTCAAAGTTCAAGACCGAAAACCCTGCCTGGGGGGCAAGGGTCATCATAATTGGGAGCCCAGAGCAGCAGCCATGGGGAGTGGAGGGGCAAGTGGAGGAAGGATGTGTAGGAGATTAAATATGCACCTAAAATATACCACGCTGGCAGAAGGATTATTTTGAGCTGAAAGCAATTGAGAAAAAGCAGACACAAGATGAGCTCTCTGCAGTGATCCATCTGCCTGCAAACAGATCATAAATTACCCTTGTGAAGCTACCACCCCCCATCCACTTCCTATACCAGGAAAGGAATAACAACCTTATCGCCAGAGACGAGATGGCACCGAGAAAGAGGCTACACAAACAAAAACTTTACCAACTAGTCCTTCTCTAACATTAGTTTCCCCATATATTTGCCTTCCTACAATTTGCTGCCCATAGAAACTCCAAGTCCCTTTCCTTTGTCTTCTCAGTTTTCTTTAAATTTATCCTAGCCTCCAAGCCTGGCTGTTTCATTGGGGGTTTTCTCTTCTTTCAGTGAAGCCCCACTGGGCCACGTAAAACATTTAACATCAAATAAATGTGCATGAGTTTCGGGTGTACAATTCTGTAATATATTTGATCTTGTCTACCCTCATCTACCACCTGAAACTGAAACCTATGTAACTTTACTAACAATTGTCATCCCAATAAACTTTAATTTAAAAAATAAATAAAATAAATTTGTATGCTTTTTCTCCTGCTAATCTGCCTGTTGTCAGCTTTTTTCACAGACTCAGTTGAAGAATATAAATGGATAGAGATAGAAATTCCTCCCCTACGGAAGAGTGAGGAGGGTACCAAGCTCTAGCCCTGGAGAGCCAGACCTTAAACACATTTATTGGTTGGGTTAGGTTTAAGACTGGGTTACAATTAGAGTTTCCAGTGAGGCTTGGTATCTAGGTTGGAGCGGGGCTTCTACCTGGGCCTGAGGGTGAGGTATTAGAAGCTGTTGAGATCTGGGTTGGTGTCAACATTAAGAGATTATTAGTTATTGTCAGAGTCTAAGTCAGCATCAGGAAAATAGTTTGGCGGTTCAATCAGAAGTAGTAATTAGGTCTGAATTCTGATTTTAGAGAATGTTATCCTTTAGGTTACTGACAACAGCTGGGCTCAGGATTTGTGGTCAGCCTGTGTATTGGGTAGAGATATGAGACAGGTTTCTGTGTGTTGGCAAGGGGTAGATAAGAGTCTGAGATTGCATCTGGTATAGGTGATTTCAGAAAAGCAGAAGGCATCTGGTGGACACAACTACTGCACAGAGCAGCCTCACCCCTGGGTCCCTCGTATTGCTGTGGCCACGCATGAGGAGCACTCCAGGTATCAGACCTTTCCCCACCTTGGGGTCATTACAGAGTTGGCCCTTACACTCTGGATAGCAGCCCTGTGTCCTCAGAACAAGTGAGGGGATGCCCAAACCTGGGCAAAACCAGCCTATCCAGCTGTAGTAAATAGAGAAAAGACTGGTTACTTCATTGATCAAGACAAGAGATCGCAATCCCTCTAATGACTCCATACCCAGGGCAGGGAACAGGTCTGACCTAGACACAATCTATTTCTCAGTTCACTCCTCTGGGCCCTGGGACATACCACCTCCCCAGTGCCACAGCCCCAGCTCTAAATAGCCTAATTGTCACTCATTCCAGGCCCTCTCCCAAGGCAGCTGGACTCAGAGATGAATAACAGAGCTTCTAGGGAATTTTCAGGACAGTACTTGGTGAGCACTGAGTCTCAGTACAAAGGAGAAAAGAGCAGTTCAGGCTGACGGGGGATGTTGGGGATGGCCGGAGCCTCATTGAATACCCCACCCCGTCTTCTCCACTGGTGGCCAGCACTGTGCAGAAGACAAGGCCAGAACCTTGTCAGGAGAATCCAACTACAGAGTCTGATTATGATGACTGGGAATAAGGAAATGTGAGCCCGAATTAGGAAAGACAACACACCTAAGCTACACGACACACTAAGGTCACACGGTTCTGTGGCTTCTTTTAGAAGACCTCTGGCTCGCTGAGGGCCTTCATATCCTTCCCAGAACAGTAGGATCTGATGTGCACAGCGAGTACGCACATTTTTTTTCTTTTCATAAAACTTGCTTGGGAACCATTTGAAAAAGCAATCATAAACAAAATCACCTTTTCTTTTTTTCCATTGGACAAACATTATAATTGGAGGTCCATCTTCACCAAAGCCATACAAGGTAAGCGAAAGGGCTCAGGAATCCAGGTTCTCACCTAGAAATGCCACTCATGGGGCCGCACTGAGAGACTGGCTCCTTGAGGGTCTGTGCTGGCATCTTTGAAATGGGGCCAGCTATGCGACTCCATCTCACAGTGGAAGGCAACGACCACGAGCCAGAGCTCAGACAAACACAGCTGTTCCCCTCCGATCTCAGGCGTGAGGCTCTCACGAGCAACGACCTGGGGACAAGTCTCCTGCGGAAGGATCTACAGTTCACCTCTGGTCTTACAGGACCGGCTCCTGGAGGGGGGAGGGGAGGGGGACTCTTCCAAAAGGGGGGCTCCTTGTCTAATTGACCTCCCAGTCACCAAATGCCCTCACCACACAGCTTCCGTGTGTCCCTTCCTAATTTGGGGCCATTTCTCCTTGTTGTTCCTACACTGATGACTGAAATTAATCCTTGGCATTTTCCAACAGCTAAATCATTATAATCAAACTCTGCAGCTGCCAGATCTGCTGACTCAAACCCCCTATGTATTCATATGATATTTGCCGGGTAATTACAGAATAGAGGTAATTATATTCATGACTCCATTACTTTCATAATTTCAGAGACTCAGAAATCACTAAAAAAAAAAAAAAATCCTCACAGGGCCAAGAGAAGAAATTCCTTGAGAAGAAATCCCTTCAGTAACTACCTTTACCCACCTCTTCTTCTGTTTGTTTGGTCACATAATTCTTTCTTCAAAGCTCTCCCACTCAACAATAGCATCCCCTGAGCTCCCCGGTAAAGACACAAACCAAGGAAATGAAATACAGACCAGGACAGGGGAGCCCACACTTGGTTCAGACCCAAAAGGCTTTGGGTGGGCCAAACCAATGTGCATTAGTTATAGTAACACAAGGCACTGTACTAGTTAGGCCCTAAATTCCCATGAGTTCTCAGGGGCTTAACACAATGAAAATGTATTCCCTATTCATGTCACAGTCCTATTCAGGCAGTTCTCATCAGGTAGCTGTCATGTGCTCACTCAGGGACCCAGGCTCCTTTTAGCTTGTGGCTCGTCCCACTCTAAGTCCTCAAAGGTTTCGCCAATCAGCTGACAGGTGGGGAAAGATTTTTTAACTGCCTTGACTCAGACACAACAGTCCTATTGGCAATAGCTTGTCACAGGCTACCACCTAATGCATGGGTCCTGGCGAATACAGCCCTCTCTGCACAGCCATTTGCAGCAACAGTCTATGCTCTGGAGGGGAACCCTCATCACTGGTGGTTAGCTGAGCACCTCTGCGAACGATGTGATACTAACAGACCTTGGGTGAGTGTCCAAGGTATTTGTGAAATGATGGACCACAGCATGCTGTATGCCATGCAATGCAAAATAAAGTGATAAAATATTCTAAAGAGATGACAGAGGAAATTCACTGTCTCCTGTTAATGTAGCATCGGAAAAAAGATCCCCTCACAGTCCTCTCCAAATGTGACCCTGTAGCCATTCCTGGCAGGGTGTTTATTCCTTCTCCATCTCCCTCTCCCCACCCCTGCCTTCTATGCACGTTGTCACAGACAGCTGAACAGTGCTGTCCGTCAAATGTCTCCCATTATAAATCCTCATTAGAGGCTGCCAACTCCCCACACTTGGTGCCTCGGCTGTCCTTTCTCTGCAGTCCATGTATGTCCAGCCATGGTGAGCAACCGCAGCAAGGATTCCTGCCACTGGTCAAAGGGGTGGGCTGAGCCTGATGAAACCAGAGAAGGAAGGAGATGGTGAGAGCAAAATTCAGGAGTCAGGTGCAGTCAAGTTTCATGGATGACACCTTGAGGGCTGCTCTGGGGGATACTTGTCCCAGGTTCGGTGGCAGCAAAGGAGGCCCAATAGCAGAGACACTCGAGAGCATAGCAGGGTGACTGGGCTAGAGAAGGGGCCCTGCAGCTGATGGTAGACCTGGAGGGACCCCCCAGGACTAAGCTGTTATTGGCAGCATCAGGTATCCTGCCTGTGAGCAGCTTGGAGTGGGAGTGAGGAGCAGTTGAAATGAAGTGAGGACTGGCAATCAGGCCAAACACAAAAGCAGTTCGCACAGGAGTCCATGGGAAGCATCTCACCCACCTCAAAACAGCCCATAAGACCTGAGTCCATTGAGCAGCAGACGTGGTCCCCACCCCATGCAAACTTGTGGAATACTCCAAGGACTTTTTCCCATTTTTGAAACTCCAACCTAATGTCTATTCTATATTTCCCATTCTGAATTTTCTACTTCAGCAGTTTTATTTTTGTTTGCTTCAGAAAAGGGATAGAATTACATCTCATTGGGCTTTTTACACTTGAAAACCTCTATAACCAAATACTGCTTTTTCCCAGAACTGCTTTTGTAGCTGGTCAGAGCAACCCACTGGTGGGGCTTCCCAGGGCAGCCTCCCCTGTGACAGCACCTCGACTAAGCTCCAGGGAGACAAGGGTGAGTGCCTGTCCCAAGCCAGTCCTCTCAGGGGAGAGTGAGAAGGCAGGGCACACACTGGGGCAAGAATGAGAATCTTCCAATTAATAAGCCATCCCTCAAGGTGTGATCTGAACTGGTCAACTTTCTCACCTGGGAAACCCTCGAGATTTCCAAACCACTAGTGGCAAACTTTGTGGGTAGCATCACAATTTTTTTTTCAAAATGCAATATTTGGAATCCTATATCAATAAGCAGTGATAAAGAGCAGGTGTAGTTTCTTTGGGGTTTTTTGTTTGTTTGTTTGGGGGTGTTTTTTTTTAATTCTTATTTAAGTGAAGGGCGTGGACCTTCTGCTGCCCCCACCCCTGCCCTGGAGACTCGCCCTTTGTGTGTCACCTGCTTCTGTGGTTACCTTAGGTCCCATCTATCCTACAACCTCAGCCATCAAGAGCACAGTTGAGAAAAGAAAGGGCCCTGGGTTAGAAGAGCCCATCCACGCAGACACACGGAAGCCTCTCAGCCTTCTTGCTCTGCCTCTATTTTAGTCACTCAGTGAGTTTTGTTCTTAGCCCATAATACACGAGGGCAGCCACTTGAGAAAGGGACAGGCATCACTACCATGGGCAGGTAGAAATGCTGGCAGCAGTGAGAGGTGAGCAGGCAGGAAATCTCAAAGCAGGTGATGAAAGCTCTGAAAGCAGCCAGCTGGATGGTTAACGCCCGAGCAAACAACCGAAGGCTTCTCAGGAGCTGGAGGGTCTTGGAGGAAGGGTCTCACCTGAATGGACAGAGTAGAGCAATCTAGTCTGGCAAAAATACAGAATGAGCTGGTATTTGTACTGTGAGGAAAGGCAGCGGCAATGATAGCAGAATGGCCCTTGAAGGCAATGCATGGAAGGGAGGCCGAGCTGCCCTGAGTGGTCTAAACAGAAGACAATCTGACCAAGCCGTATGCGTGGAAGTATGTGTGGAGGAACCTGTGAACATGAATGGGGGCAGCGATGAGGAAACGGGGCATGAAGAGAGCTTCTGCGCTCCACAAGGACCAAAGAGCGCCCCAGGTTCTGAACAGAGATGACATCATGGCAAGATATCAGGCTGGCCTAGGCGTCCACGGCTGTCAGTCACATCACCACCACAAGTGAGAATGGCAGAGCTGGGAGAAATCGCAGATATCTTCACATCCCACTCCCTGCTTTTGAGTGCTGACTCTGAGGCCTGGGTAGGTGTGGGTGGCGGTGGTGGTAACAGGTCCACACTCTGACAATAGTCCAGTGGGACAACCAGGGCTGGCTCTGAGACCTCTGGCTCCCAGCCCAGGAATCCCCCCCTGCCCTGGGCTGCCTCTCACTCCCTCCCCACCCCCATCCTGTGGGGTTTCCAGCAACTACTCTTGCCCTGTGTTGGGGTCAGCAGGATCTCCCCTTACCCTGCGCTCACCTGGTGAGCTGGCCTCAACCATTTAGCCTTCACAGAGACAGGCAGTGGGGCGCCTGCCCGGCTGGGGAGTCGGAAAGGTTTGTTAATCATGCTTTCAGAGCACTTTGCGATGCCGAGATGAAAGACGTCTGAGGAGAGCAAAGTACAGCCATTACAGTCTCCATCTTCCTAATTGAAGAAAATGAGGTTATTTCCAAATCCTCTGTGATGCAATGGAAAATGTGCTCAATAGGCCTACACTTACGGCTTCCCCCCGCCCTCGGCTCCTCAGGGCTGAGGCCGTGGAGCGCCAGGTGGAAAGCACCCAGCTACTCAGCTCCCAGTTCGGACGGCCACTTGGATGTGCCCAGCTGCCCAGAGCCGCTCCTGGTGCCTCAGCCCCAAGAAGGACCGCCTCGACCAGACATCAAAGCTGGGCACCTTCATGCAGCAGGAAGCCCTCCTCCCCTAGGCTGAGTAATTGGAACAAAACGACCCAGGTAGCCTTGCTGTAACATCAAAGCTGCGGATAATAACCTCACAGATGAATTCAGGAGTGAATACATTCACAGCCACTGCTCAAGTTTGAAGTGTGCCGGGAGTTTTTT
Source organism: Hipposideros armiger (assembly GCF_001890085.2). Taxonomy (NCBI): domain Eukaryota; kingdom Metazoa; phylum Chordata; class Mammalia; order Chiroptera; family Hipposideridae; genus Hipposideros; species Hipposideros armiger. The sequence goes on along the minus strand of NW_017731350.1, from coordinate 5,507,011 downwards.
CAGCTTCAGAACTGAGCTAGAAGAGAAAGAAAAATCACCAGCCATACCTTTCTTTGTTAACTAGCTGCCTCCCCTTTCAGGCCACAATGAAAAGTGTGGGTTTACAGCTTTAAGTAATAAGAAGTCAGTCTGGGAACAATGACAAGGATGGGAAGAGCAAGAATAGAACTGGGGGTCAAAGGAGAGATTCTCCAGGGTCAAACGCTGTGATTAACATACCTGAGCACAAATGCAAACCCTGGCCCACCCGCAAGGCCACCAGCGCACAGGAGGCTAGTGAGGCAGAGAGGGACACTGATCTGAACATCTGCGGTGGCTCGACCAACAGGGTCCTCCTGGTGGATGGGCTGAGCATCCTTTGTCACCTGCAAGGAATGACTCCCTTGATTTAGGCTAGAAGACTAAAGGTGAGTATATATTTATAAATAACAGAACTACTAAAGAGAGGAATTCAAATTGGTTAACAGGGCTAATACAAAAACACCTTCACTGCTGAGCAGCTTAAGTCCTGGGACTTTCCAGAAGCAAGTCACAGAACCCCCATTCTGGGAGGGATCTCAGAGGTCATAATCAATGTGACCCAAGGACAGGAGTGTGACACATATCTTGGCTAATAAGTGCTTGTAAAATAGCATCTGTGAGATAATAGAAAATATATATTGGTCTCTGCCCAAGTTCTCTGCACAGGGCTCCTGAAGCCCTTGTAATTTCCTAAGAGATAAGAGCGCCAGGAGTATCTTTTGTTCTAATATTTGGTCTTTGATCCTATCCCTGACACAGGGCTCTTGAAGCCTTTGTAATTTCCTGGGTGATAGAAGTGTCTTTTGTTTTAATGAGGCAATTCGGATGGCTCCTGGATGGCTCCTGGATGCTGGCTAGTCCCGGAAAGACCAAGCTGTGATTAGAAACCTGTAATTCTCAGCCCACTCCCCATTCACTAGAGAAGGAAGAAGTGACAAAAAATGGAGTGAATGACCAATCATGCCTCCATAAAAATCCCAAAAGAGCAGAGTTCAAAGACCCTGGGTGGGTGACAACATGGAGGTTTGGGGAGAACAGGTACCTGAAGAGGACACGGAAGCTCGGGGCCCCTCCCACATCCCCTGCCCTCCACATCTCTTCCATCTGGCTGTTCCTGAATTATATCCTTTTATAATAAATGAATGATCTAGTACATAAACTGTTTCTCTGAGTTTGGTGACCTGCTCTAGAAATTAATTGAACTCAAAGAGAGGGGTCAAGGGAACCTCCAATTCATAGCCCGTCAGGCAGAAGTACTTGCAATTGGCATCTGAACTGCGGTTGGGGGTCAGTCTTGTAGGACTGAGCCCCTAACCTGTGGGACCTAATGTCAGAAATGTGGGACCAATTCTGACAGTGTCAGAATTGAGTTGAATTTAGGGGACCCAGCTGATGTGAGATTTGCTTCTTTTGGGGAAAAAAACCCCACACATTGGAATTCATTGAAATTAGAATTGGCATCATTTGGAGCACAACTGAAGGCCAAGCTTGAGAGCATCTCCTGCCTGAGCGCCACACCACACAGCACCTGCGGCTCTCCACCCTGCCTGAACCCGTCTATTCAGCTCCACCTCCCCACCCCCCATTTCCTCATGGCCTAACCAACTCCCCTGGGTCCTCTGTTCCTTGTTGATCTTAACTTCTGCACCCCCATTCTCAGACATGGCCTGTTGCCAACACATACATTGCTACCCTTTTTTTGGTAACCGCCACACCATGGGGTTGCATGCCTAGTTAACGCTCCACTTATTCAACCCATTTCATACTTGAAAAAACAAGGGGACTGAGAATACACCTGCTCTCTTCAGTGAGAGAACATATCGGGCGGCACATCATTGCCATAACAACTGATAGGTGCATCTTCTTAAAAAATCAAGGGGCCTTTAGATGCATTATCACCCTCACACCAGCCCTGCGAGGCAGCACTCTGGAAAGCCTGACTTTACAGCTAAGAACACAAGTGTTTCGTGACCCACCCAGCTCACATGCTGCGGGGTGGACACCCAACCCGTTCCTAAAACTCATTCTTCTCCACGTACCTTATAGCCTAGGGGCACCCTTGACCCCTATTTTGAGTTGAATTCTGTCCCCCACAAAAGATGTTGAAGTTCTAACCCCCACTACCTGTGTATGTGACCTTATTTGGAATGAGGGTCTTTGCAGGTGGTCAAGTTAAGATGAGGTCATTAGGGTAGGCCCTAATCCAATATGATTATGTCCTTATAAAAAGGGTAAATGTGGACACGGAGAGAGACGTGCACACAGGGAGAACGCCATGTGAAGATAAAGTCAGAGGTCAAGGTGATGCATCTACAAGCCAAGGAACCCCAAAGATCGCCAGCAAACCCCCAGAAGTTAGGAGAGGGGCAAGGAACAGATTCTCCCTCATAGCCCCCAGCAGGAGCCAACCCTGCCAACACCTTGCTCTTGGACGCCTGGCCTCCAGAACTGAGAGACAATGAATTTCGGTTGTTTCAGCTGCCCAGTTTGTGGCACTTTGTTAGGGCAGCCCTAGCAAACAAATACACCCCCATTGCGCTCACTTCAACCTTCTTATTCTCATTGCTTGTGTCACTGCAACAGGCCTGCCCCTCGGCCTCCAGCCCAGGGCAGAGCCAGAAGAAAAGCGAGAGCACCTAAGTGTTCAGTCTCTCTAACTTCCTCTCTTGTACTGAAAATGGAAAGTGGTGGTTTCTGGGGACTCACATTCACTCCAGGTCCTGCCCACCCACACACATGCGCGTGCGCGCACACACACCCTCCCCAGATGCGGAGCAGAATCAGAGGGCCTGGGGCATCCTCAGCACATTGGGCAGAAAGTGGAAAGGCCAAAGGAGCCTCCCCTGCTACCTGAAGCTTCCTCCTGCCATCAGCACCTTGTTGCTGGGGTCCACAGCCCCAAAGGCAGGCCCAGCTCGTCTCCTGGGCTGGCTTACACTCCTCCATTCCCCATCCCAATGTCACCTCCAGGTGCCCTGACCTGCCTCATCAAGGTGATGAACTGCTCCTGGCTGCCAAGGCTGACCACACCCCTCAGAGCAAGGAGACTTTGTTTTGAGTGCTTGATGCTAGGTGACCCTAAAGGGCCCCTGCTCCTCCCTTGGACACTCTCACTGCCTCCCATCCCAGTTTTATAGAAATTCACTGTTACTTTTAATCACAGCGTTGCTTTATCCGTACATCAAAACTTGCAGAATGTGTGAGAGAGCCTGACTCTTCCTCTGTTCCCCACTGTTCCGGTTCCTCATTTCAAACAAGAAACACGGACACCCTGTGATGTCCCGAGGCCATCAGCTCATTTGAAAAACGAGCAGCCAGGACCAGAACCCACCATTCCTCATCAGAAGACTCCGCCCCTGGACCACAGGCTCTCACCCGAGGGGCTGCTTCCGCTTGGCCCAAGATTCCTTTATCGCCCTCTGTGTGGTCCTATGGGCTCTGGGCAGAGGCTGGGAGGAGATGGCTATGTTCAAACAATGGGCAATCCCCTTGGGCACAAAGTTAGCACGCAGGAAACAATCAGGCCTAATGATTTCTACAAAAGGCCCTGCCTCGGCATGAATTTGACCTAGACACTCAATTTTAGAATTTTTCTTTTGTTTCACTTTTGTGACTTATTATGAACAACACAGCCTTATTGATGTGATTTTGTGTCACTGTTCTTTTTCCTATAAAGAGGTGATTTTTTTTTTAAAGCTTGTCAGATTGGAATGATCACATCCTTTGTAAACCAGAGTTACTTTTTTTTTCCCTACTAATACATATCTGATTTTATAATTTACTTAATAGAAATTCCTGTGTAGCCCACTCCTCTTCCAGGAAGTGAGGGCTGGGGTTCCATTTGCTTTGTGTTCAGTCAGCTCCTGCCTCCTGCCCATGGGGCGTCAACACTCACACACCAGTGAGTTAAATAACTTAAATGCAGGGGGGGGGATGATGAAAAACCTCCTCCACCAGATGAAGTGAGTGGAGATTTATCAGCATCTCTAGGGCACTCGGAGCCTCTCCAGGTTACCTCTGAAATGCACAGGATTTGGGAGGGATTAGGAGAAACTTGAAAATCTCTAAGAATGCCAGAAAACAATTAATGACTTGGAAAATAGAACTCCTTAAGGTAGGTTAGGAGCGTGGCCATATAGTTTTAACAAGAGGCAGTTGAAGAGACAAGGATACTTTAAGGAGCCTTTGAGTCCAGCGTGAAATCACCCACATCTAATCTATTTTTTCATTCTTTTATTATTAAACTAAAGCAATTGTCTCTTCCCCATTAACCTTCTTCTCCTTGGTTTCTACTCAAGAGCCCCCATCTCTACCTTTGCCAGCTTCGTGTTCATCAATTCAGAGATATGCCTTTGGTAGCTTTTCAGTGGTCCCATCTTAGTTGCCATAGCACCAGGGAAGTGGGAAGAGGAGAACGCAGGGGAGCAGATCAGGTAACCAGCTGAGAGCCACCACCCACCTACCTGCCGCTCACCCACATTTCTGTCCAGTGCCCCGAAAGTGCCCTGCTCTATGGTTTGGTGTCTCCTCCACCTTCCCTGCAGTCAGGCTCTCTCCCCTCTCCCCATAACATACACCATGCCTGCTCCCCAAATGATTATCTCTACCAAGAAGGTCCTTTTCCTTCCCCCAGCCACATAAATATCCCCATCCTACAAGGCCCAGCTCAAGTCTCTAACTCTCCATTGACCCAGCTGCTTTCCAGCCCCCAGGGAGCCACCCCTCCTCTAAGAGTTGGCCCGGGTATGCAAGGAACCGTTCCCAAAGCATTTAGATTTGTGTAGAAATTCACATTTTCATGTGAACATACTTTATCCTCACAACGCAACTGTAAGCTTCCTGGAAATCCATGTGCTGAGCATGCGGTTAATAGTCCGTAAGTATTTCCATATGTGAAGGGTGGTGGGCAAGGAATCCTTATGGATTTTGACGGTAGAATAGGGGGAATTGAAATAGGAAGCATGTGGGTGAAACATAAGAACAATCTAACAGGCACTTCTGCTTAATCATACTTGTCCAGCATTTTGGCAGATATTCCAATATTCCCGAGGAGTAGGTAACACAAGCATACAGATAAGAACAGCAGAAACAGGGCCGGCCGAGTGGCTCAGTTGGTTAAGAGCTCGCTCAAGGGTTTGAGCTCTGAGCAACAGCGGTTCGAGTCCAGCCCGAGCTGAGTTGCCGCTGAACTGCCAACAGGTGGCAGGATGGCTCAGCTAAAAAAAAAGAATAGCAGAAACTGTGTTTGCAGGAGAAACCATGTAGATAGCAGGCTCTTTACCAGGTTCTAGGGACAGAACAGTGATCCACATGTCACTCCCACCCACACAGCATGGCTCACCCGCAACTGGTTACCTGGAGACGCAGGCCTGTCTTACCTCCTCTTTCTCTATCATGCTTCTCTCAGGGTGGCCCTGGGGCTTGGCCCTCCACTACCTGGAGCTCCAGAGCACCGCCCATCTCCACATCACTGCTTCTCCATTCTGGCTAAGTTGTCCCCATCTCCAGAGACTGATGTAACTCATCCAGGTGGGGCCCAGGCCCTAGTCATTTGGGAAAGCCCCACTTGTTTCTGACATGCAGCCAGTTAAGTCCTGCTGCATCCACCATATGCATCTGTTCCTGCCCTGGTCCGGGCAGGGCCGGGTGAGAGGAGCCACACGTACTGCCCTTCACAGCTCTTCCCCTTGTTCTCCCAAGGCTGAAAGTGTCAACAGATTCTACCAAACATGTGTGGGCAACTATGAGGAATGTTAATGTAGGCTGTGTGATTTAAATGAGATACACTATGATTTTCCTAAAATTCCAGGAAATAATAAGCTCGTCCCAGGAGATACTCTCCCAAGCACCCCCACCCATCTCCCAGCCTTGCTTCCCAGTGTCGGGATCAGCCAACTCCATCTTCTGAAGGAGAGCCCCTCCTCAGCTCTTCAGTTCTTGATCCTAACATGTTTTACCCCAGAGGTTGGTCTCAGCCTTTCAGCCAACCCTTCTGCTCAACAGGGCAATCCTTGAGACAATATTTTTTTTCCATTATCTGACTTATTCAATCTGAAATAAGCCCAAGGGCACTTTTATCAAATCACTGCAGGGTGGTGGCTCTCCATGATCACTTCATCTGGACCTAAGGGAGTTCTGGCACCTTATTGTTCTTGAGCTATTCTGAATCTCTCTCTCTCTCTCTCTCTCTCTCTCTCTCTCTCCCCTCCTCACCCCGGAACACAGAATAATCCCCAGACACAGGAGACAGTCTATATCCATAGTAAGAAGAGAAACATTTTCCTGAAGGCCATGTGATCTGTGAAGATTGTCTTGTCTGGCTACCATAAACATCCCTGCACATTATTATGCAGAACAGCTACAGGTCTTCTCTTCCACTTCCAGACCATGTCCAGGGGTCTGCCAATGCATCAGAAATGATTTGCTGAACAAAACCATGTTCCCTTGAGGATCACGTTTATGCACCCTGAGACCCTGAGAACAGTGGTTTATCAACCCTGGCTACATAGCAGAATCACCTGGGGAGCTTTGAAAAATTATCCACGTCTGGACCTCATCCAGATCAATTAGATGAGAAGCTCTGGAGAGATGGCTCAGGCACAGCTGAGAATCACTCTTGCAGAAGCTTTGAGGGTAAAAGTTTCCCTTGCAACATAAATTCCTCAGCGACGCAGCTTCTCTCTTGCTCTCCATGAACAGAACGGTGCAATGCATAAAGTTTATTTCTTGCCCCCATGCCCTCCTCATATTGAGCAATCCTCTGAAGGCAGGGCAAAAAGTAGATGCATTTGTACTCCCTGTTATGGGCTGAATTGTATCCCTCCAAAATTCGTATGTTGAAGACCTTTTCCCAAGTACCTCCAAATGTGACTGTATCTGTTGATAGGATCTTTAAAAAGGCAATCAAGTTAAAATGAGGTCATTAGAGTAGGTCCTAATCCACTATAACTGGTGTCCTTATAAGTGAGATGGAACTTGGACACAGACACACACAGAGGGAAGACCATGTGAAGCCACAGGAAGAAGATGGCCTTGTAGAAGCCATGGAGATAGGTTTCAGAAGAAATCAACTCTGCTGAACCCTTGATTTTGGACTTCTAGCCTCAAGAACTGTGAAAAGATACACGTCTGTTGTTTAAGTCCCCACCCCAGTCTGGAGTACTTTGTTACGGCAGCCCTAGCACACTAATACAAGCCTCTTTCTTCAAGGAGACAACAGCAAGAGTTTGAGACCCTGAGGAGATTCACAGTGAGTTAATGATAAGACTGAAACATAGGTCCTAACTCCAGAACTGTGAGATGTTTTTCCCCAGAGCTAGAAGCATGTAGATATCCAGAAGCACGTAGATATCTCTTTTGCTGTTAGGAACACTTTAGTTGGAACCTCACTAAAGGGGAAAAAAAAAGTGTTTTTAAAAGCCCCCAGGTCACTGACATCCCCAGGGGCCTAAAAAACGCTAACTCTGTCCCCAAAGGGCCTTGCAGTTCCCTCCGAGGACCTGGCTGTCCCTGGACCTTGATCTGCTGGAGAACTCCTCCCCTGCCTGTCAGAGCCGTTCCTCCTGCCCACTCTCCCTTCTGTTTCCCATTCAGATTGTATTCTGAAGCTCCCTGTGTGGGGTGTGAAATGCATGAATGCTCTCAAAGGAGCGTCTTTATCCCAGAGCCTGAAACTGTGACAAAAAGGGCATCTTCACCTGTGAATTAGCTTCATTTTTCCAGCTGCCGCTGCTGACTTCTCCATCAGACAACCCAGCCTCTATACAAATGGCGCCTCTGAGAGCTGCAGTGACGTTCCCTATCTGATAGCTGGCTTCTTTCTTGCTGTCCAGGAAACGTCCTCTGTTAGCAGGCACCTTGAAAAATGCCCTTCCAAAGAACTGAGTTGTCAGTATCAACGTCTAAACGAACCTTTATTAGAACTATAAAGAAAAGGCTGCTTAACATATAATTGGACCGTTCTTCATGCTTAAAGATGTTGTTTAAATCATGTCAATAGCTAAGCTAGAAACCCACAGCAAAAGGCAAATGTTCTATCTTCAAGCTCCATTTTATAGCCTGGTAAGATGGGATCACATCAATCCCTGTGTCTTTCCAAAGATGATAGATAGAAATTTGCCCAAATACCCCTACGCCATTCAATTTCTCCTCCCAGATTTACTAAAATTAGCTGATGGAAAAGCCACTCTAACAACATCATTCCACAGTCTTGCTCCAAGCAGGATGTAGAGATGAACTAAAGTCCCCCACACTTCAATGTGGTTCTGTTTCCATTTCCTTCTCTAATCCTAATGTTCATAGCACTGTTTATTATCAACCAGTTTATAGATCTCTAGTTAATATTTGCTCTGGGCTTATGTTGATTTCTCAATACATGCAATTTTCTGGTCTCATCTTTATCTTTAAGGATTAGATGGGATCGAGCCGCCTTGTAGTAATTTAGTTTTTATCTTATGCCTTACAGTTTTATGTTCGTGTAATAGCACTTGCTTTCCCTTTTTTATTTAATTAAATATATCTTATTTCACAACTACAGCATTTTTGTTTTGAGTTTATTTATTTAACAGCTGGCAGGGTGCTGGTGTTTTGTAGAGGGAACCACGCTGGGTATTTTTAGAAATTCAGAAGTTGAGGAATGCACCAGCTGAGAAGATGGAAGAGAAATCTAAAGTTGGGAGATGAATGTATGGAGATTAAACTCAGATTGCCTTGGCTACATGATGGAGCTCCGTAGATTAAGTCTTTAGAACAGAAACAGAAACAAAAACAAACAACAAGAGTGAAGTATATTTAAAAGGAGGCTTGAGAAAGATGCTCTGAGATTCTATCTTTGACCATCTACAGAACAGCTGGCTCTGTGCATTGGCTGTGCCAGGGCAGGAATACCAGGCACTGCTAAGGCCTGAGGGTGGCATTCACCACAGAAGGTGCTACAGATCTGTAAAGCTTTCTGGCCAGCTGTGTGTCCAGTGGCCAGCTCCATTCAACAGTCCTGTGGACACAAAATGTAACCAGGTGCTTGCATTCAGGGTGGGGCAAAGTTTGCAGAACCCTGGGTAAAGAGACCTTCTTAAATTCTGCATGCTCTTAACCCACTCTACCCTAGCCCTGTGGTCCCCTCCTGGAAATACTGCTCCTGCAGGCCACTGCCACACTCAGGGTCCCAGGATGGAACCAGTTGCCAGCCCTCAGCCCTCATTGCACCTGCACCTGGAATCATTTGGAACCATCAGCCACACAACTGTCCCCCTCCCTGACCAGGAAGCCTCTGTGCCATGCTCCTCCCAGTGAGAAGCATCATCGTTCTCTCAGGTTCCCAGTTAGATAAACCTCTTGGAAGGCTCTCCTGTCTTTCTCACTCATCCCGTTGGCCCACCCAATCTTGCTGACACTCCTTCTCTGGCATCCCCCCTTCTTTCTAGAGCCACAGCTCCTGCTGTGAAGCAGGCACTCATCATCCTACAGCTGGGTCTCTGTGCCAGTCTCCTAAATCACTCCCTGCCCACAGGCCTGCCCACCTCTGGGCCATCCTCTATATACGTGGTTTGCAGGGCATCATCCCTGGACCAACAGCACTGACATCACCTAGAAACCTGAGAGCACTACACATTCTCAGGCTCCATCCCAGAACTACTGAATCCAAACCTCTGGAGTTGGGGGTCCGGGAATTGGTATTAACCTGCCTTCCAGGTGACCTGATGCGCACTAATGCTTAAGAATCGCAGCTCTATATTACAAATTATGCGAAAAGCCATGCTAGTTTCTATTGTAGCTTAAAAAATCCCTCATTGCCCCTTTGCAGATGAAGATCCAACTCACTAGCCAGGTTATCCAGGTACAGTATATACCTTGGTTTGCAAGCATAATTCTTTCTGGAAACAAACTACTTGTATTGCAAGACATCGCACATTTACCACATTAAAATGTATTAGAAATGTTTGCTCATCTTGCAGAACACTCGCAAACCATGTTACTCGCATTCCAAGGTTTTACTGTACTTTGCAATACATTCCCGTCTTATGTCTTTGATCACATCGCTTATGTCCTCTTATCTGTACCTCCAGCTCCAGTCAAGGTGTTCTCCAGAATGACTCCCAAAATGGAACAGCTTTCTCCTCAGCTACATTCTGTTTTCCAGAAGTACCCATATTATTCTGGTGAGAGGATGCCCACAGCAGTGTTCTGAATCCCATGGGTGGATTCACCATGCAGGAACAGTGGACAAGTTGGGAGCAAAAGGGAAATTACCACGTGCAGAGGGCCTACCGTGCCAGCCCTGTTTTTCATTAATTTCCCTACGATGGTTCATTGAATACACACACAACAACCCTATGAGAACTGATGGCAGTTTGGAGGCCAGTATATCCAAATCCAAAGTGAATCCAAAGGAGAGAGACTTTCTGGGATAGAAAGTGGGGGAACGAACAGGTGTCACAAAAATGAAACATGGGAGAAAAAGTCCATGCTAAGCCCAGCCCAGAGGCCAGTGTCTTCTCTCAGTGCCTTCCTAGAATCCTGGCATCCACCAACCAGTGTAGACCCATCCTATAAATGCCTCGATGCATTTCTTTTCTTGGCTGCTGTGGTTGAAGCAAGAAAGGCAAAGGGGCCCTTGTCTCAGGTCCTTTCTTCAAAGACCCAGATGCACCATTTGTGCTGAGTCAAGATAAAGCAGCACCAGCCCCAGAAAGAACATGGGCGGCACTAGGGCTGATGGGTGAGCACAGTGCTCGGTGCTGGAAAGCCAAGCCTCCCAGCCACAGATCTGCCACCCACTCATCCTGGGACTTGACTTGAGGCAGCGTCTCCCCTTATACTGGCAGAGCGCAGGGATTGGCCTTAGCTTTGCTGAGTTTGTGCATAATGAGGTCACTGAGTCAGCTTCTCTCTAAGGGCCCATCTGACATAAATCTCTGAGCAAAGCTGGTCAGGCAAATCCCCTCTCTGCCTCTGGGCATAATGAAGTGGTCACCTAAAGTTTCAGTAGCTGCAGAGAAGCTGTCATTACAGCAAGCTTTATGTCCCAAACCCTGCCATACCCCAGAGTATCTTCCCAGCATCTCTGCTGGAGTCCAGCTTGAACTGTATCTTAAGGCAGTGTGGGGAGGGGGGCCGCTTTTGAATTTTTACTCTTCTCGTCTGAAGCTTTCAAGGGTGTTTTGCCTTTCAGATTTATTTTGGCAAGTTGCTGTTAATTGTGTTTTCAATTAGTTATGCTTAAAACATCTTGAGGCTTGGGTAACTGAAATTGCAGTGCATTAATAATTATTAAACAGAGGTTCTGATCCATTATTTATTAAATAAATTTTTTATACTAATGCAGAATCCATTGTCACTGCCACCATGAGTTTGGCCATTAAGGAAACAGCTGACGAAAGAAAACTAAAGCTCCAGGATTCTTAAATGAAGGCCTGTGGAGCAGAGCTGCCTGGAGGAAGGACAGGCAGCTGCTTCTCTTTTATGTCAGTTTAATTGAGGCTTTGTAGCCTAGAGAGTGACAGGGAGTTCCCACATAGTAGGTTCTCAGTATATGTTTGTACAAGGAGTGAGTGAGTGAATGAATGAATGAGTGAATGAATGAATGAATGAATTTAAGGGGAGTTAAACTAGGAGAGACTCTTTAAGATCTCAGGTTCTTTCTGTTTTAACCATTAACGAACATACAGAACATTCAGCTAGGCAATGAAGTGTCCGTGATGTATCGATAAGATAGTAGTCCCTTTTTTCTCAGCCTGACAGGTCATCCTAATACAAATTTAAACACAATTATAATTAAATGTGGTAACTTAAGGTGGCACAGAAACCCACATGAGGAGTTGACCCTTGCCAGAACAGTCAGGGGGCGCTTCAGTAAAGAGATGATGTTAAGACACGGACGCCGATTTTTCCAAATGTAGAAGTGAGGAAAAGGTAATACAACAAGCGTACTTCTGGGCACATGCAAAGACACAAATGGGGGTGAGTTCAAGAGCATGAGGAGTCTGCTGGGGGCATGAGGAAGTGAGACTGGAAGGGACGGTGGGAGCTAGAAGGTAAACCACGCTAAGAAGTTGGGTTTTCACCCTGCAGACAAACCCAGGGGTGGATGTTAACCAAGGAACTGATGGGTCAAATTTTTATTTCAGGATTAGCATACCCATTCAAGTTCTACTGAATAATCTAAGCAATATGTAGTGATTGGCTAAAGTTGCAGTGATGGGTGAGATTGACTTAGTAGCTACAAGTATGGAACTTAGACACCACTCTAGGTAAGGGGTGAGGAAGAGTCAGGTATGAGCCTCATGCTTGGGCTATAGTGGTTTTGAGGAAGGGAGGTCTAAGTTGAGTGTGTGTTGGGGGGGAGGGCGGTGACAAAAAGCTCTGGAAATGTTAGTGTTGAGCTGCCATGAGATATCCGGGTGGAAATGCAACAAACAGTTGGATAGATAGGTCTGGAGATCAGCAAAAGTTACGGGTCGAGCTCTAGATGGAGAATCATTCACACAAGGGAGGTAGTTTCAAGCATTTGTTCAGAATATGCCCAAACTTGGCTAGACAAACCTTTTGCTATGCAGAGTCATCAAGAATGATCACCTAATCTAATTAAACATAGGGATAGCCTAATGTCTTTATTTAGGGTAAAGAAAGATCTAAAATGAGAAAGTAAAACAGTGGAAAGAAGAGGGATCTTTTTAGAATTTACACCAGCCTTAAACTCAACCCCAAAACTAATGGATCAATTGACTAATATTACAAAGCACCACTTCTAAACCTTTAGGAGTCCAGGAATACAAACGTGACATCATGCCATCCCCTCTCAGTCTCATCAAAATCCCTCAGAAGTGTGGAGCCCCAGTTTCACCTGCCTGCCCCACCTCTCCAGCATCTCCTCTGACCAGTGAAGACGAGAGCGCCTCTACTTCTCTGAGCACCTTTTAGCCCCATCAACCTCTGACCCTCTTTAGGCTCTGAGCACACATGGCCTGGGGATTGTTAACGTGTCCTGTTCAACCATACACCCCATACATTAAACCTATACAGCCAGGCTCCTAGAAGGCCTTAACTCATCCCCACCTCTATTCATGGATTTCAACAAGGCCCAAGGCAGGACTGAGTACATAACATTTTGTTCTGGTGAGTTCTGGTACCCCAAGAACACTATCAGCCCTAGGGGTTCTCCACTCTCCCACCCTTGCCCTATCTCCAGGGAGGTTCAGCTTGGCCAGCCACAGAGATAAGCTCTTGTTATCTTTGATGTTACTGAAGACCTAAGTATAATAGCTCATTAGACCCATGGTCTCACACTTCCTCAGTCAAGTGCCAGCACCAGTGGGACTCTGAGCCTCTGGCTCATGCAACCTTGTCAGCTGGAGAGAAAAGAGAGGGGAGAGGAGGTAGGTGAGATGGGTCAAATTCAGTCACCTGCCTTTCCTCTCAGAGTCATCCCTAGAAATATTTAGAATCCCTCAGAGCCCATACTCGAAGGATGTAAGACACAATCCCTGTGCTAGGGAAAGTACAAAGGAGAGGTATGACATCAAAAGATGAGAAGTAGCCATGCCACCTTCAGATGAGGTGGTCTAGGCAGCGGGCTCAGAAGTGAGTTCTGCAGCAGCTGGCAGAGGCGGGGCCATGAAGACGTGCTTCTGCAGCATATGGAGCTGTAAGAAGTGAGCCAAGCCAGGAAACTGTTTCCATCCTTCCAGGCAAAATCCACCCCACCTTCCTTTGTCTTCTCACATTTTATAATCACTCTACCCATTTCCCTACCTGCTTCCCAGATTATAAGCTCCTTGAGGCCAAGAACCTGAATTTCTCACCTTTGTATGCTCTACAGCACCAAGCAAAGGGCTTAGCACATTGTAGACACTCAACAAATTGTTGAGTAAATGAATTAAAAAAAAACTATTTTTAAAAAACTTTATTTACTATGAAATAGTTGAGGATTTCATAAATGAGCTTTCATCCCCTCTAATCCATCATCAAAGTTGGCAAGAAAATACAAAACAATAGTGTCACATACTAAACACTACTATGTGACTTTCTAAACACATTCCAGAAACCCAAGGACAACAGAAAGAGCCGAGGGGAGAGGCAGAGACACACTCAAAGGCCCCTGTATGGCTGTGTGTTTTTCAATTGTGTCTGCTATTTGGGTCAGTGTCTTTCAGGACGACTGAAGGTCCATTAATAACACTTGGATTTTAGGGGAAATCTTTTTAAAAGAAAATGTTGTGCCTTGTGAATATTCTGTGTCCTTGGGGAAAAGAAAACCAGGGGAAGAAACACTGCAGCCAGCCCACTCATGAAGAATTGGGTTGGGGCCAGGAAATCAAAATGAGAATGAATTTAGCATGGGTGTTGCTAAAACTAATTATCAGGAAGATTCTTGCTACTTTTCGTTCAGAGAGGGAGGGAGGATGGAGCCGCAGTCTTCATTAAAATGACACCAGCCAATGGGCAAGCAGGACATTTCTTTTTTTAGCTATTGGATGGGGTATCATTATGCTACTGAGAGAGGCAGGCCGCTGTCGTATTTGACATATAAATCCAATGACTTTTTAAATAACAGTGACAACAACATAAACAATAAAACACGATCTGAAAGGTTGTATGATCTCATTTGACTTATACGACAACCTTACAAATACTACTGTGGCTGACACATAGAATGTCCCAAAGTTAACCAGTGGTGGATTTGGGACTCAAATTTATGTCTTCAGACTTCTATCCTTGTGCTTTTTCTTCTCTGTGTGGCTTCACGAACCTTCTGATGGCCAATTCCCTGTAAGTCTGGGAAATGACAGCAGTGCTTATTCCTGAAGGAAAGCTGTGATGACGGAGGTCCCAGCTCACACAGAAAACCAGAGCTACGGAGGCCCTCAGGTCTCCTCTATCCAGATGGGACTCGAATCCCATAATGAGCAGCCTGACAGGCCCATTTTTTCCAGGCAGGGATTCATAGCGGAGCTGGCCCCACTTGGAAGCCACAGACTGGTTTAGTCTGGAACAGGGTTGCCTTATGGCCCCGTCAGAAAGCTGTTCATGGTTGGAACTCAAGAATCTGAGCGGGAATGACACTTCTGAAAGTATTAAACCTTCAAGGAGCAGCTACAATGGCTTGTCCCTAGATTGGATCTCCAACCTGTGTGATCCCCTGCACTCCCAGCCCGCCAATGCAGCAGCACTCACTGTGACATGGAGGACACGAACAGCTAACACACAGGCTCACTGTGAGGAGTCACTGGAAGAAAGAACATGAACAAGCCTTCCTTGCTCACGCGGCCCACCCCACCTGAGGAAGACACGCCTGGAGACTGGCACTCGCCTCTTTCCTCCTCGCCTCTGACTTTCAACCCCCGGGCCGGGTGAGAGGGAAGGCAGGGACCCAGGACTCAGTGTATTGCTCAGGGTTCTCCAGCAAAACAGAACCAATAGGCTATAGAGAGAGACAAAAGAGGAGCGTTGTTATAGGAATCGGCTTACACAGTTACAGAGGCCGAGAATTCCCACAGTCTGCCATTTACAAGCTGGAGGAGCATCAGTCAGGAAAGCTCGCTCGTGCTATAATTGTGTCTGTGTCTAAAGCCAGAGAATCAGTAACTTCCATGTCCAAAGCAGGAGAAGATGGACACCTCGGCCCAAAAAGAGACCTCCACCTTTTTCCTTTTCGTTCCATCCAGGCTATCATCAGATCAGATCATGCCCGCCCCCAATGGTGAGAGCAGATCTCTGTACTTGGTCCACTGAATCAAATGCTAATCTCTTCCAGACACACACACACACACACACACACACACACAGAGGAATAATGTTTTACCAGCCATGGGCATTCCTTAGGCCAGTCAAGTTGACACATAAACTTAATCATCACACTCGGGATGTCCTCCAGCCTCAGAACAAGGTTCCAGCCAGGTTCTGTCACCTGTGTGTGGTCCCCGAAACAGGGCAGCACATCTGCCTGTTAGTGCTGACTGCACCGTGTCCCACTTCTAAGTGGCCCATCCTGCCCTATTCAGACAATGACAGCACGTCTTTAATGAAAACCCATTCTCTTTTCCCTGGACCATACTAAACCTCCTAATTTCTTTTTCCCTTTTCTGCAGTTAGTAACTTCAGTCTGCTTGGAGCTAAATGACCCAGTTAATATAGCCTGGCTGGGAACACGGCTGACTGTAAAGCACCGTCCTGCACTCACTGGGGATAGCCCTCGCGGCGCAGGGCTGTTACACATTGCATCATTCGCTATTCCTTTCCTACTTTGAGTTTCTAGGTCGGGAACTCCAGAAGCTGGCAGGCTCTGAATCCCACAAGGGGACCCAAGATCACCTAAGTATGATCTCACCTGTCACATGGCTCATCTCCCGTCCCGCCCTGCCCCCCTTACCCCAGGCCTGGATGGATGAGCAAAAGGTTTATCTCCTTCATTAAGAGAAACACACTGAAATATTTATAGGGAAAATGATGTGATTTATGAGCTCTGTTTCAAAATAATATGGAAGTGGGGAGTATGCCTGGGGTGCAGCTGGAACAGGGTGGTCATGCAGACTGGGTGATGCGAATATAGGAGGTTACCTACAAGTGTGCCTACCTTTGCGTGTGCTCAAAATTCTCCTTGATAAAATGCCACTTTTAAAATAGCATAGTTTAAACCTGAAAGGATGAAGTAAATAGTCCTATAAAAAAGCAGATTTTTAAATAAAATTCCAAGACATGCTTGGTACCTCTCTCACTAACTCAGGCTGTTAATTTTAATTCATTGTTTAACCTAGTTTTTACTTCCAGGGTTCATCAGAGAACCTCCTTTTAACTGAGCCTAAATCTATGTTTCAAAAACAGCCCCTCCAGGACAGTGCCCAAATTGCAAGCCAGGTTGGCATCAAAAGGCTTTTTGGCAGCTTGTCCACAGCCTCTCCCACCTTAGCCACAGGTAGATAGTTCTCCTTGTAGGCCAATCTAGATAATGCAATGACCCCACCATTTTCTCCATTTCCGTTTCACCTGGCTACCCTGCACCTCTGTGCTTAGGCAAAAGCAGAAAAGGAAGAAGAGCTCTCAGTCATGTTGGTGACTCCAATCCCCTCTGGAAAATGTTCTGATTGACTGGAAAAACGTAAGACTCTTCTTCTCCATTGACCTGCACCCAGATATAAACTGCCCTTTGGATCCTGGGGAACATATCTCAGGTACTTCTGGTTACCAGCCCACAAGGCACCCAAATTAAAGGGCTGCTCCTCAGAGAAAAGAGCCTCCTCGGAGGTGCTAGCACAGAAAACCCAGTTCTACCATATCGCAGAGAAGGCGCCGCCCCCTCATCCAGCATTTCTCCATTGAAACCCAGCTAATGGGTCAATCCCAGCAGACCCCTACCCCACATCTACACAGTCTTGAGACCTTCGTTTTTGCTCTAGTACTTTTCTGCCGTGGGAATGCCAGCTTCTAAGGAGATCATCCCACTCCAACAAAGACAACATTTCTAAAATCGGTTTATATTCACATTGGGATTTTAGTCGGGGCAATGAGTACCTGTGCGTGCATACAAACCACATTGCCATGGGAGGCCCTGACTACAGTTTCTACCCAATTATACTCAGAATCAGCATCCACAACCCCTCCGCCCACCCACTTGACACCCATTCCCTGATGCCACTTGGAGCCCCAGGAGCTAAGCACAACTCAGGGCGGCTGCAGTGAAAACAGACTTCATTTCTTAACCCTCTTCCCCCATCTCATTGAGCATAAAAAATGACTCTCAGGAGGAGTGTGAAATGGGGAAACATCACCAGCCTGGTGCCCCTTGCACTCTAAACCCAGGACCAAACAGGGTGGAGAAAGAGATTTTCTGGGACAGAAAAAGAATAAAAGACAGGAAGTCGGCCCTCCGGGGATAACGCGCGCACCTCCCTGGCAGATTGCTTCTCCTTCCCCCTTACATGTGGTCTGCTGCCTGGTTAACTGGTCAAACTATCAAATGGAGGAGCCAGGACAGAAAATGGAGCAAGAATTGGGCAGGATACAACTGTTGGATACATGGGGTGTCCTTGGTTTTTTTCATCTCATCCAGGAGAGTTAAACTTCCTGTCCACAGCAGCATCTGAGAACCTTATGTTCAGTGATGCTATTTGATGGGACATGCGCACACCCTGATCTTCTGACTACATTTTACATCCATTGAGTGCAATGGCAGGTTCAGATAAACAAGAAAACACACAGGTGGACAATCGCCATCCCATTGGGTCTATGCCCTTGTGGTTCTAGTCCTCCAGGTTCAGCCCACTCTAACTTAGTATCAGCCTTTGTCTGGAATTCTCATTAACTGCCAAATCTTTAGGACACATGCCTGGACATCAGTGAGCAAGAGATAATGAACCTTTTAGTAACCCCGGGTGGCTACCCAGGAAGTGGGTGTAGGCGCTTGAGAATCCTGCAATATGCTTCTGACACCTCCAAGCCAAAGAAAGCCTCCTTCGTCCCCACCACAGGAGGCAAGTCACTCTTGCCGAGCTAAGCTACAGTACCCACAGCAAGTATTCCCACAGCTCTCACTGGGTACTGAACAAACCTCATTCGTGGCATGAAGCCATCCATTCCCTCCAGACAATTTAGAGCCAACCAGTCTGTGGGGATGGGGACATGCAAGCGATACATTGGGAACACTGCCTACCCATCCTAGACAAGGCGAGGCCAACGTTACCACGAGAGCCAATGAGTGTAACGGATACATAACTTTAGACAAGAATATGCTCCCTCTGCTCCTAAGAGACCTTGACCTAGTGAGGAAGGTTTGGGTTTTTCTCCCCTAATTTTTAAAAGATCCGGTGACTGAGATTCCAAAAATTAAATCATTTTAAAGGTTTAAGGAACAGTAAGCATTTCATACGTGTTTAGTTCAGTAATTAACAAATGAAAAATAAGGCAATCAGATATACCTTTGCTTCCCCTCTTCTCTCAGGGTCCCAACCTCTGCATGTAAGATGGCTACTATGAAGTTCTTTTATCTTGGTGACTTTGATTCCAAGAGAGGTCCTCTTGTTTCTGAAAGCTGGCTTAAGATATTGCAGAAAGGACTCCCTCCTGGCTGGGGGCCCCTCCTATCAAGAGTCTTGCACAGGCCCTCCTTAAAAATCAGGATCCTAAATTCCTGATGTTCATGAGTCCTTTCGTCTGCACTTTCTTCCTACTAAGGAAGCCAGCTAGCCAGCTGCAAAGGCAAGTTTGCTGCACGCTTCCCCCACCTAATGGAGCTGCGCTTCACAGAGAGCAGGCTGCCAGCAGCCATGTCCTCTGTACTCAGAGAGGAGAACCAGAGGCAGTGCCTCCTAGGTATATTGCTAAGTGGGAGGTTAAGTACGAGCCCCTACATTACTGACACTATTATTGCATTGGGCACTGATTCCAATTTAGCCCCAGCCCCGCCTAGGCCTTCCACTGAGGAGTGACACAAGAGACGGGAAAGCTGTGTTTCTGATGTGCAGAAGCTGCGTGTCACTCCGTCTGTCTTAGCAAGATAGCTGGAGTATCACCTCAAATGCCACACAGAGTCCTGGCATTTTTCAAGGAATACGCCCCTTGTTTTCTTGGACTCTCGCAACTACCCTCTGAGGAGGGTGTGGTGGGGATTAGTACCCTCACTGTGTACCTGGTGATGCTGCATCTCTCAGAATCATTCACCAGCCACCTGAGGTCACACACAAGTCACTGACTAAGGCGAGTCCACATCTTAGTGTCCAAATCCACCTCTCCCTGCTGGTGGCCGCTCTGTCTCTCACAGCCACTGGTTCCTTGGACCCAGTACGCTCCTCTGGGCCCTCTATAAACTGAGTGGTCTGTAAAATATCTAACTCGGCCCCTTTCCCCGCTTTTCCCATTTTACCGACCTTCTCCCTGACCTGGTATGCAGCTCCCAGGAATGAGGCCAAGGCTGCGGGCATCGGCCCTTTCCTGCAGCCGACTGCCTAAGCCGTCTGGGGAGAATGCCACAGAACACATTCATATATTAATTTGGGGAGAATGATCTTTGTGAGCAAATGCAGTATATATATATATTTTTTTCGTTTTAAAAAGTCTTCTTATATATCCTTTAATAGAATTTTTTTTCCATTTGTGTTTTATGCATTCTTCTTTGGGTTAATTTTATGTACCTTATGGGGTTTTCTTGATATGGGAAATGGTATTTTATATTCTTTTATGTCTTTGAGTTTATTCATTCTAATACGGACCCTGCTTGTTTTTATGTCATCTTGTTTCATAACTGCACTCTTATTGGTTCTCATAGTTTGTTGATTCTGATGGTTTTTAGAAGAAGGTCGTAGCAGTTTTGTATCTTCCTTTTCATCAACTTGTGTGTGCATGTGTGTCTTTGTGTGTACGTGTTGCTTCATCAACCAGGGCCTGCATAATTCTGTGACATGTAGTCTGTAGTCATTTTAGCAAGTCTTTTTTTTTTTTGGTCAGTTTAGCTAAAGATTTGTCAAACTTGTTAATGTTTTCAAACAAACAACTTCTGTTTTGTTTATATTCTCTGTTGTTTATTCTTCCTTTCATCAATTTCTGCTCAAATCTTTATTGTTTCCTTCCTTCCATTTGCTTTAGTTTTAGTGTGCTTTCTTTTCTTTTAACTCTCCTAAGATGAGGGGGTGGGTTATTGATTTGAGTTCGTTCTTCTTTTCTAATTATTCTATTATCATAGGCATTTAAAACTATAAATGTCCCTCTAAGTGCTGCCATGAGTTTTGGTATGTGTGTCTCCACATTTTGTTTTTATTCATCTCAAAGTATTTTCTAATTTTTCTTCAATGTCTTCTTTTATCCATTGGTCATTTACAAGCAGGTTGTTTCATTTCCACATATTTGTGAATTTTCCTTTGTTGTTATTCATTTGTAATTTCATTCTACTATGATCAGAGAGTATACTTTATATGATTCTAATTCTTTTAAATTAATGAAGGCTTTTTCCATGGCTCACCATATGGTCTTCCCTGGAGAATATTCCACATGCACTTGCAAATGGTGTCTATTTGGTTCTTGTTTCTTTAGATGTCAGTTAGGTCTACTTGGTTTACAGTATTGTTCAAGTTCTCTTTCCTTTGTCTTTTGCCTAATTATTCTATCCATCACTGACAATAAAGTATTCAAGTCTCCAACAATTTTTCTGTATTGTCCATTTCTCTCTGAAGTTCTAACAGTCTGTGCTGCATGTATAATATGTGTGGGCTCTGTTGTTAGATGTATATATGTTAATTGTTATATCATCATTATAGAGTGACACTTTTATAACTATAAAATGTCCCTCTTTATTAACTTTTTTGCCTTTTGTTTATTTTGTCTGGTGTTAGTAATAGCCACTCCTTATGGCTGACATCTGCATGATATATCTTTTTCTATCCTTCTATTTTCATCCTACTTATAGCTTACAATTTAAAATTCATCTGCTATAGATAGCATGATATTTTTAAATCCAGTGTAACAATCTCTGCCTTCCGACTTGATTGTTTAATCTATTTACTTTTAATGGTATAGTTAAATTTATTGTTGCCATTTTACTTTTTGTTTTCTATATGGCTCATATCGTTTTTTGTTCCCCTGTTCTTTTATTGCTTTTCTTTTTTGCATTAAGCAAATATTTTCCAATGTAACATTTTAATTTGTTTAATTATTTCTCACCATTTTTTAAGTTATTTTCTAAGTGGACACTCTAGGGCATATAATATACATATTAATTTATCAAAATCTATTTCAGATTTATACCACTTTAGTTACAGGGAGACATAGCAATGTTACTCCTATATGACCCTATACCTTCTTCCCCTTTGTGTTATTATTGCTATACATCTAGATATGCCACAAACCCAAAAATACATTGTTATAGTTTTTACTTTATATAATTGTATGCCTTTTAAAGAAAGTGAGAGAACGTTATATAATTGTATGCCTTTTAAAGAAAGTGGGAGCACAAAGGAGAACAAATATTTATTTCTAAGGCTTGTTTTATTAACCTTCTTAGTTCCCCTTTCTGGTTCTTTGTTCCTGTACATTCAAGTTACCAACTAGTGTCATTTCTTTTTTCCAACACAGCTTTTCTCCCACCTACCTCCTTACACTTGTATTGTCAAATATATTACATTTCTCTGTGATAAAGACCCAATAATACAATTATATACATATTGTTTAATATTGCCTTCTACATCAGTTAAGAGAAGAAATATGCTTTTATACTCTCTTTTACAATTGCATAATTATTTTTACTCTTTGCTTGATTAACGTGCATTCAAATTACTGTCTGGAGTCATTTGGTTTTATCCTGAAGAACTGCCTTTAGTATTTCTTGCAGATCTACTAGCAACAAATTCTCCCAGATTTTGTTTATGTGTTTTATTATAATAAGTCATTGTAATAAGGTTTTCATTTTACCTTCATTTTCCAAAGGACGCATGGCCGGGTATAAGATTCTTGGTTGATGGGTTTGGGTCCTGTTATTGCTGTTTCTCTACCACTTTGAAGATATCACCCCACTGTCTTCTGGTCTCTATTGTTTCTGTTGAGAACTTAGTTGTCAATATTATTGTGGTCTCCTTGTATATGACAAGTCACTTTCTCTTGCTGCTTTCAAGATTGCTTTATCTTTTAGCATTTTTACTATGACACATCTGGTGTGAATTCCTTTGTGTTGATCATATTTGTAATGTGTTGAGTTTCTTTGTTGTGCAGATTCCTCGTTTTCAGCAAATTTAGGAAAATTTCAGCCGTGGTTTCTTTAAATATGTTTCCTCTGCTCCTTTTTCTCCTCTGCTTCTGGTACTCTCATCTCACATATGTGTTCCATATTTCTCTGAGACTGTTCATTTGTCTTCATTTTTTCCTCTCCGTTATTCAGATTGCATACTCTCTATTGATCTATCCTTAAATTCACTTATTCTTCCTCCCATCAGCTCAAATCGACTGTTAAGCCCCTCTAGTAACATTTTAATTTCAGTGATTGTACTTTTCACCTTCATAATTACCATTTGGTACTTTCTTTTATTATTTCTATCTCTTTATTTGTATTCTCTATTTTGTAATACATTATCGTTATGTCTTTCTTCCTTCTTTTACTTCTTTAAGCATAATTTCCTATAGTTCTTTGAACAATTTATAATAGTTGCTTTGAAATGTTTGTCTGCCAAGTCTGACATCTGGGCCCATCACAGTTAGTTTCTATGGCCCACTTTTGTTTCCCATATGAGTTACCTTCTTCTGTTTCTTTGCACATCTCATTATTTTGTTGAAAACTGGACACTTTAGATAATATATTGTAGCAACTCTGTATACAGATCCCCTGCTCTGAGGCTTATTGTTGGTGTTTGCCTATTTCTTTGTTTGTTTGTTTGTTTGTTTGGTGAGTTGGCTGGCTTATTTGGTGGTCTATTTCCCCCTAAGAACGCAGCCTCTGATGTTACTACTCTGAGAGGGCAGCGTGAGGCCTGCACTGTCACTCTGGGATGGCAGCGATTCAATTAGTGTTTTGTCTCTCTTGCTGATCTCTCTGTTAAGCTGACTGCCTCCATTGATATCAGGCCCAGCTATTAGCCTCCACTAATTGCTGGCTGATTGTTCTATGATTTTTGACAAGGCCCTGGGGCACAAATTGTTCTACAGTCTGTAGCAATTAAATTTGGGTCCCATTGAATGTGTAATCTTTGAGGCCAGTCTTGCAAGTTTGTGTCAACCCCAGGAGGGTTCTTTTCAGCTGTCTCTTTCCACAGGTCTCTCAGTAAACTTATCGATGATCAAAGGTTTAGCTTGTTGCTCTCAGGGAGCTGCCAATCTCCTCTTAATGTCTTATCCCCAAAAGTCCCCCATTGTCTCTAAAAGCACTCCTAGGCTTGAACTTCCTCCCTCTATGGTACAAATAAAGTGAGCCTCTTGAGAAGAGCTTCAGGGCTCTCTGTTCTTATGGCCTGCCTCTTCTCTTGGACAACAAACCTGCACCACTGCTCCATGGCTGGGGTCAGGAGCAGTGCCCTGCTTCTCCCTGAGTCACGGTCCTGCTCCATGAACTTCATTAGCGTCATTCTGGGCCGGACAGCAGCCTCCAGTTTTTGTGGCTTGCCTCTCCTGGCATGGAGCCTTTGCCCTACAACCAAGTGAGGGTGAGGTGGTTAGTATCCTCTATCCCCAGTCTACCTTACCTGGGGTAGATTTTCTGCCCGACGAGTGGCCATTGAGTGGCAGAAGAGCGCCCCATACCTCTCGATCACTCTTGCCTGGAATAGAGACTCTGAAACACAGAAATGGGAGTGGGTGGTAGGATGAGAAGCTTGCCCCTCCCTGGGAGACACCACAGCCCCCAGCCGGGCACTGGGAGGCCTGGGCTCTTGACTGCTTTGGCCTGGAGTAGACGTCTGTCACTCTGAGCTGGGAGACGGGAAGGAAGGAGAAGTTGGTCTTACAGACTCTCACTGTTCTTCCTAAGATCTAGTACACGTTCCTGAGTAAATATTACTTCATCTGCTGTATGCCCTGAAGACTATTTCCAGAGACTCTGAATGTCTTCCTAATACATATAATTTACACCAATTATGTTTTTGGGGTTTGGGTTTTGTGTGTGTGTGTGTGTGTGTGTGTGTGTGTGTGTGTGTGTGTGTGTGTTTTGTTTTGTTGCTGAACAAACGGTCTATGGAGCTCCTCACATCACCATTCCAGAAACCATCTCTCAAGAAGTCATTCTTGGGTTGCTGGAAGTGTGTGGGTAAGTGTGTGGGCTGCTGGTGGCAACTTGGATCCTGAACCACTGACACTAGAGACAAGAGGAGGGAGAGGTTTTAAAAAAAAATCAAGGTTGTGGAGGAAGAAGAGAAGGGAGGAAAGACAAGAGAGAGAAAGAAATGAGAAAAGGTGAGTAGTAACCATAACTTTGGCCATGTCGAAAGAAAAAGAAAAATGAACCTGGTTTCAGCCACGGGCAACACTGGACACAATTTTGAGGTGTGCAGACTTGGTCTTTGACAGCTCTGCCTTCCATCTGTAGACTTTTCTTCAACCCTGGTAGCGTCCAGGTAAGTGAATTTCTACTCTTGTCTTTCTCTCTCTCATCTGGTCCTTTTTCTGCTTATGTTTAATTTCTAGAAAAAGTTGCCAGCTTGAAATTCACACTAAAGAGGATATCACACTGGCTGGGAACTGCTTAATGTGAGATCTTCTTAGGAAAATTTGCCTTTTGACAGGGAAAACCCTACTCATCCCAAAGGTATAATCCTCTAACTGTGGAATCTAAGGATTTATTGCTAGGTCAACCCAGAAGATACTAGTCTAAAAGGAATAGGATATTTTAGAACATTAACTAGGGTTGTATCTCATGTTCCTCAGGACTCTAGAGCCAGACATTATGGCCAAAGAATCTCTATCATGTTCACAAATGTTAGAAGGAATAGTTTCTCAAGAAGCACAGCTGCTCTGCATTTGGCTAATGATAGCTCATCTCAGATTTGGTGTATGAAACAATAGTGCCAGCAGGCCCAGTTCTATATGGCTTGCCCATAGAAGCATCTGTGCCACAGGCTGCTATGGTCTCTATTAGAGACAAAAGTGTCTGTGTTGCATCTGGTGGGACAAGACTGGACTGTGTCAGGTATGGACATTGAGTTATACTGTTATCTGGCAGCATTTTGGTAGCAGACAAGGCAGTGAATGGATCTCAGAGAGATAACAGGGGCTGTCTCAGCAGCAAAGCCAAAACAGTAACAAAAAGAAAGAAAGAAAGAAAGAAAGAAAGAAAGAAAGAAAGAAAGAAAGAAAG
>NW_017731350.1:5452852-5481174 GCF_001890085.2 Hipposideros armiger | reverse complement strand
GGAAGAAGGGAAGAAGGGAAGAGGAAAGGAAAAGAAAGAAGGAAAGAGAGAAAGGGCTAGAGAAAAGCACAGGCTGCAGACTCTCAATGCTCAGGTAAATTTGGCTGAATCTTTGTGATCTAGGTGGGATTTTTGGGCATCTCTGTGTTGTCTCAAAGGTCAACCAACCCAGTTTTCAGCCAATCCAATGTTTACCTACTCTATGATACCATACTTGGGAGAAAGGTATATACTCTAAAAATCCATTAAGGCACTACCCTTCATAAGCCTCACGTTCTTTAGGCAGTTGGGCTTCTCTGTCTTGTCTTTCTTTGCACACCATTACACTCAATATAAGCAAAATACAAGAGAAGATTCCCCCAGATCCTAAAGTAGAGACTTCCATCCCTGTCCTTCTGCTTGAATCCAATCAAGAGACTGGAATTTGGAACTTTAAACTCTTTAAAGGAACAAGGGCCAGCCCATCTCTCATTGCTTGGCCAAAGTGTTTCACTCAAACCCATGGAAAATGATTAGTAGGAAGTGATCTCTACAGACCAGGCTGCTTAAATGACTCCTATCTGTTCCATAAAGTGAGCTCCATACGCATATAAGAATTTCTGTCTATCTTGTTTGCTGCTCTCTAAGGCTCAGCACAGCCCTGACACAGAGGTGGTGCTCAAATATTGATTGATTGAATAAACAAGACTGTTCTTTTGCAGAGAGAGATGATTTCTGGGGTGCCACGTTTCACATAGGAAATCACACTTGTCTTCAATAAAGTCAGCTGCTGAGGAGTACCCAGAATTGACTAAAATCCTTGCCAAAGCACATCCCAAATTCAAGCACTCTCTGTTGGTGCTTTACACCAACTCATCCTAATCATTTCTGTACACTCCCCAAATGTGATCAGGTCAATGAGAGCTGACCTGTCACAATCTTCTTTAAAGTCTGCACAGAATCACTGGCACCAGGTAACTAAAGCCAACATGAAAACTACTTTTGATGTATATGAAAAGGATATGAGATGCTATTTTATTAGTTATAGGACCAGGCTCTGGAAACTAAATCAAACACCCAACTGCAAGCTGAAGTTGACTTTCATGTAAACTTGCCTCTGTTCTACAGTCTGAGGCTCCACATTGTGTGTACATGTATGTGTGTGGAGAGATGACAGAGAGAAAGGAAACGGGGAGAGAGAGAAAGAATAGAAAACAGGTAATGGAATAAAAAACGTTCTCATCTCCAACATCACTTCGTATGACATCATCACCCTTCAGACCCCTCACCTACACAGAATCCTGTTTCAGCATGAGATGGTGAAGAATGACACCAGACAGAAACAAACTCAATCGCTTTGTGTATTCAGCTCTGAGACAAGAGAATAAAACAGAAATGAAATATTACTTCTCCTACTGGAACAGGAGGTTTTGGGCACAAATTCAGCACAGACACCACCACCACCTGCCCCGCAAGTAGCTGAGAACCTGAAGCTTTTGGTGTAGGTTTAGTTGCTGGGCCCTAGGAAGATATAGCTGAATCTGTTAATAGAAAATCACAAACCAAGAGGTTAATTATCCAAAATTGGGCTGACTAGATAGGTTCAGTGTGTATACAGGAAATTCTCAAAGGGAATTTAATAAAATAGGAAGTATGGTGCCATTGTTGACCATTATCAATTATTTTTTAAAAAAAGACCACTATAGAAACAGATCAATACCTGGTCATTCCCCTGGAGGAACAAATGAAACTGTGAATAGCCTGTATTCTTCACATTACAAAGTCCACAGTCTCACATTGAAGGGCACCAAATCAACCCCCACCTTCCCAGTGTCATCCCTCGATACTTGTCCATGATGTTCTTGTCACTTTGAAGTACTTGTTATCCTCTCATAACTATTCCCTTACGATCTCTTGCTACTTTTTGGTTCACATCATACCTTTCTGCTAGAGACCCACTTCTCCACCTGCCCATTACCAAGTTATAATAATGCCTCAAGACCCATCTCAAATGTTACCTCCATCCTGAAAATATCAACTGTAAGTCCCCAAAATGAAAACCCCTCACTCCTCCTTTAAACACACCTGGACAGCTACTCACCAAACTCTATAGTATGAGTACTAGTAGTATAAGTAGTACCTTACAATAAAACCAGCTAATAAATATTAAATCCTACTGTTCGCCAACCACAAAATTAAGTATTTACTATTCATTGACTCATTTAATTAATGATTTTCATATGTCTTATTCCCTCTAATCCTTGATGGCAGGCTTCAGTCTAAATGATCTTTCTCTGCCAAAATCCTTAGCATTATGCCTAGACACAGTAAATGATCAATGTGCTTGTTGAATATAGATGAATAAATATATCAATACATGAATGTATGAATGAGTCAGTGAATGAATGAATTAAGCAACATGACCCCTGTTTCTAGGCAGAATTTCCATAGACCACTGGGGCTGGGCTCCTGGATTTGTATTTGTATTATCTGAGTCCCTTCCACTCTGGACCAAATTACATAACCTCACTAAGGAAATCACAAAATGCCTGCAGCTATGATGTGTGAATGGTGAGCCTTTTGCATAGGATCATGAAGAGGATTCCTATCATCTAGTTCTCTAAATCACACTCACCTCTTCGACAAACTAGAAAATAGTATAGGAAGCTTCTATCTTTCTTTCCTGGTCTACTTGCCTGAGCTCTGGCTCCTAGAACCTTTATGCTTCCCTGTCCCCCAGTAAGTAATGCAGGAATTCAAATATACACAAGTATATCTGAGCAGGTGCCCCCTTCCAAGGGCACTGACAAGGCTTAGAGGGAAATGCCTAACTCACAGGAACTGTAGGAGTGACTGCAAATAGTGGGGAGAGAAGAAAGCGTAGCCATAGCTTATTGCATGTCTAGTCTCTGTCCAATGTTCTACATATATAATCTCATTTAATTTTCAAAATATTCTTATTAAATGTTATGAGAATAGTGTACTATATGCCAGGTGCACTTCTAAGAATTTTACATATATTATCACACTTAATGCTCCCATCCCCAGTATGAAAAGAGTACCATTTTTATCCTCATTAAAAAAAATGAGAAAACAGCCATAGGGAATTTAAGTAACTTTACCAAACTAGTGAAGGGTAGTGCCAGGATTCAAATCCAGGCCATAGAAGTGCACTCTACATCTTCTAAGGGTAGTAGTTTCCCAAATCCACACATAAGGAAACTGCCTCTTTAAGAGGGTACCAGGCCCAAAGTCATACACTTAGTAAACACAAAAGCTAGAATTCAAGCTTTGATATTTTGATTGCAAAATGCATGCTTTTTACTGAACCTTTCATTTCAGGTGATCATTTAGGGCAGCAAAGGTATCCTTTATGGAGTTTCTCTGCTAGAAATGCATGTGCTTTTATATAAGGCCATCCCTGAAAATGAAAGTGATCTTACTGTATCTTACTGAATTTCTGCAGGCTGAGTTTTAGCTCTAACCTATTCCTTGGTCTAACCTCTTCTGTCCATGGTGCTGAATTTAAAAACCAGCCTAGCTGACCTAAAGAAGAAAAAGCAAAGAATTCTGAAACTAGATTGTAAAGGACCTTGAATACTATTCTGAGCCTGGCCATTGAGAATCAGTAAAGTCTTTTCCAAACCCTCTGCCTTAACCCACAAATCTCTCCTCCAAAATCTTTCAGTTGAACAGGGTAAAATAAGTGAGGGATCCAATTAACAAGAATTGTTCAATCCAATATCTTTTGGATTCCATAATTCCAAAGATTCCATTATCTGGGAATAAATCAGTGAAAAAGGAACATGGGAAATTCTATGTCATAAATGTCAACCCAGATCTAAACAGACTTCAAATAAAAAGGAATCAGAGACTAGAAACCCTTAAGTGGGTCTGAAGCCACAGCCCTGGGCTAATGGAGGGTGCTGAGGCTGTGGCTGAGAACAAAGGCTGGAGACAGAGTATGTCTTTATATCTGGTACAAAATTGATTTTCAAGCCATAAAAATGTTAGTTAAGGAAACACTGACATGAACTAGGGCAGGGTGGGGGAGAAGTTGGAAAATAGCTAGTGCAATTTCAGGCTTATGAGAAATGGAATTAAAGTTAAGAGGAGGAAGGCAATCTATTGTTGTCCAGAAACTGGCAAACAGCACAGCCACTGCATCATTATAGTGGCAACGACCTGCTGTGTTCATTTGTCTCTGAGCTGTCTGACCTAGGAGCTGGGTGATTTATCTACTTTCTACAGCTTCAGCTGGGCCAGGCCAAGAGGATAACTTGGAGAAAGGGTTGGGGGTGGGGGTGGCGACACTCAAGCACCAAGCCAATGAACTCCATACGTCTTCAGTTAGGGAGCATGCTCATAAATCAACCAATATCACACATTTATTTCACACCTACAAATCTCTGTGCTAGCAAGACGCTGGTCATACAAAGCTTGAAAAAGACAGAGCCATTGGCCTTGGAGAGCTTGCAATCTAGTGGCAAAGATTAAACATGCAGAAAACAAATTATACTATATCCCAGATCATGGTGAGAGACAACAAGAACAATCAGAATACAGAGGACCATTGACTTTCATATCAGGGAAGGCTTCTGAGAGGAGGTAGCACCTCAATCAAGCTTAAAAAGCAGGTAGGATTTTCACAGGAAGAAGAAAACGGGGGTAAGCATTTGAGGACAAAGAAATTAGCAAAGCCTCAGAGGCAGGAATGGGTCAATTATGTTTTGTATACAAGCTATACAGTCCCCAAGCTCTCCACATCAAGGGAGGGAGCTGAGGCAGCAACAAATGCTCAAGACTGTACATCATTACTGGGCAGAACCACTTTGTCAAAAATTGAATGACTTCCAGTATCAAAATTAAATTTCTAGCTTCATGGCCATCGTAGGATATGCTGCTAAGGTACAGAGAACCATCCAGACCAAGCATTTTTTTCTGCTCTCATTTTGGTAAGAAAATTTGGTGGTGAGGGTTAATTCTGGCAGGAAAAATGGAGAGTCTGTAAGGATTCTTAGAAACAGACAAATAACATTTTGTTTACCTGTCTTGAATTCAATGACCTCATTGCCAATTGCCATTCCAGTTAGGCACATCACAACCTCATTACAAGTTAGGATATCTCATTCTGCAGCCACCATGGCACAACCATTATTGTCAGAAAACATATTAGAGGGAGAAAAGGAAGCTGAGGAGCCATCAAAGTACAAGGGGTAAAAATATCTTATTTTTAATCCCAGAAATATTTCTAAAACATATCTAATTTTTAATTCTAGCTCATGGAAGGACTGAAGCGAAGAAAGTCAAGATGAAAATGAAGGCACCACATCTTGGAGATAGTGGTTTTAAAATAACAGTCTTCTTTGCAACAAAGGGACCATGGATGTGGAGACGGGGAGACAAGGAGCAAACACGTACTTTGGTGTTGCAGACAAATCAGCTACAGAGAGCCTGTCCTGAGGAAAGACCAAAGAGTAGTGTGTCTTTAGAACTGAAACAAACAAGAGCAAATAAAAAGTTATCTAGCAATTTGGTGTTATTCGACTAGTGGAAATTCTCAGGAAAAAATACAAACTTCATTCAGGAAGCAGAGTTCATCTAGCCGTAGACTAAGCCCTGACCATGCCGCATCACTGAGAACATGTTCTGGAACGTACTCAGTGGTCTCCCGACTGCCAAGTGCTGAGCATTTGCATGTATGAAGCATTCACATACGTCATTTCGTTTGATGACTTCCACTCCGGCAGTCCCTGATCCCTTCCTTGACTTCTGTAGCCAGCCGCTTCTTATTCTTCAGCAATTCCTAGCAGTCCACTTCAGCCTCCTTTTCAAGCCACGCTTCCTCCTCTTCCTTTCTGATTGAAGGTGTTCCCCTGAAATTCAGCTCTTTCTTTCTCCTTTCCCATGTGAAACTCTACCCCAGGGACAGAAAGGCAGAAGACAATTTAATTTCGAGGACCTCCAATGACTAGCTTGGTAATGTTGGGCAATATTCTTAAGCACACTCGATCTGTTTCTTTACCCATAAAAAAAAAAGAAACAGATGATAACAATTTCTTACCTTATTCAAATGATTATTTTAAAAATCCTATGAGATGATATAGGGGGAGTGCTTTGAAGACATGTATGCTGGTCATCTCTAAGGTAAGATGGGATGACAAAAACTGTAGTGAATCCTCTCACCTAGCCTGCATCCCCTACCATCTCCTTCATTGTCTTTCTTTCTCCCGACATGGCTCCAAACACAGCCTCTATGTTGTGGTCCATACCTGCCAATCTCTACCCTCCTGTTGCTCCACCTCCATCTTCCCACTCTAAGACAACCATTAAAAAAACTCTTGGTTTAGAACATGGTTTGGGGGAGGCCTGGGCTGAGCTCAGATAAGTCAGCAGCTAATTGTAAACCACGCTGTTGTTCCACCAAGAAACATCTTAATATTGTGTTTAAGCTTGAGGACTCTGAACTCATACTTCCTACGTGGGCTCAAATTCCATCTTCACCAATATTACTTGCTCTTTGACCTTAGGTAAATGACTTGCCCTATTTGTGCCTCAAATTCCTCACCTATAAAATAGGGATGTTAACAGTACTATCAACCTCATGGGGCCCTTGTGATTTTTACATGAAATAACATGGAAATTATCTGAGACAACATAAACATGGAATAAATATCGGGTCTAATGTCACATACTTAGAGGTGATAACAAGAACTCAACCATTCAACAAATTTTCAAGGATTAATTAGAAATCTATTTGCTCCAGGAACTGGGTAAACAGGGAGAACAAAGCAGAGATCTACTCAGATTTATTACAGTCTAGTGTGGATAAAAAAGTAAATAAGAAATTATAGCAGTGATAAATGTCATGATAGAGAAAAATAAAGGATGCTGTAGCAACACACAGGGAGGGCATTAAGGAGGGTGAAAAACGGGAGAAAGTAATGAGGTGCTATGGGCTGAATTTTGTCACCCCAAAACTCATGTGTTGAAGTTCTAATCCCCACTACCTCTGAATGTGATTATACTAGGAGAGAAGATGTTTAAAGCAATAATTGAGGTTAAATGAGGTCATTAGTGTAGGCCCCAAGCCAATATAACTGGTGACCTTTGGTATCCTTATAGGAATAGAAAATTAGGACACAGACACACACAGAGGATAGAGTTTCTGAGGACACAAGAAAAGATGGCTATCTCTAAGCCTAAGAGTGAGGCCTTTAGAGGAAACCAACCCTTATGACAACTTGATCTTGAACTCCTAGCCTCCAAAACAATGAGGACATAAATTTCTGTTGCTTAGGCCACCCAGTCTGTGGGACTTTGTTATTGTTGCCCTAGCAGACGAATACATGGGCTGTGTGGGTCTCTCCAGGGAGGCATGATAACACATGTGAGACTAAAGTATAAGTAGAGACTATTTTGGCAAGGGCAGAAGGCAGGAGGGCACCAGAGAAAGGCCAAGGCCACTTCCGCTCATAGTAAAACCCTTCATTTGTCTATATTGCAAGTTCTTTGGGAGCGTGTCATTAAGTTCTCGCTCACAGCGGCCTTGAGGTGGTTAGGCACATCTGACTCATAGCCATCACGATTTTACAGGGATCAAAACTCAGGCCCAGACACATACCTGATCAAGGCTGGCATGGGGCTGAACGCGTTTTACCCAAGCTAGATAAGGGCAAGCGTGAAGATCTTGGTAAAGGCACAATAAAGCTCTCTCTTATTTGTATTTGGTACTGAACCTAGTTTATCTGCATGGATGTCAGGGAGTGGGAAAAAGTAAATTCCCAGGGTAATCTTATAACATGCGGAATCAGCTAAACCGTACAAGATAATCAGTTTGGAGGCAGATAAGTGTACAATTTTTTAAAAGACACAAAGAATGGTTATATATGGGCTTTCAGATGAGTTAGGCCAGCAGATAAAAATGGAAACTGGAAATGACAAATGTCTTAGAGGGGTTGGAAGTAGTAGGTGAATTTAGTGAAATCTGTGTGTCCTTTTCAAGGAAGGAGATAAAGGTGAGGAGTGAATCAGAACTTCCCCCCTAGTCCTCAAACATCCTCAACGGTGGTTTATGCAGTCTGCACCCCACACCCAGAAATCCTCTTTGAGGTTAACAAGCCTGAGTTGATTTCTCTGAAAGGGATGTACATTTCATGGAGGCTTCCAAAAAGTAACAAAGTGAGGCCAACATGGTGTTTCCACTGTTCTGACAGTCTAGTGGTGGGACAGTGGGTGTGCTAACTAAGGACGCATTCTTTAAACATCACTGAGATTCCTTATCTATGAGCTAGGGCCTCATTTAATGTGAAACAAAGAATTCCAGGAGAGGGCTAATGCTTGGCAAAGCATGGTTGCTGGCACAGAGCAGGCATGGGATAAATACCAGGTCCTTGTCTGATATTTTAGAGGAAAAAAGGAGCAGACTTGGAGGCTGCAGAATGGATTAGACACCATCAAGCTCCCTTATCGTTCTGAAATTTACACTATTCACACACATCAGTAATGAATTAACACCTCCACAGCTATGAGCTCCTAGAGCAGACAGACAGGTTGCAACACTCAACATCACCCTCCTATTTTCTGAGATGAGCAAGCTAAAGTGAAAAGAATGCAGCATGTCAAGTAAATATATTGGAGCCTGTCAATGGAAAGTTCCTAATAAGGTTTCCAGGTGATTCATTTGGTGACGGGAGGCATCTGACTCACCCAGTCCGCCTTTGCACACGTCTACAGCTTTGATGGACAACTGGCCTCACATAACGCTTTTGTCAGAGCAATCCAAAGTGCTCTTCACAGGGCATCAAAACCACAACAATTACTCCAGTGGGAAACGGCAAGGACCAAAACTAACAAGTATGTTATCTTCACAAAGACAAGAGCACTGGGAAGATGAGAACCAGTATTGTCCCATAAGAGGGACATGCTGTTTGTCAAGCAGATAAGGGAGAGAGGCCAGAACCACCCAATTCCCCCTGGAGTTTCTGTCAGCGAGCTGTACATGACTGTATAGACAAGGAGTGTCACATTACAGGGAACTGTCACTAAGCCAGAGGATCTCAGAGAGAACATCTGGTAAATTCTGAGCAAAGCTAGTGGCCGCACCTGGCTGGACTCCAAAAGCAGAGCGTTTGGGAGCATAACCTTGCTACATGGGCCCTCCAGATAGCAAACTGAGGACAGCTTGCTGATTGCAGTTGAAAGGTTCTCCTGGACACGCCTGTGCAAGTCCAGCCACATCTCTAATCCTTCTTTCTACTCCCACACAGGCTCCTGCACCATTTGAGGTACTCCTTGATTTGATGATTTGATTTTTGCTGAAATAATGCTTTTTAAGATTGCTCAAGTGTTCTGCCTCCCTTCCTAAATGTTAAGTTCTTCAAGGGCAGCAGGAAGCCATTGTCCCATTTCTCATGTTCTCCTCCCCTTGCCCCAAACCCTGCCTTAATCTCAGCTCAGGGCCCTGTACCCAAGGGCCCCACACTGACACATGTGGTATGACTGAAAGAACAGATTTTTTGTTCACTTCCACTTCAGAGCCCATGGAGCTCCCAGGAGAAAGCCTTCATACATGACTCTGGCCAAGGCAATTGTCAGGCACTGGTGTCGTCACAGTGTTCATTCACTCTCACACATCAAAACTCCTGCTGATTGGACTGATGTTTTTAAGTTCACTGAAAATGGCATGCAATTTCTTGCCCAAAGTGTGGTATGTCTGTGAAGGTTTGCAAGAAATTCAAAACAAGGAAAATAGGAAGACATAATTGGATTAATCAGGACCAGGTATTGATGAGGATGACAATGAGCCACACGAACATATTGGTGCTCTCTGCGCATTTCCCTTCAGACTTCACACTGACTTCGCTGAATGAAGAATATGAAGAGACTCCACATTGGGGTGGGGGGCAAGGGGGGGGACAGAGAGACCTTTTTAAACATGCAGACCTTCCCTATCCACAATCAGACTTTGGAAAATTGCACAGGCTAATGCCTCTCCAGCAGCCCCAGGTTTCAAAGGCTTGCTTCAAATTAAGGCGCTGACTGCTACTTCTAACAGATTTCCAGAATAGAAATGTCCACAGGAAGGATCTTGTAATCTGGGAACCCCCTTTTACACAAACCTAAGCAGTCATGGAGGACCTAGAGACACAAAAGAAGGGGCAACTCTTTTCTTCAACTTTCTATCTTTTCTAGCTGTTTCCTCCTTTTCAAACTCCACATGCTCAGTGCATATGCAAAAAGAACAGGAAAAATCCCATCAACTTTGAACACATTCTTGAATTATCTACTCAAAAGTAACCTGAACCTAATTTTTAAAAAAAAGTAATAGAGGGTAGTAGAAATCAGAAATTTCATGTTAGTTAAAAATTAATATATATTAGTTAACTATGAATTAACTATGAAATTAGTATATTATAAAAAATTAAAACAATGCAAACTAGAAAATAAGTTTCCACATATGCATGGTTTATGGAGGTTGATGGGACAGTCAACATTATCCTTAACATCTTGAGTTACAAGTTCTGATTGACTTTCTGAATGATTGTGTATGATTATGACATTTCTGGAAATTCATACCCAATTTTGATAACTGCAATTGCTTCCTGAAATGGAGAAAGATTTACTTTTCATAACCTTTTATGCTGTTTGAATTTTTTACTCTGAGCATGTATGGCCTTCTAAAAGCTAAGATAAACAAATTAGATAATTAATCAATTGGCTAATTTTTAAAAGTTGTTCTTGTTAAGGTTTCCAAACCCAGTCCTTGAAATTAAAGTTCTTTTCTGGTTTGAGGATCTGAAAACAGAGGCGTTAGTCCCAGCCCTCTCCTTACCATGCCTTGTGACTGTGGTTCCAATCATAGACACAGATGATCTTTCCATTTATTGATTTTCTTTTATTTCTTTCACATATAGATCTTGTAAATATCTTGTTATGGTTATACATAAGCATTTCATTTTTTGGTGTCATTGTAAAATGTATTTTTTTAATTTAATATTTCCATTGTTTATTACTGGCATATAGGAAAGCATTTAACTTTTGTATATGATTATTGTGTCTAATGACCTTGCTATACTCACTTATTAGTTCCATGAGAGTTTGTTTGTTTGTTTGTTTGTATTACAATTGTTTGGGACTTTCTACATAGACAATTATGTCATCTGTAAACAAAGACAGTTTTATGCCTTTCTGCCACCCAATCTGCATAACTTATTCCTTTTCTTGTCTTATTGCATTATCTGCTACTTCAGTATGATGTTGAACAGGGGTGGTGAAAAAGGTCATGCTTGATGTGTTTCTGATCTAAGGGGAAAGTTTCTCATCATTAAATACAATGTGAACTGCAGGTTTTATTGTAGATGGTCTTTATCAAATTAAGGAAATCCCTCTTAAGCCTAGATTGCTGAGAGTTTTTATTGTGAATACGTGTTGGATTTTTCAAGTGCTTTTTCTGTACCAACTTATAATATGATTTTTCCTTTTTACCTGTTAATGTGGTACATTACATTGATTGACTTTTTAATGTTTGACTGGCCTTGCATACCTGGAATAAATCCTATTTGGTTGGGTGTACATTTATTTTTATACTTTGTTGGTTTCCATTAATATTTTGGTGAGGACTTTTGCTTTTAGTTGATGTAGTTTTCCTTTCTTGTAATGTCTTTATCTGGTTTTTATATTAGGTTAATGCTGGCCTCATAGAATGAGTCAAAGGATGTTCCTTCTGCTATTATTTTTCTGGAAGACATTGTTAAAAAGTAGTGTCATCTTTTTCCCCCTTAAGTGCATAGCATAATCTACTAGTGGAAAACATCTGGGACTGGTGTTTTATTTTTTTTTGAAAGGTTATTAGTTATTGTTTTAATTTAATAGGTATAATGCTATTCATATAATCTATGTATCCTTGTGTGAGTTTGGCAGTTTGAGTCCTTCAAGAAATTTATCTACTTAATCTAAGATATTGATTTTGTGAGGATAGAATTATACTTGGTATTCCTTTATTATCCTCTTACTGTCCATGGATTCAGTTGTGATGACCCCTCATTTATTTCTGATTTTGGAAATTTTGTGTCTTCTTTCTTTTTCTCTTGGTTAGCCTGACTAGATATTTATCAATTTTTATTGATATTTTCAGAGACAGGTTTTTGTTCCATTGATTTTCTCTCTTTTTTTCCTGCTTTCAATTTTATTGGCAACTGCTCTAATTTTTATTATTTCCTTTTTCTACTTGTTTTAAGCTTAAATTGCACTCCTTTCTCTAGACTCTTAAGGTAGCAACTTAGATTACTGGTTTAAAGTCTTTTGTCTTTCTAATATACAAATTTAATGCAATAAATTTCCCTCTGTACACTGCTTTCACTGCATCCTGCAAATTTTAATAAGGCTTATTTTCATTTCCATTTAGTTCAGAATAATTTATAATTTATCTTGAAACTTTTTCTTTCCTACATGTGTTATCTAGAAGTATTTTCTTTCATTTCCAAATATTTGAGTATTTTCCAGTTATCCTTTTGTTACTAATTTTCAGTTTAATTTCATTTTGTTCTGAGAACATACTATGATTTCTATTATTTTAAATTTGTTATGATGTGTTTTATGGCCCAGAATGTAGTCTATTTTGGTGAATGTTCTATGACAGTTTGAAAAAAGAAATGTATATTCTGTTGTTATGGGATGGAATCAAGTTGATTAATAGTGTTATTCAGGTCTATTTTGTCTTTACTCATTTTCAGTCTGCTCTACCAATTAATGAAAGAGGGGTGTTAAAATCTCCAACAATAGTAACGTATTTTCCATTTCTCCTTACACATCTGTCAGTTTTGCCTCATGAATTTTGGTACTTTTTGTTAGTTACACATACTTTAAGGATTGTTATGTCTTGGAGAATTGACCCCTTCAACATCCACTTTTTTAAAGATTCCTAATAATTTTTCTTGTTCTAAAGTCCGCTTTGTCTGAAATTAATGTAATGGCTCCAGCTTTCTTTTGATTAATGTTAACATCGTATATCTTTCCCCATCCCTTTACTTTTAACATAGCTGAGTCATTACTTTTAAATTGGTTTTCTTATAAATAAAATATAGTAGGGTCTTATTTTATCATTCACTCTGACAATTTCTGTCTTTTAATTGGTGAATTTAGACCATTTACATTAAAGTGATTATTGATATAGTTGGATTAATATATATATATTTGTAGCTGTTGCTATTCATTGCACTTGTTCTTTGTTTCTTTTTCCAGACTTTTTGTGATTTTTCTCATTTTAATTGAACATTTTACATGAATTCATTTACTCTCGCCTCCTACCATACTAATTATTCCTTTTTATTAAAAAAAGTTAGTAGTTGTCCTAGAGTCTGAAATATGCATTTTTAATTAATCTAGGTCCACCTTCAAATAACAATACACTGTTTCACATTTAATGGAAATAATTTATAACAGTTTCCAACTTCTCCTCCCTGTCGCTTATGCATTGCTGTTTATTTCATTTACCCATAAGCCAAATCATACAATCTCATAATAACTCAAATAAATTATTTCTATTACTACTTCCAATGTTACTTTTTAGATCAATTAAGAATAAGAAATATAAGGAATTTTATTTTACCTTTGTTTCAAGCAAGCATATTTCAGTGTGATTTTTTTGTATTCACCTGTCTCTCCAGATTGCAAAGCAATGTTTTGCTTTTCAAAATCATTCTCTGATGACCCAAAAAAAGGCATTGATTTTTAGTTAAGCCATTTTCTTGTTGTAAGGATGGGAGTGATGACTGCCAAACTCTATACATGGAAGTCCCTTGACTTCCATGCTTGAATATTCTCATCTGTAAAATGGAAAAACCCTGCTCTAGAAGCTTCCAGGGCAATGAAATCATAGAGGGGGAGAGCTTCCAGGAGGCTCATGAATCATGACCTTCTGTGTGGTCTATTAGCCTGTCCTTTATTTCATCAAAACTAATTATTTTTTGTTCTATCATTCAGAATCTTATAGACTTACATATCTTTGTCCATGAGGATTTCTGAATTAAGCCATAAAATTACTGGATTGTATATTTCTCTTGACCTCTATATCCTCAACATTTTGCCTACACTGCATTTC
This sequence comes from Hipposideros armiger, assembly GCF_001890085.2. Lineage (NCBI taxonomy): Eukaryota > Metazoa > Chordata > Mammalia > Chiroptera > Hipposideridae > Hipposideros > Hipposideros armiger. Next base: position 5,467,094 of record NW_017731350.1, on the reverse strand, counting down.
TCAGTACAGACTCTACCAAAAATAGACTGAGATTCCAGTTAGGAATCACAGGAGGGTTACTCGGGAATCAGGTGAGTTATAGGTCATGGGATTAAAATCACAAGGCTCAGAGATGGCTGGGGCAATAGAAACAATATTCAATCTGAGAATGAGGCAGAGCATGGCTGACAAAATAAGAGCATCAAAGGGTCTGTGACCCTCACTACCCTGGGATAACTCCTCTTTCCTTGGGATTCTAACCTAACCTCTGGCTGGTCTGCCTGCCTGCTTCCTCCCACTGTTCAAAAATTATGATAACCACTATTCCTGGAATTATAAAACATCAAATATGTAAGGAACATGAGAATTAATGTAGTCTGGTCATCCATCCAAGGCAAGAATCTTTTGAGGCCCAGCTACATTACTAAGATGGCATCTAGCTTTGCCCTCAGCCAAACCTCATTTTCCAGTTCCCTAACTTGTTATTTGGGGCTCCATATTCTGAGGGGAGCATCCAAGTTCCCGGATTGAGAATCACCTCCAGGGCTTCATGAACCTGAATGATTTACTCCCCACCCAACCAGAAGATGGATAAACTGCCATCTCCCTCCTTTTTTGGTCATTCTCAGTCCATGTGACAAGGGCCCCTACAGCCATGCTACCCCAATTTTGAAATAAGTGACGTGAACCTTGGTGCAAAATGTGTGAGTAAAGTTCAAAGATTTATGCTATCTTTTAACATCCGGCCAATTCCTGTGCACAAGAAAAAAATCAATTGTTGGGCCTGCTTTGTTCTTGAAAAAAATCAATCATGGTTCTTGCCAATGATCCCATTACTATCTGGATGCCGGGGTCCCTCCTTCACATCTCCCATTGCATGTTGACATCAGCTCTATTGAACTGCATTTCCATAAGGCTTCTGTCTTGGTTTAAGATTGAAACCACCTTTTATATTCCCTTCCCTTCGTAGCATCTTCAGATCCCTATTACTTTTCCCCAAAATAACTGTAAGTGTGTGAACTAATTAGCTTAGAGAGCACAAGCTCCCTTAATGCCTCAGACTCCTGCCAACCCACACTGATTTCTCTATGTTCTGAGCCACAAAATAGCCCCTCACTTGGCTTTGGCTTAATTATTCTTCAAGGTCATCCCTGTGCCATGGCTGTCCATGTTCCTTTTCTTCTCTGCTTCTGTTTTTAAGAGGATTTTTTAAAAGGTTTGGCAGCTCAGCCGTTTTTGAGTCATTACTAGCTTCAATCCCCTTTCACACTTATTACTTGGCCTATTTTATCCAGCTCCGCCTCTTTCGCTGCTATATTTGCAAGAGTGTTTCTGATTCTCCCTAACCCCTTAGCAAGGTTGGAATTGTTCTTGGTTTGGGTGGCTGCACCTTTTCCCTGCAGTGTGAACTCATTTTGCATGGCCTTCCTTTGAGCATTGGCTCTCTTCGCTCTCTGGTTTACAGCATAGGCAGGTCTCTTCCTTAAGCTTTTGGTTGCTCTGTCAGGAAGCTGGACTGAGTGTTCCCTTCATCTCCAGGATGCTCACTAGACAGGCAAGGGCCCCAAGGAGACAGCTTCCCCATCCTTGGGTGTTGAACAGCACCCCAGCCTTCAAAATTTCCAATCTACCCACTGATTTATTTCTATGCTCAACTTTGACAGAAACCAGAATCCTGAGGTGAGAATACCAAGCCAAATGCAACAATTAAAATAATAATAATGCCACCTCCCACGGGAGAGCACTGAATTCTATTCAAGCACTCCCCTATAAAGTATCCAATCCAGACGACACATTGCATTAACAGGCTGGGATTTTGTTTTTGTTTTGCATTGTTCTAATTGTTATTCTAATTATTTTCTATTTTCTCCCAATCTTCTATTGTAATTTTTCTCTTTCCCACTTGCTTTGCATTATCAAGCATCACCTTCAAAAACTGTGGAAGGCACTTCAGAGATGGATCTGGATTCTAGACCAAAGAGGTTTGAACTTTTTGAAGCAGCACAACATAAGGTTTACATGGAAGCCAGAGCACACATCCTACAAGGAACGCAAAGGGACAATCAGAAAATTGAGAATTAAAAACTCACAACTGAGCACACCCAACAGAAACTGGGGAAATGCTACAACCTAAAGTCACACGGAAGACCCATCCCTCTGCAATTCCAACAGCAGGCTCTGGGCAGCACTTCCTTCCAGATATCACAGCTAATGGAAATGGACTCCTAATTGAGGTTTAATCTGGTTTTCAGGTGGGACTGAGTCTATAGGGTATGGGTTTCTGTACACAGAAGGGCTGGGCAAGCAAGCAGAGAAGAGTCGAATGCCATGCAGAGAGGAAGGACAAAGAGATGCTCAAGGACAAAGCAAGGCAGAAAGAAGACTCAGAGATCAGCAAAACAGGGGGTCTTTAGAAGTCTACTGTTATGACCTGAATCAGATCTAAGGCCTGTAAAGGGGTGATTAAGTTAAATGAGGAGACTTGTTAAGGTGGGCCCTAATCCAATCTGACAGGTGTCCTTGTAAGAAAAGGAAATTTGAACACACAGGGAAAAGACCAGGGGAGGCCACAGTGAGAAGGCAGTGATCTGCAAGCCAAGCCTGCCAATACCCTCCCATAAGATAAATTTAGCATAAGGCTTTCAAATCAGAATTCCTGGGTTCACATTTCACCTGACCACTTACTAGCTAGGTGACCTTGGACAAGTTATATAACTGATGTGGGCCTCAATTTTTTCATCTGTTTAATGTGGAGGATGATGGAACCTATCTCACAAAGTTGTCACAAGGAGTAAATAAGTTAATCCCTATAAAGTGCTTGGTAAACTATCTGGCACATGAGAACATGCTATAAATGTGTTAGTTGCTATTATTGTGTCATTGTCATCATCATCATCATCATCATCATCATCATCATCATCATCATCGTCGTCATCATCAGAATCGTCATCTAACCTGACAGGACTGTTTATGGTTTTCTGGAAAGGTAGAAGACAATTGATGAGACCAGGGCAAAGATGTAAACAGAAATGGATTTTTGAGGCAGAAAGTTTGTGACCTAAAGCTTCTACCAGGCAAATATCAATAGCTAATTCTGGGAAATGAAGACAGTCCCAGAAGATGGAGTATTTCTCTCCTTTTTAATTCACACACATTGTCTAAAGTATGGGCTTGCCAGAATTCAAAAGCATTTCAGCAATAAACATTAAGCACCGATGTCTTCAGTGATATAAATAAAAAGAACAGTAAAGATAAATATCATCAATGCTTATATGCTACAGGGTCGACTTTATGCCACCACAGTCCAAAACCAGGAGAAAGAAAAATTCTGGAGTCACATCAATTTTTGATGTTGAATTTCTATATGCTCTTCTTTTATCTTATTGCTGATGAGAAAATATGAAAGCTCTCTTCCCTTGAAGAGAAGACTTCTATGGCAGAGATGAAGTGGATAAGAATTAAGAGTTCAAATTATTGGACAGGGTTAGAGTGAATCATTTTTTTAAGCAATAATATCCATGTTTTTAGATGAAAAGATTATGTGTATCAAAAAGTAAGCACAAGCTCTGTGATGTGGTAATAACAAGGAGAACTAAATATTTGGCCCTTCAAGTTTCCTGGTCTTCATTTCAGCCTGCCTAGGGAAAAAAAAAAACCGATTGAAGCCACATTCCCAGAAATGTCATATTTATTGACAGTAATAAATTTCTCAGAGTCTGAAGGACTCATCTGTACCTCCTGTAGCAGCAAACACTCAGAAAATGGACAATTGCTTCCCCAACATGAACAAAAAAACATCCCAGAGCTGAGCAATTGATTGGGAAAAATAAGACTAGCCTACACAAAAAATGAGAACTCCAGGAGATCATTCACATTCAGAGAAAGAATCCGAGCGTGGCTAAGAAAGGCCAGCCAACTGTTACAATGAAAGGAACCAAGTAGAGTCTGCGTATTACAAATGCAGGGAGTACGGCTCATGGTGAAATGATTTTGTTTCCATCACTTAGAAGACTGGGATCAAACTGCTTATCTCAGAATTCTACTGGTCTCCAAATCTATCTCTAAGACCTGATTTTCATTCTGGTTTCCTAAGGCTCAAGAAAGACCCCTGTGAGTTTGAACAAGAGATTATTTCAATTTATTTTTCATTCTGATCCCCTGAAAAAAAAATCAGATTTCTGAAAATATTTCAATTAGATTTATACTTCTGTGACCCTTCTTTCCCATCAACAAAGTATAGGAACTATGAGTTAACAGTCTGCCAAACAAGTTAAGAGAGGCTTTTAATAAGACCAAGAAAGACTGAGTGCTTGGTAAGGCAGGTAGGGAAGGAAAGGCACATGGTCACTGTTTTTAAGAGTTCCTGAAGATGTTTGCTTTCTGCAACCATAAACCACCCCATGAGCACCTCCACTCTTCATCCCGTTTGATAGACCCATTGATCTACTGTCTACTTCTCTACACAAACTTGGATGGGCCACACAGAGAACCCAAGCTCTGCAAATTCCAGGGCCTCCTGGCATTGCTTTTCTTTCCCTTGTTTATTACGTGTTGACATCCAGACAAATTCTCAGGCATGTCCTGTAGACTTCCGATTTTCACAATATTACAATTTCAGCAGGCTGAATGTTAAAAAATGGAAATTGGACAGACTGTTATCAACTTTAATCGACCATTAGAGCATCAGAGCCTGAAGGCACCGTATTTAACGGTTGGAATGGGGTGGTCAAGTAAAACGCTGTCTCTTTCATTTGGAATCTGGGAATCAAGCCAACCCAGATAAAAAGGGGAAAAAAGCCATTACTCTGACAGCTGTGGCAGAGCACAAGGATCAGTGTTGCAAAGGAGACCGAGATGCAAATATTGCAGTACACTTGGGTAAGGTTTGCCTACAAATTCTGGTTTGCAGGTTTTGTACATAATGGGCATAAATAAGCCAAGGATGAGGCACTTACCCACCAGGATGAAGGCCATTATCTAATATCAAAAATGGATAGTGTGACATCATATTATATTGTCAGGCTTGGCCTCAATATGTCATCACTTCTCTGTGCAGCAATGGTTGTCTTCTTGGAGAGGCAAGTAATTTACTACCTTGGCTAGCCTTCTCTACCTCAGCCCTTGGGCACGCATGGCACATGGTGAATGCTTTAGAGAATGATTCTGAAATTAAGGTTTTTAATTACCCCTGACATTCGTGAGCTTTCACCTGTTGGCAGTCATCTTATTAAAACCACCCATGGGAGAAAAGTTGTTTTACTGGAAGTTAAGGCTCCTTTATTGTTTATGCCCTTGTTGGCCATGCTAGATTCCTTCTCGGCACCACTGACTCTACTAATGTGGTTTTGCACATTTTGAACTTTCACAATGTTAAACTGAACACAGTATTTTAAAAAAATTATATATATATATATATATATATATATGTATATATATATATATATTGTTTATGCAAAGAGTCTAATGGCCCATAGCAATCCAATTTACATGTAAAGTACAAGATTTCATATTGAATCAGTTTTATTACCTCACATATGAAAGATATTGAGCAGTAGTAGGTATATTGTATTTGTATCAGAAAAATATAAGGGCAGATTTATTGGGCTGATGCTTAATAATATAAGAATCAGTTATCCCAATGAAAGATAAGACATCTGTTGATTATGGGAAGAAGCATCATTTTCATCACACTGGAGTGTCCAATGAACCCTTTTTCCCCTTTATTCAGAGAAATAACCATAATTAAAGGGTTAAAAAGGCCTCCCAAAGTGATAACATTACCTCTATTATCAGTAGCAAGGGAATATTGTCGATACCATTTAAAATTTATTAAGCACATTTGGTTTGCTGAGCACTGTACAAAACCCATAAAACAAGATATTTTATCGCTGGTTGTTTTTGTATGCTAATTATACTGATTCGCTTGACCTCTCAAAAGCTGAATTTAATATTTCCCATATTTTCTACATTATGAAAACCCCAAACTTATTTTTCTTTATATTTTAGCTTTTCTTTCTGTGAACTCTAATCATTAGAAGATCTCTTTGCAGAGTAATCTGTACTCTCTCAAACTATGAACTATTTGAAATATTTTAGAAGGGAGATAATTTTTTTTCTTATTAATCTGGAAGGCTCTTCTTTAATCACTGCTGTTATAAGAAAGAGCTAAGCCTTTTGAATGTCCCTAACAAATTCTCTTGATGCCCCCTCTTCCTTTTACCACAATAACTTTTTTTCACTATAATTGAAAGCTCCAATTAATATTACTTAAATCAGATGGGGATAAAGCATATTCTTGATTTAACTAAAACTAGGAGGCAACTCTGTAAAGAACACACAATAATTTGAATTAGAACTGATGTAAAAGTAAATTTGCTCATAATATCCTACTGGAAATTTTGTTACATTTTTGGATACAAGATTTTGTTTTATGAATTTTCACTCCTAAACATTATTTTTTCCTTTATCTTTTCAAGGGTGGAAAGCGCTTTCTTTTCCATCTCAATTCGCTTCTTGGTGCAAAAGATGGTCCCTAGCTCTCTGTATCTGAGTTGAAGTGACTGGGGTAGAATAACGAACACATTTGCATTGGCCTTCTAGCTTCTAGGCATGCAGGCAAAGTTCAAACACAACATTTCAAGTAAACAAACTAAACTGAATAGCTAAAGCCTCCTTTCAAGGAAAGACAAATAGGTTGGTGAAGGCCAGACCCTCTCCTAATACCATTACCTTGGGGTTTAGGAATTCAGCACATGAATCTGAGGGGGACATAAACATTCAGACCACAGCAGGGAGGTAATATTCATATGCAATATAATTATTAAATAACACAAGGAGATATGTCATTAAAACGTCAAAATGTGAAGCTGTTGAGGTTCAATGAAACAAGTATTCCATTATATCCACTATATTCCATTACCAAGGCAGAAAAGTAGATTAATATATTCTTGAAATATTTCCAATGGTAATTGAAATAATGAGTTCTCCTTTCCTTGCTTATAAGCAGAAAAGTCAAGTAATCATATCACGTCACTACCTTGTTATTCCATTTACTTGATGAAGCAAAAGAAAAGCATCAATAACACCACCATTATTCTATGAATCTAAATGTCTTTAGTTTCCACCTTACTACCTTTCCCAAACAGAAAGCATTTTCCCGAAGAAACAATATAATACATGTGGCAATGAATACGCCTTTTATTTTAGCCCTTTAAATGCACCAGGTAAGCTATTAGGAAAACCATTTTAAAAAATTCTTTCAAAACATCTCTAGGCCCCCTCCACTGGGACTCTACTTCTCAATACTCGTCCATTAATTTTGATGCCAATTGGCTGTCACATTCTGTCAAATTTCGTGGATTGGCCTTATCACCCCCTTCAGAACACCCCTTCAGGTACTTCCTGTACCTGCCTATGTGTTCCACATGTGGAAAGACCCTCCATCCCCCACCACACCCGAGCTTTACCAGAACATAGCCCTTCAAGACCAAGTGTGACGATTGGTATCCGAGGGTCATTGTAAGAGCCAAAGGTGTGAATGCAAAAGATCATGTGCAGGAAGGAACTAGAGTTCTCTCTGACTAGAGAACTTTTTTATTTTCTGATACCAGAGCAATATTGCAAAACATCTGTTTATTTGCATATATCCTCCACTTGTAGGTGAGTTCTTCAAACTATGGGTCAAGGACTTCCCTATCTCTTCATTCTAGCACAGTGCCTAGAAAAATTATACACAGCTGGTTGCTTAATTAATTAATTCATGCTCCAACATTATTTAAACCCTTTCCCCCACCCCCAAACAAAATTTCTATTTATTCAGTGGTCTCAACTAGAGTTTAGAAGGAAAGCCATCGAATTGAATTAATTCACTCTAAGGCATGAATTATTAAAAAGACATCAGTATGAAGTAGGACTTGGCAGTGGTGTTGTTTTAAATCTCCCCAGGAGACTTTCATGAGCGGCCTGGCTTGAGAACTCTGGGAGAACAACTTGAGAGACGTCCTCTGGGCTCTGTCAACCTTGCTTCTCCTTTCTGTTGCTTCTCCCATCACCCACCCATGTATGCACCTCTCTAGCTGTACTGATGTCAATGCCCTTCTCCATGCACACCACGCCTTCCCACATTCCCATCCCTCTGTCAGCATACTTGTCAGAACCTCAAGCTAGGAATGATGTGACTGACTTCCCCAAGGTCTTCCTGTCACTATTATTAGCTTTCTATGCTCTGATGTCTGTGGCCACCTAAAAACTCATATGTTGAAATGCTAGCCCTCAAAGATGATGTTATTGAGAAGATGGGGTCTTTAAGTCATGGAGGGAGAATACTCATGAACAAGATTAGTGTCTTACAAAAGAGGCTCCATAGAGCTACCTCCCTAGCCCCTTCCACCAGGTGAGGACAGAGCAAGAAAGCACCACCTGTAAACGAGGAAGAGGTCTCTCACACAATGCAACCACTTTTCAGCCTCCAGCACTGTGAGAAATAAACTTCTGTCATTCATAAGCCACCCAGCCTGTGGTATTTTGTTTTAGCAGCCCAAACAAACTAAGACATTGTCCCCTGAATCAGATGGCTTCTTCTCCTGAAAAATTTCCTGTCAGACATTTTGTTCATTTTGAACAAGAGTTAAGTCACCAGAATAAGGAAACAAAATCAAAGTCTACTCTGGAAATGATGGAGAAATTGATGAACGTAAATGAGAAGAAAGCACAGAGGTTAAATTCTTTCACATGGCTCTGCAGCAGTTCATCTCAGTGGCGGGTGGGTAGCTGGTGTTGGTGCTCCTAGTCGTGTTCTTCATGTTAGGGTAAAATCCATTGTCTAACTATGAGAAAAAGATTTATCGTCGTTGCCAGGGCTACAAAAAAGGGTCATAATTCCTGACACCTCTCCCCATTCTTTCCTCATACTTTAGCATAAAAATATTCAGAAAATTTGTTTCTGATGCAGTAGGTGCTGTTGGTAGGGCTCAGGGTTTCATGTTGATGGATTCAACCTGACCCATCCTGCTGGACTTCAGTAATAAGAGAGAAGGTCTCAGAGACCAAACGGAGGGAGTTCAGAGCAGTTTTCAAGTGCATAAAAAAGGATGTTTCTCATGAAGTCAACATAATTGTATTCCCTGATGATGGATCTGCTATACTCATGACTCCATCTGAAATATTTAGAACTTTTCTTTTAAGATGATCCTGAAACACCCCCTCAGCTTGTCTGCCACAAACAAGCCTTTTCTGAGCAATTTAGATGTAGCAGGGGGAAAAGAGGTAGGGGGATTTATCAGGATTAATTAATACACAAGAGGAAAGATATGTAGGTGATTAAACTAACTTCTCAGGTTCATCATAAATATTTTATTCGCTGATGTGACTCTGCAATTCTGTCTTTGTCATTTAGGAAATAGTCCTAGATGTAGGACTTGGAAGTCTCACATGAGTGAAAATGGGGTGCAAGGGTTCTTTCAGCCAGGTCCACAGCTGGAGAGACCCCAAAGAGAGAGCAGTAGAACTTCCGTCAGAAGAATAACATGGCCAGGGAGCTAGGAAGGGGCACACCATTACTGTATGCCCTGGGCTGACTCATTCTCTGTAGACAACGTACAGTAGGAAACACAGGAGAAAGCCACAGTGGTGAAGGAGAGCTCTCAGAGAAGTCGATGGACTGCACTAGCACCCCAACACTCTCCTTTACAGGGGTCTCTCCACTGGCCTCTGGACATACCTTGAGCTTTTCCTGCTCAGCACTTTCACTGTTGTTTTTCGTACACCACCCCTTAGCCCGCCATCATGGCATGACCTCCTTTTATCCTCTGGCCTGCCTGGCTTCTCCCCCACTTTCTCAGAAATCAAGTTCTAGTTCACGTACACCGTGTAGTCTGCCAAGGCAATACTTGTTCAGCATTATCTGCATCACTTGTCATGGAAGGTTCTATTATATCAGAATGGGGCTGATTTTCAGAAGTAAAATTTCAACCACCCAATGTAATTAAAAAGGAATTTAATTCGCTACTCACATCTCTCAAAGGGCATGAAAAGGTCTCCAAAAAGCATAGTTTATAGCAATATTTATTAAAATCATCTCATCACTTTCCTTCCCATTCCAAAGCTTCCCCGGCAGCAAGCTCTTCAACCCCTCTCCAGAAAGCTGTTCTTCTCCCCAAGCCCATGAGGCTTTCTTTCTTCTTTACTCCAGGGGGTGCGATTGGGGTAATGACCATGTGATTTTCTTTGGAGTTCTGGGGCAAGGGTAGTGTCTTAAACACACAGACCTCATGAATTTGTATCCCACCATCTACTCATCATATATCCTTGTATTTCAGATATTTTGTTCTGAGTATTGATCCTGTTTTTTCAAATATATTGTAGATTCTTTAAAGCAAGAACTATGTTTTATTCACATATGCTTTTTAGTATAGTGTAGGCTCTCAAAAGTTTATGAAATGAATAAAAAAATTAAATTATATAAAAGTCAAAGGTTACACTTTGTATTTCATTAATTTTCTTCTGCAAATATCAGACATTACATACTCAGTTACTATTTGCTGATAATAATAAAATAGGAAGGCAAACCAATCTGAATGAAGGGCTGGAGGGAAGGGAGAAATTAATTTTATAAAGACAGGAGGGGGCCCTGATCTGGGGCCCTGGTCACAGAATAGTTCCCAGTACTATCTCCTTATATCACCCTCACTCCTTCTCAGTGCTTCCCGTGGGTCCAAGCCAGTAGTCCTGATCTTAAAATAAGAAGTTATGACAAGGCTCCTAGCTTCCAGGAGCATTTTCACTTAAAGTGTGGCACTCCAAGACAAAAGATCCAAAATAATGTCTCATAGCTGATGAATTTCAGGGATATCAGTGGCTTTCAAAAATACATCACAGCAAGGTTCTCAAGAGTTGTTTATTCTACCCTAAGACACGGCAAAAAATTCCCATCTACAGCATCTCCAACATCTGCTTATGATTGCTCACTGCCCACAAAATACCTCAAAACTGCTGTGCAACTCCACATATCAGAAAGTATTCCCTTAAGTTCAACCAAATCATTCACCATGAAATTTCTTTCCACCAGTCCTAGTGTGTTCACTGGAATACACAGAGGTCTAAGTACTTTAACATGATTGATTAGGTTATTTGAAAACAACTCTTGACTGCTCTGTGACACTTCTCCCTCTTTGGCTAAACTCCATTTCCATCAGTCCTTCCTCATGCAATATTATGAATCATCTCCTTGTTGAGAACCACGAAGAACCTAAGGTTGCACCCTGCTTGCAAGCTAACAAGGTAGCCTGCCACAGCTTCATGTGCTGGCCCAAGACACGAGACTCCCAGGTAAAGACAAAGGACTTTATTCCTCCTGGCGCAGCAGGAAGCATGAACTTCGTGTTTGCATCAGTTCCCCTTACTCTCCAAGCCCATGTGGACATGGGCTTAGGTGAATGCAATGCACATGATAAGTTTTGGTCACAGCTAACAAACCCTGAGCTGAGAAAAACCCCAATCTTATCAAGAACCTGCTGGAAAGCTTGCCCAGTGTTTGCTCTGCAGGGGACACTATCTTTATTATCCTGGCCAGGAAACAGATCTGCCCTGTGCCCCAAAGTGAGTCCTTTTTCTATCTTCTGAGCTGTTTGCTAAAGCTGTAAATGCCCTTGAAAAGACAGTCCACAACCAAGCTGTTAGTGCCTCTTGTTCAGAAGATGAACAGAAACACAAGAGACCTCTAGAAAATTGTGTCCCCATGTGCATTCTCTTGATTTCGTTGACTCTCCGATACACTCAAGTTGGACAATGCACTCTATACCTGTGGCATCCAGAACTGAGTACAGCTTTCCAGATGTGGCTTGACCAGCACAGACTACAATAGGACAATCACCTTCTAAGGTCTGAACACATACCTTTCCTAATGCAGCCAAAGAAAACGTTGTTGATTTGGAGATTCCATGATTCCCAGATGTCTGAAAATCTTTCATTATTACTTTGGGTCTGTGGACGCACAGTTTCTTTGTAAAGGGAAGATGATCTAGGAAGGAAAGTGCAATGTCAGGCATTTCACCACCTCAGCATCAGTGCTGGCTTGGGTGGAGAGGGTTCCAGAGGAAGGGAGGGGACAACAGCCCAGCCCAACCCTGCACTCTTCCACCCATAATGAGCTTTCAGTCAACCAAACATCTAGGGCTTCTTCACCTGAACAGTTATTCTGTTTCTCTCCTTCTACCATGGACTGACAATTCGTTATAGGAACCTTTAAAAAAAATGCTTTATTTTGCTTTTACCCATGCTAAAATTGATTGTATCAGATCTGACATGTCCTTTCAGCTCTTTTCAATCTGTTTGGTCCCTGGGTTGTTATACACCATGATCCTTTCTCTCCAAAGACTTGGTCAACATCGTCCTACAGTTGCTTTTTTGCCTTTAGTTATTAATAACATCAGGAAAGAAACGTGTCTCCGCCATGAGGAACTGAAGGCTGTCATCTGAGTGACATATATAAATGTGCATCTGTGCGTGTCACACACGGGAGTGTGCCCATGCCTCCCACACAAGGCAGAGGCCCACGGCGTGTGCTTGTCCGGGCATGCACTCACCCACACACATCAGCACAACACCCACAGGGGCCCAAGCACACGGTAGGCAGGAAGTAGTCTGTGCTCAGTGCTACCTGATAGGAGCTGAGAACATTGCTGGGGCCAGGAAGAGAGGGGTGGGCATCCTTTGGCAGGAGGGTAGCAGGAGACTTGAATATCCTGGACTAGAAATGGCTCTCCTGAGCTGAGAGCTCTCAGAAGGGAGAGCAGGGCTAATTTGTTGCGCTCTTATTACAGGCCAACACCTTCAGATGAATTTGCTCTTATTGTCACCAAGACACAGCAGCACAAGTCTTCTTATCTTCACTTTGAATATCAGAAAATTAAGGCCCTGGTAAGTTAGGCAATGTGCCCATGTCACAAGGTTACTAAGCACCCAAATCAGAACCCGGTCCCAGTGCAATCTGATCCAGGCTCTGACTGTGGCTGCTCTAACCTTTTATAACTTACTGGTAACCCCCCGACCTGCAGCAACCTGACCTCAGCCTGCTTCTCCCCTGCCACAGGCTGCTGCGTGTGTCCAGAGAAAAGTGCACACCTTGGAGAATGACACCCATCCGAGTCCTGCATTCTCAGCTGGTCCACAGAGCAAAGCCACTCCCTGTTCAGTCAGCTTGCAATTCCCTTCCCCACAGTGACAATGCCAGGCCCCCATCACTCTCCTCAGGTGAGCCCTACCCCTCCCTGCTTCCTTTTCCACCAGGTGAGGAGCTTGTCTTCTAATTCATTTGGTTCACTTTTCACCAGCAACTGATCAAGAAGAGACAGAAAGGCATTGTGGTTAGTCTCTCTGCTTAGTCTCTCTGCAGAGCCAGGTTCAGTCCTGTCTTGGCCTCTCCACTTTCCAGGTACATGATTTCAAGCATTTAGCCTAAGTCTCAGCTTCCTCACCTGTAAAAGGAGAATAGCAGCATCTACCCATTGGGCTTCCTGGGCGGTTTGAATGCACTGATGAATGTAAAGCCCTTAGAACAGTACCCGGGAAACTGTGAACATGACATACAGGCTGGTTCTTGTATGTGTTACCTGTGGGATCCAGGATGACAAGGCAGGCATGGCCCCTGCCTTAACGCTAACACTGGAGTGATGCTAAGCACATAATTGGACAAATAGCTAATTAGAGTTAAGATGATCACCCTAAAGGAAAAATACAAAGTGCATGAGGGCACTTTCCAGAAGGGTCAGCATGAGAAGGGATCAGCTAGATCCAGGGCCAGCCAACTATGGTTTGGCTAGTTTTAGTAAATAATATGGCCTCCCCTTTTCACTGATGAATTCTCTATGGCTGCTTTTGCTCCATAGCCTTACAGTTTTAGTGGAGACCTTGTGGCCCACAAAGCCAAAAATATTTACTATCTGGACCTTTCAGAAAATGTTTGTTGACCCCTGAGCTAGATGAAGAGGGAAAGGGAAACAATCCATACAGAGGATGCAGGAAGGCTGCCTGGGGTTCCAAGAACTGGAAAAATGTGAGCTCCTCAGGTGTGAACACCCCCACTTCCTGAACCCATAAGCCCATATCTAAAATGCATCTACATATACGCCCAGTTCACTCTCCTCCCTCTGGCCTCTAAGGAAAAGGCAAACGTCCCCTCTATTCAAGACTGCACCCTCTTCTCTGTTTAAGATTTCCTCTCCCTAAGGACTCCCTCCCAGTTTCTCTGTTTCTGTACCTCCCTCTC
>NW_017731350.1:5303547-5452812 GCF_001890085.2 Hipposideros armiger | reverse complement strand
CACACACACACACACACACACACACACACACACTTTACTGGACTGCTGTACTCACTTGCCTATCTCAGATGGAGCCACCATCCCCTTCCCAGCCCACCCAGGCCAAAAGCCCAGGGGTCTCCCTTGACAACTTCTCTTTCTCCTTCTCCATAACATCCTTCTAGGTGCTCCATTTCCAGTGACTGTACCTATTTCAGGCCCTCTTTGACTCTTACCAGAACCATCTCCCCTTCTTCTCTCCTCCCCCATAATTAGGCATCCTACCTCCAGCCCCCGTCCTTCCCATCTACCTTCCCCTCTCTGCCTTCAGGTCAACATTCTAAACTGCAAGTCTGACCATGCACCTCACCTGAACAAACCCAATAGTGGGTCCCATTGGTTTATAGGTAAGAGTCCAAGCTTTTAAACAAGATATACAAAGCTCTACATAATCTGCTCCTACCACATCTCCAACTTCATCCCTGGCAAGCTAGCACCATCTATTCTAACAATAATTTCCCTTTCTTCTTGATCACCTAATGCCTTTGGGTGTCCTTTCATGTTTCACGAGTCCCTCACCTTATATGGAAGGATGGATAAAGAGAATATCAACCAGACATTCACTTTCCTAGCTTCCCTTGCAGCTAGGGTGCAGGATGCCTGAGATGACATCGGCTTCCCCAGTCAGATGAACTCAAGTCCAAGTCTGAATCTGAGGCCAGCAGCATGAATTCATTCTAGTGGGGGAGGGCACAGTGATGCCCAGGCTCTAGCAGCAGTGCGTGTTGCCCAGCACTGTGGTGTCATCAGTGAAAGCTGCTATGACTGTGCAGCAAAGAGGCAATGGTGTCTCCTCTATTCTATGCAGCTCTGTTGTGCCACTTTGAGCACAGTGGTTCCTGGGTCCATAGAGTCAGGCCTCCTGGTTTCCATATTCCTAGAAATTCTGTGAGCTCCCTGTTCTTTGATAAATTCATTTTTCTGCTTAATGTAGCAGACTTAATGTCTTTTGTCTAAAACAAAGAACTTTTCCTAATATACCTGTGCAGCCTTTTCTCTCATTTAATTCCCACCCAAAAGGAAAAACCAAACCTTTTTCTTTGTGCCCCCATCATGCCCTAACACGCACACACACGTGTTCACACACACAGAGCTTCAAGACATGTATGACACTAATATTTATGTCTTCATGTCTGCCTCCCTCTCTACTATGAACTCATTCACTCATCCAATACCTTATGTTTCTACTAACTGAGAAACATAGCTCTAGGTTGGGGATATAGAAAATACAACAGAAAAGGTCTGTATCTTTATGGGACTTTTATTTTAGAAGTCAGAAACTGCATCTTGTATTTATCTTCAAGTGCCCACTACAGTACAAGAAACAGAGAACATACTCAATACATGTTTGGCTTCTGTGTCCCAACCCATTCCTATCTCTTCAATTCAGCCCACTGGCTAAGATCTCATGGTGCCCATGACCTTCATCCTCAGCGTTGCTTCACCCCCAGCACCGTGACTGTGGAAAGGGGTGCAAACTCCATGCTGTGCCCTGATGTTGTTGGCTTTTTACTAAATCCCTGGAACAAGAATAACTATCTTACTCCTTTTAAGCAGCATAAAGCTAAAAGACGGGTAATTGCATGTCCTGGTTATTCAAGTTATAGGGACCAAGAGTTTGATTTACTACTCTTACTACATGTCCCCTTTAGCCTAACTCATCCCAGGACTGGGAACATAGGGGTTCCATAAACCTGACTTAGTTGTTATATATATATATATATATATATATATATATATATATATATGCATGTGTGTGTATGTGTATATCCTCATAAACAGAACTTGTAAAGAGAGCCACAGCATCTAATTTTTGCTGAAAAATTCAGAACAGCTTCTTATTATTGAGTTTGCGCTATTTCCCAAGAAATCATTTTAACCTTTAAACACAGAAGGTCAGCACCTCCCCTCTCTGCTCATGCATAATTCCCCCTGCCCTCTGCTCTTTAGTGCCTGAGCAACCCACCCAAGAGAGGGGGGGTGAGAGGGGAGAGGGAGAGAGGGAGAGAGGGGGAGAGGGAGAGAGGGGGAGGGGGGAGGGGGACGAAGAACACAGGTGCTCAGGCCCAGATTGCCTCCCTGGGATTAACTAAGCCCTCAGAATATGTTGTCTCATTTGCAACATTATTAATAAAATCGCAAGAAGTTTGGGAGAAAACTTTTTTCCCACCTAGAAAATTAGCATTTATTCCGCACAAGTGCAAACTTAGGAAGACGAACACCAATAAAATAGAAAATGTTTCCTTTGAATCTACCCTGGAGCCAGTGCCAACAGAGCACTCTGAACCAGTGAAAGGAGTGGGACTGCTCAGGGTGGGTAAATCAGGGTTGCCGGGTCATTTGGACACCGTGGGTGTCCCCACATTGGGGCCAGGGGAGGTCCAGGCCACCCCAAGTATCTGGAATGTTATCATAGATAGTGGGTGGCAGTATTGGAAGTGGACAGTGACAGGGCATCCTGCAGTGGATGATGGTTCACAAAAGCCAAGGTGATGCAGATTTACTGAAATGAGGCCAAGGTCAGACAGGCTGGTTTGGTCATTTCTTGAAAGGCTGACTTACCTGTAGGGCCAAGCCTGCAGCTGAAGGAGGTCAGGTGAACTTAGGTAGGCGGAGGCATTCAAGCAGGTCATTCTAATTAGTGGGACTAATTAGTGATAGAACCCAGGATTTCAGTAGCTTTATAGCAGCTGTGTCAAACAGTTAATGGGCCAAATGTTACCTCCTCAAAGAAGTCTTCTGTCATTTAAAGTAGCACCCCAGCATTCCATTCCCCATTGCCCTTTCTCCTTTCTTCTCACCACCCCTGACTACCAGCTCATTTCACGGTATAGCCTGCTTATTTGTATTGCATATTGTGTATTACATTACATTACAATCCTAGAATGCAAATTGTTTGAGGATGATGTCATTTTATTCACTCTGTGTCCTTAGCTCCTGGATCAGTGCCTTGCACCTAATTAATATTTAGTGAACTTATAAGTAAATACATTCTGAACTCAAACTCCTCTAAGTCTCTTCACTTGAACTGCTCGTAGGCCAGGTTTATCTTATCTGTATTTATGCCACGTGTATTTTTAAGTAAAAAATGCAGCATTTTATCTCTCAGGTTTTGGTTCATTTATCCAAACTTTCAAGTTTAGCAAGTCTTGATTCCAACACAATGTGGGTCCCCTCATGCTCATTTAAATCCCCCCAAACCCAAGCAGCATGTCATCGTCCCTCCATCCAAGCTGTAGATAAAATACTGACCATGCAGAGCCTCCTAACATGCCAGTGGATATGTCCCTCAGGCCTAGAGTAATTGTTCTCGAATATTTCAGCCAAGAATCACTGAGACAGAGGCTCTCAACCCAAGAAACAAACTTAGGAATCAAGTGATCAGACACTTTGATTTTACATAAGGAGATTCTGGGTCTACAATGGGGATGTGAGGGATGATGTGATGGCCTCTTTGACATCATATGAAGTGCAGTGATGAGTTCATAAAGCCTCAACCTGTGTTAAGTAGGAGTTTCCATAGCAACAAGCTCGCAGCACCTAAATTCTCCATCACCCATGCCAGACAGGTGGTATCCATCCACAAAGCTTATCTCTTCTTTACCTTTTCCCACTCTGAGTGTGGCCCGTGTGCAACACCTGGAAGGACCTGGAAGCCAGCCCAGGGCCCTTGGCCTCTCCCTTCCACACCCTGTCCTTCCTTCTCCCTCTTCCTGATGCAGCACTGCTCTCCTGTTCTCTTCAGTTTCCATTCCACCAAGATGTGTAAACTTATTTAGAAAGGATGCACAAGCCCAAAAGTACACTGATGAGCTACAGCCAACAGATACTCAAAGACAAAAGAGAGGTTTCTTGGCACTTCTGAAAGGATGAAATCCTTTGGCTCTCTCTCTCAGCGAGCAGTACAGAATTTACAGAGAATGAATCCTTAAACAGCCAGAGATACAAGGTAAAGGGCAGATCCAGTCACAGCATGTATTTGTTGAATGGATGAATGAATGAATGAATGAATGAATGACTTCAGTAAATGAAACAAAGTAAGTGGACTTAGTAATGGAAACTGTTGGTACTCATTCAGGCTTACCTTGGTCTCAGTGGGGACATCAGGGGAAGTCAAAGCTGGTGCCTCCCCACTTCCTAAGGAGAGGCCAGGCCAGAATAGTCCAATGTTGGGGTGCAGTTCACACTTCAGAGGGCTCTGTGGGACCAGAGGAAGCTGGGGTGCAATGGAGGCTACATCCTTCCTGAGGCTTCCTCCTCTGCCCTGTCCTACTTCCCTCAACTCCCTGCTCCTGAGAGCACCCCATCAATAAACCACTTTCTCAGAATAAATCACTTCACAGAATCCCTGTGGTCAGGCCCTGCTTCGCGGGAAACTGACCTAGGACAACAAACTTGTACAATGTACAGCCCAGTGTTTTGTACTGAATCTGGCCCCTCCCCACACGTATAATTCACCCCACCCCTCCACTCATTGCTGGTCCCAGAACTCAGTGTCATCAGGCTTCCATTTCTGCAGACCGCTTAGGTTCCACAGCCATGACGTTATGGCAGCCATGATTATTCACCGACCAAAATGCAAAGACACTCAGAAGTCAACTGTCTGGAGCCACAGTTTTAGACACAAGGTGAGCAGCTTAGCTGATAAAGCCAAGAAAGACACAAGAGTTTCAAAGCTGCCAAAAGGTGTCTTCAGTTATAGAAACAGAACCCGCTGTTGCAGTCGTTAATTATTTATGGAACAGATTCGGGGAGGAGGAAGGGGCAGGTGGTGAAACAAGCGATACAGAAATGGAGACGAAAGATTCACACAGGCCTCTCTTAAAGACTCACAGGTGTTCTCCTTCCCACTCTTCACCCGGGAAAGCATCCACTCGGGCTCCCCTCCGTCACTGCCACCACCCCTTTCTCCTCTCTGGGAGGCTAAAAGGAAGGCAGGTGCTCTGGGTTTCTCAGCCTGCTCAGTTTTAGATTCAGAAGAACATCAAGCAACAGGCCACTCAGTATGATCTCTGGAATTATTACTGCGGCCCTGTGGTCCATGTCGGGGGACCTCTCAATGCGGCCAGAAAGTCTCCTGGCCAGCTCGCCTCTCCCTCCTCCTCAAGGGCTCCTTCAAGCGTTCCCCACTCGCCCACCTGTTTCCCACCACCTTCTTCATTCTCAGAGGAGCTCGGCTCCAACTTCACAGATACATAGAAGGCAGCAAATGTGAACGGAACCTCTCGCCTGCCTACACACACGCACACACACGCGCGCGCGCGCGCACACACCGAAACACAGAATACAGACAACACAAAAAGCACATAACATAATGCACACCCAACACACACACACACCCCACCTACATCCCTACCCACCCTTTCCTCCTGAAAAGCTGGAAGAGGGAGCCCTCCTCTTCACACCCCCCTTCCATTGCTTTCCTTTCTCTCCCATACCTTCAGCCCCTCTAGCTCTGCAGACACAGGGTGTCTTCCTGTGCTGGAGTTTCACTTCTTAAAAAAAAGGGAAGAGTCATAAGCAACAGCTCACCTCACCTCCTACATACAGTGAAAATAGAAAGCATCAGATGGGCGCCGTCACCTCTCTCCCATCCCGGCCAGACATCTACACACCTAGCTGAGCCCCTCCAATGGAAACCATGGCCGCCTCACCTGCCAGCATCACCCCGCCCCCACCTCCTAAGGCAAGTCCCTTTTGCTCTAATTTAACTCCCTCTTGAGTATTTAACTTTTCCCTCTGCCGGCTCCTCTCTCCCCTCGTCTTTAAGTTTGGTTCCTCCCAGTCAGGTCCCAGCTTCGAGCATCTGCTCTGGCGATCTCCACACCTGTGTCCCCAGCCCTGCTCTCGGGCCTGAATACATCACAGGTGCAGTAACTCCCTCACAGACAAGAACCTTGAGAAAAACGAATCTAAAATGAAAATGCTCACAGCTCTCATCCCACTTGTCCCTTATCGTTAATGTCTCATTTTAGTAAATGAGCATTTGCAGCCAGTCAGTTGTCCAAATCAGAGACCTAGAAACGGTCCTTGCCCCTTGAACTTCAACCTCATTATCCCTTAACCAGTAAACCTCCATGTCCTATCTTGACATCTCTTAAACGTCCCTCAAATCCATCTCTTTCTATTTCTTAACTGAGGCCCTATCATTGCACCTTCTAACTCTGAAAGATCCTGTCCTCACATGTGGCCCACCCGACCCGCGCTGCAGCTAGGTTGCTCTCCCATGCAAACTCCAGCTTGCTACCCTCTCCGTATGTCCTTCCCTGAATGTCTGCTCCCCCGCCCCGCAGCCCTCCTCCCAGGAGAAATAGACTCAGAGAAGAGAAATTGAGCAGAATACAGCAAATCCAGGGGCAGGGAAATTATTGATTCGTGCATTTGTTCGTTCATTAAATTCTACCTTCAGAACTTGGAGTTAGTCCTTCTGGAAGTCTCCAGGCTCAAGCACTTAGTTTCCTTTGCTTATTTCCTCCGCACTTACCTCCACTCGTTGTTGTATTTAGGGAGTTTTTTGTTGTTGTTTTGTTGGCTTTTTTTGGTCTTCACGCTTTTTACGCTTTTTTAAAACAATCTCTTTCCCCTTTAAGATATAAGTTTTTCAAAGAAAATGTACACTCTCTGTCTGTTTGATGTGGCATCCACAGCCCCTTGTACAAGGCTGGGCATCCAGCAGTCACTCAGTAAGTGTTTATGAAATAAATGAATAGATGAGTGGATGACCAAATTGGCACATGATACTTTCTGTGCAGAGGCAAGTCTACCGGCCCTAGTTTGAGAACTACTCTGCCATCATCTATCGCCAAGCATTTACCAAGTAACTATTGGGTTGTTGGAAAAGGCATGATGCATTTTTACAATGAAAAACAGAAAAATATGTCATGACTTCTCCGACAACCCAATACTATGCTCAGGGTACGGGGGGCACTAGCAACACAGATATTGAGTGTCATTTCTACACTCAAGTCCCTCTCAAGAAGCACAGACTGAGGTGCAAAGGGCTGACTACCGGCAGTGTGTGCCCAGAACTCTCCATGCCCAGGGACTGGCTTCGCCTGGGGCGTGCCCAGGAGAGCTGCCAGCTTTAGAGCGGAAACTGCTCCTCGGCCCTATATTCATCCAGACCCCAGGGACCCGTTCCATGGGCTCAGCCCCTGGCAGGAAGGAGAATGGGTCTCCACTCTGGATGGATGGAGCTATACCTGGAGGAGGCTGTGCAAATGTATAAGGACAGAAGGAAGGAAGAACAGGACTGGGTTAAAAATATAAATGAAGAGAAAAAGGAAAGAGGAAAAGCAGCCGAGTCTACATCTCTCATTTCTTCTCTACCATCCTGGCCCCAGACCCCAGCCCAGCTCACTGGGACAATGGAATGTCCTTCTCACCAGCCCTCTCCTCCTACCCTCCCCGCTACAATCCAAACCCCAGCCAATATCTGGAGTTGTCACTCAGAAACATAAGTCAGATTGTACAGATGTGACTCCCCTACTTAAAACCCCCCTTGGCATCCCTCACATTGAAAATAAAAATCCAAATTCCACGCTCAGTGACCAAAAGCCCTCCGTGAGTGGATATCTGCCTCTGTAGACTGGACCCAGCTACACCGACCTACTTTTACCCCTGAAAACACCGATCTTGTCACAGCCCCAGCGCCTTTGCTCTAGCTGTGCCCTCACCTGGATGGCTCTGTCGCCTGATCTTCACCAGGCTGTGTTCTTCTTGACACTCAGTCAGCTTAAACGTCACCTCAGCAAAGGTGACGTTTCCTTGGCTGCTCCATCTACAGGACTCCCAGTGTCCACTCTCTGTATTACAGTCCTGGGTTCGAGTCTTCAGCACAACCCTCACCACTATGTGAATCTTTCATATCTACATTTTCCTTGTGGTCCCCTATGGATTCGTTTTCTACTGCTGCATAACAAAGTACCACAAACTCAGCAGCTAGAAACAGCGCCCGTGATTCACTCCAAGTTCTATGGGTCTGGAGTTTGGGCACCGGGAGACTGAGCTCTCTGATGAGAGGTGTCAGCTGGGCTGTGTTCTTGTCTGGAGCTTGGGGCCCTCTTCCAGGTTCATGCAGTTGTGGCAGGATTCAGTTACTTGCAATGTGAGAACGAGGGTCCCCATTTCCTTGATGGCTGTCAGCCAGGGCCTGCCCTTCACTCCTAATGGTCACCCACATTCCTTGCCATAAAGAAGCCCCTCCAACTTTCAAGCCAGAGATAGAGAATCTTCCTGACATGGAGGCCCTCTCACACTTTGACTCTCTCCCACCAGGAAAAGCCCAGTCACCTTGAAGGGGTCACCTGATTGTGACAGGTACACCAGGATCACCACTTTTAAAGTCACCTGTGCCATGTAACATAACCTAGTCATGAGAGTAACTGTCCCATCATATTCACTGTCCCCATTCACACCCCAGGGCAGAAGATTCCATGGGGCATGTACACGAGGGGGCAGAGCCTTAAAGACCATCTTAGAATTCTACCTACCATACCCCACTAAATTGAGCTTTGCCTGCCCTGTGACCTCTGCATCCCAAGGCCCAGGGCAGTGCCTCCAACCACACACAGCACACGCAGAAAATGAGAATGTTGCACAGTACAGTGTGGAAAGGCACCAGGATTGTTCAGCAATTAGAGGCACCCAGCGCCCAGGAGCCCAGACCAGCCCACGCTCTGCCGGCCCGCCCAGGAGCTGCTGGAATCAGAAACCCACACACCTGAGTCCTGTCATGGTCACCAGTGAGCCCGGCACATTTTTGGAAGCCTCTGGCCTGGAATAGTCCCAGCACATAGAATATGTTCATTAAATATATATTTTTTCCATTTATGAATGGAATGAAAAGAAAGAGGGTGATCTCTTCTGGAAACTAGAGGTGAAAAGAATTGGAAAGATTGGGGAAGCAAAACAGAAGCTGTGAGCCAATCAAGTGCGTCCTATTAACCTCCCCTCAAGACCTATCCAACACCTATGTCCCAGTCCCAGCTCCCATGCAACTCCACCTCCTCCAGGAAGCCTCCTCTGACCACCAGCCCAAGCTCCTCTGCACTGAGTGCCTTGCCGGAAGGCTGCCTTTTGACATCTATTATTGTGAACAGTAGGTCAACTCCCATCTGCTCTTTGTAATTCTCCACACCTGTGTCTCAAGTCCCTGGTTCATCTTCCCATCCTTGAGGAAGGTGGCTGTGTCACCATCTTTGTCTCTACCCAGTGCAGAGGGAGCAGGTCCCTCAGCACCTGCTTGGTGGTTTGGAGTGGGAGTTAGCCTGGGGTGGGGTAGCCGTGGGATGAAGCACACTGGAGTAGAAGACTAGGGTGAAGAACAGGCAGCAGGAACACAGCATGAGGGCCCTGGTTCCATCAAAAGGGGACAGAGATGAGAAGATCAGACATGGCATAGGAAGGAGAGGAAGGAGAAGAAAGCAGACCAAGAGAGCTGGTTCTCATTAGAGTGGTGTGAGAGCCCACATCTGACCAACTGGCCACCTCGGCAAACTCGGGCTACTTGCTTGTCAAAACCTACCCAAAGAGCCGTTGGCATCCAGAGTTCTCTTTGTTCTCCCTTCTGTTCCCGATGGCAGTAGCAGGCAGCATAGGTGCAGATAAAACAACACAGTGCTATTGGGGGGAGGGGGTGCGATGGGAGGGCGGAGATATATGTTGCCCTTGATATCCAAAGGAGTAAAGAAAAATGATCTTGTATTCTAGGAGGTTGAAAGGTGACCGTTAGCCTATGAGACTGTCACCAGCACCCAAACCCCACTTGGGTGCATGAACAGGAAAGGTAATATTTATGCCATGGGTTCAAGAAAGACTCTCACTAGACTGAAAATGGGTCAGAAACTTACGAGATGCCTGTGTCTGGTCGTGGGCTCTCCACCAGGGAGACTGGTACATAGAGAGAGATCAGAGGGCAGCCTCCGTGGTGATGAGCGGGCCAGGCAGCAGAGCCTGGGAGAAAACAAAGCTGGGATTCTTTGGGGGGAAGACAGGCAGGCAGTATTTAATACAATCCTCAGGTATCAGAAGAATTCTTAGGCACTGCAGGCTAAGTCTTGGCAGTGACTAGGGAGGATCGAATAAGGGAAGGAACTTAATCCCCAGGATAAGGGATTTAGGAAAGCTAAGGGGGAGAATTTCCTGATGATGAAGGTTGTTAAAAGTTGCAGTGAGTGGTCTAGAGAGAGATCGGGGTCTGCTCTGGAAGCTTTTACAAGTAGAAGAGATTATGCTCTGGCAGGGAAGCTTTTCTCTAATCCTGCCTGAAGGCAGGAGAATGGGGACGATGACCTTAGGGTGTCCTTCAGGCTGGGAAAGCAGGCCTTCCCATCGGCAGTGCAGCCAACACTGCTGAGAGGTCATGTGCTTTAAGGAAGGCCCAGAACGTTCCAGGAAATAAGAAGGAGCCAACCCACATGAGATCTTCTTTCCTTTTCCTGTTGTTTAGCCATAGCTGCCTCACAGCCATGGCCAGTGTCCTTTATAATTTCAAGTCTGATCAAGGGCCGTTTAGACAAGAAAGCCAAGCACAGCTGCAAACCACTCAGAGACAGATTACTCTCTGCAGAGCACCCCAGGCAACAGAGCCACGGCTGTGGTCTTCTCCAACAAGGATCCTGCATTTAACCACTGAGGTGAAAAACTTGCTGACCCACCCAGGTAGTAGCAATAGGAAACCTGAGGGCATGCCCAGCCCGCTGCTGCAAGCCAAGGTGGCAAAAAGGGCTGTACTAGCGCCAGCTGTCCCAATACCACAATTCCACCTCCTGTGAGTCAACTGGAAATGCCCTGTGCCCAGCTGATGACCATGGTGGTCAGGGAAAAAAAAGCACATGATCTTATGCATGACCTAGGGATACTCCCCTGGGAGCCATTGTACAGGCTGAAAGCACAGAGCCCTGGCTGGGACATACTCAGAGGGCTTCTGGCTGCACAGAACCCAGGGAAGGGTGACACTGGCAGACAGGAGAACACCATAGGTCTTCTGCAGAGGTTTTCAAAGGACCTGCCCAGATATGTGAAGAACTCTAAGGACCACAGATGATTCGATGTGTCCTGTAAACCAGAAAGCTAAAAATGGGGTGATGTTTGGCTTTCCAGAACCTGAGGGTCTGAGTCTGTGCCATATTCAACCAGATGTAGTTGGAAGTGGGCACATCTTTTATTTTCAAGTCTATTTCCCCAGCGAAGAAAGAATATTTAACTCGTAACCTTACACCTTCCCAAAGCTTGATGCTTCATCCCTTTCTTAAAACTCAACAGAGTTCCTCCTGGTGCCTCTTCTTTGTCCTCCATCTCTGTTTCAACTCTTGCATTATTGGTACCAGCCCCATCGCTGCTTTCCACTACTCAGCACTTGATAAGTCCACAACTCCATACCCTCCCCCAGAAGCAGGGCCTCGAGGCCAGTGGCCTCCCTTCAATGTCGCCTTTCCTTCTGAAGGCTAAATACCAGCCTTCTGGACACTTCTATCTGGACTACATCACCCCCAGTTAGCAAAGGTGCAGGACTGGAGCAAATCACCATGAGCACGTAAGAGGCATAGCATGGGAACATATTACCCTGCCCACTGCACATGCTAGGAGCAGGCAGGAACGTGTTGCAGATGCACATTAAGCATGCAGTCAGCTGTCTCCTCATGCCCAAATACAGCAATTTCATTTCATAAAGCAAGAGAGCAAGTGAAGTCATTAGGGAAACAGAAATGGGGAACCTAAATATCTAATTGGAAGCTCTATTGCACTTCCAAAGTACCTTTGGTTTTTCTAAAAATTCAAGGGAAACACACTGCGCCTGTAATTGTAGATAGATCGATGCCACGTTCCTTCCTGCATTAGCACAGAAGGAGAGTCCCTTCCTGTGGCCCATCCCAACCCCAGTTATGCTGTGTAAACAGCAGTCAGGGCCCAGAAGGAAACAGGAAACACTGCGAGGAGAGCCCAAGTTCTTTTACTGTCCACGGAGGGCAGGGGCCCGTGGCCCCAGCACACTTCTGGCTCATAGAGTGTAACTCTTCTCCCTCACAGTTAGAATTTTGATGTCTCAGGAGGGTTGAGGGGCATTTATCAACACCCTCCAAGAGAGAGGGGCACACGGAATCAGCAGGGAGGGGGCACACAGAATTAGCAGAAATCACGGGAAGAATCTGCTTCCCAAGCTAACATCATGGAGCTGCTGAAAATTCCCAGACAGCCCCAAACCCAAGGAATGGAACTCTACCAGTTGAATATCAGGCACTCTGAGTGCACATGGGAGGGACATCTGGGGCCTCTGATCACAGCCTGGGGCCATGTCCCCTCAAGAAGCCAGCCCTGCAAACACACGAGGGCTCAGGCCTTGACTTTGGCTTCCAATCCCTAAGATGGGTTCACACTGTGCTCTGATGGCATTTCCCCACTCCAGGGAATGTCTGAGGCCCCTTTTGTCTTTGCAGAGGGGGAGGCAAGAAGCTAACGTTAGAAAGCACTTTTCGCCCTGCTCTCCAGAAATTACCTCCAGGCCTCTGACCTGCGGTTCATGCGAACAAACATTTCCACTGGAGTGACTGTGAGCACATCAGTGGGACACGCACATGACATGACGTGACATCCTAAGTGTGTCTAGGTCCCTAATCACATTGGAAATGAAGCTACAGGCATGTAATGGGGGACCTGAGACCAGTGCCACCCAGTGCTTTATGCAACATACAGTGTTGGGCATTCACTTCTCTGTCCTTACAAAGTCTGTTGGGAGCACGGCAGGACATGACACTCAGCCACTCTCCCAACTTAAGAGATGGTGGGATTTGCACGGGCAGCAGGCACAGGTCTGTAAT
Source organism: Hipposideros armiger (assembly GCF_001890085.2). Classification (NCBI taxonomy): domain Eukaryota; kingdom Metazoa; phylum Chordata; class Mammalia; order Chiroptera; family Hipposideridae; genus Hipposideros; species Hipposideros armiger. Next base: position 5,439,955 of record NW_017731350.1, on the reverse strand, counting down.
GACCAAAACTCTACATTCCCCCGAAGATTCTAACCCCTAATAGAGACAACATGTCACTGGAGAAATGCAAGGATGTGGAGAGAGGAAGAGGAGAAAAGCCGAAGTAGCAGAGAGTGACGAATGGTGACTCTTGTTCGCTGAACTAGTCATTACTGAGCTGTTTGCCATTTGGCCCCATGTATTTTTAAAGCATACAGTTAAGGAGCATTTATTAAAATGTTTCCAAGTTGTCCTTCTAAAGAAGAGACCCTGACAGGCCACTCAGTATACTGCAAAGGTGGTTTAAATACTATTATCCCTGCTGCAAAGATGGGAAGACAACAGTGTAATGGATTACCTTAATTTCCCAGAGACATGCGTTGAATTCATTACCAGGAGAAAAAAAAAAAGAAAAGAAAAAGACAATCAAATTAAAGAGTCCTGAAGCCTGGGCCGCCTTGCCAAGGGAGCCAACGAGTTGGAGGGAAGCAGAGACGAGCCCCAAACCTTCTAGGGTGCTGATCCAAAAATGCAGCTCTTAGGAACGCAGACACCTTCGGGAGCTCCGAATTAAAATGTGCAACACAAACAAATTCGCCACACACAAAACCGTGAGCGCTCACCAATCTGCCTCACACTGCAGATTGGGAGAGGAGGGGGAAAAAATCCAGATCCTAATTTAGTTCAGAAGCTTGTTTTCTTACACTGACAAATCCTTCTAAAAATGATTTCCTGATCAGAGTCAAACGGCGGAGGCCAAAACTCTCCGAGATTGTTGTGCTGTCAGCATGTTAATGGTGTTCCTTAGCAACTCTCTCCCTTCCACTTTTAGGAAGAAGCAACACCTCTGCCAGGAACGCCAAGCTGGAGAAGCCTCAGCTTCCCTGATGATTCATGGCTTGGGAGGGAGGCACAGACATCTGAGGCCCATGTGAGGGTGGAACGTTGGCTGGTGGCAGGTCACAGGCAGGTGCCCAGCTGGGCAGGGAAACTGCAGGACACATGGGTCACCTCGTCCCCGTATCACTCCGGTACTTGGAACCACTATCTGAAATTTCACAAGTTGAAATGCAAACCCTGATACAGACACAGAGCTGGTGCCTTTCTCTCCAGACTCAAAGATGCACAGACGCTGACGAGAGATCAAGCCAGTGAGGAGTAAGGAAAAGGGTCCTGAACTGATTTTGTTTACATCATGAACTTTGGAATTTTTAGACCCGGTTTGGATAGAAATGAAAATCGAGACTTTATTCCTCCATCGATTGAACAGTATGCCAACCCTGTCCTTTGTAATTTCAGAACACTTCTCTTATCAACGAGAACTGTCAATGAACCCTAAAGATGGAAGGGACCATCAACTCCAACAACCTTATTTGCTAGATGAGAAAAGTGAGGCCCCGTGAGGGTGACTTCCCTGAGATCAAGAGTGCTTTACTGGCAGATATGGAGCACGAATCCAAGTATTTCCACCATGGCTACTAATTCGCAGACCAGATGCTTCAAAACTGGACTTGGAGAGTCTCCATTGGAAAAGGGGAGAAGTGAGATCCAATTTGCCAATATTCACATCCTTGGAGGAAATGATACTCATCTTATGCCAAAACATATTGGTAAATTCTCTAATTTAGTCAGATGATGTCTCACTTTACATGATAAATGTTTCTAAAAAGTTGCATGCAAATCAAATTTTTGTAAATTGAATTACTTTTTTAAAAGCACAAGACAGATTGCTTTGTAAAGGAACCCTGGGCTGAAAATGAGAAATATTTCTGCAATTTAAATAATAACTACCTCCATAATTTATCTCTTCTGTAATTCATAATTTAATATTCCTTGGTTTTGTTTAGCACCACTTGTTCCAAACAAGAAAGATCTATATTTATGCAGCTAATGTCACTAAAGAGTTTAAAGTACATTAATAATAGCTAATACTTTCCTTCTATATATCCCCTAGAACTAACAAGGAATCAGTATTCCCATTTGGCAGATGGAAAAAGTCAAGGCAAGGAGTAAGGAGAGACCCAAGATCGGGAGAAAGGCAATGATGTAGCGAGGATGCCCAATGTTCTTTGTTATAAATCCTGCTTTTTTATCTACAGGGTTAGGATATTGTGGGCAGCTATTGTATTAGAGTTCTCCAGAGAAACGGAACCTATAGGATACATATATTGGGTTGTCAGAAAACTCATGACGCATTTTTGCAATGAAAAACAGAAAAAATGCATCATGACTTTTCCGACAACCCAATAGATAGGTAAGAGGGGATTTTTAACGCAAATTGGCTCGCTCGACTCTTGGGGGTTGAGATATGACACAATATGCCATTTGCAAGCTGAAGAACCAAGAAAGCCAGTGGTACAAGTCAATCCAAGTCCAGTGACCTGAGAAAGGTGAGGGGGCAAGGAAAGGGAAGAGAGGCCATGGGGATACGTCCCACAGTCCGAAGGTAGGAGAACCAGGAGCTCCGAGGTCTGAAGTCAGGAGACGATAACATGATGTCCCAGCTCAAGAAGAGAGAATGAGCCTGCCCTCCCTCCACTTTTTGGTTCTGTTGGAGCCCTCAACAGATTGGATGATGCGTTCTCACGTTGGGGAGGGTGATCTTCCCTCAGTTGGCTGACTCAAATGCTAATCTCTTCTGGAAACATTCTCACAGACACACCCAGAAGTAATGTTTTTACCAGCTATCTGGACATCCCTTAGCTGGGTCAAATGTAAAAATCAACCATCACAGCTATTATCACCCAGAAAAACATTTCCCACATCACAGATGCATGGACCCCAAAGAAATTCATGAGCCATCTCAAAGGTATGTGTTTATGGAATTCACAAAGGCCTCATACCTCCCTCTCTGTCCGATCACTTGACTCCCTTAGGAAACACAGAGAGCAGAAAAGAGTCTCAATCAACCAACGACAAGTGTCTTTACTGATTCCCTGTCACAAGTCCAACCCTCTGACTATAGGAAAGAAAAGGGGAGAATGTCCTGGCTCTACCCCAAGGCCTCCTAAGTCCAGGTAAAGAGAGGCAAAGCAAGCACTTGAAGATACATCAGAGTTAAAGAACACGCAGTCTCCCCGACTAGATTGTAGCACCTTAAAGAAAGGGACCTTCTGCATTTTTGCAGAAGTGTTAGCAACTTGCCTTGGGAAAAGTCAGTACCTGGTGAATATTTTTGGTCATATTAAATTATGAAAGTGAAAAGGGGTTGGGAAGTATGTTATCTGCAGTATCCGGAGAGAAGACAGAGAATAGATACAATAAGCATATTTGTATCTCCAGAGTGAACTTATCTCCTCTGCAATGTGGGGAGATTAATAATAACGCCAATCTCATAGAGTTGTTGGGACACTTAAGTGGCGTAATAGATCTAAGGCAGTTAGCATGTCTCTGGAAAAGAGTGAGCACTTAATAAGTAGTGCTGATCATTTATATCACAAGGCTCACAGGCTGTGGTGACAGAGGGACTGATGATGGATCAATGTGAGGAAGAAGTCCCCCAAAGTATTAAGGACGGCTCACCCACAAAAGCTACCACACGGGCAATGCTCCCTAACCCAGAGGCTGGATAGTCACCTCTCAATGAAGATGTCAGGGAAAGTCCTATACTAGGTAATAATGGGCCAATAGCACCAATTCATTAGCATGGCTGAGAATTAGAATAACATAGGCAGTGTTTCAAAAATACACAGTTCTGGACCAATCCAGCTTTCTTCAACAATTGTGGAAATGCTGGGGAATTTGTATTTTAAGAAGGATTCCCAGTGATTTTTATGCAGCTCATTGAGCATGGATCTAATTACCTAATTTTGAGAACCACCTGTACAGAGAGAGTTTTCGGTCCCTTCCAAATTCTGAGGCTCTGGGCATTTCTTCATCTATCTTGATCACCTTCAGATCAGAGTCATGGAAAATCATACAAGTTGATAAAGTCAGAAAGACTGGGTTTAAATTCCTGCGCTGCCATTTCCTATCTGTATGACATAAAATGTATCGATTAGTCTCCCAGAGCCTCACCTTCTTGGTCTATAAAATAAGGATGAATACCTTGTATGAAGGTTCTAGGGGGTTTACTGGCATAGTAAGTGCTTGATAAATATTTTATGAACTTGGTAGAAGTGCCTCACATAGTGTGAGGAAAATAATAGGGACTTTTCTCACCACCATCCCAAACTGTTGCATTATGTAAAGCGAGCTCACTTAAACCAGGGAACTGCACAAAAGATGAAAAAATGGGGCAGGAGAACCATGGGGCAGAGTCACCCACAGAGCAGGAAAATAGCTTGGGAGATTCGGAAAGGCAGGAGGATTCCCAAAATCTAAAGTAGAACACCCAGAGGAAAAAACACACAAAGTATTCAATTTCAGTGGGAAAGTAAAGGAGAGTGAAAGTATCATAGATCTTTCTGGATTTTGTTGAGCGTTCTCAATCATTAAATCTGCATTTAGAAATATTTATATTTGCTGAAAACCAAGAGCCTTGGTGCACAGGGAGAATGAAAAGACCAAGGGACAGGGTCTAATTAATCATCAAGGGGCTGTCACATTGACAACTAGAAGAATTGGAAAGTTACAAAGTACCAGCACCAAACAGCATCAATCACCCAACGATGGTAAATAAATTAATCAAAAATCATTGGGTACCAAAAGGTCTGAAGGAAAAATAAAAGGCAGACGAGAAAAATGATCAGGAGCAGCAAGCAAGCAAAATAGCAGAGCCTGACCCCATGAAAGCTGAAGCCATGTTCTCTGGCAGATAGCCAGGCAATCTGCCTGCCATGCTCGCCAACCCCCAAACCAAGTGTGAAGCACAACTGGGTATGAAAGTAACTATGGATACTGTGGTTTTTGCAACTGTTGCCCCTTCTGTATTGAATGAAAAATCCAGCTGGCATTTAGGTCACCATCCTTGACATTTAGGTCACGACTAAGAAGTGGGTGAATGCAGGGTATATCTGGGGAACCAGGAAGAGGCTGGCTTTGCTGCCCAGAGAGAGTAGGGTTATGACTGAGGGACAGTGACCGTGAAGGGTTAGGGAGAGGCCTACAAGTACAGAAGCACCCCTCTGCTCTGAACAGTTCTGACGTCTGGGTGCACAATACTCTCCCTTCTCCAGACGCCCAGGGAAGTCATGCGGGGCAAGCTTCCCGGGTGTTGGGAAATCTCCCCGAGTGTCTCCTGCCTCTACTCTGAAGGCCTGGAGTCTCCAAGTGTGAGCACAGCCGCAGTGAGCACATGAGGCTCTGAGGAACTAGTGACCACATGTGAACCCGGCCAGGGAAATAACACATGAATGATACCTAAGTACAAATCAGTTATCTACAGATTGCTTGCACCCAACCAGGCAACAGACAGGTAGGTATCGAAGAGATAATGTGAGTGGATATATTTTGGGAAGTGAGACATTACATACGTGTAACTGATTAATTGAATGAATCAGACTCAATGGTGTACAAGCAAAGAACCAAGTTCATCGTCACAGCTGCCCCTTTCGACCTGTTCTGTGGGATCCTTCTTCCCTGATCCTGTGTGAATTTCCAACAAGCCTCATAACATTTTTTGTTAGCTCTCAAATAAAAAGCACGTAACCACTTTTGAGGGGCACATGAAAAAGTCCAGTCCTACGGAATGTTAAAAAGTCCAAAATCTCCTCCAATGTCCAATTTCACTGGTCAGGCCCACAGCCGTCTTGGAGGCCTGAGGAGAGACGTCAGCTCCTTCACTCTTTCTGTTTGCTCCCTCCTCCACCCTCCACAGCACTGACTGGTGGCCCCACAGGGGGGAGTGCCCCTCAGGAGAGAGAGGGAAAGAAAGGGGCAGGAAATGTCCTCCAGGAATGGTGCAGGCATAACCCAGCTTGGTGCTCTTGGAATACAGGGAATGTTGTCCAAAGCTAATTCTTTTCTCCATGAGGTGCTTCTCTGGGGACCCCAATCTTGCAATCTCTTGCAAAAACAATGCTTCTTGTGGTCTGCAGCGCTCCCTCAGTCACTAGCATCTTACAATCCACCCCTTTCCTAGGTCCCTCTTTCTCCAGGGGTCCTGGTGGGGGGCTGGACCCTGTGCAGACTCTCTCCTTCAGGACTTCTCTGCTCCACAGGAAACACACATCCTAGGCCAGGTAACACCCCAGAAGAACAGGCTCTTCCCAGGGCAGTTCTGATTCTTTCCTCTCTGCTGCTTCTGCCCAAGATGACCAACAGGGTCCAGTCACCGGGTCCACCAAAGGCCAGAGAACACATGTAAAGCTTGCTGAGCAGCTCCCTTGCCTAGAAGGGGATGCCTCCACCCTTTTTCCTACCTGGCATATGGGGGTGGGGGCGGGGGGAGGAACAAATCACCACTTGTTGACAACTGTCCCCTAAGCGATCCTTAATCCTATCTTCTGCTCCTTTTCCTTTAAACCTGGAGGCAGATGATGAGCTAATGCTGACAGAACAGCTTGGGGGCACCTCCTTTTAAAGTACTTTAGCGATGGGCTAGCCCATGACTTTAAATTGTAAGGGAACTTGGCATATATTTTTCTCAGACTCTGAGCAGCACCTGATGTGGCTGTTAATATTGTTTTTATTATTGCTCTCCATACCACACTCTTTGCCCTGTTAATTACAGTTGCTCTTGGCTATACATAATTCCCTATTAGCAGACAGCACCTCACCGAAAGATGACAGAGCCCTGTAGCTCACTTTTTTAGGGATGAGAACAGATCCCATTGTCTGCAATGCTTCCAGGTCATTTATCTAAATCACTTCTCCAGGACTAGGCACGGTCAGAATGAAGCCTGCACGGCCATGTCCCAGGCTGGTAGAAATGCACCATGCTTCAATAGCTCAGTGGCCTCACAACCAGCTCTCTGTGGCCTGCAGCTCTCTGAAGAAGGAACTGTGTCCTAAGGGTGAGAAGTTATTGAGTTTCCCTGCCTGACATTCTAGTTCCTGGCCTTCGAGAAACACAAAAGCTGTTGTCACAGTGCCAGGACATGACAAATGATGTGAAGGGAGTGTTATGATACAGCCATCCATCCACCATCAGAGGCCAGGACCACAAGGGGACTGAAAATGAGCAGGGGAATTGTTAATTGTGTAGCTTTAAAGCTTCCCCCAGGGAAACTGCAGAGGGATGTCTATTTTGCCCTCACCCAGGGAGGCAGAATATTCCAAAAGCCACTAGGAGGCAGCCAGTCAGGAGATGGGCAGAGTTCAGGCATTTGGAGTTCGGGGAAAGGAAACCACCCAGAGACAGTAAAAAGAGCAAGAGAGGAACCCTACCCACATAAGATTTGCAAAAGCCCGTGTCTCTTACACTTGGAGAGAAAGAGCTCAAGTTACTCTTTATAGGACCCCTGGCTCAGTCCCTTCGCACTCACAGTTGCCGGAACATGTGAAATGAAGATGATAGTATCCTGTTTCCCTAAAGGCAGGGAGCTATTCTTAGGGACCCTCCAGGCTGTAAGACCATGTGATTCTTCAAGCACAGGATGCCCTTTCTTTTCTCCAATCTCTTTGCCTTTGGTACAGTTGTTTATTTGAGAAACGTGAAATGGGGGATTTCATGGTCCTAGATTTAGTCTCATTCACAAAGAGGTAAGTGGAATGGAGGCTAAATAGACATATAACAAAACTCCATTTATTTAAAATACTCAACAATGTAAATTTTTGGTGGCAGCAGATTCCTGGTTACTGTGGGCTATGGGGGAGCAGGGATTGGTGGGAGCAGGGCTTACAATAGGGCTCCAAAGATCTTTTGTGTGTGGCTCATAGCTCATTATCTTGATCATGAGGTTAGTTTTAGGGGTGCTTACAGAAGGCAAGCCTTATCAAATTATACACTTTAAATATATGAAGTTTATTGCATGTCAGCTATACTCCCAAAAGCTGTTAGAAACACACACAGTGGAACCAGCAACCATCAAGGAGCATCAACCATTGTCCCCAGCAGTGACCCCTGTTACCCTAGCTGACCTGTGTTCACTGTCCCAGAAGCCTCGAACATCCCCCATCCCATTCCTTCTGCCTCTTCAAACCCTATTTGTCCTTCAAAGACCAGGACAAGTCCTGCCTCCCCCAGGGAGCCTTTCATGGCCTCTCTCACCCTGACTCAGTGCACAGATAGAGGATACAACCCTTCTATATGGGAGCATCCTCATTGTCCAAACAGAAGCTGAGCCCCAAGGCCAGGAACCCTCATCTTCAGGATCCTTCCTCTTTCTTCACAGGCCTGAATTCTAGAAGCTTCCAGTAATACCTGTGGATTGTTCTGCTGATGAGTCTCCCACCGAGAGCTGTCCCTGAGGAGGCTGCTCTTCACTCTGTGATGCCACGTCATTCATCGTAAGAGTGAGGGCAACTTTGTGCTTTTGGTTTCGCCTCTGCTGGGGACTGCCATACCTCCCACCAGAGCCTCAGGAAAGGGCCGCTGCGCCATGTTAGATGCCTCACAGCTGGCTACAGTGCAGAGCTCCCTGCGAAGAACCAGGGACTGCCTTGGCCTGCTCTGTGCTGATGCCCCAGGGGGTCAGCGCCTTGGCAGAGAGAAACTGTGCCCTGAGCTGGCATTACCGCAACCTCAGAACACAATGCAAGGTCGGGTGCTACCGAGCTCCTTGCCCAGATGAGTAAGCGAAGGCCAGGAAGGTCATGTGGCCATTTCCAGGTCACTCGCTGAACCGTGCTTCTTCATTCTGGCTTTCTTTGCATTTTGGGCTTTTCTCAAGAGAAGAGATCGTAAGATAAACAGGAAGGACGGATCTCCCACCGCCTGCCCCTTCCCCAGACCGGAAAAGAGTCATTACAAGTTTCCTATGCTCTTCTGCAAATGCTTCATGATCAAATTCCCCATCATTTGGTTAAAAGTCATCTCTTCTGCACTTCACACTCCAATCAACTGGTTTTTTTTGGGGGGGGAAGTCAATAGTCAATAGGCTGACAGCCTTAGAAGTGGATAAAGATATTAGCAGGAGGCCTGCTGTTCCAACGAGTAGCAGACAAACAATGATCGATAGTTTTTATCTCCTAATGACCGGATGGTGATTGGGTAGCCTCTAGCTAAGAACTTCATTGACCAGTCCCGTGTTGCTTCAAGGAGGGAGACAAAGCCCATTTTTATGAAACTCAAGGAGAAAGGTACCTTTCAGAAACCCCTGGATCCCAGTCACTATGGTCCTAGCAGCTGAGGTAAGCTGGATTCATCTCTCTGCACCTTGCAATCACCAAGTTCTTCCCCTGCATTGTCCCCACCCTGCATCCCTGTCGTCTCCACTCAGGCCAGGAATCACCTCAAATATGTCTGACAGCAGACAGAGGGGCCTAGGCCCATGAAAATTACTTGCATCCTACCACTCTCTCCCTGGAGATTTTTAAGGAGGTCCCTAACACCATTCATGTCTATTTCAAACTCTGCAGTGAGCATGGAGTGTCTTCCACTAGCTGTCCTCTAAATTTCTCTCTCAACAGCAGCATTTTCTTCTTTTTCAACACATCTTCCTCGCGCATCAGCGAAGACACGGAGCATCCTTACTCCCCATCCACCTTCCACTCATTAATTCCTTCCTTCTACCTTCACCGAGCTGGTGCCTCAGCTGTCATGCTCTTTCCTAGCTACTCGGATCAACCATTTTCATAACTTTTCACTTAAAAGCTCTACCAAATACTGTTATTATTAGTGCTACCCTCCACCTCATTTTGATAGTATCTTCCCCCTCTGCCTTTCCCCATCGCCTGACACAAACTGCTCAATGCCATCACATTTAGGACCACACTGTTATGGGGTTGGTGATATCCCCTGTGGCATGAATTCTCAAATAAATTCCCAAGGAGAGACAAGAACATGTCTCCTGGACAGCAGAGGCACACGAGAGGCATTTGGCATGTTTGTGAGCGAATGCATGGGCACAAACATGCACAGATAGGCCACATAGCTTAGGAACGCATTCCCCACAGTGTGTCAAGTGGAATGCCAATTTCCCAGGATGTTAATGGGCACCACAGTTCTCTTTGCAAGGAATTCCATGACCAAAAAAGCATGGTCCATATTAGATTTTTTAAAAAGTTAAAACGATCTTTTTACTGCTGAAAGTCTCCCCACCTTCCATATGATCAGATGAAAAGCTCTCTCCAAGCCAAAGGTATATTATCCATCACGTCCAAATTGTATGGTGGTAGAGCCCTTTAACCAAAGACTACCACACAAGGTTACAGCATTCCATGAAGCACTCTGAGAAACAAGTCCGTAAAATATTCAGCACACAGGTTCACGTACACTCTCCGATGAGAACCTGTTCTTTCCAGAGCCTCAGTTTGGCAAAGCACATCCATTTTTCTTCTCTTAATCCTCACATGGCCCCACGCACCATGTCAGTCTGTGCTCAAAAAAAAGAACAAAATGAAAGTTAAAATTACTGACAAGCATTGAAATCAGAATTATCCCACAATAAGATTACAGCATGAAATACCTTCCAGCAACAAGCCAAAAGAAATGAGCAAAAACAAAATTATATTTAAAACTCCAATTGCACCCCTACCACCTGTTTAGAAATCAATACACCATTACTCTGTCTATAGAACTGGTTTGCAAGTAACCATTTCCAGGCTGCAGGAGGGGCAAAGGCAGGATTGGAGAGCTGCCTGGAATCGCTTACCAGCCCGAAGTAGAGACATAGGTACCTGGACGAACGCCAGGGAAAAAAGCATGACCTGCATGTCCCATGCGGTAAGCAAATGGAATCACACCACCCAGTTAGACCATGAAACCAGTCATGGAGCCAATTGAATCCTTTTCACAGCTACGGGGAGCTGGGAACAACATACCAAACTGGACCCTCCTCTCTTATCCTTTGGATATCATAGAACGGCCTGTTCCTTTGCCTAAGCACTCTAGCCAAATGGCCAAGAAAATACAGTACCTATCAAGAGGTGGCAACAGAATAATGAGAGATCTGAGTTCTAGGCAACAGTGCAAAAGGAAATAGGTGGAGTTAGCCCAAAGGAGAGAAGGCTCGGGGTGAAAAACTGAGTGTCTTCCCATGTCCGGACAGCTCTCATGTCAGGAGTGTTTGTGTCATTATGGTGAGAGTTACAAAAAGTTTAATTTGGATTCGAGGTAAGAAAACATTCTCACTGTGCAGATGTCAGCTAGGGTCACATTGCTCTTTAGGACCTACAAAGATTGCCTTGTGCAACCACGCCATAGGTTTTGAGAAATCCAGTTTCCTTTCCAAGAATCGCCGATGTGTGTACCCGCGTGGGGAGGAATGCTGAATTGTCACATCTCTGAGTTTTCTTCTGAAACTAAGACTACATATGTTGAGTATGCCCTCTGAGCTCCAGCAAAAGAGGGAAATACCCTGGAGAAGGCTTTTCCACACATGAGCCACACTGAAAGGTGTCAACTTGCCATGGGAAATGTTCTGCACTGACATATAGGCAAGGTCTGACTTCATGGTGTGCATTGGGATTCTGCTATTCAGGGAGGGATGGAGATAGACTCCCTCCAAGCTGTGACCTGAGACTATGTGCCAGCAGCATCTAGGAGTTAAAAAGTATCCTCCTGGAATGTTACTTCTGCTTAATGAAAGTAAGAAACTTTCAATCAAATACGTAGCTCAGAACATTCACACTTTGACATTACCACCCTGACTCCAAATAGGTAAGCAACCATCTATTTAAAACAACACAAAAATACCACCAGGCAGAAATGAGTAAATGTCTTAATGGATCAGAAACAGAACAGCAATTCCAAAACATGAACAGCTCTGACATCCCAGACTCAGACCAAAGCCGTGGTAACCTGGGCTTCAACTCCCCTGAGACAGTAGGGCTAGAGCAGAATCACTGCTTAGACCTACAGAGTAGATTTCTCCCTGCATTCCCCCTACACTCACACACACTGCTTGAGAAAGGAGGCAGAAAAGACCTGCTCCCAAGTACTCAGTAGGCAAAGCAATATAAATCCAGTGCCAAGATCAGGAAGCAAGCAAGGTGCCCCCTAGCTCAAGAACCAGTTTAATACTCTCTCTGATTGTGTACCTGGGCCAGGAACAAACACCACCGTTACAGTATGTGCTCAGGATCAGGGATTCGAATTCTGTAATGGCAACCACATAACTACTCAGACAGGAGTCAGCATTCACAGGAGAAAAGAGAGAGAATCACAAAGAACAAATAAGGTCGCCCCTCACAACGAAGCCATAAGTCATAATTCCAAACCATGTAAAGAATGTAACCCTAAGAAAGAAAGGAAACAAAAGGAGCAATTGAAACACAAAAGTAATCATTGTTCCTTTATGAAATTGTGGAAATAAGTATGTTTAGTTGGACTAATGAAAGAATGACATCCTTTAAATGAGCAAAAAATATCTATGGCGAAAATGCAAAAATGAAGCACGAAAATGACATGCAAATGAAATCCTTGCTAAGTTTCAGAAATAAAAAGGGTGAAATAGGAATCCATCAGTACATACATACTTACATAGGAGCTCTACCTTACAGTAGAATGACAACTCATAAGTGCAGAAGGAATGATGAAATCAAAAAAATTGTCATTCGACAATGGATTCAGGCAAGATTCCCCAATAGAAGCTTATGCTCTAGCATTAAGTTTTAATAAGGAGGAGCTTATGTACATAGTCTCAAAGAGTCTCCTCTTAAAAATATCTACTAATTAGCTTTATGGTGGGGAAACCTGGCAGTCACCATCTTAACTGATAAAAGCTCACTGTTTTATCCTGAACAGTAATGGGAAAAACCAACATCATGCGCCTTCTGAGGTTATGCACTGAGGATAACACAGCATCACTTCTGTGACATTCCTGTCCAAAATGGATAATCTGGGTCTATTAATGAGGAAACATCAGACAACATCAAACTGTGAAAGAGTCAACCAAGTAACTGTCCTGTTCTCTTAAAAAAAAAAAAGTCAAGGTCATGAAAGACAAGGAAAATGGAGGAACTGCTACAAGTTGAAGGCAACTAGAAAGACATGGCAACTAAATGAAATGAGTGACCCTGAGTTGGCTCCCACACCTATCAAGAGCATTATTGGGACAAGCCAGGTCTGTCAATGGGCTCTGTGGTCATATATGCATGACAGTAATGTGACATCAAAGTCAAAGTCCTGGTGGCCTGAGGTGCAGTGTGCTTCAGAGGACAGCGTCCTGTTTTTAGGAAATACAAGCTGAAGTGCATAGAGACAATGCAGTATCACTGCACGTCATCTCACATGTATGTGAAAAAAGAAAGTAATGTGTATGTGTGCTGAGAGTTGAGAGAGAGAGAGAATGGTAAGGCAAATGTGGTACTGTTTTAGGGCATAAAGGTCATAGAACGCCTGGATGAAATAGTAACACTTAGAAGAAAGTTGAATTTTAGATCAACTGATCAATAAATTGCCAATTAACATTTAGCAAATTGACCTTGAGCCAAGTCATGTGACTGTGCAAAGCAAGAACCTGATACAGAAAACTAGATACTCATGTTAACCCACGAAGGTTGGAGGCAGATGGACAAGTGCTCTCTTCATGCCAGGTATTGACGGCACCAAGGCTTTTCTTCAGTGCTTCTTCCCAGAGTCCTGACAGAACCAACCCTCCCTTTTTATGACGAGCTTTTAGTCAAGACCCTTTCCTATCCTGAAATGTAAGTCATGGATAATCTGTCTGACCCACACAATTTTTAAAAATAGAAATATGTTGTCCTAACTATATGTCAACGGAGAGATTAAGGGAAATAATTCACAATAAACTACATAGTTCATTATGTCTGTGACCATGACTGCATTAGGGGGCACAAAGTCATCAGATGTTCGCAGCTATATCTGAAAGAAGCATCAGGAATGTGACACCTGAAAATGCAGGCTGATTCAAGGGTCACATATTTGAGACTCGGATTTTCTAAGCACCGTTTCTATCAGTGAGTTCATTTTGCAAAATGGTGAACAGATCTTGGTAAAGTTCTAGCAAAACAAAGTACAACCTTCCCTCATTTCACAATAGAACTGTATTCTTAAGGGGAAAAAAAGATGTGTCAATTTAAACCATGCAAAGACAACCACCAATACAATGCGCTCAGTATAATGTAGTGGAGAAATACACAGAAAACAATGTGTACAATAACGTTTTTCCAGCTGTAAATGCTCAGGACGGTGACTCACTAGAAGACAATGTAGTGGCCAGATGTTTGTCTTTACAGACTCATCAGGAGTGAGCAGGCTAGGAGCACAGATCGCTACAGGTATGCTGCAGAGCACCTCCCCTATCATGAGAGGCGTTGCCATTGGTGATAATGATTTTCCAGGATCAGAATGCTGTAAACAATTCTTGGTAAATTTCCGAATGTAATAAAATGCAATCTTTTCTCAACTTACACAGTAGACATGGTCCCTGGGAAAGTCAATGCAGGTTGGAGCTGTGCACAAAACACATTGTATTATACGTAGAACAGTTAAGATCTAGCCTCAGATAATTTTCAAATGGTTTTTTACCTCCATCAACATCCATTGCGACATCTGAGATTTGTGCAGGAGGTGGGACAATTTCTCATGGATAGGACCCATTCCTGCCCCTCCTGCCCACATCACTGGGTCAACCAAAGGCCTTACTCATTTCCAAGTGGCCCCTGGGAAGGAGAACTTCAGAAGGAGGTTCCATAAACAACCAGTTAAATCAGGAACAAAAGCATAAGCACGTGGTCTGCAGATCTGCAGACCCCTGACAGACAGCATTCAGTCCTATGCCAGGAGACTCCAGTGCTGAGGAAGGTTGGATATTTCAGCTCAGAACATTTGCTTTAAGCCCCCGTGCAACAATGCGCCCACCAAAGGTGACTGATAAAACTCTATGAATGAGTGAACAGATCACTTTTCTGATTTGCTTTAACAAACAATAAATACAGATGTCTGGGAAGAGGTCAACAAGACTGAGTAATGCCAAGTGTAAATACAAAAGGGAACATGCCCTTAGATGCACAGTTAGAAACAGAGACATGTCACAGCTAGGGAACAGAGCCAACTTTCAAAGGTGTCCTTGTGGCTGCTGCTGTGGCCACTTCACTGCTGTTAGGCAGTTTCAGCTTTCTCAGGTTTGAGGGACAGTGCCAGTTCTGATGGCTTGCTGGAAAGGGGTCCCCAGAACCTCTCTTTTTCAGCTCCTTCCTCAGGTGTGGCCATGGATAAAATTTAAAAGGCACTACAGGATTCTCCTCAAAGCAAGAAGGGGTTGCGGGGAAAGATCTTTCTGGAACTTTCCCTAACTTGGCTGGATGAGCTTCTCTGAGCATTGTGAGTGGTTATAGAGACCAAGTCCTCAAAGCCACAGTCACAAGGAGCCAAATCACAGATTCTTTCATCTTTGTCTGTTGAATTTAATGTAAAATCCTGACTGCCTGACATATTTGAAACTATGATTGTTATTATCTTTATTATTTTTTTGATCATGGACAGGGTAAAAAATCAACAGTCTGTCAGCAATTTCCTAGGTCTCCCAATTCCGTATTTACAAAATGAACCTGAGTCTGGGAATCTGTAAAGATCGTTTTCACCTGACAAATATTTTACTGTCAACTGTTCCAACGTCTTTTACCGAATTTTTCAAAATGCAGCAAACCCACAGCAATCTAAGCAATTAAGTGCACAAAACAGAAGTAATTTCCCAAAGATAGAGCCAAACAGATTAGGTGCATGAATGAGAGATCACAAACTGGATACCCCTTGGAGACCCACCTCCCAGTGGGGGGGAGGGGAAGACTCTCACCGTTCTTTTCCAGAACACATGGATCCATCAAAAATACAGTGCATGCTACTGGCCTCCCTTCCTTCCTATTTCCCAAGTATCCTCCTACCCTGTGGGGGAACGTGGGAGCCATTGGGAAAAGCCACCATCTCCTGTGAAGCTCAACCTAAGCTGAAGGTTAATCAGAGAACCCTGTCCCCCTACACCAGACAGAAATGTCTTCATGGATTGATAACTGATCTGAATTCAGTCCCCTGAGTAAATCTCTTCCTCCCTATGTCTCTCTGCCTGTTAGCAGGCCTGCTCGGCACAGGTTTGTGTGGAGTTAGGGCCTCTTCCAGAACCTTTTAAGGGGGATGTCACTGGGCACTGAGTAAACAGATATATGCATTTTATTTTTTAGAAAGGAATGTTTATTTGCAGCAAATGCACCTTTTTCAGGGCCACAGCTCCAGAAACTCCAGGATATATTCAAAAGACATTCCACAAAGGCATCTCTGAGTCTTCTGACACTGATGCAAATCAAATGGATCACTCTTTCCTCAATTCCTGGCTCTTGATAGTCAACATAAACACAGATATGCCTTTTTCTTCTTGTGCTGATTTCTGCATGCAGCTAGACCAGTCAGGCCTGTGAGTGAATACAAAGCTGAAGACTCGATCATGTCAGTACCCAAGGGGTCAGCTCTTCAGACTGACAGCCTAGCAAGCATCTGGATGCTTTCTCCTCACTCATGTCAGTATTTTACTCTGTGTGTGTGTGTGTGTGTGTGTGTGTGCTGTCCCCCCAGAAGTGAGGGCAGAGATGTCTTATAAAAATCTGTCTTCCTTACCCCTCATAGCTCTCAAAACAAGAAATGACACACATTAGCAACCTAAGTCATGTTGAACAAAGGAATGAATGAAATAAAGTACTTCTGGCTCAATTCCCAACTCTGGAAAACTAACTCCAAGCATATGTCCTCCCAGCACACTTGCTGAAATGTCTCCATGAGATTCAGATGCTCACTGCTGAGCCCACAACCCTTGTGCCTCTCTCCCTGAGTCGAGCAAGAAGGAACCAGGTATTCCCATCAATCTCCTCCAGTGCTGGGGAACAAGGGGTGCAGTCTCCACAGATGTGCCACCCGACACAGAGAGGGAGGGGAAATGACTGAAACAAATGGCAATGTTGCAAAGCATCCCACAAATGCAAAAATACTCTCATGCCACCCAGCATGCTTTGGGGCTGTAGCAGGTGGCATACACCACGATTACTACAGGCCACAGGTACACACACGTGTGTGTGTGTGTGTAATGCTGGGGCAAATGAAGAGCATTGCTCCATGGCCACATCATCCCCACATCTCTGGAACAGGTCTTGCTAAACCTGTTAGCTAGAGCTGGGAAGTGATCTAACCCGTTGCTTGTGACTGTTTCAGAAAAATCTGTTGTGAAGGACATAAATCTATGGCCTACTTAGTATTAAACCTCCCATCAGGGAGGGCACCGCATGGCATGCTCAACAACCAGACCAGTGCCTGAGGAACACAGGCATCTCTCCAGGCTCTGAGCTCACCGAGCCTTTCCTTTCTGACTGTGAAGAGGAAAGCCTTGAAGCTCTAAGGCTCCGAGGTCCCCAGGGAGGGCCATGACTTCCAGGTTTCAGAGACAAGAGAAAGAAAAGAACAAACCTAGGGAGTCAGGCAAGCCAGAAAGCATTTAAGCCAGTTAGCTAGCCGCCAGCCAGCCAGTAAACCAAGGAATACTCTCGTTGGACCCACCTCACCAGCCTACCAAGCACACTCGATATGTTTGAACACCATTAGTGAACAGACTGGACTCCACTATACCCTCACTACACAACCACAGTGTAATATTCACTGACAGACACTGGTCCACAGTCCTAAAAAAACACGCATTCAGTAGATACAGAATTATCCATGTACGAGCCAAGGTGAGACATTTGTAACAGGCGCTGCTGACATTATAAGGTGTGTTAGTCACTGTTAACAATGAGCCCTCAAGTCAAGCCTGCTATTGAGCTTATGCCAAATGATTGATTAGGAGGGAGATTTAGAGGGTGATGGGTAAGGCTGGAAATGAAGTACAGGGGACAGTCTGGCGTTTTTGTATCTGTGGGAAGATGCTCAGTATCAAGCAGCTGCAGAACAACACAATCGAGATTGGTGTTTTTCACAAACCAGAGCAAGGCATCTTGGGGAAAGAGGCACCAGGGGATAGATGGGTCCTGAGGCAAAACTGCCACATGCAGCCCGTGGAGACCAGACGCGCCCTGAAGAGAATCTAAGCAGAGCAGATATTCAAGAGGACCCTGGAAAGACCTGGTGCATAATGCCTGCAATGTGTATTAGCTCCAACACGGTGTAAAAGAACAACAGAAATGAAGCGGCAGCATTCCATGAAAACTGCAACCAACCTGAGGTGGCCCAGAGTTGGTCAACCTGAAAGAATTATCATAATGAGAACAGCCCCCGTGCAGGAAGGGGTGAATGTGTGTGGGTGTAGGACCACTTATGTGCAGTGTCTCTCTGGGTGCCTGTGTGAATGGTGCCTGAGAAATAAATGTACTAGTGAACGGATCTGTTGAAAATAGTTCTGCTGTTCTTGAGCTCAAGGTGTTGCTAACCCTCTTCCTCACAATCAGAACCATCAAACTTCCACATGGCTTCCTGTTGACAAGCAGGAACAGGGAGCCCAGAGCGAGAAGGCATGCCCATGTGTGCTATTTAATGAAGTATAAATGACAGTGTCACCACAAAGACATGTGTCTTAAGCATCCAGGCCTTGAACACATGTATCCGCCTGAGAATTTGCTTTGCACGAAAGTGCCTCACCATTGCCTCATAATGGTGGTTCCGGATGTTTGGTTCTAAATGTTTACTTCTGTGGATTCCTGACTCCTGTGACATGGAAAAAAATGAAAGCTCTCCCTGTAGGCTGATGGGTCCCGCATACAAAGAGACTTTCTGTCAATGTCCCTCGCCAGTCCATCAGGCATACATGATACATTTGAATGTGGTTGGTAAGCACAGATTGGACTCAATCTACACCATCCATGCAGTAATCACTGATGTTTGCTGAGTTCAGAGTTGGGGGATGGAGGGCGGGGGCAGATGAATATGCCCTGAGGCAAATTCGATAATATAACCCATAGAAACCAGGCATCCTAGAGAGACAACAAGTACGACAGGAGGAAGAAAGGGAGGAAAAGTCGAAACGGGGCATCGGTCCCCTGAGAAATTCACAGAGCACCTGAGGAGAAGGATGCACTCATGAGACCAAAACAATTCAATGCTGAGGATAAGACATAAACTAGGAGTTCTTTACCCTGGCCACACATTAGAATCATTAGGGAGTTTTTAGAAAACATGGTTGTCCTGCCCACCCCCATCCCAAGACATTTTAATTCAATTGTTCTGGGAGTGAGATGCAGGCAATAATACCTCAAAGCTGTCTTGGTGTTTCTAATGTGCAGCCATGGTTTAGACCCGTTTATTCTGGCTACAGAACCTGAAAGAGCTGATGAGAGGGAGGCTCCTGACGGTAGGAGCTGTCAGGAAAGTTCCCAGGGGGAAAAAGTAGAAAAGAAAAAAAGACCAGGATTGGAGGGTAACGAGGGGAAAGGGAGGCTGGAACATGCCTGATTATGAAACACTAAGCCCAGTAGGACAAACCTGATGTCATAGACAATAGGAAGAAATGAGGGTCTCTAAGATGGTTGGTACACCCTCGTACACACAACACTTTTCCATTTACAAGATACCCTTCCATCCGTGGTCTTATTTGATACTTTCAACAACAAGATGAGGTAGGCAAGCGAGAAAAACATAAACATATCCATTTTGCCAATGAGGAAAAGGAGACTCAGAGAGTTTGAGTGACTCAGTAAGAGTAGTGCTTGCAGAAAATTGGTCCGGTGATGGCATGCAGTGTGAATTACAGTGTGGGAGAGAGAATTCCAGGAGGTCCCTGAGAAGACTGTTGCCTTCTCATAAATGGGAGATAATATCAGTCCACAGCATGGCAGAAGCCTTGGGAAACACAGCAGAGAGAATCTAAGAGCCACCTTACTGCTGCGTATCCCTCTATTTGCGTTTGGTGCATGAGCAGGCGCTAATCTTGAACACAGCAGGTTAAAGTTGGAACAACTATGTCTGCATTAAGAATTGGAGAGTCTGCAGAACACAGAGGATGGAGTACACTTGAGCAGACATGGCTGAGAGCTTGACCACCCAGCAAGGGGAGCCTTTCTTTAAAACCAGAAGATTTTCCTCTATTCCTGAAGTTTCCTTTCAAGGGGAGGGAAATGTATTATTGACAAATGTTGGTCTCTAGCTATTTCTCACCATGTCACTCATTGGACTGGTGAATTTGAGAAAAATAACAAAGGATGCTTGCCTGAACCCTTTACTTTATGACTTGTGGGATCCAGTCAGTCTATGAGGAACAGGATTTCTCCCAAAAGTCTTGCTGGGCAGTCCTTTCTCTTTGAAAAGCCATGTCTCTGGGCTGGGTGGATGAAACTTCCTGGTTCTGCTGCTTAGAATTAACAGGCCCACTTGGCTAACAGACTATACCCATGAAGCTCCAACTCAACTGTTATCAACGATGCATTCTGAACCTTTACTCTTCAGTTTATAACTTCTTCAGAGCCAGGGAAGACAAGAGGAGGCCTACTCATAGGGAATTTCCTCGGAGATCCCAACAGCTCACAACATTATTAGAGCGAGAACACAAAGAAACTCTTGGCTTGAACCTCATGCCACGGGCAGCTTCAGGGGGCGGGTTTCATCCCTCGAAATCCATGCAAAAAGAGAGAATGGCGATGATCCTCCGAAGGAGACCAGTAGCTTAGTTAACCCACCCACACGCCTTGTGGGGAAAGCTGCCTCTGATTGGGTTCTAGGATCATCTCTGGGAAATACCATCAGGCCACGAGAGAGCCAGATTTTGCAGGTGTCTTGTTTAGTTACAGACTATTGCCTCCATCAGACTCCTTCATCCAAGCAGCCAAATAAATGATTGGCAGGTTTTATTCTGTGATTTTTATAGCACTGAGAAAGTGCAGAAGCCAAAACAAATATTTTAATATTCTTTACCTTAAACAGCCTGACAAGCGAGCTGATTACAGAGCTTACCTTTAAAAGGCAAAGATGTTGCAAAGGATGATTTTTTTTTTCTGAGATGAGGTAATTTTGTAATTTGAGTTCCTTCAATAAGACTAAAGTCGATGCCTTTTAGGTAGCAAGGGCATCAATATTCATGCTCTACTTTCTACAGGTCTTGGAGTTAAACAACTACATTTCAGTTATATATACAGTAGTGCCCCTTTATCTGCAACTTTGCTTTCCACAGATTCAGGTACCCACGGTCAACCACAGTCCAAAAATATTAAATGGAAAATTCCAGAAAGGAGCAACTCATAAGTTTTCAATTGCACACTATTCTAAGTAGTGAGACAAAACCTCATGCTGTCCCACTCTGTCCCACCTAGGACGTGAGTCAACGCTTTGTCCCGCGAATCCATGCTGTGTACGCTACCTGCCCCATTAGCCACTTAATAGTCATATCAGTTATCAGATCAACTATCTGGGAGGAAGGAAGGAGAGAGACAGAGAGAGAGAGAGAGAGAGAGAGAGAGAGAGAGAGAGACAGAGAGAGAACATTCACATAACTTTTATTACAGTATATTGTTATATTTGTTCTATTTTATTGTTCATTATTGTTATTAATCTCTTAGTGTGCCTAATTTATAAATTAAACACTCTCATAGGTATTATGTATAGGGAAAATAGTATATATAGGGTTCTGTACTATCAGCACTTTCAAGCATCTCCTGGAGGTCTTGGAACATATCCCCTGCAGATAAGGGGGAACTACTGTATATACACGTTTTGAAGGCCAAGCTTTGCACAAGGTCTTAGACTAGGTTGACCTTGATCATATAGAAGCTGCAGCTTCCCAGTCCTATCAGGAAATGCATCCTCCATTGGGTCACAAACTCGTTTATCGATACCTCTCCTTTCACTCAAAGCTCTTGATTACTTCCTGCCCCGAGGAAGATGTGTGAAGGGCCAGCCAAGTGGCTCAGTTGGTTAAGAGCTTGCTCAAAAGTTTGAGCTCTGAGCAACAGGGTCTATGGTTCGATTCACAGCCCAAGCTGAGCTGCCACTGAGCTGCCAACAGGTGGCAGGATGGCTCAGCTAAAAAAAAAAAAAAAGATGTGTGATAAGTTGCACATCTTCAGTACACAGTTAAGTGGTGTGACGGGTAAAAAAAGCAAAAGTTCAAATTTGGGGTTAGTGTGATTCTTTTTCTTTACAATTTCTATTTTTAACATTTGTTTTAGTAATTTGCTCTCTGTTTATCCCAGTTACATTTTTAAAACCCCACTTTATTAGCCCACTTTGGCTGCATATCTAAATAAACAGCCATGGTTGAAATTTATACCCATTTGTTGGTTTTGTCCTTCTCTCCTTCTCTACTCCTTGGGATACAAAGGGAAGAGGGTGACGTAGGCGGGAGCAGGGTTTGTTTTGGGTGGCTCAGGAGACTGGAATTTGGGCAGGAGCTTGTGCTCACTAGAAGTGTGTTCCCAGATGTGTGGTGCCCAAGCCTAAGTCACTGTGCCTGTGAAGAAAGAGAGACTGCCTGAGCCCAGGGCTAAGTACAGGACACCCACTGTCCTATTTTCATCCTTATTACACATAATGAGTCCCAGAAAGATTTTCTTCTATGGCAGGGAGCTAGGAGGGCGCTGTTGCCACTTCCAGAGTTTAGAGCATTTTGCTGGCACTGTTGTCCTTAAATGTCCTTCTTTCCAAGTTTATCCATCTGCCAGTGTCTAGTTCAAACCTTCCTTCCTCCAGGAAGTCTTCCCTGACTTTACCTTCTAGAAGAAATTACCCCTTCAAGAATAAAGTCCAATGAAGCCAAGAAGCATCCAGCACCTGTTCAGCCCTACAGGTAATGCTAGCATCTGATTTAGCTGTTTGAAGACTTTTTCCAGACACAAACAATGTAAGATAGAGACATCACCTCACACCTGTCAGAATGGCTATCATCAACAAGACAAATAATAACAAGTGTTGGCGAGGTTGTGGAGGAAGAGAAACCCTCATACACTGTTGGTAGGGATATAAACTGGTATAGCCACAATGGAAGGCAGTGTGGAGGTACCTCAAATAATTAGGAATAGAATTACCATATGACCCAGCAATCCCTCTCCTGGGTATCTACCCCACAAATCTGAAAGCATTTATCTGTAAAAATATATGTACCCTGATGTTCACTGCAGCATTATTCACAGTGGCCAAGACATGGAAACCACCAAAGTGTCCTTTGATTGATGATTCGATAAAGAAGATGTGGTACATATATACAATGGAATATTACTCAGCTATAAGAAAAGATGAAATACTGCCATTTGTCACAACATGGATGGATCTTGAGATTATGTAAGTGAAATAAGTCAGACAGAAAAAGTCAAGAACTTTATGACTTTGCTCATATGTGGGATATAAAACTAAATGCAACAAACAAATAAGACAAACAAACAAACAAACAAAAACTGATAGACATAGACAACAGTTTAGTGGTTACCAGAGGGTAAGGCAGGGGTGGTGGGGAGGATGGTAGAAGAGGGTAAAAGGGATCAAATATATGGTGATGAAAGGAGAACTGATTCTGGGTGGTGAACACACAATGTGATATATAGATGATGTATTACAGAAATGTACACTTGAAACCTACATAATTTTACTTACCAATGTCATCCCAATAAATTTAACTTTAAAAAATAATAAAACAAGATAGGGTAGATAAAATCCAATGAGAAAAAAAGACCAAGGAACAACATGAGTTCAAACTCTGGTGCTTTCAGATGAAAATGAGGGATCAGACATGGCTGAGAATCATGTTCTGACTCTACTCGATGAATAAGTTCTAAAAAAAATAAAATCTAACAAGCTCCCCATCCCAGTCCTACATGAATCCTTATAGAGGCAAAGAATGGAGTTCCTCTCCCCAACTCACTTTGGAATCTCTCTGAAAGTCAAGATCAGTTCTTTAGTTAGGCTTGTATTCTATTTCCTTGTGTGATAATGGAGAGATGTTATTAAGATGAACTCTTTCATTCATGCTTTTGAACTACCTATCTCTTCCAGTATCAGTACACTGAGTACCAATACCCTGATTTTATCTATCATCTTTCTATCTCTCCATGTATCTATGTAGCACCTACATAGTACAAATGTTCATGCATCTGGATGAAATTTTAACAAACCAAGTATTCCCAAGCACATGTAGTCTGCAGCCTGACAACCAGACGCTGAAGCTATTTGTTCACTCACTCATTCATTCATTCATCCAATTCTCTATCTGGGAATATCTACAACACACAAGACATTGTTCTTGAAACTAGGTATACAGCAGATATCAAAACAAGCAAAATTCTTACTCTTTCGAAGAGTCTCTATTCTAATGAGAGACACAGACAACAAGACATTACAACTGTATACATAAGATAATATAGTGAAAAGGGCTATGAAGGAAAATAATGTAGTATCAAGGGGTAGATGGTGACTGAGGATGTTATTTCAGGTGGTAGAAGAAAGTCCGAGGGGGTGACATGTTGGCAGGGACTGAATAATGAGCAATGTGAATATCTGGAAGAGGAAGCTTCTAGCAGGAGGCAGCACCCAAGTGCCGAGACTTTTGTAGGAGATAATGAGGGGAACAAACCCAAGGCCTGTGCAGATGGAAAATGGCTAGCAAGAAACAGGCAGGGAGGAACTCAGACCAGGCACGAGCAGGGTTTCATAGGGAATGGTAAGCGTGTTGACTCTATTCTTCGTGTGATAGAAGCCATTGAAGGGTTTGGAGGACAGACACAGTCTGATGTAAGTCTAAGAACGTGCACACTGGCTGCTCTGAGAACGGAACAGGCTGTTCAGTGCTCAGAGTGGAAGCTGACAGCCCAGGCAGGAGACTCCTGCCTTGTTTCTGCTGCTTCCTGTGTATCATCTTCCCAGCTCAGTTGCAATCTGTTCCAGGGCAGGCTGTTCTGGTCTGTCTGGAAAACCCACTGCTTGGCTCCAGGAAACCTTGTAGAGCCCAAAAAGCTCCTTGCATCCCCCTCATCATGTTTTCCTTGCCTTTGTAACCCAATCAAATGTGCCCATACATCACTGTTTCCCGGGCAGCACCCCCTCCCCGCAAATGCTCAATCTGCCCACACCCACCGTCACGTCCTACTCCAACAGTGCTCGCCAACTAAACCCCCACACTGGTTCTCACTACGGAGCACATGGACTGTGTAATCTTATCATCTTACCTGTCCAAGGGGCATTTCCTCAGTGCCTCCTCCGAAAGAACAGATCTCCAGCAATGTCATTTCAGAAATCACACACTGCTTGGTACAAAGTATTAGCAGGAAGTTAGGCCCTCCACAAAAGTACAAGAAAAAAACATCAGACTATATATTTCAAATTTGATCCTGAACATGGAATTCATTCAGTGCCTGGGCTGAAAAGCCCTAAGAGGCTGTTTAATTGAGCCAACCCATTTTAGAGATGAGAAAATGGAAGTCCCACAATTGTAAGGCATCGGCAGAAAACACACAGGATTGGTTCGTCCTAAACTCTGAAAATTGTAAAATACTTTGGGAATGGATAGAATAATGCTGATAACTCTTACTATCATTATCATTTGCTAATCATGCTCTAGAGGGCCTCTTCCTTCATCTCCTTCAACCCCTTCCTCTCTGGGTAAACTATATCCTGTGGCTCAGAGCTCAGGCCCCCAAAGACACAACCCTACAGATGCACATTTTGACTCACCCCCTTCTAGTAGACCCAGCCCCCAGAAAGGAGAGGTGACTTGGCTTGGGAAAATGTAGGTAGTTCTAAGCATGGTCCCTCACACAAGTCATTGAGAAAGTCATCCATGTTAGCTGAGGACTTTTACAAAAACATCCTTTTGCTCAAACGCAGCAAAAAAAAAAAAAAAAAGAGAGAAGCCTCTTTAGTTGCCATTCACTGGGCTCAGGTTCAGTTTGGGGCCTGGCTTTTCAGAGGTCCCTGGTCACCTCAGAGATTCTCGCTCCTCCAAGTAGAGAAGAAAATATCCTATGGTCTAGAGTCTGAGTGATGGTGACACCACTGAAGCAGCATATTAAATATTTTTGTGATTCCATAGCAGAAAACAAACTGCTCAATGAATGACAGGAGCTGCACAGATGCCACCTATTAAATAATTAAAATAAAGTAGAAATTAAAAATAAACAGTGGGAAATGATTTGAAACACACACAAGCAAAGGAAGCAGAAAGAGTAACTTGGGAATGAAGAAGTGAGTAAAATTAGATTTGAGTTATTTCTAAACTCAATTGCATTTAGATTAACTGGCTGTCTTTCTCCCATTGTCAGCACGGAATAAACAATACCTCAAACTGAGAAATCCTGGAAGTACAATACTGATGCAGACATGGTGCCTCTTTTGATGGCCAGGGAAGTGCCCAGATTTTGCTGATTAGGACAAGATGGGCAGACACAACGTGAGATTCAATGAAGGGAAATGAAAACAGAACTTGTGGTGGTCAGCAAAAGCTGTGCAATGAACAGTCACAGGGTCTTCGTCACACGAGGGACATTTACCTCTCTCATAGTCATGGGTCACTTGTAAATTTGCTGATCTATACTGAACTTGTCTTGGCTTCAAACAACAAATCAGGCTGAGATTGGTGTGTTTCAGCTGAAGTCTGTGCTCTCGTCTGTCCCATGTGTGCTTATCATTGGAGCCAGTCTGAAATGGCTAGAGCTACCCAGAAATATATACTTCGTCTTCACCACATGTCTGGCACAGAGCTTCTAAAACCCTTTGAATTTCCTAAGTGAAATATAAGAGTATATTTCGTATACTTTTATACGAAAGAGTAAGAGTATAAGAGTATAAGAGTGACAAAGGTGTCTGCATATTCATAACAAGCGGCTTTCAACCACACCTGAGTTTATGTTAATGAGGTGACTTTTGGAAAGCACTTAAGAATGGAGGCTGACTATCAGGGGAAACAACCATGTCATTGGAGGGTTGGAACTTTTAGTCACACCTCCCAGACCTCCAGAGAGGGAGGAGGGGCTGGAGATTGAATCAATCCTACCTGTGTAATAGAGTGGGGCTCAGAGATACAGAAAGGGTCTGGGGAATTTTCAGGTTGATGACCATGCGGGAATTCAGGAAGAGTGGCCTGCTCTAAGAGCATGGGGACTCTGCGCCCTTTCCCACATCCCTTGCCCTCCGCATCTCTTCCATCTGGCTGTTCCCGAGCTCTATCCTTTTATAATACTAGTAAAATATTTCTCTGAGTTCTGTGAGCCCCTCTAGCAAATTAACCAAACCCAAGGAGGGGATCATCGGAACCTCTAATCTATAGCTCATCAGTCAGAAACACAGGTGACAACCTGGACCTGTGACTGGCCTCAGAAATGGGGGCAGTTTTGTGGGACTGAGCCCTTGACCTGGGGATGTGATGCTGTCTCTAGGTAGATACTGTCAGAATTGAGTTAAATTTGTGGCACCCTCAGCTGGTGTCAGAGAATCGCTTGGTGCTGTGGAGAAAACACACACACTGGAATTGGTATCAGAATCGTACATATTAAAAAAATAAAAAGAAACAGGTGAAATTAATTGCAATAATATGTCTATGTAATCAAATATATTTAAAGTAGTACATTATAAAAAAAGTATTAATGAAATAGCATTCGTTCTTTCTTCATAGTGAGTCTATAAAGCCTGAGGTGTATTTTACACTCACAGCACATCTCATTTCAGACTAATCACATTTCAAGTGATCAATAGCCATATGTGGCTGTTGGAAACCATACAGGAAAGCAAAAATGTAGACCAGTTTTATCTCCCCTTTGAGAAGCCTAATCCTGTTTTCTTTCTCCAATCCCTTCTTAAATCAACATTTTCCAAATAATAACTAAGCTTGAATGGCTGTAGAATGAATAGCTCCAGCCAACATTATGCTGTCTTGTGCCTTCAGAAGAGCCCTACCCACTGCAGATGCTCAGAAATAGTTTGGGGGATAAATAAGTGTGAATGAAGAATGCACTTTTCCATATCGTGTTTCTGGAGTCAGTCTCTGGCTTCTCCCTGTTTTGGATTCCTGTCCCTCTAATCACACAGTTTGCTCCTTAACTGTTGATGACCAGGTCTCCTCCATTGGACCATCCCTCCTGCAGATAACAGCTATAAACTTTAAAATGTGGAAAACATTTTTAAAATAGTGACATGAAGGTATAAAAACAAGAAGAAACTTAAAGGAGGGTCATAATTGGACGAAGGGAATAGCACAGGGTTAGTTCTCATTTTTACATGCATTTTCCCTGAAGGCAGGCTTCAGTCAGCAGCAGGTGGGGCAGCTAAAACTTGATAGAAATCCCATAGTCTTACTGGCATGAAGAACCAAAGGACAGAATTCAGGGTGCCCTTAGCTGCTGGTAAGGGGAGGGCAACGCCAAAGAGAAGGAGCCCAGGAGGGGAGCCCTATCTATTGCATATAAATTCTGCTCAAATCTCTGGCTGTCTCCTGAACAGCACACATGTGGTTTAGGTGTGAAGACACATGTGGGTCAGACAGGAAAGAACTGAGCAGGAAACCGTGCTGCTGCCCACATTAGTGGAGACAGAGTTGAGTTTTAGTCCAGCCAAGTTAAACTTCTGGCTGAAAAAAATAAATAAAAACACCCCTTTTCGGGCTGGCCGAGTGGCACGATGGTTAAGAACTGGCTTGGGATGCCAGAGGACACCGGTTCGGATGCCACATATGAGGGCCAGTGACACTGCCCTCCACAGCTAAGATGCTGAATAACAGCTCAACCTGGAGCTGGGCTGCTGTGAGTCACCGGCGACGGCGTAGGCTGCAGCCCCTGCGGCAGTGGGTTGCCATGGGCTACCGTGTGTAGCCAGCAGCCAGCGTGAGCGGCCATCCAGAAGCCGGCGACTTATGTGCCTCACCCGGAAAGAGTGCAATGATGGTGCCAACTTGGGCCAGTGAAGCAATGTCCTCCACAACTAGACTGAAGAACGAAAGGACAGCAACTTGTCTGTTCCCCTTCCCCCAATTCCCCAGCACTGTTCCCATCCCCCCAATTCCCCAATAAAAATCTTTAAAAAACACACCCCTTTTCTCAGGAATAGACAGAATAACCCAGAGTGTCTACAATGTGTCACTTAGAATGTCCCGGATACAATTCGAAATGACTAGACACTTTGCTCCTCCATATCTTCCTGCAGAATTCCTTCAAGACCCAGAGTAAATACCGATTTTATTAAGAAGCTCTTCCTGCCCCATTCCACATCACTCCCTCCTCTCCCCACTCAGGGCATCCCTCTCCATCATAGTGTGCATCACAATTTAGAATAACTTATTTCTACATTAATCTCTGTCCTTCGTTGGACTGTGAGCTGTACGAAGGCATGAGCCTGAACTTGTTCCTCTTGGTATCCCCAGTGCCAATCCCCATAGCAAGTGTCCAATAAATGTGTCCTGCATGGAGGGAGGGAAGGAAGGAGAGAGACATGTTTTTTTCAGAAAATTAAAGGTCTAAAAAATTTTATGAAATCCTTCTGACCTAGATTCAAGCTTCCTCTAATTCTCGCAAGGCCAAAGTTATAAGTAACAATAACAGCTCTTCACATTTCTATAACATTTATAATTTACACAGCACTGAACATAATTTTACTTAATCCTTTTGACAACCCAATTATGCATTATTACCCCAATATTACAGATGAGAAATCCAATCACCAAAAACATTGACTTCCCCAAGAGCTCTGACATATGGCTATAAATGAACAAAACTTTGAACCTAGGATTTTGAACTTAAGGTTTGATTTATTTTGCTTGTTTTCACAATGTATAACCCCTGAGGATCACAGTATGGGTGGAGGCTGAGTTCTTCACTCTCACACACAGGACAGCCATCCTCACCCCTAAACACGCTACCCACGGCCTGCTAGTTGTGCCAGGGGTGGGGGCTTCCAGAGGCCCAGGCTCCACCAGCTCCTGATCTAAATCCAAGGCCCACCTCCCACCTCGTGAGGCCAGTTCTGTCCTTGGGCTCTGCTGTGCAGAGGTGGCTACGCATTTTCCTCTGATTCCTTCTGCCACTCAGCTCTGCAGGGACACGGTTGCAAAGGAGGCTTTATGGAAGATGGAATGTGAGGCGAGTCTTTGTGGGTGGTTGAGGATAGATGACAAGGAACATGCAACGTGCTTGACGCAGGAAAATTTTGTAAAACAACATTGCCAAGGCAGGCAAGTCCATAGTTTACTCCCAGGTTTTACAGAGGCTGGCAGAAGTGGTGCTCTCTGGGTTAAAGGAGCCCCGCCTCCTTCACACCACTCCTCTATGATGGCCTCTTTCTTCCCAAACATGGGTCTGCCGTTCACCTTGGACATGAGCCTGAACATGGCTTGACATCCGGCACACAGCTTTGGGGGACAAGAGGAATGCCTGCGGCTATTGACACAAAGTAAGAGGAAGTCTCTGAGGTCATTGGTCAGCCTCACCCTACCCTCGAGCAAGAAGCTTCCTGTCACACCTGTGCACAGGCCTGCTCTAGTCCCCATAGCGAAAGACAGGTGCTCCATCTCCAAAGGGAAGCCCAAAACTTTATGCAGCACCTTGAAATGGCCAGGCATTTTTGGAAAATACCTGTCTGGGCACTGGGACCTGCTTGCTTCAGATTCGCTGTGGACAGTTTTTAAAAATAGATTCTCCCCATTTCCCCTGTGGTGATTCTAATCCCCTGGGTATAGAATGGATCTTTGAAAAAACCATGACTCCCAAGCAAGCTGTATACCAGATAACCTCAATCAAAATGACCTAGGGAGGGGGTGGAAACTGGTCCTTTTAAAGAAGAATGAAATCTTACCATTTGCAATGACATAGATGGACCTAGAGAACATTATGCTAAGTGAAATAAGTCAGGTGGAGAAAGACGAAGACCATATGATCTCACTTATATGTGGAATCTACAGAACAGAATAAATGAGCAAACTAAACAGAAATAGACTCAGAGATACAGGGAAAAAAACTGATGACTGCTGTTGATATATAGGAGTGGGGGTTGGGGGGTGGAGGAGACAGTGAAAGGATTAGGAAGTACAAACTGGTAGTCACAAAAGAGTCACAGGGATGTGAAAAACAGTATGGGGAATATAATCAATAAAGTATGTAGGGTGTCAGATGGGCACTGGGCTTATTGAGGTGATCACTTCATAGATTATGCAGATACCTGACAACTGTACTGTCCCCCTGAAGCTGAAGTAGAATAATATTGAATGTCAACTATAATGAAATATATATATGAATATATATAATGAAATATATATATATATATATATATATATAGTCACAGGGTGTAAAGTACAGCATAGGGAATAAAGTCAACGGTACGGTAACAGCCATACACGATGTCAGAGGGGTAGTAGACTTGGGGCATTTATCACTTTGTGAGGGGTGTAAATGTCTAATCAGTATGTTGTTTTACACACCTGAAGCTAATAATAATGATAATAATAATAGTAATAAAAACCTTCCCAAGTGGTTCCACAGCAAGGCAGGTTGGGGAGCCGCTGAATTACAATATTCTAATTTCTAGCCCAAATCCCCATCTGGCCCCCCTCTGCCGGTCTCTGCCTGTGTTGCCCCCTGCAGCCATCAAAGCTTCCAGGGTTTCTCCTTAAGACACCTGCTCTATGTTTGAAAAATAAAAGCCATGATTTTCCCTTAAGTCTTTTCTTTTCAAGACCAAAAGGAACATCACAGCAAGAAAAAGAGTGATTTGCCTGCTAGGAGCCTCCAGAAATTAGTCTCAAAATAGTATTTGCTTCAGGGACTTTTTTATTATTATTCAGAAACAAAGTCTTGCCAGCGTAAAGGAAACTCAACTTGATTTGTTTCACCTACGTATCAATGTATTCAAAATGCTGAGGAATTTCTTTTCTGAGAGTCGGGTTTGTTTTGGCAAGTGACCTGGTGGAAAATCCAAAAAGGAAGTAGTTCAGGCAAAGCCCGGAACTGCCCCCAAGTGAGGCCATCCATCCTCTGAAGGTTCAGGCTCCTGGATCTCCTCAGCAAGGAAGAGAAGGGACTCCATCCTTCAGAGCAGCCTCCTGCACTTGGAGGTGCAGGACAGCAAGGTGAGATGCCCCACTTTATCAGGGTCAGGCTCTGGATCTGGAAAAGGGTTCATCTGTAGATTCCTGTCCTGGGAACCTAGTTGGAGTGGGGTGCTGAGAGGGACAGGCAAGGGCTGCGATGCACAAAGCTCAGCCCTCAATCAGAGCCCTGGCATGTGAGAATTGGCTAGTACAGGGAAGGGAAGGCTGAAAAGGTGTGATTACCTGGGTGCAGTGGTACCACATGGGACGCAGGAGCTTACACCCTACACTGGATTTATCTTTCACTGCCCAGGTGTTGGTCCAGGCAGTCCCAACAAGGTGGGTAGGCTTCCCCAGTGGGGCAGCCCCTTTGCGTACTGACCACATTTCTTCACAACAAACCTGATGTTTAGCTGGACCTTAATACCAAATGTTGGAGACATAAAGAAAGGCATTAAAGTAAACCATCAAACTAATAACTAATGTTATTTCTCCTTGGTGGAGACAGTCAGTCCAAAACTGTTGGGCCTCAAAATTGTGTTATTGCCTGAGAGAGAAGGAGAAGGGGACAGGTTAAGAATGCCTGCCATGGATATAGGTATCTTTCACCTAATATGTTCACGGTCCTCAAAAATTTCTCATGCTTTATCCCAACTTAGTGTCAAAAAATCCAATTCTGTAGGCAAGATAGCTACTATTAGTCCATTTTACAGAGAAGAAAGTTGAGGTTCAAAATTTATATCACTATCAAAGGTGGTAGACTCAAATTCTAGCTCTCAAATTCCTAATCCAAGGCTCTTTCCAAAACCCCTTCTTCGTGAAGGCTAAAGGGCATGCTGAGACTCAGAGGCCCCACGCCCTCAGCACTCAAGGCGCCTGTTCCAAGAAACATACCCTTCCTGGGGTTAGCATGGCTTCGTTTCCGAGAATTACCTGGGGTCATAGCCTAGATGGATAGGTGAAGTCCTGAGGAGACAGGAGTCAGGGCCTCCCCTCACCATCAGCAAATCTCATCCAAGATGATTAGATTCATTGGCCCCACAATAGGACTTACACAGCAAGTGGGCCTCCCTCTCTCTTCTGCAGTCAGGGGCAGAGCTAAGGGTGTGGGCAGGGGAGACGAAGGTCCTCTGACCCCCAGAATACTGGATGGGGAGAGAGGCGGGCCGACTTAAGAAACCAGGAAGAGGAGCGGTCAGAAATGAAAACTATACATCAAGGAAGGGACTCAGCCCCATCCCATCCACTTAGTTCAGGGGAAAACTGAGATGGACCCACTCTATAGCTTCTTCTGGCTGTGTACCTTCCCCTGTGGCTATTGGTTTTACCTAACTACTGCAATTATTGAATACAATAAATCTCAGAGGTAAACTAAGAGTGGGGGTGGTGAGGGAGCATGAAGGATACTGTGGCAGGGGACCTGAGGGGAAGGAGACATGGGGAGGGTTGGAGAGTAGATGGAGACAGAAGCCTTGGCCTGGGGACAGTAGCAAAAGAGATCCAGAATCACAGGCCCCATGCTAGCTAGTATGGTGACCTTTTACAAATTGTAAAAGAAGAAGTAGACCTTGCTTTCTCAAGATACTTTATGGCCATCTGCTGGGAAATTGTCATATGGTAATATAAACGTAATGAGTAGGAATATGAACGGTGCTCCCTAGGGTTGTACAGGCACATTGTACCTTACCTGTGCACCAGTCAGGGGCCATCCATGGCTGCATTACTAATTAGGGGAATGGCACAGCCTGGGACCTGGGGGAGCTCAGCCTCTCCCTGTAGGGCTCCCTCCAGTCCTCACTCAGATAAGGACACCTTGTCTCAACAAAGGAGGGAAGGGGAACTAGGACAATGAGCCAGGACCTGGAACCCTGAGGTCCTTGTCTCTGTTTCTGTGGCCATGGGTCCCGGCCAGGCTCTCCCGATCTCTAGCCTAGTCTGCTGTTTCACACATTTGCCTCTAGGTTCCCTCTGATGTCCACAGTCACCAATGCAAAGGTAGAGCAAAGAAATGCTCAGAGAACAGGACACTTCATCTGGGTATAAAATTCCCCAGGCACACGTCATTCATTCCTTCTTCTTTCCTGCATGTATAGCCTTCTCCTCTAGAGGAGTGGAAGAGAAGGATTCTTTAGGGACCTGGACGTGAGAAAAGTATGGAAAAAAGAGACCAGTCATGTCTGAGAACTTAGAAATCATAGAACCAACATATGGCTGAGCTGGGAGGGACCTGGCCCCACCCCCCTGGTTTACAGATGGTGAAACCAAGACATGTGGAGGAAGAGCCTTGCTGGTGGGGAGCCAGGATTAACTATCTTCCTGACCAAAGCTCATCCCTGAAAACTTGTTTCTGGACCTTCAGGGTACACCAGGCAACTCGTTTCCAGGAGAGATGTAAGCTGGGGCCTCAAACAGGATCCAACCAATTAAGCTTCAGGCCTCCATCCCACAGGCACCTGCCAACAGACATGTGTGCTGACACACTTGAAACATACACAGACAGAAACACACCACCCAGGCACAAAAAGCACATAGACACACGGGAAGATACACACAACACATGTTGGCACAGGCAAGTTAAAGTAACACCAGCACTCGTGTATTAAGCTTCTTCCATGTGCCAGCCTCTGCACTGGGTCATTCATATTCATTATCTCATTACCCTCCCAACAATCCCACTTGCCAGCCCATCTTCACAGATAAGAAGATGAGGCTTGGCGAAATTAAGTAATTTATCAAAAATTACACAGATGCTAAGTGTCAGAGTGAGGTCTCAAACTAAACTGCCCATCCCCCAAATCCATGTTCTTTCAATTATATTATAATGTCATATATATATATATATATATATATATGTGTGTGTGTGTGTGTGTGTGTGTGTGTGTATATATATGTGTGTGTGTATATATGTATATATATATATACATATATATACATATATTTACATATATATATATATATTTACATATGTTATAATAAGGAAAATACGCAATGTTAATATAGACGATGGTGATGATAACATAGGTGGCTAATAATGATAATGATAGCTCACTTTCTAAGGTACTACTCTAAGCCATTCATCATTCTCAGCCCTTTCTATGAATGAACTCATTTAATCTTCACAGTCACACTCTGAATTAGGTACCACTTTATAGATGAGAAAACTACAGCCCAGAGAAGCTAATTTCCCCAGGTCCCCTAGCCAGTAAGGTGGGAGAGCCTGGATGTGAACCCCGTCGCTGGACTCTGTGGGGATCAGGGGACTCAGGCCCGCCCTGGGGTCTGGAGCAGCCCTGATGCTGACCCCCTCTGTCCTCCCAGGTGGCTCTCAGGCAGGCATCCCTCCCACAAGCTCTCTGTCCTTGGCCCTGCTCACCTTTGCTGAATTTGCAGCTCCGATCAGCGAGCTCATAGGCCGAGGTCTGGGTCTCCTGGGAAGGGAGCCGCAGGGCCAGCCCTGGGGGCTCAGTGTCCCCAGGGAAGGGGGTCCATCCGCTTGTTTAACCTCTGAGCCTTTGGTGCTCCAGAGCACAAGCGGATGAGGCCATTTTCCAGGTGGCTACGTCCAGGCTGAGGCAAAGCCAGGCTGCTGGCGGCTTGCTTTCCCTCCCTGCCCAGTCCTTGCACCTGGTCTCCCAGGCTTTGGTCTCCACATACCCCCCTTTCCTATTGAGAGAGCCCCTCTTTCTAGCCCCTCTCTTTCAGCAGTTCAATCCATTTTGTGTGACAGAAGAGTGAGGAAGAGATCAAGCTACAGAGACTGAATGCACGGCCACGATAAGGGGAGCAAGAACCACCATCTGCGGCACAAGGGGGTGTGGAGGGAATAATAGCCCAGACCCTGTGTTCTGTTTGGCCGCACAATGGGCCGCATTCAGCAGGAGCCCTCCTGGCCTCTAATCTAGCGGGAAGGGCATCAGTGCAGTCTATTAGCATTTATTTTCTCTTTCTGCATTGTACTGATAACCCAGTTTCTGACCCAACCTCTCACTTTTCTTTTCACTCCACATTATAATTCTGCTTTCTTAAAATCCTATTCAGCTATATTTAAAAAAAAAAAAAAACTCTCTCTACCTTTTCAAAGCACATCAGTAAATTTTTTTTTCCACCTGAACCAAGGTGACTCCTACAAAGGGTTTGCCATTCTGATGGTAATGATGGTTCAAGGGCTCAGAGACAGGTAGCATTCCTCAGGCTGTACTTATCAATTCACTAATAGAAGTCAACATAAAGAATGAGCCTGGACAGTGCAACACACAGCTGTCGTAGAAACCAGATACTCAGGGCAAGCGGAAGGTTCCCAGTCTGCTCTGCCCCCCAAGAGCCGCAACTGAGCACATTACAGGGGGACTCCGGCTGCACTGTCCTGTGATCACCCAGTGGTCAGCACTGCTATTCACCCTGTTACTTGTTTTTAACAGAATTTGCCCAAAGTAAATTGAAGAGTTTCATCAATGGTTAATGATTATGGAAACAGATATTTCATGAAACCCCCGTAAGCACTTCTTCTGAGAAAACTAGCAAACTGCTTGTCATTCTAGAAAGTGGCATCCTCCGCAGCCAATGCCTTTTGTTCATTACCGTAGCCTCGTAGACAGGAGTTAAACAGACTGATCATTGGAATGTTCTAGAACAGCTGGATAAATGAGAAGACGGCTGGGTTGCCACCACAGTGCGGAATGTCGAGGTTGTTTGTGTCTGAGTTTTATGCCATGCATGTGCTAGTGTGGTGTTGTCTATTTATATTCCTTTGGTGGTTTAAAAATAACTCACCAACATAACAAAATAAGTAGGCATTTCAAACCCAGGGGAAATCTCCTGGGCTTCACGGCTATACTGTATGGCGGTATAAACATTAAGAGGAATTCTGATGCACAGCTTCATCTTAAGGGTGACCAACTGCCACCCTTGAGAAATATAAAAGTCTCCAGGAAACTGGCCACATATTTATAGGACAACAAGAACATGGGCAGAGTGACACCCAATCCTGACCAAGGAGGCTCTTTCTTTTCTTGGAAGGCCCCCTGCATCCTACCACAAAAGTGAGAAGAAGATGATTGATTGGACTTCATTGGGCCATTACTTCCTGCAGTCATTACAGCCCTGGTCAGATGGCCCTAAAAGCCAAATCAGAGGGGCTTAGATTTTGAGTCATTTCCCCAGGAAAGGAGGCTGTGTTTGACACTAGTGTTCACCCTCTCCTTACCATGTTCTATGTAAGTGTCTGGGAAACAGCCACAAGAAAATTATGGCATGACATGACCAGGCCCACATGGGGGCCAGGCACTGGCCCTCAAATCTCCATGTGCCCATTTAGAACTGCAGACTGATCCCAGACTGGTGACCAGTGAAAGATGCTGAGGACATGACCTTGCCATATGCCTGCTCAGAAGGATGGTCTGTAGAAATCCGCATTGCCCAGGGTCTCAAACTCAGAGGCCTATAGAGAACAGACAGGTCATGCAACTGGGTGAAATGGGCTCAGAAAGAACCTTCCGTGGCCAATAGGAGAGGTTGGGTCCTGGCTCAAGCGCAGCCACGTCTCAGATATTGCATCAATGTGCTGCTGGACAGAAACGCGAGCCCTGTGTTGCCAGACAGCCCAGACTTTCAAGAGACAGGAAATCCATTATTTTTTATGTTGTCAAATAATTCAACATCTCTAAAACATTGTGCAGGTCAGATCTGGACCTCAGGCTGTCAGTGGGCAACCTCTGCCCAAAGAACATTAAATCTGTGATCTTTATCATTACCGGGCATCTCTCCAGTACCTGTTTGGAGCAAGAACGTGTTTCTCCGGTGAAATTAGGTAAATAATTCTGCCTCTCTGGAGCTTGGTGCCCCCTGTGTCAAACATATTTATTTCCCAACTGCAATTCCACATCTTTTCTTTCAGGGTTCATTCAGGTATTCAGCATGCCCAAAGGACAAGAAATACAAAGCTGATAATCAAGATAGCTGCTTTCATGCAGCTCACATGCTATTTGAGAGCGTAGGAGGAAAGGCATAAAATATATATGCATCCATACACATGTACACACATATGCACACATAAGTGCATGCACATCTAGATGTACATGCACATATGCAAAAGCATATCTCAAACACACACACACACACACACACACATTCACATTGTGGATAAATTGGGGTATGCATTGCAGGTAAAGGCAGTAGGATTTGCAAATGGTTTGAATATGGAGAATAAAAAAAAATCAAAGATGGTGCTTAGATTTGTGGCTTTAAAACAGGTAGATGAGGAGGCTTACAGAAGCATCTAGACTTCGATACTGAACTTCTCAAGTCTGAGTTGCATATTAGACCTCCAGGGGCGACATCATGTATGGCTCTGCAGACTGTCCCTCTAGAAATAAAAACATGCTTGATGGTTTCCCCAAGACTACCTAAAAAGTCAGTGGAAGTAGATCGAAAATCTACAAAGCTGCTTATGATAACATTGACAATTACCTTATCTGGTGGCAAACTTGACATACGAGTCAAGAGTCATGCTTTCTATCACCAGTCCCTCAATGACGTGGTACTAACAGTTCCAGAACAATTATTCTTATGATAAAGTCATGGGAAATAGGCCTTGTTAAGCTTTTATAGATCTGTTGAGACATCTTACTAAAGAAACTGTTTCTATCTTTCCCTAGAAATCGTCCTTGCAGTTAGCTTTCCCTACTTCACCATCACAGCCCAAACCCAAGTCACAGAGAGTAAGTGACCTTGACCCCAAAAGCCATGGAAGAGGAAAGTGTAGAGAGGAGGCCCCCCAGCCTGCCAGCCCTCCAGATGCACACCTTACTGAGGGCACCAAGGTACGGGGTCACCTGTGAGCATGAAGAGCTATACACTGACCCCCGTTAATTAAGATTATAATTGTATACCATGAAAAGTGTGCGTTAACTCTGGCGTTAAAACCAGGCCTGCAGTGTTTCTACCTGATAGAGCCCAGGGATTTACAGTAACTGTAGCACTTTTTACAGTAGCTGCAATTTTTTGACAAAGTGCACACTCACTATCCCCTCCTAAGTTCCTGAGCCTTTTTGCCCTCCAAGGTACCTGTCAGTGTCTAGTGATTTCTCAGCACTCCTCCCAAAGGACGCTGTGGGGTATCAGTTACCCAGAAGAGGAGGACAGCCCTGGATGCAAACAAAGGCAACTGCACCTCCAGAAGAAATCAGACCCAGACATGTGTTCTCCCATCAAATGGGTGGTGAATACCGGCAATCATTCATGCCAGTCGTCCCTGATTACAGGAAAAATGGAAGTAGAAGGGGACCCTGACATAGCGAGCACCCCTCTTTTGTGAGACTCTTCCTCCCTCCCCGACAGCAAGCATGCCTCTAGCAGAGGATGGGGTGGAGGGACATTCTGGTCTCTACCATGCTGAGCATCTTGCTCAAACCACTGCCCAAAGTCAGAGAGAAAAACTACTTGCTTTATTAAAGAACCCTAACCAAAACCAGCCCATTCAGATTAATATTGCCCCACAATAATTGCTTTCCAGGTGTCAGGAGCAATGACCTGGAGAAGTGAAAAGCTTTATTTAAGGGTGCCAATGTCTGCACCTGTATGTTTGGATCTTTGGATGTCAGAAGATCAGAACAACCATTGATTGGAGTGTAATCATCGTTCACTGTCCAGATATGAAACTTGCTATTGCCCCAGCGAAGGCTTCTAGAAACCAAAGCTATAAAACACGGATGCTGGGTTTAGAATGTGGAAAGTCCCAAGGGAGTGGCACTCCTGGGCCAACATGAGAAGAAGACAGATAAGCTATAAAACTATAAAACTATTGTTTTGAAACCCATCAGAGAGCTGAGCATGTCGAAGCCTAAATGAATTAAATTCTAGAAAGCAATGAGCCCTTCCTTGGAGAGTAGAGACCCACCGCTACTCTCCTCCGTGGTGAGTGGTATGAGAAGAAGGAATTCAATATAGACAAAGGTAAGGAGAAACCAGCCAAATATGTTATAAATCCCTCATGGCCGTGTGTCAGGTGGTGAGGCAGGAAGCCCAAGTATCCTTTCCACGCAATAATTCAGTACCCATGTGCCATTTCTTCCCCATCGGCCTTCACCAGTGTATGGGAGTAGCATGTGAAAGGCTGGGGGCAGGGCAGGGACCTGACAGAGATGCCACCTCCCCCACCCAAAGCACAGGGTGGGGGCAGGGCGAGAGAGATGAGAAAGTCTCCGAGACACCACAGACTTACATCCACTACCCAGGAGCAGCCCACTGAAGGCTGAGGTTCATGAACTTGAAAACAGGACAATACAAATTACCTAGCATGAGAGAAGTTTCTGGAATAATGGATGGAAACATTTTTTTTTTTAATTTTAGTGGCAATTGCACAAATGCATACAATTGTATACACAAAACCCATCGAATTGAATCATTAAGATTTATGCATTTTATTTTATCTGAATCAAGTATCAGTAAAATATGAATGGATGAAAATATGGAAAGCTATTACTCAACAAATTTATTGAGCATCTGTATATAGCAGATACTTTACTACTAGATGTACTAGATGGGAATAAAAATAGGCTCACGGTATATATATATATATATATATATATATATATATATATATATATATATATATATATAGAGAGAGAGAGAGAGAGAGAGAGAGAGAGAGAGAGAGAGAGAGAGAGACTACCTTCATAGAGCTTACATTCCTTGAAAGAGTGAGTAAGCAGTTAGGGCATTGTTTTCTCATATGAGGTTTAAAAACACAAAAACAAAACAAACCCATATGAGGGTGTGAGTTGATAGGAGTGACACAAGGGAAATGCATGGGCCTCATTTATGTGCCTCAGATTCACTGCGCCCCACGCACCCCCCAGGCCTCAGCTGTGTGGTCAGTGAAGAACCGCGGCCACCGTTTCCTCTGCGTCTTAAACACACGGGGAAGGGGATGGCTTCGGTAAGGCTTCCTGTTCGTTCTCCAGGCAGCACCCACGTCTGACCTGGCCAGGAGCACAGACACCCTGACTTCCCCTGCAGCTGCCAAGAGCAGCTGGATAACACCATCCAGAAATTCCAGGGGCTCAGAAATTCAATGGAGTGAAGTTGGACCCACCAGAGACAGCAGCTACAAACAGCCAATAGATGAATTTCTTTCCCTCCCTCTCCCCCACCCCCACTGGGATATTCTCAGGGGCAGACATTCCATATGGTCCCTGGGCTGAGACACAGGCTGTGTTGGCGTGAAGCTGGGCACACTGGAAACCCCACAAAAGCCCCACTGGCACTGACTCTCCTTCCTTCCCTGCCCCACTTCCCTTTTTCCTCTCTCGTGCTACCTGAGGATTAACCTTCCTCACTCCTGATAAACCAGGAGCACAGGGCCTTGGCCTCAGGCTCTGCCCCCTAGGTACCTAGACTCATACGAACATAAAACTGTTTCCAATAATAATAATAATTAATAAGTCATTTTTAACACTTATTGAGTTTTTAGCCATGTGTATTTTCCTAAGTGCTTTGCCTAAGTTAACCCTATGTAATCGTCACAAGAGCCCTAAGCAGTAAGCATTTCTTAGTATCCTTATAGTACAAATGAGAAAACAGAGGGCATAGACAGGGTAGTAAGTCACCCAGGCTACACAATTGGCAGAAAGTAGCAGAAAGACGTGACTGTGCGAGCAGCCTGATTCACAAGCCCGCTTCTTAATCGCTATGTTATACTTCCTCCTTAATATTAAATGAGATCACATCAGTGAGCACATCTGGCATGCTGCCTGTGACTGTGTGAGCCTCTTAAAGAACCTTTCGAATAAGAAGCTAGAAATACAAATCGGAAGCTCAAATAGCACGTACATAGTACAGCCAAGGTCCTGGAAGTATTTCACCTCCTTTCTTCAACGCGGCTGCATGTGACCCGATGCGCAGGTGAGTGTGCGCACATACACACTCTCAGGTAAGCAGGAGTCCCAGTGAGGCACACCAGCATGCTGCATACGGGAATAGAGGACAACTGTCCTCTTTCCTGTGTCCATCCCTCCTCCACCCCTGGAGTCCTTGCAAATGCACCAAGAGACTTGTCACACAATAATGAAACACTGAAATGTGACAGATTCAATTACAATTTATATTTTCCCTTAACAATCAATTACCTTCCCCTTATTTGAGGGACATCATCAAGCTATGATATGAGCTTTGGAGAGCAATTGTCTCGGGGAGGGGAGGAGCTGCCCTAGGGTAAGCTGAACAGGCTGTTAGTCTCCCAGGAACCTGGGGAGAGGACGAGAGAAAGGCAGGGAGGCTGGCTTCCTGGGGCTGCACAGAGGTGAGCAGCGGGACATTCTCTGTCTGCAACAACAGAGAGCAGGACAAGGGGACCCCCTCTTTCCTCCTGCTCCTGTTCACTTGTCTGTGGGTCCTTCCCCAAGCTCTAAAATGAGCAAGAAAGGTGTAGCCCCCATTACCCGTCACTCAGGAGCAGCTGATCTCTGAAGTTAAATGTTTGCAAAGCAGAGATAAAGGACCTTGAAAGCAGCCCCGAGCAAAATAGACCTGCTAAGGACCTGGCAATGGTACACAAGGCAGAGGCAGTTTCTCTGTGCAGCCTCTGCTGAGATCCTTCAAGAGATTTGGGGCTATCGATGCACACGCACTTGCTTCCCAGGTGGGCTCAGTGGAACTGAAGAGGCTCTCTGGGGTTCTGCGTCTTGGAAGCTGCAGCAATAAACCCTGCACAGATGCAGCAGCCACACGAGAGGCTGAAAATGGAAACCTCAGCTCTTCAGGAGGGTGCAAAGAAGGGGGGAGTCCATGCAGGGTTCTCTCTCTTTCTTTATCTTCTCCACAGGGGTGGGGCCCAGACAGGGACAGGCCACCCTGCTTCCAGCATCTTCCCTTCGAAATCTTTCTCAATAGTGAAGTCAGAATGCATTTTTAAGCACACCCATCTTACCATATCACTTGAGGCTTAAAATCTCTCATCCTCTAAAAGAAAGCCCAAATTCCTTGGCACTGCATTTGATGGGGATCAGAATACACCACCCCAAAATATGCCACTTTGACATAAGGATGACTGTGACTTTAAGGT
Organism: Hipposideros armiger; assembly: GCF_001890085.2. Classification (NCBI taxonomy): domain Eukaryota; kingdom Metazoa; phylum Chordata; class Mammalia; order Chiroptera; family Hipposideridae; genus Hipposideros; species Hipposideros armiger. The sequence continues at coordinate 5,397,019 of NW_017731350.1, read as the reverse complement.
TACTGAGAATCAACAGATACGGAAAAAGTTCTCTGCTCCCCCTATCTGGCTAAAAACAGGGCATGAATGTCCCTTTGTGAAGGTGTTTACCATCCAACCCCCAGCACCAGGAAGGGAAGAGCAACTCTTATCACTGGTGATGGACAGTCAACACTGAGATGAGTTTGCACAAAGAAACCCTACCAAAATAACCCTTACCTTCCATTAGCTCCCTCATATATTTCCTAGTTACTTCCCCACAATTTGTTGTTCCTTGAAGCCCAACCCCTCTTTCATTTGTAAAATGGTATATAACTACCCAAATCTACTTTGAATTTCACTTCTTTTCTGCAAACTCCCATGCATGGGAATATTAAAAATCATGTGCCCTGTCCTCTATTTAATCTGTCTTTTGTCATTTTAATATGCACGCCTCAGGTACTGAACCTAAGAGGGTAAACAAAAAATGTTTTCTCCCCAACACATTCAAAGTCCTTCCCATTGTCTTTATCTCATATACCCTCCAGCCCTCCCCTTCACCAGACTTGACAGGGTTCCCTAATCAGTGTTACCTCTTAAATGCCTCCTGGAATTTATACATACTCTTGCATTTCCCCAGGTTCTCCACTTGACCCAACTCTTATTAAACCTTTGAGCTTTCCTGCTCCCTCTCCTGAAGCCTTCTTTCAACACCCCCAGGCAGTTGATGGTTCATTTATCTTGCTCGCAAAGGCCTTTGTTCACACTATTTGCTCACACACTATTGCAATAATTATAGTGTAACATTTAGTGCACAGTGAGAACGCTAGGGGAAAACTAGCAAAATCCCAGTTCTGCCTCTTTCTAGCAAGGTGCCCTCAGGTAAACTTCCTACCCATTCAGTACCCCAGTTTCCTCGCCTATAAAATGGGATAGAAGCTACCTTATATCAATACGGTGGTTGGAAGGATTGAGGGACTTGCTGCATGAAAACCACTTGGCTGAAAGTATGATGCATAGTAAGTGCTCAGTAAATGCACTTATTGCATTTATTAGTTACTTGATTTTAAGTGAACTAAAAGTTTTATGAAAGCATCAGTAAAACCTTAGTGATCTTTGTACCCACGATCAAAAAAGCCTATCACCGAGCCTAGTGTTTTGTAAGTTCTCAAAACTAATAAACAAATAAATATTAAATAATATCGTGCTAAATGAATGAGCAGTCAGTACGCAGAGATACTGTGAACACAGAAGCTGCTGGTATTCCAAACTGTGAACACAGGGTTTCGTGGAACATTTCAACTGCTGATCCTGTCAAATGCGCTTACATGTAAGTACTGTGAAAACATTTTAAGGGCTGATGCTGTCAAGTGCGTTGAGGAACCACTGTGAATGTTGACATTGTCAAATGAGATGTCCAATATGGTTATATGAAAACAATGCAACAGCAATGTGTGTGACACATAGATCTATATTAAAGATATTGTACGAAGAGCAAGGTAGAGTCCAAATAAAATGCAAAGTACTGTATTAACCTGCTTTAAAGCTGCGATGAATCCAGAAATCCGGCACATACTAATTATTATATTTTAAAAACATTACATTGTCCTGGGTTGGGGGAGTGAAACTTAAGATGAAGGGCCCCTAAGGGGGGGATCCCAAAAGGAGAAGCAAAGGCATGCCCCCCCCACCTTAGGAGATGGCCTCTCCTAAGCGATGCTTCTGTATGCTTGCTCTTCTTCCTCATGTCATGGGGCTGGGGGCAGTGTAAGCAATGAGCTAGGTGTGGCTGAGATGCTCAGACTGCAATTTGGGTCTTTGGTCATAAACATTAGAGTCTTCCATTCGTCACACCAGCCCCAGTGAGGGTCAGAGAGGAGCTACCCTCTGTGCCCATGGGGTCCTGACCTGGCAGTGACAGCGGGGCTCCTGGGTATGGCCTCGATGATACGACCTAAGCCCATACCTTGCCCAGAGCTCCACGGCAATGCCATCTCAAATTCCAGGATGATGGGATTGTGTCTTACACACTATACAGTGCTGTTTCTGAAAGGTAGCCTTTATTTTCTAGTGTAAAGTCAAAACAAAAGCAAAAAGATAAAGATACCCTTGTGTCTGTACTGTATTAATTTGTCTCTTGTAACCAGGTGGGAGAAATCGAATTTTGTTTTATATCTGCTAGTCACATCACATCTGAAGTTGAATGTCCAGGTTAGGAAAAGGAATAATTGCACTACCTAAAACTTTGGGCACTATGTATCATAAAAATGTGTGCATCCTCTGCTCCACTAATTCCTAATCTGGGAATTATGCAGTTTCTCCCATTTCAACATTTTTGAAATTTGGATGCAACCTTGAAATTGACATATGCATGGAATGTAGTGTTTCTTTAATTCCTCACAAAAGTACTATTAAATTGATATGTGTCTTAAATCAATTGTATTAGTGTGCTCAGGCTGCCATGACAAAATACCACAGACCGAGTGGCTGAAATTTCTTTTCTCACAGTTCTAGAAGCTGGAAGTCCAAGATCAAGGTGTGGGCAAGTTCGACTTCCCCTGAAGCCTCCCTCCTTGGCTTGCAGATGGCCACCTTCTCACTACAGCCTCACATAGGCTTTCTCTGTGCAACCCCACATCCTTGGTGTCACATCCTCTTCTTATAAGGACACCAGTCATAGTGGATTAGGGCCCCACCCTTATGACCTCATTTAACCTTTATTAATTCTTTAAAGGTTCTATCTCCAAATACACTCACATTGGGATTTGGGGCTTCGATATACAAATGTGAGAAGCATACAATTTAGTCATCATCAGTGGTGTCTTAGAATCAAGAAAATATAGCATAAACTTTATAATCAATAAAAAAGAAATGAGTTTTATTGAAGAAAACAAGAGACATCGTCACGCCTTCTGTGATGGCAGGAACGCTGTGGCAGCCTGTCTGACCCATTGCTGACGACTCCAGAGTCCAGGGCTCAGCCATCGGGGGGCAGTTAGACCCACAGGCCTCCCTCGGCTCAGAAATGGCTCCTTCCATATGCTCTATTGTCTCAACAATTAGTTTAGATTCCCTCTAGTTGACAATTCTCATGGAGTGCTAGGAGCACACATTTTGTCCTTGGCCATAATGAGCCTTGTAATTTAATCTTTTCTGAGTAAATCTTTTCTTTCTTTAACCACAGGGTAAGCTTCTCCTATGTAACTCCTATTTCTTCTTAAAAATTAGGCTGCCATCTCCTCCTCCAGAAAACTTTCTTTGACTATTCCAGACCCCAAACAAATATGGGATAAGTGTCCCCGTCTGAGCTCTCAGTGCACTACAAGGTTTGTTCTATTTACTATTGTACCACACACACACACACACACACACACACACACACACACACACACACACAGTATAGTGAGCCTCTTCATGCTAGGGGCTCTGTATCAGTCAACTTTCCACCTTTATAGCCCAAAACAACCACTTATTAGCTGTGTCCTCTGTACCTCAGTTTCCTTCTCTGTAAATAGGGACAATCACATAACCTACCTCATAAGATTGGTGTGAAGGGGAAATGAGATGGTGACATGTAGACAGTGCTTGCCCCAGAGTCAATGTTCATATGTGACTGATGATGATGATGATTATAAAAAGCAACACTCAGAGAATGTCCAGAGGATGGACGAAAGCTTCATCTAAGTGAGAGGTATGTGCCCTCCGTCTTTTCCCTCCCCTATGGGATCCAGGTACACAGGTCTAGGCACAGGAATCACCGCTTAAACAAGATTTAAAGCAAATAAATGGATTCCATCTCAGCTGGCGGCAGGGTGGTGAGGCGGCATTTGGGTTTACAGTGACAAGCAGTAAGTAGGCTCTTAAGAGTTTAACCATAATGGATAATGGGTAATAAGATATGGATAATATGGATAAAACCATAATGGATAATAAGAGATGAATAAGTACCTTATATAACATATGGAAAGTCAGTTCAGTTCCTTCAGAGCTCTTTATCCTGGTCAACAAGTTGCTGCAAATATTCAAGCATTCCCTTCTCCTACGCAGTGTTGCTCTGCCTGTGAGGTGTCCTCGTGGGGCAACCCACCCACGCCACCAGGGTACACCCCTGTTACCGGCAAATAGCGTGCACATCAGGACCACTCACAAGAAAACGCCACTGGGGGCAACAATAGCCACTCCACCTGACTCTGAAGTCCCACCTCTGGGAACATATCTGCAGAACATTATTCAAAAAGAGGAAACTCTGTGTATGTGAAGAGGTTCATTGCAATGGTGTCTACGACCTTCAAAGCACTAATAGCCATAAGAAAATAGCTCACTGGGCCCTGGCATTTATAACAAAATAGTCTATAGCTACGAAGAGGAGCAGTTGGAAGACCAAGCTTCCAGTTAAAGGAGAGGCCAAAGTTGTGTCTGCAGTATGAATGACTTCTGCTGTATAAAATCATGGGCTGTGGTCAAAACAGAAACTATGCCAAGAAGGAGCCAGTTATCTTGGGGAGAAGGAAGGGATACGGGGAACTGGAAATGTGTTTTCCATCTTAAAAAAAAAAAGAAAGTCCCCAATGCTTATTTAAGAAGGTTTATACACTAGGATGTCCTCTAGTGTGGGGCACGCTCCCTGAATCCTGAGGGTTGCGTTCAGGAGGCCTCTGTGGCGGCCATTGTTCCAAATCTTCCATAACATCCACAACCGGAGAGAGTGGGCCCAGGGCATTCTCTGGCGTGGATGAGGCTCGGGTCAGAGGGTGGCTGCCAGCGGCCCAACGGTACCATGCTTAGGAAAGCCTTCCTTTTGTTTGCCCCTTGTTCTGTACACTTCAGTTATTAATTTAATCAACCTGTGCCCACTAATTGTTTTCAAAGAGTTCCTCCACTCATTTCTGTGACTCGGGCGACATTCAGTTCTGCACTTTGGCCAGAGGAACTCCAAGAGTTCAACACAGCCCACCCTGAGGAGGGGGTCCAGGCAGCGTTCCCTGGCACTACATATTCATTGACAATCGAGGTCAGTGCAGGAGTCCTTTGAATAAGTGACATTTTCCTGAGACGAGTTCTGCTTCACTAACATTATAAAATGCGTGCACCTCGTTTGCTGAGTGATCCCCGCACGATGGGCTATGAACAGGAGTTGCCTCCGTTCACCGTCTTTGATCTCCCTCATCGGATCTCCCATCCCCATCCCATAATATCTGCCTCAGATTTCATGACTTGCTGACCATTTTGGGTTATTAAAAGTCAGGTAAGTTTAAAACGTCCATCTCAAACCTAATTAAACTCTCACCTGCCCCCTGCCCCCCTCCAAGAGAGGCCGACAGGCCCTGATAGCTTGTAGTGGGGACTCTGGCCTTTTAGGCCCCCCAACCCTCCAGGGCCTGGCTGCTGTGGTGCGGGGCTGGGAAGAGGGTGGAACAGGAATGCTAGCATCACTGACTTACTCTCAGGTGGTCTCAGCTCTCCGCAGGGCATGGGTGGACTTCTTTGGGGCCATGTCCCTTCCCCTGAACACCACCTGTGACCCCTCACGTGACACTATTAGGAGGTAGGATTTTGGGGAGGTGATGAGGCCATGAAGGTGGAGCCCTCATGAATGGGGTTAGTGCCCTTCTAAAAAGGCCACAGAGACCCCTTCCACCATATGAGGGCACAGCAAGAAGACAGCCATCTATACGCCAAGAAGCAGATCCTCATCAGATGCCTAATCTGCCAGCAACTTGACCTTGGACTTCCCAGCCTCCAGAACTGTGAGCAATAAAGGTTTCTTGTGTAAGCTGCCCAGTCTATGGTAATTTTGTTATAGTAGCACTAACAGAGTAAGATACTATATGACCACACATTCTAGGGTACTTCAGCTAGGATCCACCATCCCATCTGGATACCAGGCAACAGGCATAACAGATAAGACATTGAAAGCCCAGCCATCCCCACAATGTATGCTAAACCCACGGAAAATTCACACCCCCTTGAGACACCAAAGCACAGACCCACAAGCTCGTCCCCGTTCACCTCTACGTCCACGCTACCCTCTCTCCCTGTATTCCTCTTCCGCTGCCCTTCCAGATATAAGGCCAGATCATAAAGGTGGTGATCTAAGCAGACATTTAATCTGGAGTTAGCATATGAACTTCATCTTCTTGTTGCGAATACCCCCAATTCTCTTGATTCCCCTCACTTGACTTAGGAGGGGGAGGTGAGGGAGTCACTCTCATGACGAACCACGTGCGGTAATGACTTCAGCTCAGTTTTTCTCCCCTCTCAGCTCTTCTTGAGTGCAAGCTGAGGAGGGGCTTGTGGGACAGCCTAGGGCAGCAAGACTACTGTTGGCCCCAAAGGTTGATAGTTCTCTCCAGCAGCACAGAATTTAGCATCTCTTGGTCCTTGGTTTCAGCCCCAGTCACCAATTCTGGGTCAACAGGATGCCACTCGACTTCCTGTTACATGTGCAAGCTTCGATTTGGGTCCAAATTGGACTTCTGTTTCTCTTGGGCTTAGTTCACATTTTAGAGAAGGGTGAAATTTGGTTTTCCTTGGTCCAGGTTTTGGTTAAAGAGTAAAGTTCAAAGGCCAACTAAATCTAAGCAGGGCAAGAGGAGCCTGCTCAGGGCACGGCCCGGGTCAGGCGGGGAGAGAAGGAAGTACCAGGGGAGCCCCCACCCTCCATCTGTGGGATCACCTGACACATGGAAACCCCAAGAGACCTCCAGGGCTCCTAAATGGCTCCATCTTTCCGACACGCCCAGCTGAGTCACAGCTGATCTCATTCAAGCAGAGCATCAGTGTCTTTCACTGGAACCAGAAACTATCAAACCTTCTTCAATTTGGGTGAGGGTGGGGAGTATAGTGGCGATGGGGCACCCACTGCTGCCCTTCATAAGCTATGTGGGCCAGTTATTGGTCTCTTCAGGCTTCAACTTCTTCTATAAAAGGGGAAAACCGTATCTACCTCAACAGGATGCCAGAGGATTAAATGAGATGACACCTTACATAGGACAGGGCTGGGCACACAGTGGGCAGAGTAATTCCAATCTATCCCCAAGTCCCAGAGAGACCACAGTGACCAGGAGCTGAAGGGTCTCTCTGCCTTCAGATCTATCTATCATCCAGCCACTTCTCACCATGGCCACTGGACCACTCTGGTCCAAACCATTATCATCTCTTACCTGGCCCATTGCAACTGCCACCAAACTGAACGTCTGCTTCTACCTTTGCTCCCTACAGTCTATCAGAATGATCCTAATAAGAAATAAGCAGACCATGAACTGCTCAAAACCCTGCAGTCGTTCCTGGCTTCATCGGAGTGAATGCAAAGTCACACTGTCGCCTACAAGGCCCTCCATGCTCTGCCCCAAGTTGTTCTCCTATCCCGTCTCCATCCCGCTGACCTACTCTCTGTTCCTCAGACTCCGCAGGCCTGTTCCTGCCTCAGGGCCTTTGCACTGAACAGCCCTTCTGCCTCGAATGTCCTGCCCCCTGATATGCACACTGAGATCCTCCCTTCTTTCAGGCCCTGCATCAAATGTCCCCTCCTCAGTGATCTCCTGACCATGCTATTTAACATCCCGTTATCCCCACCTGCCCCACTAGCTGTCCTATCACACTCCCTATAGCATTTTATCTCCAAACATGCCACATAACTTACTGATTTATCTTGTTTTTTATCTTCTCCCCCCCCCAACCCCAACACATACACACACACACACACACACACACACACACACACACGAATGTAAGTTCTGTAAAGGTAAGAATTTGAGTTGGTGTTGTTCATTGCTTTATCCCAACATCGGGGATAGTGCCTGGCACATAGTAGGTGCCCAATAAATAAACAATTATTGAATGAATCACTAGATGAATAAAAGGACAGGATGACTCATGAGCAGGATATGTAAGACCCAGTTCACTGCTCAAAACACTGGCTCCGTCTATCCTCAGTGTAATGTTGACAATGGATCAGAGGAAGGATGAAGTCAGCTTAGGAGACGCTCCAAGCTGAGTCATTGGTCCCCACCCCACCTCAGCTCAATTTGGACCCAACACTGGAAATCCATTTTGAAAACATCCTCTTTAGTCATTCCAATCACTTGTTTCCTCTAAGCTCCAACTTGTCTGGGGACCACAGTCCAAAGCTCTCACAAATAGAAGCTGTGTTAAGCACAAGAAAAGTTCAATCGCACTTTAACCGTTTTGACTTCAGAGGGCAAATGTGCAGCCTCAAAGCCTCCTAGCTACTCCCTGTGGACTCTCAGGCACCTGCTGTCGCAGACTCTCTTTGCCCAGAACCTTGATTCACACCTTGAATCGAAGGGAGACAACTCTTTCATGTGTGTGATTCTCTTCTCTTCACATGAATTGCAAGTATAGTAACAGCTGGATAAGGCAACTCTGATTAAGTGGCAAATGCTTGCTCCATCTAAAGTCATTTAGATAGATAGATGATAGATAGATAGATAGATAGATAGATAAAACAATTTAGACCTGCAAACTGCCAGTCTGCAACTCGTCTTAATTGCAAGTGTAGCCCCTACAGTAATGTATATAGTAGGCACCTAATAAATACCTGTTGGTATAAAGTATCAAGTACCAGGTGATAGAAAGTACCCTCGTCCAGTATTAAAGAATCCTGTTTCAAGTAGTGACTCTCCCACTTTGCAGATGTAGTGGGTGGAGCCTTCTGTTTCTCACCCTCTCTCCCATGGTCCCATGTGGGGTAACCATGAACCCACTGGTCACTGGGGAGAGGCTCACACTTCCTGTAATGCCTGGCAAAGCGGGTAGGCAGGGAAGAGACTGGTTCTCGCTCCAGCATAGCCTCTGTCCCATGTTGGATTTTTAATTGGCGCTCAAAGCACTTCCATCAGGTGTGTCCAATCCATGCCTCCCAGTCACACGTAAGTGCATACATGTGCACACACACCTCAGCAACCGCTCTGACCAGCCTTCCTCCTTTCCTTTCCTCGCTCTCACTCTCGCTTAACCTACTCAGTAGCTTTTGGAAATCCTCAGGACATTTGCTGCATTAAAACAAGTGTATCTCCATTTTATTGCACCTGTATTTCTTGTAAAGAGCAATTTCATTTTGTGTCTCCATTGTATTCGATCTGACTTCTGCACTCTGGAACTTCTTCAAACAAAGCTCTCGTTGTGAAGCAGAAAGCACAGCTGACAGCCTCCTGCTCTCTGGTACTTTTTTCAGAATGAGAAATATGCAGAGGCTCAGCCTCGAGCGTGCCAGCCCGGTAGCTGCTTCGTCCCAGGGAAGGGGAGAGAGCAGCCGCCACCTATAAGCAGGAGGTACAAGGCACCGTACCCATCTCCTAACTCCATCTATTCCACACAAACCCAGAGGAGACTCAGGGACTGGTGAGTGAGTGAGAGAGTAAGCATTTGCATTATTACAATAGCCCCTTGAACTGTCTTTTGGCTTCATTTTACCTCCATCCAAATCACGCTCCATACACTTCCAGGGTAATCGCTCATGTCACTCTCCTACTTAAAGATTGTTCAGTGCCCTCAGGGAAAGTCCAGTCTTTTTCCCTGACATGAATGCCAACGATGTCTCCACTCATCTCTGGCCTTCACTCCCCTTTTCTCTCCCCTCCAGCCAGACCCATCTTCTTCATTTTGGTAAATGCCACCTTCTCTACCACCTTTGGCCTTTGGTCTCTATGCCCAGAACACGCTCCCGTCCCCGCTCCCCCCGCCACTTACCCCTTTATTAGCCAGTCTTGTCCTTGGTTGAATGAAGAAATGGCTGAATAAATGATCAAGGGGAACTGTCCAGTCTGGGAGTGCAAGAGAACTATTTGGGTCTCACATGGAGTTTGGGGAGTCACCATGTGGCCCTTAAGACTTTCAGTCCATGATTGACAGGGCAGCATCTACTGGTAGGTGGGGAAGACGCCAGAAAGTCCCCCCAAGATCTCAGTGTGTCCCTGACAGAGAGCTCTGTAATGACACATTCAAGAGAAGCCACCTGAGGACTGAGCAGCTCCCTCCATCACTTCCCCAGGCGCCCAGCTCTCTTGTAACCACGCCGGTGTTAGGAACAGAAAGAACTACTTCTCAAGCAAAGCTGATCTTCTTTTCTCAGTTGCCACATCCCACGTCTGTCTGTGAAAGAGCATATATTCCATCAGTGGGACCACACCACCCAGGGCACAGCTTCTAGCAGCTCAATCGGCAGCAGCACAAGCGTGGCCAGAACTAACCAGGGATGCCATCTATGCCAGTATTCTACCTTCAGGGCACAGAATATTCACATCTCTGGAATCAAGATAAAGTCCATTAGAGAAGAAAACTCTGGGGTCTGGGAGGGAAACAGCTTAGTCCACTGGGGCAAGAAAAGCACCATCCATGTATGTGGTTTCACCATGTCCAACAGACAGGGGCCTGAAGAGGTCCTTAGGGGTCCCAGGAAGACATGCTTAGATGACCTGGGGAGTTGCTTTAAACAGGCAGTGAAGAGATGGTATTAGCTCAGAAGGGAGCCCATGTCTATATCATTTTGATCAGAAGTTTTGGTGCATAAAATGTTTTGTAACAAGAAAGGTGAAAGAACAAAGATTTGCCTTAAATAGTTTTTCTCAGTTTGAGAGCTAATATGAACAAACTTGCTATGGGTTAAATTGTGTCCCCCCCAAAATTCATATGTTGAAGTCCTAACCCCAGTACATTCCCACAGCAGAATGTGACCTTATTTGGGATCACTGAAGATATAATAGTGAAGATGAGGTCAATAGCACTGGTGTCCTTAAAAAAGGAGAAAATTTGGCACAGTCATATGCTCACGGGTAGCACACCATGTGAAGATGAAAGCAGAGAGCTTCGTGATGCATCTACAAGCCAAGAACACCAAAGATTGCCTGCACACCACGAGAAGTGAGGAGATAAGCCTGGAATAGATGCTCCGCCACAGCCCTGAGAAGGAACCGCCCTGCCTGCCGACACCCAGATCTAAGACTTCTGGCCTCCAGAACTGAGAGATGGGAAATTTCTGTTGTTTAAGCCGCTCAGTTTGTAGTACTCTGTAATGGCAGCCCTGGCACACTAATACAAAAAGCAAGCAAGATAGCTAGAAAATGTTTGCCTACTCCACGTCCACTCCAAACAGTGAACCGCCTCTGAAACCTCTGTGCCAACACCACAAACCCACTGGCTACTGAAGGCTTCCCAAAGCTGTAGGTGTCACACAGGTCAAATGTCACGCCTCACTCCTGACCATCATGGCACCTCCTGGGCTGTCCCTGTGACAGAGGGACCGGGCAATAGAGTTGTCCTGAGTGTGGGCTTTGAAACCAGACCTGTATTTGCCTCCCTCTCTGGCCACTTACAAGCCACGTGACTGGAGCACAGCTGGCCACTGCTTCTTGTCGGCGACATGGAGCTAGAAGCAATGCCTGCTTCACGGAGTCATTGTAAAGAGCACCTGAGATAATAAGGGACACATCACAGTCCCTGGCACATGGTGAGTACCCAGAAATGACAGCTAGTATGATGCTGACAAAGAGAAAGGTAAGGTAGGGATCATCGCTTAGAATAACTGAGCCCTTAAAGTTAAAAGAAAAAAAGATCCAAAAACGTAACCAATACTGGTAACTGACACAGCCCAGTGAGGTCCTCTGCAGGGTGTGCTGGCCCAGCAGAGGGTCCACCCCGAGAGCAAGGAGGAGGAGTGAGCAGATGGAGCGGTCAGCTAAGGGGCCTGGAGGAAGAAGGGACACAGCAGCCGGAGGTCAGAGCAGGTCAGCACATGTGCTGACAAGCAGCACCGAAAGGAACTGCAGCCATCACCTGAAGGTCGAGTGGCCTGTCCCCCAGCAAAAGGGACAGAAAAGTCCTGCCCTGCAGGGAAGACCACGGCACCCTGCTGCACACCTGCCAAAGCAGAGAGAAGATACCATAGTCGTGCCAAATAAGGAGAGAGGTTGCCTGGAAGTCACTGACAAAAAATATGGACATCAAAAGCAAAATCCAGGCATGTCTAGCACCAGGCTAAGAAAAGACGCCTTCGGGAGAACCATAGGTAGAGATGTGATGGGAAGTGTTTAACAATTGGGTGGCAGCAGTGCCAGTTTTCATGGTGTAAGCATCCCCACCACGGTCAATTGGAAACTACCAAAGAGACATCCATCAGTTCACCAAATTCCTGATATGCTACAGTTGGCTCTTCTGAGCCTAGAAGCTGGCTGCACACACAGAATCCCATGTGACATTGGAGCAGACCCTTAAACCTAGTCGATCAAGATGCTACTCACTGCCTGCCCTCCATGCCCATGCTCTCTACCCACAGCAGCCATGCTCCTCTGGTCCATCCCTGACCTGTGCATGTGCCTACCACCTCCCCTCTGTCTACTCCCAGAAGGTGGCTTGGTAGCTTGGGGTAAGGGACAGAGCCATTGCACGTGCAAAACTGGGTCCCAGCCATTGCTCTGCAGGAGCCACTCAAGGCGTCAGGCAGTGTCTTGCTCTGTGCAGGGCTGTGATGGCTGTCCAGAGGCCAGTTGTCCAGAGGATTGGGTAAAAGGACACTCAGGGACCACCAGCCCCATGGTCTGTACCCCTCAGGCCCACTCTGAGGGTGTGATGCGTGCTTTAGTTTCCTTTCACACACTGTTTTGCTCAGGAATGAGGAAATGCTCTCCAGCCACCCCTAGTCCATCACCGGGTCCAGAAGTGTACTGACACCCACCACACTCCCTGCAGGTTGGAAGGTGCCTCTCCCTGGATTAGCCAGGAGCCTGCAGAGCCAATGTTCTGGGCCACCCACTCAGCATTAAGTCATGCTGCATGAGACCATCTACACTTGGATTTTTTCCTCCTGGGGCAAGACCCATCCTCAGCTTACATGTGCCTGTAGGCTGCTGCAAGGGAAGCTTAAGAAACTTACAGGGAAATGTTCTTTTCTCCCAGGTAATTAGGTCTAAGGAAAATGTGACTGCCTGCCAGGCTGCCCAAGCAGCAGGTGAGGTAAGCCTTCAGCTCTGACAACTGCCAAACATGTGCCTGCCTGCAGCCCGCCCACTGGGTAGCACACATCAGCCGTGCAGGGGCCCCAGAGCCAGCTCAGGAATGCTTGTGCTGGAGGCTATGCCAGGCAGGGCAAGTGCCCTGGGCTGCAAACTGAGGGACTGGGATCCAATCTGCCCCCACGCTCACTCACTGTGACCTTAAGCAGGTCACCTGACTCCTCTGGGCTTCAGTGTCTTCATTGGCACAAAGATCCCTTCTTGTCTCCCATGTAACACTGTTAGGAAGAGCGCATGGCATGAGGGCTGGGAAGCGGCACTGGAGATGATTTACAATCAGCGTTCCTTAAGATGCTGTTTACAAAGGCAAAGTAATGGTGGGAGTTTGCTTGTGGCAAAACGGGGTTTTGTCTGAAACGCTTTATTGATCATCCAGCCTTTGCTGACCTCAGTAAATCCTGCCGTGTACAGCAGGAGCCCAAAGGCTGACTTAGTGAGTGCTCCCCGAGTGCATCTTTCAGCTCAAAACCACTGTTAGCACCCCTACAAATACCCCTGGAGTGCCTGACACAGCCAAACAGAAAGATGGTCATGAGGGAAAAGGGGCCGTGATGCAGCGTCTCTGTGAATCCCTCCCGCCCAGCACCACAGCTGCGCCTCCAAAACACAAAGGGTCATGGTACTGTCTTGCAAGTGGGGAAACAGGGGGAGCTAAGCAAGAATGATGGTTAAGGGCACACAGAGGGTGCTTTACTCCTGTGGCTTTAGGAGTGAGTTTAGCAAGGACCAGAAGTCAGCTGCCGCCGTGCTAAAAGGTAAAGAAGTCGGAGAAGGGCCACTGCGTGGCTTTTGCAAACACTGGTCGGCTGCAGAATCCTGCTCCGGCCTCACGGAAGCCAGGCGTCCGCCCAATGCCATGGCTTAGTACAGCCTGACGTCCAAATGTTTTCACAGTGAGGACATCTCCTATGCCCACAGCCAGAAGCACTTCTCATGTCTGTGGACAGCTGGAACGCAGAGGACAAGGGTGCAGCCCACCCGGCTTTTCCTTAAGCGAAACTGTATCAGAGATTTGCCTGGTAGATGGAGCCCAGCTGGAACCCAGCAAGTCTCCATAAATCAGAAGGGGAAATTGTTTGGAAGCAAAAAGTCTTTCTCACACAACAGAGCTCAGGCAGATGGCAATTATTTATTCTAATTAAAAAAAAAAAGAATAGATAAGTTTAGTGAGCATGTTCTATGAGCCAGACACTGTTCTAAATGCATTATATAGATTGACCTCATTTATCTATTTTTACAATCCTATGAGATAATGACTTTTATGATCCCCAGTTTATAGATGAAGAAACTGAGACAAGAAAGGTAAAGTGAGTTTCCCAATATTGTTAAAAAGTAATTATATTCATTAAGTACCATTAGCTACTATAATAAACAAACCCTGAAATCTTCCCGGCTTGATACGATAGAAACTTGTATCTCATTTATGGAAAGTCTCATTGGTGGGACGAGTGGACACACAGTCCCACACAGTCACTCAGGACCCCAGTGACAGAGGTGCAGCCTGCCATCCTCACCATGTGACATCCAGTGTTGCTCTGGGCATCTACCTCCAACTAGCAGGTGGGGGAGGGACACAGAAAGTCACATGGCAGGTGTTTATGGGCTTCTCTCAGAAGGGGCATATAGCCATTTCTACCCACATTCCAGGGGCCCAAGCTCAGTCACATAGACCTACCTGGGTGGAAGTGAAGGCTGAAACCTGCTCACCATTCTACACTATGAAAGAGAAACACAAAGCTTGGGTGGTCAGCCAGCCACCTCTGCCATGGCTTTAGAGTTGAGATTCAAACCCAAGCAGCCTGTCTACAGAGTATGTCTTCTTTATCATTGTGCTACGTGATCTGGGTTCAAGAGCTGCTGAGGAGGTGGTCACTAGGCTCAGGTAGAGCTGGGGATCTGGGCAGGGAGGTAGCAGTCATCTCTCAAGTGCTCAGCAAGCACTAGACAACCTTTTTCAAGAATCTCCTCGACACACCTGTCAGAGGGTCTGAAATCCCACCATGAGCATGACTTGCTTGGTCATGGGCTCAATGATATTTAGAAACTCTTACTAAGTGGCAGATACCTCTGGGAAGAGCCAAACTCCAAACCTTCTTTACTTTACAACTTCCCTGAATGAGTTGATCAGATGCTTTTCCAAGGGGGACCCCTGGGTGAGTTTATAGTCCAGTGGGAATTGGAGATTCCGGAAGATGGAGTGAAAGTACAAGGGTAGGAGAGGTGGAGTTCAAAATCTAGGAATAAGCTTTGAGTGGCCGGGGTCAGCGAGCAGCTCAATGGATCTAAGCAGAGAATGTTTTGTGCTGGAGTATGTGATTTCAAAATATGTCCACAAATTCCTTGATACTCCTCCCTTCAAGAAGTGGAGGCCAACTGTCCTTCCCTTAAATATGGGCTGAACTTAGTGACTTGCTTCTCATGAATGGAGTAAAGCAGGCGTCATGGTGCGTGACCTCCGAGACTAGCTCATACAGGACATGAAGGCCCCTTGCTTGTTTTCTCTCACTCTTTCTTGGACCACTCGCTCTCAGGAAGTTTGCTGCCATGTTGTGAGGACACTCGGCAGCAGCCTTTGGGGAAGTCTACACAGTGAGGAACTGAGGCCTCCTGCCAACAGCCATGTGAGAAAGCCATCTTGGAAACAAATCCTCCAACCCCACTCAAGCTTTCAGATGACAGCACCCCTGCCAACATTCTGACCCTCAGATAGACCCACCCAGAAAAACCACGCCTGAATTCCTGACCCACAGGAACTATAATAGAATAAATTATTGTCACTTTAAGCCACTAACTGTTGGTAAGGTTTGTTTTACAGCTATAGATAACGCATATGAGAGAAGGAAGGAAGCCAGTGGAGGCAACATATTCCCACTCATGGGAAGCCTTGAATGCCAAAATGCCAGCTTTCATCTTAATGTATTATAAGGAAGCAATGAATGTTTCAGCATATGACACGAAGCACAGAAAAGAAACAGAAAATCATTCCTTTGACCACAGAGTAGAGGAAAACTCATGCTCCCAACGTCTCAAGCTGGGGATTTGCCTTTCTCTAGCGCAATAATTCTCAGCTAGGGGTAGTTTTGCCCCAAGAGACATTTAGCAATGTCTTGAGATTTTGATCATCATGACCGGGGATGCAGTACTGGCATCTAGTTGGGAGAGGCCAAGGATGTTGCCAAGCATCCTACAATGCACAGGTCAGCACTCGCAACAAAGAACTATCCAGCCCAACTTTCAATTGTGCCAAAACTGAGAAAACCCGCCCTCTCCTTGAAACCACCATCTCCCCTGAAGCATCTGTGTCCCTGGCCTCCTCCAGACTTAGAGTCGCCATTTGGATACTGAGACACTTCCCTATTTTGAGGACTCAGAAAAGGAAAAGAAAACCCTCATTAATCAGAAAGACATTGGCCAGATTCCTGGAGGACAAAGCATAGCTGTGGGCATTGGACTAACCTCTTTCACAGATTCTCAAAGCCAAGACATTCTAAATTACACTGTGCTAACAAATTAACTCTGAAATCTCAGTGCCTTTACACACAAAAGATTTCTTTCTCATTCACATAGTCCAGTGTAATCCCAGAGTATCTTCTTCAAGCAGTAACTCAGCCTCTAAGGCTACTTCTATCTCTGGTTAATCTATCTGCTTGTATTGGCCTTCTCTCATGGCGGATGGTGGAAAGAGAGAAGGCAAGATAGCTGGTGGCAGATCTTATGGCAAGTCCTGGAAATGCCTACATTCCATTGGCCAGAACAAGTCACAGGGTCCCATCTAACTGTGAAAGGGGCTGGGAAATGTAGTCTAACTATGAGCCTGTGAAGATGAGAAAAGTAGACATTGATCAGCACTAGCAACATCTGTATTCTGGTATTGTCCCTTCTAGTCCTAACTACCCAGGCCCTACACTCGGGACCCAGGCCTGGGCCAAGCCCACTGGTATAATGCCAAGAAAGTCTATTATGAAAGGATCAGGCATTGCCTGAGGTCATTGTCAAGTTGTCATAAAGGAGATGGAAGACAGCACAGGACTCCTATCCATTATCTTTGCCTCCACAGTCAGCTATACAAGGACCCTCATTACTCTTTGGTTCAGGAAAATAATGAGAGACCTACCCTTCTAACCCCCCAATCATAGGCCCAAAGCAGGTAAGCTCTAATTAATGAAAGACTCCTCTTATCAGCCATACTTGATTACAGTTTTGTATCTCAGTTGTCAGTTCCACTTGAAGGGTTTTTTAACTTCATACATTTTTCCAAAATGAGAATCAAATATGAAAGTTACTTCATAACACAGCCTTCCTGAGTCCTTTATATCCTTCGCACTAGAACATTGTACAATTCTTTACAACCCAGCTCAAGCAAAGGTGTATCTGAGCCTGTGCAAAAGCTGAAAGCTTAGTCATTTGATAAAAAGCAGAGGCTCTAAAGGTAAGGATTAAGGATAAAATGGGAGTTCAACTGCACACTATTTATATACATTCTTGTGGATATATATTTCATTAAAGATTTTTTTAAGAGCCAATTCTCTATTCCCAATTTAAAATAGTCAAATGAATACGGCATTCTTGGGATAAAAATGAAGGTAACTCCATTTGACACCTGTGCCCCAAATGGAATCAGCTCACCCCAGCCCCAGTCTTCTTAGCGTCTGTTCAGTCATCCTGCTTCTTTTTTCTTTTCCTCTCAGTCCTGAGAAGCTGCCTTCTCTGCTGCTAGCTGTCTCCCATGTGGGTGTGCTCTGTAATCCTATGAGCATGCTGGAATGAGGTTTGAATACAAGATGCTGCAGGTAATAAAGTTTATCAGAATGGCTTGTCATTATTTTTGCATCATTATACAATTACTGCAGCTTTGGAAGGTAATAAATCACTGCACAGGTGACAAATTGAGAAGCTAAGAAGGACAGTTATTCTCACAGATAAAGCAACTGCTGACACTAACGAGATGTGGTAACTCGGTGTTCAACCTTTTGAAAAACGTCCTGTGGTCCAGTGAGGTGTCCGTGGGAAAGCCACCTGTATCTGAAAGCATGCCAAGTCCATTGCTAAGACCACAAAGGAGCATGAAACTCCAACAGCTCCAAAAATGAGCATCCCAGTTCACTCTGTGATGGTCCAGAGGGAGCATCGTAACACCAGTAACCAAACTCTAACAAGTCTCAGCTTCATTGGCTCAGCTGTAGGTGCCCAGACCAACAATTAGTCTCCAGGGATGTCTCCAGAGAAACCTGCATCGTCATGCGTACATGTGCATGAGCACGCATGTGTTTTAAGCTGTCTAAGTACTAAACTGTCTCTGCATAATTTCTTAATGCACTAAATTTTGTTTTGTTTTTTTACTCTTAGGTAACAAAAAGCAGCATAGCATATTTTCTGAAGACTATGAAAAATAGATCTCTAGACTAAAGTTAAGCAGGAGATGTTTGAGTCTGAGAAACAATCCCTCGGAGAGACTCATGAAGGATAAGAAGGGTTTAAAACAAGAGAACTGGCTCACCTCCACCCTGATGTTGACGGCTATGCTGGTTGAGGTGCTGCAGGCTCTCCAAATTTATCTATACATTCCTAGAGTACAAGGAATGCTGAGAAAAGAGCTAGAGGAAACCTCTTCCAGAAAGTTCCAATGCAGCCATATATTGGGGACCAACCTGCAACGCTAAGTAAGAAAGCATCTTTGGTTTTGAGGAGTGAATCAGTCAAATGGTGCCTGGAAGGGGGAAATTCTAGGTCAGGAAATGACACTTCAGAGAAATGGTTCTCACACTGTGGCCCCCAGGCCAAGGGTAGCAGCATCACGTAGGAACTTGTTAGAAATCCCAATTCTTGAATCCTACCTCAGATATACTACATCAGAAACTCTAAGGTCCAATTAAGAAACTACTGGGGCAGCCGGTTAGCTCAGGTGGTTAGAGTGTAGGCTCATAGCACCAAGGGTTGCCGGTTCAATCCCCACATGGGCCACTGAGTTGCATCCTCCACAATTAGACTGAAAACAGCTATTTGACTTAGAGCTGATGGGTCCTGGAAAATGCACTGTTCCCAAATAAAATTTATGAAAAATAAAAATTAAAAAAAAAAGAACTTTCTTTTAAAAAATAAGAAACTACTAAATCAGAACGGTGGCCAGGCTTGTGCCCTCCTCTGAAGCACTGGGTTGCCTATTGTGCATTTTCCCTTTGAGCACAGCTACCACATCTGGATGTACAAATTGGGCACTGCACAAATTCTCCCTCATCAGGGGATAATTAGGGGGCTGAAATATAGGCCATGCTTGCTTCTAAATCATGAGTTTAATGTGCTACATATGGCCTAAAATGCTTTTTTTCTTTCTTCTTTTTTTTTTTTAATAAAAGACATCATATAGGCTGGAAGCTCATGTTACATTTATTCAACTAAATCTCAACCTTCAGGATGAAAGCAAATGAGCAGCAGGCAGGAATCAGAATCTGACCCTTCCAGATAGATGAATGAGCAGCTTAACCAAAAATGGTAATTTCATTTCCCATAGTAACTTGAACTCACTAAAGCGAGGTTCTCATGGCCAATCTCAACTGAAATTAAAATGAATTGCAAAACAAAACTCTGAAGCTCATGGCTTGCATGGCGTTTTCCATCCTGCACCCATCCTACAGTCAGGGTTCTCCAAATATCGAAGTAATTTTTGGCCCTATTGAATCCAGCTAAATCCAGCACCAGGAAACCACTCCAGAGGACAATGGGGCCATGGAGGCTCCTACAGAGCCCAAGTAAAGAGGTTCTTCCTCACATAGGGAAAGACAACAGGATATATTTTATAAGCCTCAGCAACTTCCAAAATATCCATCAATCCTTTTATCCACACAACTTCCCAAGATCCCAGCATCTCCCAGGATGGGCAGGCTCCTCTCCAAAGTAAACAAAGTGAGTGAGTACACTGCAGAGAGTACTATTCTTCCTCTGCCCTCACCCCTTCCAGAAAAAAAGGCCACGAGGAGGTGGCCCAGCTCACGCCTGCGCGCCCCTGTGATTCTATCACATCACTGAGAAAACCCCACAAGATTAGCAAGATTGGGGAGGGGAGTTACTTCCTTCCCATTGTTCACCACATGCAGAAAAATGATCATTTTGTATGTTGCATGCTGGGTGATCGATTTCAATCCCCTGGAGATTTCCTGGGTCTGATGAGCACATTCATTCTCTTGTTTCTAATCTATTTCTTTGATTTGCACAACTTGAACATACTGTCATCATTTTAAAGAAGGGGAGAGAAGAGGAAATGAGAAAGCAAGGGCAGAGGGAGCAGGAGAGAGGGAGGGAGAGGGAGCTTGATTCTATCATTCCCCGGCTAGAAATCCCCCTTTATCTACAGTACAAATGCCTATGCCCCTCACTCAAGACCTTAACAGCCTGGCCCCAGAACTTGCCCACACATGTCTAGGCTGAGTTTTCAAGGTTAAATATAATAAGAACGATAATATAACAATATCATCATTATCATCAGAGCTGAGCTGGTCTAACCCAAATACTAGAATGTGCCTGACACTCAGCTGGAAGACTCACAAAACTCACATGTGTTTAGTTACTATTATTATCACAACTTTATAAGCTAATAAGTGGAAAATGTGGGAATTGGGCTCCAGCAATCTGACCCGACATCCCCACGTTCCTAATCATTATGTTAAGTGTTAAATGTTTCCTGATGTGGAGCTCCTGGCCCTGTGCTCCTTGCACATCTGGCAGTGAGAGACCAGATGAAGCTACAGTTCAGGAATGACAGTCCTTCCCCCAAACTAGGACTGGTTGCCCTCTTTTCAGCCACGAGTCGGAGGAGACCTTGTATATACAGAAACTGGATATGAACTAATCAAGAGGTGCAGATAACCTCTGGTCCCAAGAACCCCCCAAATCCTGCCATCTAACACAAGGTTTCACAAACTAATTGCTCAATAAATTTGTCAAATAAGTATGTCCTCAGGTTCATGTTCAGTAAATGGTCATGCACGTATACGGCAGACAAAGTGCCAGATGATTTCTTGAATGTTACCTCATCTAAGCCTTTAAGGAGCTCATGAAAGTATTCGTACCCCTGTTATTGGATGAGGGCGCAGGCGTGCAGGAAGCAAAGTGGCTTCCATCTTGCCGGAGGTTGTGATAATCTGTGTGTTCATAACTGGAGGAAGGAAAGAGTTTGTGAAAAACAGGAGCTACTTAGGGAAGCCACACTCTTGGTCAAAGAGAATCTGACTACTTTATACTCCCACCCAACTCAAATATCTTTCCCTCATTACCCCAATTTTTACTTCACTGCTGAATTTTGATTCCTCAAATGGAAATAGTTTAAACGGAAATACCTCCAGGAGGTTTATGAGGTGTTCCAATAACATAGCTGCATAAAAAAATCCCTCCAGCATTCACAGGCTTAAATAATCATTTTTTCACACTCATCACTTTGTGGGTCAGGAATTTGGGAAGGGCTTGTCTGAGGGGTTCTCACTTGGGATCTTCTCAATATGTTCAAGTTTGGGGCTGTAGGGAGATGGTCAGCCTTGGCTATGTGAGCCTTTCCAGTCAAAACCAGACATCACGGAGCAGACACAAACTGTCAACTGTCCCCATACGCCCTATCCAAATTCCTGACCCACAGAAATTTGAGCATATAAAATGACTGTTGTTTTAAGCCACTCAGTTTTAAGACAGTTAGTTGAGCATCAGTATATAAGTGCAGTACTTTCTAATCACTTCCCAAGACTAGTCACACTGTAGTTTTAAAGGGGAGCACACAAAACCACTGTGTTAGGAGGACTGGCTGGGGGCTGGAGCTGTCACATTGGATGGAGGCGGAGCTGGGTGAGGTTGCAGAAGAGAACTTGGGAGGAAATCAAGAACATATCTATCCTGTTTCAAAATATAATAATATCATATAATAATAATAACAACAACAACAACAATAATAATAATAATAATAATAATAATAATAATAATAGAAAGAGGATTCTCTTCCTTAACTTCTCCCTCATCACCATTGACCCACCTCTCAAGACATGGGGAGGTCAGGATAGTATGTGCTAAATTGAATTTTTAATTTAATTTATATTTTACATATGAAATATTTTACACATACTGAAAATAACACAATATAATTTAACAAACACCCTTGTACGCTGCCACCCAGCATTTAAATACACATTTTAGGAGCAGTCGAGAATCTTAATCAGTTTTCATAGTATTACTTTTCATAGGAAAATATGTCCTGCATTCTAAAAATCTGCCTTAGGGATGAATTCCTGGGATACCCTTGGCAGTCAGCAGTGGGGTTAAGTATCCAAGAACCTCGGAGTCTAGAAGGCCCCCAGACAAGGCCAGCGACCTCCATTTTCCATACCCAGGGCCCCACCAGCACCGCCCTCAGTGTCCAGAGCAGTGACACAGACAAGGCCCCCAGTGGACAGCTTGCCTGAACCGCTTCTCAGTGAACCACCCGAGTCTGCCCCGTTAGCCTCCCCTTCCCTCTATTTCCACCTTACCCATGAAATGCACTTGTCCTGTGTTCCATCCCTGAGACAGCTGATAGCCAACCAACTTGATGAACACACTAGACCTTTCACTAATGGCTAAATACGCCACTTTCCCAAGGTCAGATGTTTGCAAGTTAGTAGGTACCACCTAGAGGCAGTGCAGGGTGACCCACAGCAGGAAGGTCATGACAAGAGGAGGTATGGGTGCATTGGGGTCTCCCATGTCACCCCCAGACCCACTGTCCATTCTTCTCTCCTTGGGAGGCTGACCTCAATGGATTACATGAGGGGCTCCCTTGCTCCTAGCTTTCTATTGGATTTGGTCAATGGAGGGGCACCCGCAGGACATAAGAAAAAGGGAGGAGAGTACAATCCAGGTATTTATCCTGTTGGCCCCCTCCCTGTGGAGTCACCACAGGCTGTCCCCAACCAAAGCCTAAACTCCCACTAGACAGTCAATGCACACAGCCCTCCCTTGCCTGAGTTCCAGGAACTGCTCCCTATCCTCACTTTTTCAGGCCTAGGAGAGGTAAGGAGCCTGCTATTTCTGTCCTGGGACTCTCTCTCATCCCCATGGGGTCCCTTCATCCTGCCTGAACCTGTGCACAGATTCTATTAATGTCCCCTTAAAGTGCCTAACTTGAGTGTGCCACCATATTTCTGCTGGGACTGTAACAATAGAGAAGGGAAGTGAAACCTCTCAGTACATACACCTCGAACCTTGTCACTTCCCCTCTCTTGGACAGGTGACCCAGCTGGGAGCCACCAACAACCAGGCAAAGTAGCCCTGTACCCATGCCCAATAGGAAGGTAGAGTCTTAGGGCCTCTTTCAGTTCTGTGAGTCCTGAGCCCTTGGCCCTGGGCTATCCCAGGTGTATGTGGTAGCATGGGCTGCAGGTGAGGGTGCTTCCACACTCCTGCTCCCACCAAATGCAGTCACCCCGAATTCTGAGCCACTTTCTTATGCTTTATGCTTCTTCATAAAAGGACAGGACATATTATAAGCAAAATAGGCTTGCTAAATATAGTCTATTCAGCCTGAAGAAGGCTAAATTATTCATAACCAGACCAGGATATACAATGCACGCTAAACGCAAATCCATTTTTGATTTTGGTATTTTTTCTGGGGCCTGTGTATTCAGTGCCCCTGCATTGATCTATGATGCCCCCCAATGCCTGCATTTGCTTAGGATGAAGATCTCAGCATCGGGGCCAATTACCAAGCTGTGAATAACCCCAGTCTCGTCCTCTGTAGGACAGCAGTATCCACAAGGTCATCGATTGTCCATCCCATGCAATATGGTCCTGGAGGCATGTGCATCCCATGAAAGGACGGTCAGACACTCCCTGCAGAGCCCCAAGGATAAACAAGCTCTGAAAAAGACATCATCGAAACCTGGACAGCTCAGCACCTATCGCACCATGAAAGGCAAGATGGGACAGTGTGATGGCAACAACTAAAGCCACTGAGTTCTTGATATGATCAATGCCTAGGAAACAATGTACAAGTCCCCCCGAAAATGAAGGTCTCAACTGGGCTCGTGCATTTCAAATTATTTCCAATCCAAGTGCCCTTCACACAGAAGCTGCTGATTAGATTTTCCTGTGGTATGAGAATCATTGTTGTTAATACAGTTGTCTCTGAGACATCCTTCTTTTTACTACTAGTGTTTCCAAATAAGACAAAATAGAACCATGAAATAAAGCACAGATCTCAGCTGTTCTCTCCTTTCTGAGTGTCACTCCAGGAGCTGAAGACTTAGGCAACTGACCACGACCTAGAGGCTTCCTGGGCACCTCAGAATGTTCCATGAACAAGTGGGGAAGTGTACGGAGGAGCAAGCTAGGAGGAGAGATTCCTAGGTAATAATCTGCCAAGATATGATGTTTCTGTTCTAATAGTACAGAGAAATCTGTCATAAATAGATGACTCATTATAAAATGGATATAGATCTTATGAATAGTAGTTAGAAAGAAAGATTTCATCTGAGGACAGAATGTGATGTTCAGATTGAACTGGACAGCGTGGTTGGTAATGTGTCTATTTCCAGATAACCCACTGTAACTTAAGGCCCTTGGAGATTGGGGTAACCTCAATCCTAGACATGGTCCCAAGTCATGTAGATTTAAAGGGCAAACCTTCAGCCGCTTGCATGCGTGTGAGGGATTTGAGGGGCAGCCCGTGACCTTCCAGAGCCTCAGGTCAGAAGGACATCACCGGACAGACCACCTGATGAGAGGCAGAGAGCAGGAGCAACACTCGGTGCGTCTTTTCTCTCCTGACAGCAAAGCTCCCGCTCAGCCCTGGAGATGGGCCCAAACTTCAGGGTGTTTCATCTTGGCTGCCTTTCCAGTGTGAGCAGAGTGTGCTTTACTGATCAAAGAAAAAAGCCCGGGATGATGGATTCTGTAGGACTCATGGAGCAATCAACCCTCCTGGAAGCTAGCGAACGTTTTGTTCCATTGCCTGAATCGTGGGGTGAAGAGCGCTCTGAAAATTCAAGCCAGCAGAACAAGCCCCGTCCGAAGACCAAGTGGTGGGAGGCACTGGAGTACCTGGGAAAGGGGCTTGGGCTTGAACCCTGGCTCACCTGCTCGGCAGTGGGGGGCCTTGAGCGAGTCACTCAACCTCTCTGCAGTTAGACAAGAATCGACCCCTATTTTGTCTATGGCCTGGGAAGGTTGTGAAATAATACATGAGCAAGCATGTTGTAAACAGTACAGCACTTGCCACTGTGAGAGGTAACTGGAAGCCATCGCGGCCTTGAAACCATGACAGGCCCATGTGATATTTCCTTAAACCAGTAGTTCCAAGTGTGGTCCGTTCATCAGCATCACCTAGAAACTTGTTAATAATACAAATTATCAAGACCCAGATGCACTGAATCGGAAATCCTGGTGCATGGAGCGGAGGAAGGTGGAAAAAAAATCAGTGTTTAAGCAGGTGATTCTAGTCACACTCAAGTGTGCAAACCACTGCTCAAAGGAACGTGTGACATGTCTGAAGTAGGTGTGTCTCCATCCCAAAATGACAGGCTGCCTGGCTCGTTGGGACAGACAAGGGGGTGAGTGAGATACAGAGGAGAGGAGAGCACATGCCCTGTATTGTCCTTGGGGTTGGGAGCGGAGTTCAAGCTACATGGGAGCAAGAACAGTCTCCACAGACAATGGACAAACGATCGGAGAGCCCCAGAATGTGGGGCCGATTTGCCTTGCAGAGACCAGCACATCTACAGGGGGCAGTAACGGATGGGGAGGGAAGTAATGAGCCTCCAAGGACACTCCTTGGATGTGAAAAGGCAGAAATGAGGAAAAGCACTTCTGTGTGGGGTTGGGGAGCGGGGAAGAGGATGAGTGCCAGAACGGCCAACAGGGCAGGTGGGAGGGGGTAACAGAGAGCCAACCCACTGGGTCCAGGTGACGCCCGTGAGGGCCCCTCTGAGCCCAAAGCTGATTTCCCTCACTCAGTACAGATGCAGATTCTCTTAAATTAATAAACCACATAGGCCCTTCCAAGTTACATACTGTGCTTAATCCTCAAGCCTCCCCTAAATCTATCTTTTCTCCCCTGCCAACCGCATCAGGCCTATAAATAGAGAAGCTTCAGGGAAAGGAGTGGCTGAAATTGCATGATTTATTAGGATGATTATATATTATTTATGTAAGAATTACATACATGATTATATAGCATTATAATCATGCCTATATTCTAGCTTTGTTCACCATAAAATATCATTTTTGCTTATAAGGCTGTTATGGGTTTTTTGTAAAGATTTTAATTATTTGTAATTTTATTTGAATGCAACCTGAGGTTTTGAAATGAAGAATGCTGCCCTAAAAATCTAATTGATAAATAAATATTTTTTATGTACTATCATCATTTCAAGAGCTTTTAGCCTAGTATTATAGGTTTGGTTGTCCCAATGTGTGGTTGAGAAGGATACTGTATGGCTTGAAGCCATCATGGATAAAACCATTCATTCATTCATTCATTCATTCATTCATTCAGCAAAAATGCACTGAGTGCCTACCATATGCCAAGCACTGTGCAGGAAACATCTTGGGATATGCTTTCTCTGTACCTATAACAGGCAGAGAGGGGCTCTGGGAAACAATTCCAGAGGAGGACCCCTGGGTTCCAGAAAAGAATGTCACCAGTTCTCTGCAGACTATATTATTTGGCCTTCCTCTAAATAAGGGTATGGGTCAGTGTAGGCTATAAGGCTTTGCCCGCTTAGGGAGCACTGTACTGATAACACATATTCTAATACAGGTCACTAGACACTACATAAAAAAACCATATCAAGCGTTTGCCTCCCGTGACCCCTGGCCGTGCAGGGACTAAAGCCCAGGCCAGGAGATGCAAAGTGCAAGGCCAGTGACCCCACAGCAGAGACCATCGGAGAAGTTCTCATTACCTCCTCAGAGCGCTTTTCTTCCTCATTTCCTGCCCCCACCTCCCACTTCAGGCCCCACAGCCCTAAGAGGGAGCAGTAGCAAGTCTAAGCCATAACCAGGGCCCTGAGAAACAGAATAATCAAAATGTATATTTAAACAAATTTGATATTTGAAGTACTTCAAACATCATCCAAGTCATCCTCACTGGGGAGATGACAATTTTGTTGGACCATCTTATATTTGCTTTATGGTATAGTGTTTATTTTATTTTTAATTCTATTTCAAAGGCTCTTTTATCTATTTAGTGTTTAGTCCCCTGAAGGTCGCCTTGGCCTCAGGAGAAAAGCACACATTAACATTAGTCACACTGAGGTGTCCGTGCCTGTCTCTAACGTAGGCCTTGGTCAAGAACAACGCTACTTAAAAACAAGTCCTATATAATTGGCCGTTGGGATATTTGCAGAAAGCCCAGGGCAAAGACAGTTTTAATACAAAGGTTGTCAGAATTCCCCTCAAACCATACCTTGATGAAAACTGCCTGCCTCATCCACCCATGAGACAGGAAGGGTATTTGAGTCAACGATTTCTATGCAGTTGAAGAGGATTTTTCAAATCTACTCAACATGTAAGTTACTCTCCTCCCAACAGAATCCAGGGTCAACAGCAGAGCTCCTATTTCTGCTGCAGCGAAACAAGAGATTCAGAAAATTAGAAGATAAATGCCATTCCTAACTTCTGTAGTAGACATCTATGGTGGGCATTTTGCTGATTACTTACCGGAAAAATGAAAACTCTGTTAGTGCTGCCTGAATAGGAAACAATGTGACTACAGCTAAAAAAAAAATGCAGCTGATAAAGACACAACCTAAATATAACTGTGAAATCATCACTCCACAAAGGAAGATAGTAAGAGGAAGGATGGAACAAACCAACAGCAAAACAGACAGAAAACTATTAACAAAATAGCAGTAGATAGGTCCTCACCTATCAATAATTATTCTAAATATAAATGAATTAAGTTACTCAATCAAAAAGCTTAGAGTGGGGGGCGGCCGGTTAGCTCAGTTGGTAAGAGCGCAGGCTCATAACACCAAAATTGCCGGATCAATCCCAACATGGGCCACTGAGTTGAGCCCTCCACAACTAAAATTGAAAACAACTACTTGACTTGGAGCTGATGGGTCCTGGAAAAACACACTGTTCCCCAATAATAAAAAATAAATAAAAAATAAATAAAAAGTTTAGAGTGACTGAATGGATTAAAAAAAAGCAAGATTGAGCCACTTGCTGCCTACAAGAGACCCTCTTTAAGGACACACATAGGCTGAAAGTGAAGGGATACAAAAAATATTCCATTCAAATGGTAACCAAAAGAAAGCAGGGGTGGCTATACTTACATTAGAAAAAAATAGATTTTAAGTCAAAGCCTGTCTTAGATGTGAAGAAAGTCATTATTTAACCATAAAAGGGTCAACTCAACAAGAAGATAAAATAATTACAAATATATACACACCCAACATCAGAGCACCTATATATGTAAAGCAAATATTGACAATTCTGAAAGGAGAAATTGACAGAAATACAATAGTAGCAGGAGACTTCAATAAACAGCCTGACTTGAACAACACTATAGACCAAATGGACCTAAAAAATATATTAAGAACTTTTCACCCAACAGCATAATATACATTCTTCTCGAGTACACACAGAACATTCTCCAGCCTAGATCACATGTTGTCACAAAGTAAGTCTTAACAAACTTAAGATAGAAATAATTCCAAGTATCTTTTCAGACCACAAAGAAATGAAACTAGAAATCGATAACAGCCAGAAAACAAGAAAATTCACAAATATGGAAACTAAATGACACACTGTTAAATAATCATTGGGTCAAAGAGGAAATCAAAGTGAATTTTTTAAATGTATTGAGATAAATGAGAACAAAAACACAACATACAAAAACTTATGGGATGCAGTAAAAACAGCCCTAAGAGGAAAAACATGTTAAAAAAAGATTTGAAATAAACAATCTAACTTTACATCTCAAGGAACTATAAAAAGAAGATAAACTAAGCCCAAAGTTAGAATAAAAAAGAAAATAATAAAAATTAGAGCCGAAATAAATCAAATAGAGAAACAGAAAAACCAAGAGAGAAAAAAAATCACCAAAACTAAGTATTAGTTTTTGAAAAAATAAAACAAAATTGACAAACCCTTAGCTAGACTAACGAAAAAAAAGAAAGAAGACTCAAAGAAAATCAGAAATGAAAGCAAAGACATTACAACAAATGACCCAGAAGTAAAAGGGACCATTAGGGACTTTTATGAACAATTATACATCAACAAATTGGATAACCTAAAAGTAATGGATAAATGTCTGGAAACATACAACCTACCAAATTAAACCAAGGAAAAGTAGAAAGCCGAACACACCAATAACAAATAAGGAGACTGAATCAGCAATCAAAAACCTCCCCCCAAAAGAAAAACCCAGGACCAAAATGATCTACAGATTCAATGCAATCCCTATCAAAATTCCAATGACATTTTTCACAGAAACAGAAAAAGCAATCCTAAAATTCATATGGAACCACAAAAGACCCTGAATAGCTAAAGCAATATTGAGAAAGAAGAACAAAATTGAATGCATCCCACTTCCCAATTTCAAATTAGCTATAGTAATCAAACAGATAGTACTGGCATAAAAGCAGATGCAAAGAACAATGGAACAGAAACCCCTGTGTATGGTCAACTAATGTTCCACAAGGGCACAAAGAATGAACAATGGGAAAAGGATAGATTCCTCAAAAAACGGCTTTGAGAAGACTAGGTGTCCACATTCAAGGGAATAAAATTGGACCCTTATCTTACATGATACACAGAGATTATAGACTTAAATGTATGACCTGAAACTGTAAAACTCCTAGAAGAAAACATAGGAGGAAAGCTCCTTGACCTTGGTCTTGGCTGATTTTTTTGATATGACAACAAAGGCACAAGTAACAAAAGTAAAACAAACAAACAAACAAAAACCCAAGTGAGACTACACAAACTAAAAAGCTTGTGCACAGCAAAGGAAACTATTAACCAAAATGAAAAGGTAACCTATGGATTGGAAGAAAATATTTAAACCATATATCTGATATGGGGTTTAAAAGCATTCTGGTAACAATTCCAATTTGCGGGTGGGTATTATTCGCCACACCAAAAAAAAAAAATTTCTTGCATACCAGGGGAGTGTCCAATGAGAATTTGTCTCCATTCTGACACTATCTTCCTTGAGACAGCATCAGATTCCACAGGTTAAGGGTTCAGTCCTACAAGACTTCTCCCCCTCACTTCAGATTCCAGCCACAAGCCCAGGTTGTTTGTTACCTGTGCTTCTGACTCACTGCCTGTAAGTTATAGGTTTCCAAGATCCCCTCCTCGGGTTCCATTAATTTGCTAGAGCAGCTCACAGAACTCAGAGAAACATTTTACTTATTAGAGTGTCAGTTTACTAGAAAAGGGGTAACGGTGGGGGTTGGGGGAAATGGGGACATGTTGGTCCAACTGTACGAAGTTTCAGTTATATAGGATAAGTTCTAGAGATCTCACGTACAAAACAGGGTGACTATAGTTAATACCATTCATTGTACTGTACACTTGAAATCTGCTGAGAGTAGATCTTAAGCATTCTCACCACACACACACACACACACACACACACACACAAAAGGTAACTATGTCAGGTTATGGATATGTAAATCAGCCTGGCTATAGTAATTATTTCGCAATGGATATCAAAACATCACATTGTACATCTTACTTACGTACAATTTTTATATGAAAAAAGCAAAAATTCAAGTAAAGACTCAAACATTAAACAGATGAAAGAGAGAAGAAAATACAAGCTGACTGAAATAATATGGAGACTACTGGTAATCACATGCAAAGTAAATGCATAAATTATTAATGACTTTTTAATGGTTATGTGATATAGTTCCTAAAATTGGTGATACATTTTTAACATTCCTTTATTGATGAACATTTAAGCCATTTCTAATTTTCCTTATTAAATCCAATGCCTCATTAGTATAAATACACAATGAATTGTACAGGATTATAACTAACAATTTCATAGTGAACAATGTAATGATAAAATATTTAATTCATATATAAATTAAATATATATGGATATGCATGGATATATATATATATATATGCATATATAGATATAGATATAGATATATAGATAGATAGATACACATTGGGTTGTTGGAAAAGTCATGACGAATTTTTTCTCTGTTTTTCGTTGCAAAAATGCATCGTACTGGGCCGGCCAAGTGGCACTATGGTTAAGAACTGGCTTGGGATGCCAGAG
Source organism: Hipposideros armiger (assembly GCF_001890085.2). Classification (NCBI taxonomy): domain Eukaryota; kingdom Metazoa; phylum Chordata; class Mammalia; order Chiroptera; family Hipposideridae; genus Hipposideros; species Hipposideros armiger. The sequence goes on along the minus strand of NW_017731350.1, from coordinate 5,365,777 downwards.
GGCCCTGGTTCAGATCCCACATGTGAGGGCCAGTGACACTGCTCTCTACAAAAAAAAAAAATGCATCGTACTTAGTGAAGCCAAGAAGTCTAAAATGATTTTTCTGGCACAGACTAGCACAAACTTAAGTACATAGAACACAGAAGATGTGTTCATGATACAGAAATAAAACCATGGCAGCAAAAGACTAAGAACAAAGTAAAACCCTAAGGGAGAAATTTCTCCTAATCACATGTTTCTAAGAGATTTGTCAATTCCACCCCAAAAAGTAACTGGAAGTTAAATCAGACCCAAAAATGCATAGCAAATAGAATTTCTTGTATGTACTAAAGTTTAGGTTAACTGGTTAGTAAAAACTCTACCTAGTTCTTATTTCATAGCCTGAATGCCCTTATAGTAATCATTTTTGTGGTCATTCTCCAACTTGAGATGAAGAGCTAGCTTGAGAATTTTTGTTGATTATCTCAACTAGGGAACCCAGCTGCCAGTTGCAGTCAAAACAATGAAGCCCCAAGTAGGCAGATCAAGTCAGCTTAATTCTCTCCCAGGACTGAGTCTGAAGAAGGTCCAGTTTTGTCTGAAGATTTGTGCTTCATATTATACCAGCCCCAGATCTAAAAATTAGGATTGATATTCCAAGGGAAACCTCACCTCAATTGTTTTTACAAGTTACCAAAGGATAGTTATCCCTCCAAAATATGCAACACGTCTTTGAGGCTTCTGGCCCCGTCAGGTTTCTCATATTTGATGCCAGCTCAGGCCGCCCCCAACATCCCTTACCCTCACTGGTCTTAGAGGACTTAGACCAGCACTGTCCAATAGAGGAAGAATGCAAGCCACATTCTTCTAAATTTTCTAGTAACCGCACTTAAGAAAGTAAAATGAACTGGGTGAAATTAATTTTAATAGTATGTTGTGGTTAACCCAACATAGTCAAACTATGATTGTTTCAACAAATAACGTAAAAAATTATTCATGAGACATTCCCCATTCTTTCTTTTGTGCTAAGTCTTCGAAACGTGGTGTGCAAATCTTATACATATAACCTTCTCAGTGTGGACTGCTCACAGGTCATACGCTCAGCAGCCCCATGCAGCTCCTGGACTGTCTTGTGAACAGTGCTGACTTCAAGGGTCTCGTTGACAGCACTCCATACCCAACTGTGACACCCTCCACGAGGGTCAGGAACCAAGCCTGCATGCCCGCACTCATCCTCACCGTGGCGTTTGCCAGTGTGCCTGCCGTGTGAGTCTGCAATGGCCCAGAGAAAGCTGGGCCTCTGTGCCCACAGGACCTGGCTGGCAGCCAATGCCACCTGTCCCCTCAACCCACCGAGCTGGACTTCTCTTCTCATCCAGCATCTGCTATCTGAACTGCCTTTCTGAGTCCTGATGGAATAGTTAAATCCTTTCAAAATTTTCCTGAGGGAATGTCTTATTTCTTCATGTGAATTAGAAAAGGCTATTTTTTAAAATCAAAGAACAATCTTGAGGGGGAAGCGGCTTTCTCACCAGTGACCTGTGTGTGCACTGCACTCTTAAGGAGTGCTGGCCTTGGGAAAGAAAGCTCATCCCATCTCAGGAAGGTGAGTGTCAAGCCCTCTCGCAGCCAGCTCACCAGCCACAGGTCAATGGGAACGCCTGCCAGACAGCAAGGAAATGAAGATGGCTTCTAGAAGGGAAAGTGGAGAAATGTGCTTGAGACTTGCCTTCAAAAATCTAATCCAGGGGGGGTGTAGGAAGCTGAGAACCTCCTGTACCCAGAAGCAGTGAATAGATAACATGTGAAATGATTTAGTGGCCCCTGTGAATTCCTCACGATGATCGCAATGCCACCATTAGCACTTCGGCCTGAAACTTAAGATGGGAACCCCAGGAGGAGACAGTTACTGTCACAGCAGAGTGGCGAACGAACCTGGGAGCAGGAAAGAATACAGAAAGGCAGACAGGGTGTGACGGGCGAATGTGGCTGGCAGCCCTCTGGGCGCCAGTACAGCGCTCAGGGCTGGGCATGTGAGATCAGGCACCGCTCCATTCTTCAGGATCCTTTGCGCTCTCTCAGAACGAGCTAACAGCCAGCGTTAGCCTGACTTCTCCAGCACCCATGTCCCTAAGACCAGCACTGCCGCTAAATGACAAACCCTGCTGGAAGAGGTGAGCAATCAACCCACTCTTCACATGCTCAACAGATGCGTATTCCACCAAGGTCTGATTAGCTTCTTAATAAGATCATTTACCGCCCCTCCCCCCAAATAATTGTGTTTTGACTGGTATTTGGAATCCCAAATCTGTGACTCCACCTTTCTCCCTTCCCTGCTCTTTACTTCCTGGGTTGCTGAGTGTTTGTTGTATGAACAAAGCTCTGTGGGAACACAGAGCACAGAACTAACTCCTGCGGAGGCCAAGATTTCAGGGCAGTGACATTAAGCCGGGTCTTAACAGCTGTGTGGAGGTTTGCCATGCAGAAAAACGAGGCCGGAACAGCTCAGGCAAGAGATGCAATCGTTGTAAAGAGGCAGAGCTAAGAGGAGGGGTAGCAAGGTGGAATCTAATGTTATAAACGTCACCTGCTGCCCCAGGTCAGCTCAGGAAAAGGACCTACGTCCGGGCTCTTGCCGATTGTAGGTTTCTCCTGGCACAGGACACAGTTGGAATGTGTTTGGTCTCTCCTGTCATCCCGCATGCAAACATCTGATGACGCATTACCTTTTTTCGAAACAGGCACAAAAACCATCCCCCAAGTTGACGTGCCCAGAGCTTCCTCACCCCCATGCCTGTGAACTAGTCGCACAAACATCATAAGTGACTTCAACATGCCCCACCAACGCAGCTGTAGCACTTACAGTCCTGTGTCACCCTGGTTCTGAGATCCTCTTCCAATTAAAACCTGGTTACACTTCTCTTTCCAAGTGCGAAAGGATCCAATTAAAGTTAATGAAAGCAATCAGTCTGTAAGTCTCGGGGTGTTTCGCCCCACTTGTGATTTCAGGTAATAATGCCACTGACCTCGTGGAGGGAGAGGAGGCACCATAGTTCTCTGCAAGTGAGCCCGGCCTTAGCCAGCCAGCCGGAGGGCCCTGTAATTCAGGAGGTCGCGCTGCTTGGATTCCCCCAAAGCTCAGGATGCCATTAAGCATGAACCGTGGGAATCTGTCCTTTCAGAAGCTTCAAGTTCATTTAGCTGCCATATGGCTGGCGCTTAGCAGTGCCTCCCATAAGCCTAAAATCCCGGGACACCCTGCACTTATTTTCAAGAAGCCATTCATTGCATTACTCTTGAGTTTCTATCTGGCCTCCAGAAGGCAGCTCTTGATCCCAGAATGCCACCACTAGAGCCTCCAAAGCCCCTGAGGTAGAATCAGTTCCAGTCCACTGTCTGAGCTCCTGTGACATTCTCCAGCCCTTGGTGCTAATGCTCAGAGCACCAGAGGCCCCTGCTGGGTATCAGCTCAGAGGGTCAGCCTAGGACTCTTCAGGAAGCACCAACGAGGCCCACATCCTCACGCTAGGGAAGCCATGAGGACACGTCCCTCAGACACTGCACACACATGCCGTGAGGGTTACTTGTCACCATTCATTCCCATGGGGACACTTCCTCCACATGCCACTCCTTCTATCCAAGTTCAGATGAAAAACCACACACCCATCTCAGCTACATTTGTCCCTCACGGTTCTGTATTTATTTTGAAGACTGACTCACTCGACAGTCATTTCTTAGCAGAATCGTGCAGTTTTGACCTCAAAGCCATTGTCACATGGTTGCTGTTTCCCCAGATCACGGCCTTAGAGGTGAGAATCTGACCCTGACCCCATCTGGCCCCAGCGCAGGAGCCGTCCCTGTTCTCGGGGAGCTTCAACTCTGGCTGGGGAAACAAAGCTGACACTTGTGAGCAGCTGGAAAACCGAACAAGGCAGTAAATAATTAAGTGCCGCTCAATTACATAATTGATTAATTATAACTAATTGCTACTTAAATGAACTGCTCCAGTCCCCATTGATCTTCCTGGCTCTGACCTCCTAGAGTGGCCATGGTCTGAACCGCTGACTCGGGCACTTACACATCATCCAGAACATTCCTCCTGTCCTGTCATGAATGCTTCTCCCCACTCACGACAGCGTGTCTCCAAGGGCAGGACCAGGTCTTTCTGAGTGAAAGACAGGCTCTGGTTGCTTCCTCCTCTGTGCCCCATGGCAGAATCAGCCCATTCAAAGCATTAGGCTCTTGGCTTAATAAACACTTGTTGGTTAATGTCAAGAATATGGACTGGTGCTCGTATAACCAGTGTGCCCCAGCTGCCCATGCCTACGAGTGTAAACCAGGGTCACACAACCACAATCAGTTTTGCTTCGTTGCTTAGCCCCCTAGCATGCCCTTGGGAATGGCCCATCCTGTGTTCCTCGATTTTGTCTTGCTACACCACTGGGATGGTGCGTCTACAGTCACGTGTCACTGTCCACGCTGGCCTGCAAGGATCGGTCCTGCAGCCACCACTGACAGCTCACGCAAGACTCTCCTTTCCTTATGAGTTGTTTGATGGGTGGTGTGAAGGAAGGGCAAGCCAGGGAGTCGCCCACCTTTAGGGATCCAGGTCTCCCCCACTAGGTGCTGAGCATTTGGAGGAGTCCTTACTCATCAGTGGGTCCCCCTACCTGGAAGAGACCACTGTATCCATCAGCTAGGGCTTCCATAACAAAATACGAGACTGGGTGGTTCAACAACACGAGTTAACATCCTCACAATCCTGGAGGCTGGAGGTCCAAGATAAACATGTCCGCAGGGTTGGTTGCCTCCTGAGGCCTCTCCCCTTGGCTTGCAGATGGCTGCCTTCTTACTGTGTGATCACATGGTCTTCCCTCTGTGTCTCTGTCCTAATCTCCTTCTCTTACATGGTCAGATTGAATAAGGGCTCAGGCAGATGAGCCCATTTTACCTTAACCGCCTCTTTAAGGGCCCCATCTCCAAAAACAGGCACATTCTGAGCTACTGAGGGTTAGGACTTCAACATTGAGTTCTGTGGAAGACACGATTCAGCCCACAACAGCCACTAAGTCTAAGTGCCTCCTGAGTGTTGGGGGCTTGGGGTGATGGGGGAAATGACAGAGGGACAGATGGATGGATACAAAAATAGGATGGCTGCTAAACTAGGTGGAGGAGGGTGGACAGAACAAACAGCAGGAAAATGGGTTAAGAGAGTCTGTGACACTCCTGGTCCCTTCCTTCTACTCCACCACATCCTTTTCTTTCTCCCTGGAAGGGGCCTTGTTTTTAAGGGGATAATTCCTGTGTTTCCGTCACAGCCCATGAACGGATACAATGTTGGTAAATGAGTGGAGAGCAGTGATGAGGGACGTGACACCCAAAGTCAGCGTGCACCTGGAGATGCTGCTGTCCTTGCTTAGGCCTCTGGGGAGCATCTGGCTCTCCTGGGGGAGAGAGCAGAGACAGAACCCAGGCCATGACTCCCCATGTGACTCCGGGAAATTCCAATTCAACACCAAAATGAAGACTTTGTAAATAACCAACACCGAAGAGGGAGACAGAGCCCGGGAAGCGGGCCCTTTTTCTTTTCATGTTCACCAAAATTGTTTTTGTTGTTGAACAGCAGCCACACTCCCAGCAGCGAGCGCGGCCTGGTAATGACGGTGGGGCTGAGAGAGCGCTCGGGGTCAGCAAAACAAAGGGGGAAATTGCCTGCACAGATTGGCTCAAATATCAGGTTCAATGAAGAAGAAAACACAATTTGTTCATTTGGAAAATGACTCCACAGACGTGAATGTTCTGCACATTGCCGGAATTCAGGGGGAAACAGGGCAGCAGTCCGGGGGAGGCCCCTCCTGGGGAGGAAAGGCAGCTTGCTGCTTTTTGACCCAAAAGCAATTTTGTGGGCCAAGCACATGGACAGCAGAAGAAACCCTGTGTTGCACTGATGAGTTTAGGCATTTATGTCCCACAAATCGGCAGGGTTCCAAGGGGCTCTGAGCCCTTTTTCAGAGGCAGTGTCATTGAGGGTGCCTGGCCCAACCTCCCAGAACAGGCGGAACTGCCCAGGCACTTCCAGCGCATGGGGCCCTTTAAAGCAGAGCTGAAGGGGGTCACCAATGGGCCTCTTTTTCATCTGCAAAGTGGGATGTGGATGTGAGCTCACAGGTGCATCTGCATTTGTCAACCATCACAGGACCCTGTTGTGCATCCCTTTCTCATCTGCACAGTGGGACCCTGTACACCTGCAGTGACCCCTATAGAGGGGACAGAGACATGCGTGCTCTGGACCTTCGTCACGCTGGGTGGCTTCTAGGTCAGAGGACCACCCTCCCAATTTACCCAGGATGGTCCAGGTTTACACCTATGGTCCCAGCATAATCATTAACATCCAAAGCGTCCCCATTTGAATACTAAATTAAATATTCTCTGGAATATTAGAGGAACTGATCCCCACCCTTCCATGCCTTTCAGCCATGACACTTCTGATGGGTCACGGCTCCACCTGGAAAAGTCACTCCAGATGAGAAGCCTCTGCACAGTGCAAGTGGGTCCTCCCTTTAGGAATTACAAATATAGGGCCAATTAGGAAATAGATCAGTGTGGGCATCACTCATCCCCACTGTTGCTGCTCAACCAGTGGCCCATGCTGAGCACATTTTGCCACTATCTCCATGGTCTGTGGCCCACAAACTCCCCAGCTCCCCCAAGGCAGGGCCCTTCCTGGAGATGAGCCTCCTCTCCCCTCTCTCCTTATTCTCCCAAGCACCTTTGCAATTAATCCCCATCCTCAAATGTAGCCCAGAAATCCTACCTGAGCCAAGACCTCACAGATCTATCATCAGATACAGAAACACATAACCAAAGCATAATTAGGGTTCTTGTCATCACTGGGCAATGAGTAGGAAATAAGAGATGGTTTGGTGCATGAAGTGATCCAAGTTGGAACTTGAGAAGTAGGGAAGCTTTAGGTCTGTGAGAGAGACGCAGCAGGAAGAAGGACATGGAGGGTGTGACAGCCCTGGTGTGGGAAAGGGTGAGGCACTGCCAACTGAGACTGGGCAGAAGGGGACACGGGGATGGGGATCTGAGGCCTGGCCCTGACCACACCCCTGAGAAGTCGAGGTCACCTCACGCTCGCTCGCCAGCTCCCACAGATCTTGACATCTCCACTGTTCCCTTTAATGACACTGTCTTGCATTTAACTGACTCTTAAATATAATGCTGTTATTATGGACAAAGTTTAGTTGTCGCTAATGAAATGGAAATAAAGAGCAAACACTGAACTGCTCACAATCATTCAGTGAAACAAAATGACTTCGTCATCTGTAGAAGGAGCACAAAGAGAGAAAGAAGGAAAGAAACATGGGACCCCCTCCGCCTCCTCCCAGAAGTTTCTGGCCAGGCTGGTCAGTAAATGGGTGAGTGGTCTCAGCAGCACCCAGGGAGGCACAGGAGATCTGCTTCCTGCATTCTGTTCTCACTTACAGGACCTCCCAGTCTCCAATGCTTTTCTGTTTACACAGAAACTGTGCGTTTAAAATTCCAATTTGTATTCTAATTTTAATTTTGTTTGTAAAAGGTCCTCAGCAGTACTAAGGATGAAGTTAGCTAAAGACAGTGTTTCCTTAGCCCACCTGCAGAAAGCACTAAAAAGTGGGTAAGACCTACCACTTTAGAAATAGAAAGGAAACATAAAGGATTTTTTTTAATCCCACCAGCTATTTAAAGGATAAACAGTAAATACAAGTGGAATTATACCAACTAACCATGTTACCAGCAGTCAATTGCTGTAGAGTAAACATTCTTATTTCCAGGGCGTTCTAATATATTCAAAGACATGGAAAATGGCACCAGAAGAATTTATCACTGACATTTGCTAAATTAGATATTCTCGAGGTTTGCTATATGGATGACAACATTTTTAGCACTTCAAGGTCCTTGCAAGAAAAAGTCTCTATAAAAATTCAGGACGGTATTCTTATCATCAACACTTTAAAAATGACTATGATTGTTACAGCACTTTTAAAATCAAAGAGACCGAAAAATAAGGGGAAAATTATACGTGTACTCTATATTTCGGTTCTTATCCATGAGATTCAAAACATAATATTGTGATGTTTATTTCAGATAAATTCATTTTTACCAAAGACTTTTCTTTTTCTATGCCAAAGTCAATGCCGAGCTCAGTGAAGACCCACCAGCCAGATCGTACCCAACAACGACTTGCCAATTAACCTGGGCATCATGCTTGACAGCTCAGTTCTCAACCTGTTCAACCGTGTGCACTCTTTTGGCCACTGTCCTAATTAATGACTAATCTATAAAGCGAGGATAATGATGCACACCTCATACATGCCACACACATAATTATAAGGACTGAATCAGGTTACACATGGTACCTGGCACGTTAGGTGTTTGGTAAATGTTTAAAGTACATGTTTCTTTTCATTTTCCCCTGACATTCTGTAAACGTTTGTGATCTTTACTCTGTGTTTCCAAGGCTATGTACAAATAAATAAGAACAGAATAAAAACATCCGTATGTGTGATAAAAATTTCCTAATGTGGACATTCTCCAAAAGCCAGTCAAAGGAATCCGAGGTCTTGGGTATCAGTTTGAGGGTCTCCACTGATCCATCAGCTGGACTTATCCCTCTACTGAGTTTGTTTATTAAAAAATATGTTCTTTTTTTCAAATCAACAGAAACCTCCAGGATTCACAAACAATGAATTTCTTAGGGCCATAACTACAGCAGGTATTTGTTCAAAATCCTCTATAAGCACTGTCATAGCTAATTCTCAACTAATCATCTTCTAATGGAACTTAATCTTTTTTTTTAATGCAAAATGATGTCAACAGATAGTAACAGTGCTGTGATTTGGGGTCTAGATATTACATCCTGTTTTAAGTCAAGCTTACTCTCTGAAAGATGAGCCTCACACAGGCCATCTCAGTGCCAACCACATTTGTCCCTTCCACAGCGCCATATGCAAACAGGACCCTGGAGAAGGGGATATGTAGCTTCAGCCAGTGACCCAACCCTCTAATGGTCAAGGATGGCTATTAGGAGGGGTACGCTGAACTTTGCAAACCTGCTACATAGCTTAAATTAAAACTTTGACCTTGCTCTTGTTTGATGTTCCTTCCCCCAACTTTTGTTATATGTACATTTACTATATATATTTGTGTGTGTGTGTGTATATATATATATATATATATATATATATATATATACATACACCAACTGCTATTACCTAACACTTCATGGTAAAATGGAACCAGCTTACATATAATTTTATTTTACGTAATATTAAATGTAAGGCATAGACATGGACTTTGAGTGACATGCAATGCAATGTATCACACTGTAGCTATATCCATCAAAGGTCCAGTCAGCTACCATACAAGGATGACGCAAGGGAATTGGAAACATCAGCTAGTGTTCTGATCTGTGGGTATTCCTAACCACAATTTAAGTTTAACCAGCCCCATAACTTCTTCAGGGTTTTTTTCAGCAGAGGACCCACAATGCATAAAAATAAAATACTTCGGCCTGGTTTTTCTCCTCTAGGGTGTCTCTTTATGTGAGGAGGCATTACATGCTCAGACCCATGAGAAGTACTGTTATAGAATTAGATTTCTGTGACCGTTTCATGGGTTGAGGTCACATATGCATCCTGAGAGGTCATATTTTCTCCCTGCAGAAACCTGGGCCCTGGCTGTGTTTACCACGTTGGTTCTTGTCTTTGACCTCTTCCATCTTCATGCTGTCATATTGTTCCACGTGCCAACTGGGTGTGGAATAGGAAATCCTCTAAGTGCTACAGGTACTTGACCTAGAGTGTACCTTTGTAACTTTCTTTACAAATCAGACCTTCTTTAAAAAAAAAAAAAACACCATACATCTCAGATACCTCCTCACGCAATACTTCCCCCTGGATTTTCAACTCTTAAGTTGTCGCTACTATACAAAAGTGATGTGTCACTTACTCTGACTCACCATGATGAAAAATCAGTCCAGGAGAAGCAAATACCTCAATTAAGTTTTTGTGAGTCACAAACATGAAACCTAGAAGTGCCTTTGGAACTCACCCCCTCAAATCCTTCATTTTACAAACGAGGACACCAAGGCAGGAGCGTTTGAGACGAGCCAAATGCCCCACTCGGGGAGCACTTTCTACTTCAGTCCTGCTATCCGGACATTACCCGTGAGGTCTTCCACCCGCCTCCAATGCCGGTCACCCACGTAATGACTATGCACTCCAAGCTCTAATGTGCCAAAGTGATTTTTCAACACTGAGTCTGTTTCCTGCTTTGCCCACTAACTTCCCACCTCCCTCGATGAGCAGACATATGCTGGAATTCTATGGTGTAAACTGTTTTATAAAGTAATGCCTTTGTTAGATTCTTCAAAATAGGTGCTGGCAAAAATAACCATGAGTAACACTCTGCATTTTACAAAACACTTTCACTGACATTATTTCACTTGATTGAGTAAATAAAAGTTCTTTGTTTAGAAAGAGCAAAATGGAAAAGGCAGAGAAAGCTGAATAACAGAAGGGCCCATCAGGAAAAAAAAAAAAGAAAAAAGATTCAAGAGTATGGGCGATGGGTGGGACTCAATGAAAGCAAATCTTGCGTTTTTAGAACTGGGGAGCTAAAAGGCCTCCAGTCACTCCCTCATCACGACCTCCCTCTGAAGAAGCTCAAGCCTGAGAAGCTGTCTGAAGAATAAACCACCTGGCCTCTCCTGCAGGTGCTGAGCTCAGAGTTCCCTGGGCTGGGTTTGCAGACAAAGCCCCCAAGAACCCTGCAGGGCTTCCAGGGGTCGGGGCAAGGCAGAGGTTCTGTGTGTAGGCAGAAAGAGAAGATTCTGCTCACAGAGGCTGGAATCCGAGGAGAGGTCTGCTCTGGCCAGGAGCCAGGTCCAGCCTCTTCTGACCCAGATGGACTGGTCACTTCCTAAGAGCTGGCTGGAGCCCATAGAGTCAAAGGTCAAGGTATCTTTTTTATTTTTTTAATGATGGAAAAACTTATACTGTCAGAGGAAATCCCACTAGTTAATCATATCAAGTGTACATTTCTCCATAATCTCTGGTTTGCTTTATCCACATACACACACTTTTCACAGCCATAAGAGGAGTCTGCATAAAATTGTGTATCATTTTTTGTCATGGTATTATTATCTGTTTTGTATTTTTTCCAAGTTTCTACAGTTTCCATGTCATAATGGTCTGAATTTTTACAATCATAATATAAGGTGGGGGGAGGGTTCAGATTATCCCTAAACTAGCAAATAAAGAGAACTTCTGGGTATATAACTAAGAAGTCAGTTTTCCAGGGAAGAGCTGAGCCAGCCATAGAAGGAAGCCAGGCCCTGATTTGTCACATGGAGGCTGACATGCTGGAGACCACCAGCATGACTGGGTGTAGCCTCAGGGAACCAGGACTATGAAATGACAGCTTTAAGATCAGGATGTGTGCTCAGCAGCGTCTGAGAGAAAGAGAGAGAGAGAGAGAGAGAGAGAGAGAGACCCAGCTCCTGGGACATGGGTATTCAGCCACCAGGGAGGTGCCCACTTTTGTGAGCTGGGAGTGGTTCATCAGACGCCACCAGGGCCCCAACTCTGTATGTGAAGACACCATTGGGTTTCGGGGCACACAGAACTAAACAGCAATGACCACATCAAACTGTACAACATTAGTAAGGTCTGGTCAAGGGCAAGATGGCCTCCATCTGGTATTTGGCCTCCTCTCTATATCCAACATGTCACATGCCGCTATAGAACAGCTTAACCAGGATATGGTCACCGTTCCCTGGGGCTGGTTGTCTCACTTGTCCATAGCTTTATGCTTTTCTAGACAAGACTGACATCAATGCCCTTGTGCTTTTGGCTTTTGTATTTAAGGGATTGTGAGGAAGGTTGAAGATTATATTCTCACATGCTAGGGGTTTTTTGCTCACAGGGCTGAAAAATCCCAGAATGGTAATTTACAGGGTATCAGAGGAATCTAAGAGTGAGAGCATAGAGTTCTCAATTTTAGTTTAAGGACTGAAACCCTGACACATGGAGGCCACTGAGGTGCATGGGCAGAGCCTCTGGTACCATGGCACGGTGCCAGCATCCCCACCTAGAATGTCCCCCAGCTGAACTCCTGTGTCCCTCCCTCCTTCTGCCCTCCAACGTGCCTGGTATTAGCCCATACAAAAAGCTTGAGCTGTTCCAGACCCAAACTATGGCAATATTCCTCTCATCTTCAAATCTCCATTCCCTATTCAATTTAAACTTGAATTATGTATTTTTGCCTTCCCTCCAGATAACATTGTCTTCTGCAATATGAAATTAGATTGAGGTGAAAGGAATAATTGCTGAGTTGTTTGAATTTCGATCATTACACTCAGAGAAGAAATGGTAACTCAACTAACTCTTCATTAAAAGTACTGTATTTCATCCAAGATAGAACATGTCAGAATAAAAGGTTCTTGGGCACATTTCTGTGGTGCATGTTCTTAAAACACTATAAGATTCAAATTTTCCCAAGTACATTTCGCCTTTTAACAAAATTGAAACTAATATGATTGGTTATCTCAAGGAAGATGCCATTCTTTTACATAGCAGAGGCCAGCCTGTCAAAGGTGACCTGCGTGGGGGTTCGGAGGGCGGCCAGGAACTCACATCACATCAGTTTTCCTGACTTGCCTCTCAGCATTACTAAGGATTTTGGCTTGGGCTCACTGCTCTGGCTCTCTTGTCTCCTGGCTAACTCACAGAAGAAGCTAATATCTCTGAGGAACAGCTCTCTGTCCACAATTCCCTTGGCTGGAGGCTGAACTATGCCTGGACCTGCCCAAGGGAGGGCTTGGACTGCACATGCATCCAACGTAACATCTCCAGAATGGAAGACGTCACCTTCACAATCCCCTTTACACACACATCCATACACGTGCGGAGCACGCACACACTTAGGCAACACATGCACACACACTCTCCTCTTCCTGTCTTCTCTAAGATTCAAATTTTCCCAAGTACATTTCGCCTTTTAACAAAATTGAAACTAATATGATTGGTTATCTCAAGGAAGATGCCATTCTTTTACATAGCAGAGGCCAGCCTGTCCAAAGGTGACCCGCGTGGGGATTTTATCACTAGGAATAACTGGTGTTACTTTGTTGTATACCCTTAAAGTCCCCTCAGGCATGGAACCCCACCAACCAGGTCCTGAGCATTCAAGTTAGTACCAAGCATCAACAGAAAGAAATCATGGATTCACTTCCTGGGGCCTGGAGAGGCTGAGCCAATTAAAAAGGCCATGCTTAGTTTTTAAAAGCAGGTACACACTTGGTGTCTTCCAACATATGGAGCAGGTAATCCATGGGGAAGCACTGATGGCCTCCAGGGTCATGTGCATATCCCCAACCCAGACAGAGAGAGAGCAGCCAATGGAAGTTGGGGCCAGAGGCTGAAATAAGACAAGGGGAAGAGTGGGATAGGGGAGTTCAAGCTTGGAATTGGGGCCCCAGAATTATTCTTTCAATCTTTGACAAAACAGAAAGAACCATGCCTGGCACTTGGGACACCTGTATTTCCATCCCTGCTCTGCTACTTGCTGATTGTGGCATTCAAGGATATCACTTACCAAGTCTAGGCTTCAGTGCACTTCCCTGTAAAGTAGAGATGACAAGACCTCTCCACCAGACACCATCATGGCAGAAGGTTTGCTAAAGAGTTCAATAAACCAACAGCCAAGGAAGCAGTGTTTTACTGTGTGGTCCTATGCTCAAATGTGGGTTTGTTATAATCATGATGCACTCAACAAGACCCCAGGTGACAGAAGGGGGAATGTGATCAGGTAGAGCCTGGCTGTGAGGAGTTCAGACTCAGACTTGGAAGACAGCGCCATCACCCAGCCGATCATTACATGGGCTCCATGGTCCTAACCAGACCGCTATGTGCTGTGGAATGATGGTGGTAGAGAAGATACCCCAGAAGAGCCTGAACATGAGCTGGACCACAAAGGAATAACATTGGGAAAGATGGAAAAGATGAGGATGGAAAAGAAAAGAAAATCTACAAAAATCAGAAGTGTGAGCCAAAAGCCCAGCTTTCAGAACTCATTCATGTCTAATGTACATGGAAGAATGCAGGGCTGCAATCCTTTTTATGTATTTATTTATTTTCTTTGCGAGTGACATCAAGAAATCTGAAAGTGCTAATGACCCTACCAAAAAAAGATTACCCATGATTTTATCACTAGGAATAACTGGTGTTACTTTGTTGTATACCCTTAAAGTCTTCTTCAAATATTCTTCTATAAGATCATTTTTAAATGCCTGCATAAATTTTACTACATAAATGTAAAACCGTTAACTCATTCCCCTATTGTTGGGATTTTAAGATATTTCTAAATCATATAAATAATATTTCAAACTTTGTGATTGGAAATGTGGAATCTAAAGTAAGAGTGGGTTCAAATTCAGTCTCCATCACTTATTACCTGGGTTGCCTTCAGTGAATTTATCTCTATAAATTCTATTTCCTATTCTTAAAAATAAGGATAAAAATAGTACCTAACACAGAAAGTAGAAAACAAATGTGGTAATAGTCACATAATGGAATACTACGTAACTATATACAGTGATGAATTATAAGTATGCGCAATAACATGGATAAATCTCAAAATAATTATGCTGAATGAAAGAAGCCAGACATAAAAGAGAGTACCTATGGTATAGTTCCACTTGCATAAAATTTTAGAAAATGCATTCTATACTGACTGAGAGGAACAAATGGGTGTCTGGGATGAGGATGGCACATGCAGGAACAGGAAGAAAGAACTGCAAAGGATATGAGAAAACTTCGGGGGGGGGGTGCCTATGGTCAGTATTTTGATGGTTGTGATGGTTTCATGTGTGTATATACATATCAAATAATTGTACACTTTAAGTAGTATATACCTTGTGTATGCTATGCACAGTGTGCTGTGTTCAGTGTTTCTGTGTTAATTATACCTCAATAGATTTGTAAAAAAAATTTTTTAAATTTATACTACAATAAACAACCACCAGGAATGTATGACCATGACTTTTGTCTTCTCCCTCCCATAACTATGGGTGTTTCTTTATTTTAAACATTTTTGCCAAACTGGTAAACAACGATAAAGTTATCTCATTGTCTTTCTAAATTATATTTCTGTGATTACAAATTAAGTATAAAATATTCCCTTATTTTGCACATTTGCATTTCTTTTTCTGAATTATATGTTTGCATGCTTTGCTTATTTTTGTTAACTGTGTTTATCCATTTTCTTACTTATTTCTTATTGTGATTATGCAATATGTTTTTCAAGATTTACCTCATGCAAATACATGTAATTTTTTAAGCAAAAATAAGACCATATTTTATATTCTATTTTGTAACCCACTTTTTACACTAACACAATGTGATTGTCTCTCCATGTCAATAATGTGCAGCTCCATCATTGTTTTAATGGTGAGAGTAGCAATTCTTAATGCTGCTCCTTAAATCATATTTCAGTTTCAGAAAATGGAATGAGTCTCTCCCCCATTTTCAAGGGAGTTGAGAGTAACTTCATAAATCACATCTTTTATTTGCTACAGCATCATAGAAACTATGGCAGATTCTTCCATGAAGGACAACCAAGAATCTGCCTCACTCCGAAAGGGAACCGGATGAAACTGACTTTTGCTAACGTTTCTTACAGTTCCCCTAGAACAGAGCTGATCATGACATTTGAAGCGAGCCACACTTCACTTGAAAAATTATGAAAAGATTACTTTGTTCCCATTAGTCTCCACTTCATTAATACCCAAGATGGGGCCCATCCTGGTAAATAGTGAGCAATGTTTGGCTCAAGTAGAGAAGTCTCTTTGTCAAGGTCTAAGGCAGAGTAAATCAGCAGCCCTTCCTTAAAGAAAATGCTTGTATTAAAATTAAAAAGCTATTCTTCTTAAAGGTCATACAAAAAAATTTGTAATGTCCTGTGAGAAATACAATCATTATTCAATGTGATACATTACTATGACATTGGGCTTGAGAATTTACAAGTGGCACCGCTTAGTAGTGAAAAGCTATGGTTTACCTAGCAATAGTCATCTCTCTGCTTTGCAAGTTACCTTTGACTGACACCTAATATCCAGGCTCCATCGTCCAATGGTCTGAAAGACCTTCTCGAATTGAGATAGGTAGAACCTTACTTTAAAAAATCATCACTCCTTTCCCTTTTGGACAGTGTTCTAACAAGTCAACCCTATAAATGAGGCAACATTCAGCCTGAAGGTCAGATTGACTGACAGACCACACTGGCTGAGATGTTTATGTTTTGAAACCACTGGTTAGAAACAAAGCATTATTTTTGAAAGGAGAAAACCAGAAATCGGGTTGCAGTAACCAGTCCATGGCAGCCCTGGCATTTCAAGAGGTCTTCCCGCCCCAGCACCCCCATTATGATTACAAAGCCATTGAGCCTTCAGCAAACACTGAGGCCTCCGCTGTGCCTTACATAGCTCTGGGTGCTGGTGAGAACGTAAAGTGGAGCATCATGTGCACTTGTCATCAGCAGAGTGGATGAAGAGACAGGCATGTAAACAGCTCACTTCCTGAGCAGGCTAATGGGGTTAGATGGAATTAGAAAGAAAATTATCTGCCTCTGGGTGGTGAACACACAATGCAATCTATAGATGGTGTATTACAGAATTGTACACTTGAAACCTATATAATTTTACTAACCAATGTCACCCCAATAAATTTAATTTTAAAAAAGAAACAAAACAGTTCACTGTGAGTGTAAGAAACCAGTGGCTGGGACTGGCAGGCCATGGGAGAAGGTTGTTTGCATGAGATAGCATTTCCACCTGACAGAAGGAACCATGACTATCCGAGCTCACCCAGCTTACTGCCTTTGGGTGCACAAAACCAACGCTGGAAATAAATATTGTGAGGGATATTTTTAAATCTCAGTGATCCTTAAAATAAATTGAAGGGGGAAAAGTGCATTTCAAGTAGCTAGGCTGACGAGCACTTTTTCCATAAAGGTGATAAAAGCAATTGCACCTTAACAGAAAAGCTCTCAGTTTGTCTGTGGATGTTTCCTCCCCCAACTTAACACTTTATCAAGCTCTGAACAAATATTAGGTGTTTCCAATAAACTAGACACGTACAGCTCATTTGAAAATGAGAGGAAATCTTCTGCACGGCAAGAACTCCCTGAGAGGCAAAACCCTGCTGAGAAAGGAGCTGGCACCCTTCAGAGCAGGTGCCAAGGTGATTGGTCAGGAGGAAACAGAGCAGCACCCCTGGAGAGCCCCTAGAATGACAAGGACGGGCGCTTCACAGGAATCGGGGCCCTAGGGGTTGAGACTGGAGATGTGAAGCTAACAGGCTGAAAGGACCGCGGGCTGGACAGTAGGTTGGGCCATCCACCATGTGTGCAGGCAGTGGGGACAGGAAGACCACTCAACTCCCCACCCTTGGTCCAATGTCCACAAACCCAGGGAAGGGTTTGGGCTTACTCGGGAGAGGAGGCTTGATGGTCAATTTTAGATCCTTTTCTGAGATATGAGTTTGGCAAGAAGATAGAGCATGTAGCAAAAGGGAGCCAAAGCGAGGAGCTGGGGGCCCAAGGAAAACCTGGCTAGCCCTACAGTGAGGCTGTTGCAGCTGCAAAGCTGGCTTTCGAGCTTGGCTGTTTCCCTGGGGCAGGAGTCAGAGGTCCTCCTGCAGACATGGCGATGCTTGGGCCAGATCCTATCATCCTGGATTGTCTGCGAAGCCTCCTATCAGGGGCCCTGGAGCTCACAATGTGGGAGAGAGGTGGAAAGCTGGCGCCTGTGTACTTAGGATAAATACATTAAAATAATTGCAAGATAATAAATATCTTCCAGTGGTGACAACAGAACCAAGGATAACTGGTATCCCTGAAGTACAGACACAACATGAAGCACAAAATAAATTAGAGATATAATAGGAAAACAATTTCCTTAAATGAAAAAAGAACTGAATCTACATAATTGAAAGAACGTTCCAAGTGGATCATTTTGTAGGAAATTTGAGACAGAATGACCAATCTTGGTAAATTATGGAACATTAAAAAAAAAGAAAGAAAGAAAGAAAAATATTGAGTGCATTCCTTAGGCATTAGAAAAGAAAAAACAAAGAAAAAAATTACTTAAAAGGCTGATAAATAAGGCTAGCCTCTTGTTTCTTTACAGCAACATTAAAATACAGGGGGGGGGGGATGAAAGAGTACAGTACATGTGAGTTTCTGAAGGAAAACAGTGTGATCCAAAAATTGTAGGCCCAACAAAGCACTGTTCGAGTATAAAGGTGCCAGACATGTATTCACAGACTTGCAAAAACTCAGGAAATTGGCACCCATTAATCCCTTAGGTAAAAAAGTGTGATGACAAAATCTAGCCATAGACATTGTGGTAAAAGGACCTGCACTGAGCACTGAACCCATACATTAAAATGGGAGTTAAATAATTTTACACACACACACACACACACACACACACACACACGTATATATGTTTTTACAAATTGGACAATTGCTATAAAGGAAATATGAGGTAATGATTAATGGTGGTTGTCTTTGAGGTATTATTTACATGTAATAAAATTTACACATTTTAAGTATACACTCTGACGAATTTTGGCAAATGTATAAACCCACATAATCCCTACTCCAATGAAAAAAAATATATATATATATAACATTTCCATCAGCCTCATGGGAAGTTCACTCATGCTTCTTTCAGTCAACTCTCCAGACCCCAGAGGCAACCACTGTTTCGATTTCCATCACCTGTTCTAGAGCTTGATGTAAATAGAGTCCCATGTGTTTGGTTTCTTTCACTCACTATGTTTTTAAGTTTCATCCATGTTGCTACATACTGTATCAGCAGTTTATTTTTTACTGTTGAGTAATAGTCCATGGACATCCTACAATGTGTTTATATATCCTGTTGATAGAGTTGTTTCCAGCTTTTGCCTATTATAAATAAAGCTACTATACTCACTCTTGTATATTGTCATTCCCTTGGATAAATACCTAGCAATGGATTAGCTGGGATATAATATAGTTGTATATTTACCTCTATAATAAATACCCTAACAGTTTTCAAAGTGGTCACTCAGTGACCACCGAGTAGCATATGCTCAACACCCTCTACAACACTGTTAGGCTTTAACATTTTAACCATCTATGTGGGTGTAAGGTGGGATCGCTTTGTGTTTATAATGTATGTTTTTCTCCAATAGTGGATGGCGCTGAGCTTCTGTGTGTGTGTGTGTGTGTGTGTGTGTGTGTGTGTGTGTGTGTGTGTGTTTATTGGCATTTTATTTATCTTCCTTTGGAAAGGGTCTGTTCAAAACTGTTTGGGAAATATTTTCACCAAGCTTGTTGCTTGCCTTTGAACTTTCTGAAGAGTGGCTTTTGAAGAGCAGGTGCTTTTCACTTTAATGAAGTCCAATTTATCATTTTTTTCTATCTCATAGATAGTACTTTTTAATGTCCTTTAAACAAATTTTGCTTACTGTGGTCTAGAAGATATTCTCCCATGTATCCTTTTAGGAGCCTTATAGTTTTACCTTGTATATTTATGTGCGCTCACAGCTTAAATAATTTTTGTGTATTGTATGAATTAGGGTTCAAGGTTTATGGGCTTTTTTAATATATGAATATCTAGTTGTCCCAACATTGTTGATTAAAAATCTTCTCCCTCCCTATTAAATCACATTTTCATCATTGTTGAAAATAAGTTAACTGTATTTGTGTGGATTTTGAGATTTTCTAATCTGCACCACAGATCCATCTGTCTACCCCTCAATAATACATGGCTTTGATTACCCCGCTTTATAATAAATCTTAAAACAAGGTAGGATGTCTTCCAAATTTCTCCTTTTTCAAAAAGTTTTTATTATTCTAGATCCTTAGCATTTCCATATAATTTTTAAAATTAGATTGTCAATTTCTTTTTTTAAAAAAGGCTGGTGTTATTGTGATTGGGATTATGGTGACTCTATAGACCAATTTAGGGAGAATAAAAATCTTAATAATATTGGGTCTTTTACCATGTTAACATGGCATATCTCTCCATTTATTAAGTCTTCCTTAATTTCCATGTTCCATATTTACAGTAGTCAGAATAAAGATCTAGCACATCTTATGTTAAATTTATTCCCATATAGTTTATTTTTTAATTTATTTTTATGTAAAACATATTTTTATTTCACTTCATTTTTCATTGTTATTTGCTAAAATATAAAATGGACTCATGTCTTGTTAGGGAGACCACTTCATAGTCGGTGTAGAGGCCTGACCACCACACTGTATTTCTGAAGCTGATGTTGAATAACATTGTATGTCAACTATAAGTATATATACATATAGTCACGGAACATGGAGTACAGTGTGGGAATGGAGTTAATGGAATTGTAATAGATAAGCATGATATCGGGGGCGGGAGGGCAGTGGATGGGGAGGGCAGTTGTTTCTGTGCAAAGGGTGAAAAGGATAACTATTGCATTGTTCTGTACATCTGAAACTAACAATAAAAAGAAAAAAAAATATGACTAATTTTTGTACATTGAACTTTGATCCTGTGGAATTGCTAAATTCACTTATTGCTCTAGTAGTATTTTTTTCCTATAGATTGTCTGCATACATTATCATGTCATCAAGCAATGGACAGTTTTACTTCTTCCTTTCCAATCTTTCCATTTTTTTTCTCTTACCTTATTGCACTGGCTATGACCTCCAGCATAGTGTAGACTAGAAATGCTGGGCGTAAATATCCTTGCCTTGTTTCTTAGATGAGAGTAAGCATTAAAGATTTCTCTGTATAATATTTGCTATAGGTTTATCATAGATTCCCTTTATCATACTGACAGAGCTTCCTTCAATTTCTAGTTTGTCAATGGTTTTTATCATGAATGGTGTCAATTTTCTGCAGCTGAGATGATCACGTGAGGGGCTTTTACTCTGATGACATGGTGACCAGCCTTGGTTGACTTTCTAAGGTTAAACTTTGCATTCTGGGATAAACCACAATTGGTGTTTTATACATATTGTTACCTTTGATTCACTGATATCTTGCTGATTAATTTTGTGTGTGTGTGTGTATATATATATATATATATATATATATATATAAAAACATATACATATACATACATATATATGTATGTATATGTATATATATATATATGTATACTAGTTGTCCTTGTCAGATTTTAGCTCTTTGGATTGTCTTTATTACTTTTTTTCTTTCATTGATTTCTGCTTTTATCTCTTTTATATCCTTTCTTAGTTTGACTTAAATTTGGTCATCATTTTCTGGCTTCTTTAGATGGAAGCTCAAACAATTGATTTCAAACATTTCTTAATTTCTATGTGTTCTCCTATGTTTCCCTTTTCTCCTAAGAGTTTTGTAGCTTGGCTCTTGCATTTAAGTCTATAATCCACTTCAAGTTAATTTTTGCATATGTTGTGAGATAAGGGTCAAGATCCATTTTTCTCCATATTGCGATTATTCTACCACAACTGGTTGAAAACATCATTTCACTAAATTGCATTGAGCCTTACAGAAAATCAATTGGCCAAATTAATGTGTATCTATTTCTCGACTCTCTATTCTGTTCCATTTATCTAAATGCATATATCTATGTCCATATTATAGTCCCTTGATTACTGTAGCTTTATAATAAGTCCTGAAATCAAATTTTTTTTCTCTTTTTCAAAGTCAATTTTGGCTATTCTAGGTCCTGTGCATTTCTGTATAAATTTTAAAATCCACTTATAAATTTATAGAAAAAGGCTGCTGGGATTTAATTGGAATTAATTGGAATATATTCATCATTTGGAGAGAACTGAGTTCTTGACCCTATTTTTTTAATATCTTTTGATTCATAAACATGGTTTACATCTCTAGTTATTTGTGCCTTCTTTAATACTTGCAACAATTCTCTTTAGTTTTCAGGGTAAAGTTTGCACAATTTTTGTCAAATTTATCCCTATGAATTTCATATTTATTATTTTTAATAGTTGATTTTTAAAATGTAATTCTAGCTGCTCACTGTTGCATCTAATAATATACAGAATATATACAATTGATTTTTATATTGATCTTGTCTCCTGAAACTTTGCTAAGTTCATTTATTAGTTTAGTTTTTTTGTTAATGTCTTAGAATTTTTTCATAGATGATCATGACATCTGCAAATAAAGTACATTTTAATACTTGATTTCCACTTTAGATTTTTTTTTATTTTTTATTTATTTTATTTATTTTTTTGCATTAAATCACTGGCTAGCTCCCTCATTACAATGTTGAATAGAACTGGGTAGAGCAGACATTATTGCTTTCTTTCTGATCTTGGGTGAAAAGCATTAATTCTTTCAGAATCAAGTATGACATTTGCTGTAAGTTTAACATAGATGCACTTTATCAGGTTGAGAAAGTATCTTTCTATTTCTGGTTTACTGTAAGTCTTTATCATGAATGTCATATGCTTTTGTTGCATCAATCAAGGTGATCAGAGGGTTTTTCTTTTTAGTCTGTTAATATGGTCAATTACATTGATTAATTTTCAAATGTCAACTCAACCTTGCATTTTTGGGTTTAATTCCACTTGGTCATGATGTATTATTCTTTTTATGTATTGTTGAACCCAATTAGCTAAATCTCAGAATTTTTCATCTATTTTTATAAAGGATATTGGTCTGCTGATTTCTTTTCTTGTAATGTCTAGCTCTCATTTTTGTATGAGTAATTCTGGCCTCATAGAATGAGTTGGAAAGTACTCCCTCCCACAATTTTCTGGAAAAGTGTACAGAATTGATATCATTTTTTTCCCTTAAATAATTCTAGGATGTACCAGTAAAGGCATTAGATCTTGAGTTTATTTGTGGGAATTTCTTTTACCACAAATTCAATTTTTTAATGGATATAGAGCTGTTCAGGTTATCTATTTCTTTTAGAATTAATTTTAGTAGTTTGTCTTTTGAGGAATCTGTCCATTTTATCTAAATTGTAAAACTCATGGGCATAATATTGTTCATAACATTCCTGTATTATATTTTGATGTTTCTTGGGTATTTAGTGATGTTCCCTCTCTCATTTCTGATACTGGCAATTTGTATTTTTTCTCTTTTTTTCCTGCTCTATATGGCTTGAATTTTATCAATTTTATTGATCTTTTCATAGGCTTATATTTTAGTTGCATTGACTATTTTTTTTCTATTTCATTGAGTTCGGCTCTTTATTGCTTTCTTTCTTATGCTTACTTTGTGTTTCATTTGTTCTTTTTCTAGTTTCTAAGGTAGAAGCTTAGATCAGTGAACAGCAAAAATAAAATTTTATAAAGGATCAGAAAGTATTTTAGGCTTTGAGTTTCATATGATCTCTGTTGCAAGTAATCAACTCTATTCATTAGTAACATGAAAACAGACATAGACGATATATAAATAAATGAACATGGCTGTGTTTCAATAAAATTTTATTTACAAAAATAGGCAGCAGGTTTTATTTTGCCCATCTGCCATAGTTTCACAATTCCCAGTTTACATCAATTTGAGATTATTTATCTTTTCTAATATAGGTGCTTAGTGCTATATGTTTCCCTCTAAGTACTGTTTTAGATGCATATCACACATTTTGATATGTCGTATTTTCATTTTCATTGGAAAATGGATAACACTTTGGTTGTTGAATATGAATCTGATCTTTACTATTCCCAATCACCACCACCTCTGTGGGCTCCGAGTTTCTCCTTGCTGTGCTGTTCCTAATTAAATGCAGACCAGCATGGAGACCTCTACCACTGCTACCAAAGCTTCTGAACTTTCCTCTCTCTGGGCCCTCCATGTGAGGCAGTGTCAGTTTCCACACTTTTCAAAGACACCCAAACCCCAGGCCACTTTCCAAATGCCCCTCTCCAACTATGTCTCCTCTACCTCTTGAATAAAATGGCTTGATCCTTTGTACCAACACCTGCCCACTAGCCTGAAACATAAATGTTGCTAGCTTCCTTACCCCTGAGGATGGATACACTGGGGGAGGGAATGCATTCATTTAAGTTCCTGAAAAGAGTGCATCAAAACAGCGTTAGACATGCAAGAGATTGGTTGGAGGATGGAACAGGAGAATGAAGAGAGTGTCTTCCGATTATGATACTGCTCTGACATTTCTGAAAGGGGAGAGGGAATAAAAGAGGATTCCGGGAGAAGAGTCTTGGCCTGCAGCCCCATTTCAAGAAAGGTTCAGCAAGGCCGTTGGACATACCCGAGCCAAATTCATCTGTTGGAGAAACCCCACCTCATGCTGGAACGGGCCTGCCTTAGCATCTTTGCCATGCTTAGTTATTGGCTAGGAGCAGCCCTCAGGAAGTATGACTTTAGTGTGAATACAGGGGTGGATCCTATAAAGACCTTGGAAAAACTTTCAAATTGTTCAAAGCCTCTGAAGTCTATCTCCTGTTGATAAAGGAAATGGGTGGGAAGAAGCAAGGATATGCCTTTATTATTTGTTGGTTCACAGCTGCTACAATCACCAAGAAGCAGATCACACTCCTCTTACCATGAGTCAGTAGTGCCAGTGGAACCACACACCACTGAAAGACTTTCTACACACTGATGACACATGCCCTCTGTAACGATCACAAGTGATCACACCTGGTAAAACAATACTTGACATACATATTTTGCCTTGTTCTGAACTTCATGAACCACAGAAAATATACCTGCTCCGATAAAACAGTCCAATGCTATATAATAAAGGACTCTAGATGTACGTCTCAGCACTTTATCAGCAGAATGTGCCTGCAATAGTGTGTGTGTTATGGGCATCACAGCCATGAATTTCTCGACTGTTGCCCATTAGTATTATAAGAGCCACTGAAGCCCTAGAGAATGTGATGGATGCAGTGATGGGTGTGCATAAACTCTGTGCCGACTTAGATGGAAACCTAGATTGGGTAATGGGTCTTTGAAAGCAAAGCAGATTCAGCCCAATGGACGCTTTAGTCTGCACGGAGGGTTAGTGAACCCAGAGTGGCAGAGACTAAACCAGTCGGAACACAGGCAATCTTCAAAAGCAAGTTTCTCATACACCACAGCAAATCTCCTAGAGGCCCACAGGCAAAATGTTTCATTGGGTAAACTGAGGCAGGAGAGTAAAATCCAAACCGAACACCATCCTCTCAACACCCTCTCCCCTTCCTGTGTAGCTACTGAGCCACATCACTGCCTCTTTCAGCAAAGCTCTTGTTATGTAGATGTGGCCATAATCACTGAAGGCCTATAGTTCTTTGTTTCTGATAATAATCTTTGCTCCTTGGTCATTCGAAAGCCTTACAAACAGCTTTCAACCTTTGAAGGCTCTGTGGTTCCCCAGCTGTGCATCTGCTGCCTGCAGCTGTGAGCTCCAAAAGTGAAGAGTGAGGCAGTGCCTGTCCACACAGATCAGCCCAGGGTTCTGTCCAGCTCCTGGCAGAGTCCAGAGTACAAAATTGATTTAAAAATGTCCAGGGATATTTATCAATGGTATCGTGGGAGGCGCTTTAACAAAGCATTCTAACCTGCAGAACTGACATCATGCTATTTTTAAGACTATTTTTCCCATTTGTTTATTTCCTTCACTTATTCAACATGTACCTACGGAGGTCCTGTTCTGTGCAAACCCTCTACTGGACACCTGGGATACAAACACAAACAAGGGGCTGTTGAAACAGTCCCAGGGAGCAGCTTTGTCATGGAAGCTGAAGGGGAGGAATGTAGGCAGGTTAGAGAGAGATTTAACAAGACTAAGACCAACCATCCCAGAGCACCTACTAATGCCAGGCATAGAGTTTTCGCTCTCTAGTCCAGACTAGTCCAGACTACTGTGACTTCTCTACACCTGGCATCACATACCCAACCTTCAGCTGGAACAAGGAGTGAAAAGCAAGACTGACCAGAGATAAGGATGGAGGGGTCAGACACAATAATGTAGATTAGCCTTTCTGCTACAGACAATGAAAAGCCAAAGACTTATGCAAATTTCACTAGGAAAAGGTCACTTTGTCATATGTACAGAAGATGGATTGGACTTTGGCAAGACTGGAGGCAAGGAGCCCAGTTAGGAAACTGGTACAATAATCCAAGTCAAACATCCTGGTAGCCTGAATTAGGAAAGTGGCAGTGGGACTGGAAAGATATCAAGAGAGCAAAATCGTAGGGCCTGGTAGACAATTGAATGTGATAGGTGGGAGGTAGGGAGGGATCACAGACGATGCCCACACTCTTGGAGACTGTGTGGATGGTGGTGTCATTTCCTGAGCTGAACACCACAGTGGAGAGGCGTGCAGGAGGGGTGGAGAAGAGGTGTTTTTCCATGTTCTGCTGTAGTTGTTCATTAGACAACCAGGCAGGATGTCTGGTAGACATGGGACGTAGGGATCTGGCATCAGGGAAGGATTCTGGGCTTGAATATGGGTTTGGTTGTTTTCAGCATATCCTTGCTAATAAAACCATGATGGGGTGTGAAGTCTTCCCAACAATTTTAACCCCCAACATAGGCACAGCAGCCTCTCTTGTGCTTTCAAGTAGGTACCAGGATTGTGTCACTGAGGGGAGGACTGAGGTTGGACTGCAGGACTCAGAAATCCCTTCAGTTGAACCTCTGAGTCATCAGATTGTCTACCATCTAAGAATTCTTTTCCTTTTCACATCATAAGAAAGTTAAACGTAATTTTAAGGTTAGCCACTCTAACACTAAGACATCATAATTATATTTCCTAGAAGACTTTGTGCTATCTCATGCTGTCTTCCAGGCTTCTCCTCCTCTCTGGGACCTCCACCTCCTCGTGGCACTTTTCTCATCTTTTTTGTACCTAAAAAACCCTGACCTTCCAGCCTCTACCTCCCTTCCCCCGTAACCTGCCTGCTCTCTCTTCTGTCTGCCCTAGTAATTCCCATCATATATTTCTGTGAGTGATGAATAGGAACTTAATCAGAGTGCAGTGAGCTGTACCTTCGAATCATGGACTCATTTTGAGTTGTCTTAATTGAACCGTCTCCCTGAGAAAGATGAACTGTAGATAACCATCAGGAAGGCTTGTGCAAAGGGTAAGGAGATGGTCTTCTGAAATGAATCTATGTCAAAGTCAGATGACAAGACCTTAGGTTCGCCTAAAATTATTCAGTCAGCCAGTCATCACTCAACAAATGTTAACCATGTTCCCACACCAAGTGGGGACCTCTAGGAATTCAGGTTTGTGGCTGTCTCTGCCCTCAAGACTTTTTTCTCTGCCTCCGCCTGGAGAAAGCTTGAAGACTATTCAGGGAAGGGTGAGCTTGGAAGTCAGTGTCCTCGTGACACCAAAGAAGGAGGTGATGGGCTGAGAAAGTGGCCCAGGTATAAAAGCCCTTTTAACATGGGTTAGCTTCGCCTGCTAGAAAGAAGCAAAGGAGGTTGCAGCAGACACCAGCGAGTTATTTTCCAAACTGCGTCCCTTCCTTTGCCCCACAGAGCTTCCAGGTTACATTTCCCACCCTCCCTTGCAGTTGGGTGTATAAGAGTTCTGGTCACCCAGTTTCAGTGGTGTCAGTACAATTAGGCCAACCCTGCCCCAATTAAGGCACAGCTGAAAAGGGTATGAGCCACCCAGGGCCAGCTTCAAGAAGCAGAGTCTTCCTATCATTGGAGGAAGCTGTGTCCAGGCAAAGCCAAGCTCTGATTCACAAAGTCCATTCCCCAACTATTTCTAGGAGCCTATGTGCTCAATCCACCTCCTAGACAAAGAAGAGTTAAAAAGCAGAGTCTGCAGTCCCTAGAGCCAGGACACATCTTAGCTTCTCTCCAGGTCTGGCTCAGGAGCCCATGATTATTCAAAATCAAAAGGACAGAGACAAAATTCAACGTAAACTAAATTCCAGCCAGTGTCTGCACTCAGGAAGAATAATTGCAAAGGCAATCTGGTTCTGTTTATCCTTCTATCACAAGGAAAAATCATTGGTTACCTTCAGCAAGTCTATGTATCACCATTCTAGATGTCAGTCCTAGAAAAGACTAATTTAGCTTGGGCTCCTGCTATGAAATGCAACCCAGCTGATATTCAAACATGCATAAACATCATCATTTGCTAATACTGGCTAATGGCTTTAATCATGGAATAAAACAAATCAATAATTAACCTTAGCAGAAGTGCAACTTGGATTCAAAGCTAATGAATTCACTAATGGTTCTTGCTGCCATTAGTACATATACATCAAGGTAAATATGCAGAAATGTGCCCATTTCCAAGTAGCTAATCTATTCATAAATTGTCAGATTATGACTTCAATTTGGACTTGAAGGAGGGCAATAAATAATACATCCACCAAGATATCGCTAATTTATTTTTAAAAACTAAAAGCTTACACTTGAAACCATTTATTTACCACCTATATCCCCATTACATTCCGGGTCTGTGCCAGAAGTAGGTGGCAGAGAGCAGTAGAGCGAGCCCTCGGGGTCAAGGAGCCCGTGTCCCAGCAGAGTCGGTAACTACAGCAATGTGATAATGGCTCTAACAGAGGGCTGCTTTACTGCTGGGGCTGCACACAGACAGATGCCCCTGAGCTGCCTGGCAAAGCCTGGAAAAGACAGTGATTAGGATAAAAGGTGAAAATTGAGTTAGTCTTTGAAGGATGAATAGAGGTTTCCAGATAGACAACAAGCTAGCGGCCAAAATAAACACAATGTCTCTAAGATGCTGCAAGTATATCCACATGGCTGAAAAGTCAAAGACTCATAAGGGCACAGGAGTTGCTGGAGTTGAAGGGTCAATGTGGGCCTGATCACGTAGGGTATTGAGAGTCTTGCTGAGGTTCTTTTCTTTTTTTTTCCCCCTCTAATAGGGAATGGGAACCACGAAGGACTGCCTGTTAGTAATTAGAAATAAGACACACGAGCATTGAGCATTTTCTTCAGATGCCTTTTATAGCCAATAGAGATTGGTTTTGTTTGAGGAAATGTATATTTCTCTTGTTCATCTCAAATCATAAGCAATTACCCTGAAGGCTCAAATGACTAAAAATACTCAGGATTTGGGAAGTGCTGAGCTGGACAACAATTATGATACATGCAGAGATTTCTGCCCCAAGGCTAGCCTGTACTTGATCATATTCAGTTTTATCTACATGTGAATATGCTGTTTTGTGGTATTTTCTTTTTAACAGAAGTACAAGTTCTTATAAGATAATCTGGCAGATTCTCTCTCCCTTTTATAAAGGGTGATATGGCATGTATCTTTGGTTGCCTACTCAAGGGCAATCCCTTTTTCTTACAGCCCTGATTTTGTTCCAGTATCCCCTCCTCCTTCTCCTGACTTGGGTAAATTCTGATTGGTCAAAGCCAATCATGTAGGTTGCATTCTTGCTTCCTAGTGATTGGTTTAGGCACAGGCCTGTGACCAAATTCTGGCCAATGGTATGTAAGATGAGATCTGCTAGGGCTTCTGGAAAACACTTTTCTTTCTGGTAAAAAGGAATATATTCTATCTTATTCTATTTCAAAAATTATTAGGAGCCTATCAGCTATTGTCAGGCAAAGCACACTGAAGACAATGCCAATTCTTAAAGATAACAAAGCAGAAAGATGAAAAGAGCCTGAATCTTCCACCATGCAGCTGAGTTACTGAAATAACAAAGTGGGAGACACCATATCTCCATACTTCTTTATGAGATAATAAATTTCTTATTATTTAAGCCAGTGGCCCAGATTATCCTTGCTATCACAAATGGCCCACAGGAGGCCTAGTTCAGCTGGTACACACCAATGCCACCATCTTCATTGTTATAGCCAGAATTTATTTTGATAGGACAGAGCCTATGCTGTTAAAACAGCCCACTATTCCTTGTCTAGGGGACCTGCCAAAAGTCACAGACAAAGAGTATTTTGAAAGCAGCAAGAGAAAAGGGATTCATCACATACAAGGGACTACCAATAAGATTATGGGTGGATTTCTCAGTAAAAACCTTTCAAGCCAGCAGAGTAGGGATGATATATTAAAAACACTGAAAGAAAAAAACTATCAACCAAGAATATTATACCATGCAGAAGAAGGAGAGATATTTTCCCAAACAAGCAAAATCTGAGGGAGTTCATCACTACTAGAACAGCCTTATAAGAAATGCTGAAGAGTTCTTCAGGCTGAAATGAAACGATGCTAATTAACAACATAAAAACATGAATGGACAAAACTCATTAGAAAAGGTAAATATGTAGTCAAAGTCAGATTCTCTAATATTGTAATGGTATATAAATTAGATTCAATTACACTTTAAAAGTTAAAAAACAAATGTATTGCAAAAAGAAAAAAAACTATAACTAAGTAATGTTATTGAATACACAATATAAAAAAGATGTAAATTGTAAATTAATAACCTGTAATATGAGGAGGAAGGAAGAAACAATATAGTTTCTATTACTGTGAAAGTTGTTATCAGCTTAAAATAGGATGTTATAATAATAAGATGCAGTAAGTTCCTGTTACCTGCAGTTTCACTACCCACTGTCAACTATGGTTCAAAAGCATTAAATGAAAAATTCCAGGACCAAACAATTCTTAAGTTTTCAATTATGTACTATTCTGTGTAGCATGATAAAACCTTGTGCCATCCTGTTCTGTCCCACCCTGACGTGAATCATCCCTTTGTCCAGTGTATCCACACTGTACACTCTACCTGCCCACTAGTCACTTAGTGGCCATCTCAGTTATCAGGTCAACTGTTGCAGTAGTGCAGTGCTTGTGTTCAAGTCACCTTTATTTTATTTAATAATGTCCTCAAAGCACAAGCATGGTGATGCTACCAATTCAGATATGCCAAAGAGAAACTGTAAAGTGATTTCTTAAAGTGAAAAAAGGTGAAGGTTCTCAACAAGAAAAGAAAAAGACTCATACACTGAAGTTACTAAGATCTACGATAAGAACAAATCATCTAGTCATGACATTGTGAAGAAGGAAAAAGAAATTCATGCTAGTATTGTTGCCACACCTCAAACTGCAAACGTTATGGCCACAGTGTGCATGAGTGTGTAGTTAAGGTGAAAAGGGCATTAAATTTGTGAACAGAAAATTTGTTCTGAATGACAGCAATAGGAAGCATTAAGCCTATATAAAGACGTCAGCAAGGGATCCCTTGAAACAGGTGATGCCAAGCTGTTAATATTTATTGCAAGTAATGGACGGTTATAAAGAAGGTGATTAGGATGTGGTACTATTCATGGCCTCAAGCATCTATTGGGGGGTCTTGAAACATATACCCCATGGATAAAGGGAAACTTCTATATCTTAAGTAAGCCTCATGGTAATCACAAAGGGGAAAACGTAAAATATATACAAGAAATTGAGATTAAGGATTCAAAGCATACCATCACAATAAGTAATCAAATCACAAAGACAGCAAGATATGATAAAAGGAACAAACAAACAGCAAAACAGTGAGAAAACTAATAAAATGACAATAGTAAATCCTTAGTTATCAGTAATTACTTTAAATATAAATGGACAAATTATCTAATGAAAAGACATAGAATGTCAAAACAGGTTAAAAAGCAAAACAAGATCCAATGATATACTGCCTATAAGAAGCTGAATTTAGCTTTAAAGACACACATAGGCTGAAAGTGAGGGATAGAAAAATATATTACAAGCAAATAGCAACCAAAAGAAAGCAGTAGTGGCTATGTTTATGTCAGAAAAAAAATAAACTTTAAGCTAAAAATGATCACAAGAGACAAAGAAGGTAATTGTATAATGATAACGAGGTAAATTCATCAACAAATTATAACAATTATAAATATTCATGCACCTAATATCAGAGCACTAAGTATTTAAAGCAAATATTAACAATATTTTTAAAAGCAATAAACAGCAACACAATAATACCAGAGGACTTTAATATCCGCCAGTAAACAATAGATAGAACATCCAGATAGAAAATCAATAAGGAAACAGAGGATTTGAATACTATCTGCCAAATGAACATAAAAGACTTATGTTCCATTCGATAAACATTCCATTCAACAGCAACTGAATATATATTCTTCTCAAGTACACACAGAACATTATCAAGGATGGATCATGTGTTTTAGGCCACAAAAAAGGCTCAACAAATTCAAGAAGATAGAAATTACATCAAGTACTTTTCCAACCACAATGATATGAAACTGGAAATCAATAACAGAAGGTAAATTGGAAAACTCACAAGTACATAGATAATAAACAGCAATGCTCCTGAAAAAAACCAATGGATAACAGATGAATCAAAATGGAAATCAAAAAATATTCTGAGACAAATGAAAATGGAAACACAACATACCAAAATATATGGAATGCAGTAATAGCAGTTCTAAGAGGACATTATATAGCTATAAATGCTCACATTAAGAAAAAAAAATAATTATCTCAAATAAACAACCTAATGTTAATCTCAAGAAACTAGAAAAACAAACTAAACCCGAAGTTAGCAGAAGGAAAGAAATAATAAAAATTAGAGCAGAAATAAATCAAATAGAGAACAGAAAAGCAATAGAAAAGAGCAACCAAACTATGAGTTGATTTTTTTGGAAAAGATAAACAAAACAGACAAACCATTAGGTAGACTATCCAAGAAAAAGAGAGAGAGGACGCAAGTATATAAAATTATAAATGAAAGATGAGACATTACAACTGATACCACAAAAATACCAGGAATCAATTATACACCCAAAAATTGGACAACCTAGAAGAAATGGATAAATTCCTAGAAACATAAATCTTACCAAGACTGAATCATGAAGAAGTACAAAATCTGAAAAGACAAATAATGAGAAAGGAGACTGAATCAGTAATCAAAAATCTCCCAAGATCGGAAAGTCCAGGAGCAGATGGTTTCACTGGTGAACTCTACCAATCATTTAATAAAACATTAATGTCAATCCTTATCAAACTATTTCAAAAAAAATTGAAGAGGAGGGCATACTCCCAAATTCATTTTATGAGGTTAGCATTGCCCTGGCAACAAAACCAACAAAGCCAGAGGAGGATATTACAAGAAAAGAGAGCTACAGGCTAAGATCCCTGATTAAAAATGAATCTAGATGCAAAAGTTCCCAGAGTACCTAGAATGAGGACCCGAGACTTGACCGTATTTGGAAAACATAAAATGTCACTGCCAATTTGCAGATCTTAGAAAGGAGGCTGGCCTTATCAATCTGTGTTAGAGCAATCCACCTGATTGCAGAGTTGAGAATGGATTCGCTTGGAGCAGTCAGGAGGCAAAGGGTCCAGATCCGTGATCCTAACAGGAGCAGTAGGGATGGACAGGAGGGAACAGGTTAGGGGATATTTAGGAAGTGATGCCATAAGACTTGGGGACTCATTGGTTATATGGAGTAAGAAGATGAAGAGACTCAGATAAGCCCGTATGTATACCAGGTCATCATGGAGACATTCTGTGACATCGTGATAGAAAAAATATTACAATGGCGTCTTGATACATAGGTACATCATGTCATGGTGACAGACAAGTACCATCTGCCATGGTACACATATAAGTGTACCAATTATTATGTCAGGTGCACCATGTCATAGATATCTTTTGCACTGACTTTATAGACAACTACATGGCATAACCATGACACACATTTGTCACGTCTTCATGACATACAGTGAGTCACCATGAGATAGAGCAATAAGCTGCTATATGTCAAACATCTTTGCCACTAAAAGACACACAAAAGTGTGACAAATGTACTATGCCATTGTTATAAGTGGTCGTGATAGCTTCCACTCTTAATGAAAGTGATATTCTTCAAGTACATAGTCATAAAGCTAACAACGGTTTTAAACAATGGAGAAGTTTTGCATTTTGCTCAAGCAGTCATTGCAGTAAGTGCTTAGAGCTCTCTCCTCAGGTGAACAGTCGCCGTGATGACCGGTGTTACCATTATCCAGCCCCACCTCTCCACAGAGGGACACTGTGCGCGCCTCCAGAATGAGTGCCAGGTGTTCGTCACTGCTTTTTCACCCTTTTTGCTTTTTATGTTATGTGGCATTTACTATGCTCCAAGCACCAATTTTAAGTGCTTTCACATTCTTAATATCTTAATCCTTATAACAACCCTCTGAGGCAGAAATATTATTTCCATTTAACTGATGAAGAAAATGAGGCACAGAGAGGCCACACAGGTGAGTGGGTGGTGAAACAGATTCAGATGCAAGCCGCCTGGCATCCAAGCTCTTAACCTCCTCATGAACGCTGCCTCCGCCTCTGCTAGAATGCCTTCAGCTCTAAGTAACAG
This sequence comes from Hipposideros armiger, assembly GCF_001890085.2. NCBI lineage: Eukaryota > Metazoa > Chordata > Mammalia > Chiroptera > Hipposideridae > Hipposideros > Hipposideros armiger. Next base: position 5,331,470 of record NW_017731350.1, on the reverse strand, counting down.
AACGCATCTAAAACTGGCTTGAACGTTACAAGGACGTTATTGGCCCCTATAGCTGAATTAGGTGTGGCCTTAGGCAAAAGCCTGACTCAAAGGCTCAAGGCATCTGACCAGGACCTGAGTTCTAATGCTCAAATTCTCCACTAAAGTTTCTTGGCATTGGCTCTATCCTCTGCAGGCTCTCCCGGATTGTTACCAGATGGCTGTTCAGTCCTTGGACATGCTTCTAGGTTCTAATCCGGAGGAAGAAACAGGTCCGCATACCTGATATCTCAAACAAAAGTCTTTGGGTTGACTCCTGCTGGCCCTTAATGACCTGGATTAAGTCACAGGACTCTCATCAAACTAATTGATGTGACCAGCTGCTAGGAGGATGGTGTGGGGTCAATGGGAGGCACAGCTCCAATGACCCAGGGCCACACCTATAACTGGAGATGGAGGTCAACCCTTCTAAACCACAGCCATGGAAAATTCGCTTTTGGCAGAGAAAATGAGGGGAATAAATCCTGAGAATAAAACCAACAATTTCCATTACCATCTTATCCCCACCACCTAGATTAATACCTGGCATAGGGCAAATGCTCAGGGAATGTTTGCTAAGCGTGTGGATGGATGGATGGACAGATGGATTAAAAACTCACAGCTAGGACAGAAAAGCTGCACTGGAACATTTTCCAACCTTTACAAGATCCAAATTAATTACCAGAAAGAGTCACGTGGGTCATGGACCAGGGTGAGGACGGCCTGATTGAGACATGCTTCCTCCCAGAACTCACAGCTTTGCCCACAGAGTCTCTTCAGTGATAATAATTAGGCTGTTGGTTCAGACAACCATTCTTGACTCTTAAACTTGACAGAGGGAGACTTATTTGCATCTCTTCAGGGTTATTAGTGAATCCAACTCTTCTGGGATTCATAGATTATAATGTAAGTCTCAATTGTCACTACCCTTGAGCAGCCCTGGTCCTCAGCTACATCCTAGGGAGAAACTATTGGCTCTACTTGAAAATCTCCTGGATCTTGTTTTAGTGTGTTTTAATGATTCATTTTGGAACCCTCTGAAGGTCACTGAGGAAGGAAAACGTACTGCTCATTAAAGGAAAGTATTGGGTTTCCTCATTTCTAGCATGGAATATAAAAGTTCAGGAGCCACGTCATCCTAGCCTCCTTACATATAATACATCAGTCCACCTGTGCAAGTCGGGCCTAGAAATCATTAAAGCCCCTGTCAGCATGGGCATTACAGTGGCCCTGGATTCTTGACACCCCCTTCCATGCCCCAGCCCCATGAGGCACTACACTGGCTGTCATGGTTCCCTTGGAGCTAAGTGACAGACAACACATTTGGACTCAATTGTCAGTTTTGGTTTCAACACCCCCAACAAGACACGACTTGCTATATTGGCAGGTCCACTCCATGTCCCACCCTAGGTCCAGTGGAACTAAGGTCTGGTCTGTATCAACACCTAACCCGTGCCTCCTGTCAAGAGAGGCCAGTAAGATAGAGAGGAATAGCCTGAGAATCATGGGAAGCCCTTAAAGATCACATCGTCAAATAACTAACAGCACAACGGAGAACTATGAAAGGGAAACGGGAAAACAACTTGCCCAGGGCCACACTGGGATAAAAACCAGAGCCAGAACTGAAGCCGCCCAGTCCCTAAGCCAGGGCTTTCTTACAACATATATCGGCTTTACAAACCTGTGCTTGCAAAATGGCCATCACATTCCTCATGCTGCATACCTCTCGAGGGTCCCCTCTCAAGGTGTCCCTGTGTGCATCCAGGTGTGCACGCACACATAGGAGAAAGGCACTATACAAGGAGAAGACTTGAGGACTTTCAAGGGACATTTACAGGGACACAGCACAAACATCCCTCCAGCCTGGCAATTGCCCACCTACTCAGAGATCATTCATGGGAAGAGCTGAAAACATGACAGCCCATTGCTGTGCACAGTGACACAAGCCTATCCCTACTGAAAAAACCAAAGGAATTGAACACTGAAAATGCAGACTGCTAAAGTCCTTTGCCCTTTTCCTGCGGACACTGCCTCCCATTCCCCCAGCAGCCCAGGCAAGCAAGGACCAGTGGTTGATGGCTGCAGAGATAAGGTGAAAACCTGTCATGCCCTTTCCTCCAGTGTCCCTGCACTTACTTAAAAGCCATTTCATTAAATTTAAAGCCCCAAGACATGTATAACTATACTGAAAATCAAAATCACTTAGGAAGCTAGAAAATTGAGATGGCTAGATTCTGATATGGAGAGAGGCATAAGGATGGAAAGCGGTCACCAAAGCTCAGGTGACTGCCAGTTTTTCTTGGTCATTCCTGCCAGGTGTGGCTGAAAATAGAGATGCTTTCTAGAGCCATCATAACCTCCAGGAGGGCATCTGCCTACCATGCAGTGGGAGGAACAAATGACAGGGACTCACTGGGCAGTGACAGCCAACCCCAGCTCATACTCAGGAATGTGTCTGCCCTGGACAAGTAGTCACAGTTGCATGCACCTCCCCAGTTGACTATAAATTCCTTAAGGCTGAATAGAGAAGGTTCCTTCTCTCTGCCCCACTCAGGCCTTGTGGAGCCTCACCCAGTGCTCAGGGCACAGACTTACCACATTTGCTTCACTCCCAGCCACACCTCTTCTTCCTGTGAACCCAGACACTTTGCTTGTGACACCTTAGTCCCGCGGGATGTCACTCTGCTGTGGGTATGTACATCTTGCCTCATCCTAAGTCTAAACCCCTGCAAGGTAGACTCTGCATCCCCATTACTCGCTTCCTGCCAACTTCAGTGCTAGGACATAGAACGCCCAAGCAAAAGACTGAACAGATAGATGAAGCTTTTGCCTACATCGAGGCCACTTTATATGCAGTGGTCTTATCAGACCACCCTTGGGTGTCTTTCATAAAGTGTGTATCCAATGCATGTTTGTCTGTGGAAATGTTTGATCAGGTTGATCACTGTGGTCTCTTGCTCAGAGGCACATAGTCTGCCTATGACAGTCCAGGACAGGGGTGAGCAAGGCCAGTTAGAAGACCCCTGCCTGGAAGAGTCACATTTTGTCTTTCCAAATGCAAGAAAAGGGAAGAAGTGATGTCTAATCAATTCTAAAATAACATCAGAGCCCATTACAAGGTCAGAAGTCAGCCAAGCCAGATTTCCAAAGTTGGGATGCATCTGAAGAAGCAATGCTTAAAATCTCCCAAGATGGAAATAGCTGGGAAATGATGTTTGAGGGACTCAGATTCAACTCAGCAAGTGACAGTTCAGAAAGATGAGCTGTGAGTTGGGCAGTGAGACAAGTGATGAGCTCATCCTCGAGCCACCCACAATCTGACCCAACCTGCGGCGGGGGGAGAGGTGGAGGCTCAGATTGGCTTTCTAAAAGGCGGAGAGAAATAGATGTGACTCAGCTGACCCCAGGGTCTGGAGCAAAGGTTTACTTGGATATCTAATGTGGCTGGTTCTGAATAAGACATGGTTTTGAGACAGGGGTGGGGGTGAGGCGGCCAAAGAGGAAGGGTAGAAATGCCATTTGTAAAATCTTTATATTGTGATAAAAATCCAACACAGTTGGGCTGAGTGAGGGCTTGAGATTTCATCAGTTCTGTGAACCATCCCCAGAATGCAGGGGAAGGGGCTGGGTTTTATCATGTCAAAAGTAAGCAATCAAAGAACTGTCCTGCAGCCGAGGCAGAGCCAAGCTGACATTTCAGCCTGAGACGCATTCCTTTCAAGGGCCAGGATTTGAAAGAATGTGCTTTCCTGCCTCTCCCACAAGCTCGCACAGCCAAAGCCAAGGCAGGAGGAGCTGTGCGCACTGTGAGATGTGTTTTTCTCATTGCCCTTAGATGCCTTTCAAGGCTTGCCTACCCTCTCCTCCCTCCTGGCGCCTTTCCCAGAGGGGGCTTGGCCGGAGGGTTGTCAGGGGAGCTCACTTTAGAAGGAAGGTCAAAGGGAATGTTTTCAGGTTTAGCTATTTTGAGGGCTCGTTGACTATCTCAGGTTTATGATGAGTGTGTGAGTCAAGACAAGAGTGCTGTCCTGCCTCAGAAATCCACAGATTACCTTCTGATGTGTAAAAAGCTCAAAGTCTGTATGTTGCCTGAAGTGTCCTGGCATGTAGTCATTCATTCACTCATCCATTCATTGAACAACTGCTTCTGGAAAACCATCTCTTTACCCAAATACACACAAAGGAAATAATGTCAGACCTGAAGCCACATCTCAAACAATCACAAAGCCACCACTTGGGATGGTTTTCTGATCATGGGTTGTAATGCTTTGCTAAACTCTGGTCTCTACCTGGAGTAGAAGAAGGGGTCTGGCCATCTGGGACACTACAGAGGACCATGTCCATATTCTAGCACTATCAGCCAATCAAGCAATAAATGTAAATTGAACATTGTATGGGTCCATGAATCAGAATATATTTCTGTTCAACTGGAAATATGGGTTTGATGTATGAGATCGGTCTGCAGACAGATTGGAGAGGGATGTTCTAATCCAGATGACTGGTGATCAAAAAGCCAAAGTCATTTCAAACCTTCTGGACATGATAGAATCTTCAAAAGAAGTTTATTGGTGAACACTTATTTTTATTGCTCATTTAAAGCTGATTTTTTTTTTCATTATAACAATTAGGGTCCTTTTTTGTTTTGAGCTTGAGCTTCATAATATCCAGCCACTGTGAAAAAGCTCCAGATAATTTGACAAGTGATTTCTGCATTGGTACCAACGTGACTTAGAAAACTAAAGTCTAAAAAAGCATTGCAACTAGCCAGAATGTCTTAGAAGCCTTTATTCTGCTTAGTAGAAGAACTCACTAAGGACCGTACCCAAAGTATAAGCATTTTCCCAGTTTCTAAATTATTTCATAAGCATTATTTGCATTTTATAGTGCAATAACAGTTGACAGCAATACAGTAGTAATCCCCACACAAAGTTATATGGGTTTTGAGACAGAAATTATATATTTTTTGGTCTTTGTTAAGAGGGTTTTGGATACTGAAAGGCACAAACCATGATTATGAACACATACATTCACACACACATAACAAATACCAATTCTTTGTGAGGACTCTAAGAACAGATATTCCCAGTATTGGAAAGGATATGCCGACCCCATTGTCTTCAGACAAGACCCCACTCAGATCAGGCGTCAGCCATGTTTCCTAAACTACAATATGAAGATATTAATAGGTGTGAGATATTAACAGGTGGTCTGCCACAGAACGGTTAGCAGTCGACTAAGTTGGGGGAAATGGTAGATTAAGCCAACCCAAAGAAGTCGGCATTTTGTTTGCTGTTAGTTTATTTATTTGTTTGCTTTTACTGCTGATCTTAAAGGCGCTTTAGAACGCTAATGCACACTGTGAATTCGCAGATGGGAATGGAGTATGTACCATTTTCTACACTTAATTGACCACGGAACGCTTTTTGTCACGCGAGACCAGTCTTCTATGGGAAATACTTCTATAGAGAACAAGTGCCTCTGTCTTGGTTGCAAATATTTTAAGAATCATCTTGGCGCTTTATAATTTTCTTTTCTGCACCCATGTAAAGACGCTCCCTCCTTTGTGCCCCCACAGTCCTGTGAATATAGCACACTGAATTCCAAACCTTTTTCCATTTTACATATGCCTTATACATTTACATATCTAAAGTTACATGTGTGAATATGCACAGATCTCTCTTTCCTACTAGTCTGTGATCTTCAAGGTACAAATTATGCCTCATTCATCCACATGTCCTCAGTGCCTGGTCCATAGTCATCATACTGATTTTGGTAGAATCATTTTGTATTTATTTTTTGCAATTACACTTGACACTCAATATTATTTTTATTAGTGTCAGGTGTACAGCATAGTGGTTAGACATTTATATAATTTATGCACTGATTCCTCCAATTAGTCTAGTACCCACCTGGTACCATACAGTGTTGTTGCTGGTAGAATCTCTCAATAAATGAATGTTACTATTAAAAACTAACCTGCTTTTCTGAAGTGTCACATGTATCAGATTCTCTGTTTGAATAACCTCATCGGATATATGGTTAGTGCTGACCTGTCCAGGTCATTTTGCCACATTGTCACCTGTGACGCAACATACATGTTGGATGACACATGGATGCTCTGAAATTGTCTTAGTCAGGTTCTGTGCAGCCGCGTAACCTTCCCCCTGGTAGTACTCAAGGCCTTCCGTGACCTGGCACCAGCCCCTCATCATGTTCCCACTTTCACTGCTTCCCTTCACATACCCCCCACTAAGCCAAACAGCACAACTCTGCCTTCTCTCAACCTGGCTGACGCATCCCAGCCCCAGAGCACTCCCTGGCCCATTCTCTCCATCCTCAGTCTTACAAACCGTTATCCCAAGTCTACTGGGGTCTGGGCATTGCACGACACACTGGCTTACAAAGATGAGTGGATACGTTTGCTGCTCTCAAAGAGGTTACAATAGCCACATAAACAGAGACACGTGACACAGCATGTAACTTGCTGTGACAGTTCAGTACCAGGTACCATGTTAGCACAGCAGGGTGCGCTGTGCTAACATGGATGCACTTCCTGAAGCAGGAGCTTCTTAAGCTGATCCAGCTTGAATTACATATTACTAGTGGGTCAGTCACTGGTCCTCAAAGACAAGAATCGAGGCTGCACCCTCTTTCTTCTACTTCTCATCTCTATCAAATAAACATACCAGGCTTGGTCACTTACGATATCAGGCATCCTCATCCATGCATTGAATTGGATGAGTTATTCCCAAGACTGTTCTACAAATAATGGCTACCTGAGATTAGGAAGACAGCAGGGAAGAGGCAATTGCTTAGCAGGGCAGCCCTCATGGTGTTGGTGGTGGCATCTTATGATTGGTGTCAAACAAGGTGGAGGTTATGGCATTGTGATTTCCCACACCTGAGCTTACTTGGTTGTTGTTCTGGTGGCAAGGTTACATAATTGCAAACCTTGGGCTTTCAGTCAACAAACCACTGAAGGACCATTTGAGAAATAAGTATGACTCCTGGGTTCTTACCTCCTGGAAAGATTAAGAAAGCATCAGCTTTAGGATTTATAAATGGGCATCTGGGTCAGGGAAGGCTGCCCCAGATTGACAGTGTATTGCTCTGGGAGGAAACGCTCATAATCACTGCTCTTAATGTCACAAAGGGAGGCATTACACACAGAACCACACACACCAGCAACTCCAAGTCAAGGCATCTTTCAGTAGGGCTTGTCTTGTGACGACAGTTTAGGAATATTGCAACCCATGTATTTTGCTTATATTTTCACTTTAAGGCATGCACAAGTGTCTACATAAACCTTAAAGAGCTCTTTCAATAAGTATAAAATTACAACTCTAAATTATAAAGCGTTGTGGTCATAGTTTAATTGGCAGTATTTGTTTCCTCAGAGATACATAAAATAATGGTACATCTTAAAATCAATAGCTTCTCAGATGCTCTGAAACATGGAGGCTACGTGTTTATCCAGTTAACCCACTGAATCCTAACTGTAATTAAGTTTTCTCTTTCTGTATCGCCCCAGTTGAGTTGAAAGCTTCTCCAGTCCATTAGCTATCCACCTGAGCTCTGGAAAATATGTCAGTGTTCTCTGGAAGAGAACAGCAAAATGTGAAAACGCTTTAATATTTAATACTGGCCTGTGATCCTCATTTCTGGGCTCAGGAATTAGAAGGGGATGACTTCATTGCTCTGCAGGCAGCTGCATTGATGGAATGGGCTTCATTCTGTGCAACAGATGTGCTCCTGGAGTAGATGCGCTTAATTTAGATTTTTTAAAATTCAATTGTGCTCCCACAGAAAAACAGTTTGCTTAAGACCACACACACACACACACACACACACACACACACAATTTCACATGAGAGTCCTATAGACAAGGATCAGAAGACTAGTTCACAGTGAGCCCAGGTCTCCATGCCAAGCGTCCCAACCCTGGTGACCACCTCCCCTCAACTTCTCAAGAATAGTGATTTCTTTATATTAGAAAGCCCAGAAAAATGGAAAACTCTTTTCACATTACCTCTTAAACATGGGGCAACACGGTGTTACTAACAAGTGTGTAATTCATACATCTCCAGGCCTTTGCTATAGGCCTTTGTGTCAAGAAACAGGAAAGTGAAAACCAGATGCGCAGCCTCGAGGAGGGGATTGCAACTGATGGGATTTTCGAAACAAGAAAACGGTCCAGGTCCAAGGAAATGCTGTTCTGTCACAGTATCTTAAGAACATTCACTAGGAGGGTTTTTCTCCTCCTGTCATTCTGGAAATCTTAATGGGTTCGAATTGATTCACCGAGCCCTGCCGCCGAAATGGGAAGGAAACGTCAAGCCTTCGTGTTTCCCAGTCATGCAGTTGTGGGGCGTTCCCAAATGCACTTCAGAACTTGCAAGTTCAAATGTGTTTTCACACCACGAACACTAAAATCATTACACGAGTCTTCCCAAGCACCTGTCGTGTTCCCTGCCCTGCGTTGGGCCCCTCACCATGGAGCAGAAGGCGAAGCAGACCTGGCCCTCATTTGCAGGCAGCTGGCCATGGGGAGATGGTGGTCAGCCTCACACCGAAGGTTATGGGAGAGCCCCTAGGCAGCTTTGCTATTCGGAGGCGCTCAGGCCGTAGGTGCTGTGAGAACAATGTGACCGATGCCATCACACCACAGTCTACACAGACTTTCGCCACACAGGGGAGATAGAGACAAATTGGCAGAGAATATGCCCAGAGTCCAGTAGTGGCAAAAGTATGCCCAGCACCCCCTGTAGAGGCCAAGAAGACCTCAGAGCAGCTCAGACTGGCACCTGGGCATTGCAGGAAACACCTTGGGAGCTTTCTGCTGCCTGACAGTTTCCACCTGGGTGTTCTCTCACTTCACTACACAAATTGTCACCATTCTGGAGGCCTCTAATTGCCACTGGGTCCCTCTGTTCAAATCAGGTAAAAACCATAAGCAAAAACTCAGAGAAGTGGGTAGGATGAGGCGTTGCATTGCTGAGAACTCACAACAACCTGAAGGAAAATACAAGATGATGTCATTACCTCTCCTAGAATTGAGGCCAGTATGTACCTCGCTACAAAGCCAGATGAGAGCATTCTCCTTGTATTTCCCCACTGACACCTCCAGGAGCTTTCCTTCTTCCCCCTATAGCAAGTGTTTGTCTGAATAACTACAAAGATCTCAGTGCAGAGAGAAAAGCACACCCTTAAGGAGGAGAAATGCTAGTGATTTAATGGGGTAAGGCCGCGTGTGTGGGGAGGCAAGGGGTGTGAAAATCAATGAGGCATTCTTCCAAGGACTGGGGGCCATGAACTCAAGTTCCTGCCAATTAAAAAAGATGCCACCTCCCCATTTGCCCCAGAATAGGAGTGGAGCCCACACTGCTGAGCAGTGTTACTCTAACTCCACCTTCCCAAAAAGAAAGGAGACGGGCTGGCAGGGGTGCAGAACACCAAGCACAAGGGCCTCTAACTCCAACCTCCTCCCCACCTTCCTGGACACAGCTGTGTGCCCCCCGCCCCTGTTAAGTCCACAGCCACTTTTCTCGCTTCCGATGAACAGAGAAGTATGTTTTTTAAAAAGTTTCAGGGTGGATTATCCCAGCAGAGAACTCAGCTCTGAACTATCCCCTAAACCATACAGATCTCCACGCCGGAGATGGACCCCGTCAGTACTGGCAGATGAGAAAGTGGGGGTCGTCCTGTGTATTTCTGATTTATAGATTGCCCAGGGAATGTCCCAAAGCTGGAACGCTGAGTTCCATTAATTGGTTCCTTGGTCTGGGGCCAAACTATCAGGCAATACTTCCTGCTAACATGTTGGATTTTCCAACATAGAATTACTTATTCATGAAGTTATTCAGACCTAAATACTATTCAAGCGTTTTCATTTCCTTACCTCCCCTAATAATGTATGATTGGAATTATACATTTGATTCCCAATTATGAGCTAAGACTTACCTCTGGGGCCATGATATTGTCTTAGAAAATGCAGAGTTGAACCCAAAACAAAGCCAATAAAGGAAGCATCTAAAATTCCTTGGCACCACCATGCAGTTTGAGTCTTATTTAAAACAACTATTCATTTTAATGACTGTTCACATTTATTTTCATAAAAATGTGTTTTACATAAGCCCCAAAGTTTCATATACAATTAATTCTCTTCACAAAGAAACTGTTTCAAACCCAGGATGGTCATGCTGGTCTCCATGACCGAGAAGCTTGTTTCTTTCAAGTTGTAGCTGCCTTTTTAACACTGTAATTAAGCTTGGAGGAAAAAAATCATAATGCAAACCAAATAAATCCTGCCCTTCATGCAATTATGTATGGTATGTGGTGAGGAAAAAAATGATCTGGCTTTGTTCATCTTAAAATACACTTGGCAGCCACTTCCCTTAATAAGCTCCTTTCTCTTTCTGAGGGCAAGAAAATCATGAAGTCCAAGCAATCGTGGAGGAATGCTGGCCCCACGGGAGGGAAGTGACAATATCCCATGGCAGAGACCTACATGCAGGGACTCTGAATGCTGCTCTAATCTGGCTTCTTCGTGGTCATGAGTTTGTCTTTAAGTCTATGTCTCTGGGTCTTGTTTTCCTTGTTTCTGCCTTTGGCGGAACCTAATTTGTACATGAGGAGCAAAGCCCAACAGAGACTTACAAATACGCATGTCCCTACAGAAGGCCATGGGTCTCACTGAGCACTGGCCTGCTTGCCTGTATGCAAGGGTCTCATCTTCTCTTACTACCCCTTCCGCTCCCCAATCATGTAGGACCTGGCCTGAGATCCTGCCCTGCTGGAACCCCTCAGAGCTCACTCACTGGGGCCTGCACCCCCACACCCAGGAGCTTCCTCTGCGTCTGCCTTGACCTCACTAGCCAGTCATACGAAAGCGAACCCCTTGCTTCTTCCCCTCACGTTTTCACAGACCTCAGAGCACTGCTGGGGAAGCCACCAGACGGGCCACCCCTCGGATCTACCCACTTGTTTCACCCTCGTTTCCACTGCTGAAATCAGAGCTTCTAACCTGGAATTCTGAAGCTACTGAACACTCATACTGTCTCCAGTTCTGTTCCCTCCCACCCAAAGAGCACTGCGATCGGAGTGAGTGTTCCAAGCTGCCTGTCCATCACATCGGCTTCCTGCTCTGCCATTTCCGTCGGCACCGCTGCTGATCACAGTGTGGACACACCCTTACACCAACTTGCAAGAATCTGGGTCCCACTTCTTTTTCAAAGTTGATTTTTCCCACATCTGCCTGATATTATAATATGGTGTAGAAGACACACGGATTATGCGCTGATCCCTTCCAATCACCATCTTTGATTTCCTGCCCCGTGCCTTTGCTGATGCTATTTCTTCCACTTGGGAGGCCAAGTCACTATCCTGTTTGTATTCTCTACTCACCATTCAGGGCTTGGCTCAAATACCACCTCCTCCCCATGACAAGAAGTTTCCTCTTCCCCACATGAACCCATAAAACCCTAACTAGAGCTCTTTCTTTGTTTCAGCAACAAGCAAAAAACACCCTAGGCCCAGGCTTGCATGCCTGCTGTCATGCGGATGTCTTACTCCGCATACAATCCGCAGGCTCCTGGAGGGCAGAAGCCACATCCCATTAATCTTTCTATTCCTCCTGCCTGGTAAACTGGCTTGCATTTAATAGGCATTCAATATATATTTGTTGACAGAATAACTGAATAAAACACTTCCCTAGAGTTTTATAAAGAAGACTGGAGAGGGAAGGAGAGAAGTAAATTTGCTTAATTTGTCCTGGATTATGTTTGGCACTTGAGCCCATTGAGGTAAGTGGCAATCCTCTAAATCTCAGGTTAAAAGTCACCTCCCACATTAGGTGAGGTTAGGTTCCTCTTGTGTGCACTAACACACACACACACACACACACACACACACACACTCGCACTGACATGTACACTCATCCTGCACACACACTGACACACACACACACACACACACCTGCTGTGAGTGGTGTGCAGGGCACAGGGCGTGGGGGAGGTATTCTTCCCCACTGCTGGTGTTTTCCTCCATAGGAAGTGAGTTTCCACTAGCATCACACTCCTATCCTCTTTCTCTCTCCCCACACTTCACTCACTCATGCTGAGTTTATATTGATTCTCATAAAGGGAAGGAGAAGGGGAACTTGGGCCTGAGTAACCCAGTCTTCCTCCTCCCTCTCGGAAGCAAGTTCCTTGCAGGAAGCACATCCCATGCCAGCTGCTGCTCCTGCTGTGGGTTTGGCCAGGATGCAGGCTCTCCTGCTGCACGTGGGAGCCTCGCCTGGTCTCGCTGCCTGTGACTGGCTGATGAGCTAGACAAACTCGAGATTCCGTGTCAGGCAGCCTACATACCTGAAGGTGTAAGCTATGTTCCCCAATAATACCTTCCCCAATAATTGCTATTTCAATTTCCCACCTGCCTTACCCTTTCATCTTACTTCTCAGTTGACTCAGATCTTGGGTAAGAAAGAGGAGAGTTATTCATTGGATCTTCTAAAACCACTTGATCTTAGAACACTTGCTTACTTACTCATCAGCGTTCTACTCGGGACCCTCAGCTCTGTGAGGCCTGGCTCGTCTCTCTTCTTTACTGTTTTGCCCAGTGCCCACCAATGACTGGGGTGTGTTGAATGCTAAACCCCAATGAAGATTAAAGAAGGAATTCATTATTAATGCTATTGAGAAAAATTAGAAGAAAAGAATGAAAGGGGGGAAGAAAAAAGGGAGAAGAAAGAAGAGGAAAGGGAAGAAGTGCTACAAGAAAGAGATGAGAAGAAGAGAAGGAAGGCGCAAACACGTGTAGCGATGATAGAGAAAGAGAAGGAAGAAAGGGCAACAGGGGAAGTCCAGAAAGGAAATGAGAAAGAGAAGCGAGAAAGTGCCAAAGCCGGGCACCCCCAGCACCCACAGCCAGTGTGACCCTCTGGGAATCAGAGCCAGACCTTGGCTGAGTCTCCTGCCCCTCCTCTGTCCTCCGCCCACTGCAGGGAGCTTGTGTTCCTCCCCGCCCAACTCCAGCTCTAGCTGATTCATCTGCTGTCTTGCCTCTCTGTCCGTGGAGTTGCTGGGAGGAGGTACCAGGATGAATACAGGTGAAGTGCCTTGGAAGGAGAAAGCCTTACCAAAGAGAGAGCTTAGAAATGTTCAAAGCCATCTCCAGGATTCCCCAACCCTGCAAAGGTCAGGACCAACCCAAGAAGCTTAGAGAACGGCCTCTAATAAAGCAAAATCCATCGGCTCCTCCCACCACACCTTCCCCGGGCCCACCCCTACTGTCTTCCCTCAGGCCCCGATGGCTGTTCAATTCTCATTATCCTTCTGCTAATCTAGTCTAGCCGGGCACTTGATCAAAAGGATTGGTTCTGTAACTCACCCAAACGCATCACAAGCAGAGACATTTATGACTGTCCCGGGATATATATTTCCATGATCTACTCCTCCGTGAGGCCTCTGGCTTCCCCTGGAGTCTAGACATCTCATTTCAAAGGATATTTGAGAGAAGGAACCTGAGGCCTGTTATAGGCCTTCCTTCCAGCACCCTACCTCCCTGCTCCCAACGGCTGAAGACCAGAGGCACAAGCCTTTCTCAGAAAATAAGCAGGTAAAGTGAGGTTAATTATTTTGTATCTGTCTGATCTATAGATGAACTAGTATCACCAGGCAGCACTCACAATTAAATACTCCCTGGGACTCTGACACAATGGCGATTTTAAAAAGAAATGCAGCTCTATCGATAAGAACATGTCATCCTGCTTATACCCAAGCTACATCACCTACAAAACGGCTTTTCAGTATTTGCACGTGCAAGGTACATTGACAATGATGTTTAACATCGTTGTTGTTACTAAAACCTTAAGTTTTCCTCTCTGAGCTTCAGACGACTTGAATAACACCTGTATTCGTGTGCTAGGGCTGCCATAGCAAAGTCCCATAGACTGAGTGGCTTAAACAACAGAAATTGCTTTTCTCACAGTCGTGGAATCTGAAAGTCTCGGACCAAGGTGTCAGCAGGTTTGGTTTCTCCTGAGGCCTCTCTCCTTGGCTGGTAGATGGCCATCTTCTCCCTGTGTCTTCACACTGCTTTCCCGCTGTACATGTCTGTGTCCTAATCTTCTCTTCTTAGAAGGACACCAGTCACATTGGATTAGGGCCCACCCTAATGACCTCATTTTAATGTAACAGCCTCTTTAAAGATTCCATCTCTCAGTGCAGTTACAGTCTGAGGTGCTGTGTCCACACCACACAGATGCCTCCCTCTCTTCTCCACTCATCACTCAAGGACCGGCTGCAGCCCCACTTTCTCCCAGATGGTTTTCCAGAATTCCCTAACACACAAAACCTCTCCGCCTCTGAGCTCCGGCAGCTCGGGCCAGCAGCGTTTTCAGTTGGTCCTGAGCACGGGTTTGTTCTGCCACTATGTGAGCTCTTCTTAGCTTTCACGGAACCTCCTCAGGCATAAAGATGCCACAGCCTCAGCTCTGTCCCTCCAACAAGGGCTTCAGCCCTCTGTGTCTTTGCTCACATGATGACTTCCCCCAGGGCTCTTCTTATACAGTGCAGGCCACCCTGCAACCTGGCTAAAGGGGACATGTCAGCCTCTGCACCCACAGCAGCAAACTCGTGACCCTTTCATGCCTTTGTCATCATCACTGCTGTCCACTGAATGCCCACTATGCATCTGAGGCTTCACCCATTTTGGCTCATATCCTCACGCCGTGAGATAAGGACAATGACCCCCACTAGATGAGTGGGGTGGGGGACTGACTTGGAAGGGGCACAAGGGAGCCTGGTGGAGTGCTGGAAATTCTCCATACATATCTGGGTGGTATTCACACCAATGCATATGTATGTGCAAATTCATACACTGTACTATATCTGCATGTGATACCTCAACACATTTAAAAAAAAAACATCTCAGGGAGGACATGTGTAGTTTTTAAAATATATTCAATATTATAATTTCATATTTGGAAACCAAAAAAAAAATACTCTATTGCTTTTGAAACACAAACTTTAAAGGAATTTTCAAGATTTATGTTTCTCCACAGGAGACATATGTTTAAAACACACTGCACTTCACTGTTCATATGCTGCCTCAGTTCCTCATGTACCTCTGGCTCCCCCACTAGACTCTGGGCATCCCCGAGGGACAGCACCATCTTGGTACAGCAAACAGCACAGGGCCTGCTGAACACACAGGAAGGGCTTAGAAAGAGATTACTGAATGAGTCCCAGAAGCTGACTGGCTGGCCATCCCCGCCCTCCAGAACCCACATGTGGAAGCATTTGAGCTTGCAGCTCCAGCACTGCCCCTTCCCAATCCCAGCCATCACTCAGCCACATTTTGTAATTTGGAAAAAAAGAGAAGGAAGCAACTGCTGCGGGTAGCCTTGCTCTGAACCAAGAGGTTGGCTGCTCTGCAGGCCTGGCAGGATGCTGAGCTGCTAAGGCTCTGACTCCACCCCACTAATCTTATAAAATTTCCCCAGCCAATGTGTCTGGGCAGTTTTCTCTGAACACAGACTCCAAGCCCAGAGGAACTGCTAGAAGTTGCTCTTGCAGGCAACGGCCTTTGCTATCCTTAGAACAAAGCCTTTAATTTGTGTGGCAAGAAGCTCCGAGTGTTTCATGCTGTCATTCTCATCATGAACTCCCAGGGAAGGATGGTAAACGTGAATCTTCCTGTATTGAGCACCCGGCATGTCAAGCCCCTAGTATAGGTTCTAGAACATGGCAGGTGTGTACACGTAAATTCACTCCCCCCTTCCCTGAAAGTTCATGATGAGAAGGGTAGCATTCAGGAGGTTTGCTGTTATCAGCCAACCAAGGCACAATTGTTTCTCAAGAAATTACCCAACGCATGGGAGTCTCAAGAGGATGAAGTGTCTTTGGTGGCTGATAAAGCCACGCCCTTTGAATAACTGGGCCATGGTGAATACTGGAGAGAAAAATGCCAAAGCTGATTTGCTCATGTTTAATGGGGCAAAATGTGGGTTGGTGACACCTTCCTGCAGTCCTTATTCTGTATCAAGTCTCACAAAAGCTCCTGGAAAGTTCCTGCCCAGCTGTCAGCTTTTAATTACAGGTAGATGACAAGGCATCCTGGGGTTTAGTGAGGCCCCGGACAGTGTAGGCTCTTTCTTGCCTGCATCGCAAAGGTACCTCCTCATCTTTGTCAGATTCTGGGACAATCTCAGGCTTCCTCTCACTGCTTTGTGTCACTCCTTTAAGAAGTTAAAAAAAAAAACACTCTAGGAACTGATTATAGGCTCATGAAAGTCCAGCCTCTCAGTCACTCATAATTAGGACCAGGTGGGCAGATAATTTGGCTGATGCTGTCTATATAGCACAAGAGGTAGCAAACACATCAAGAAATCTAGCAGTGGGAAGAAAGGGAGAAGCGAGACAAGGAGATCCTTCTGCAGAAGCTCCATTGACTGTCAGAGTAGAACATCCCTTACTTCTAGTCTGTTCCTTCCAGCCTCACTTTTGTAGATGTCCCAGAAAAGGGCAGTGGCCAAATTCATCCTCTCAGAGATTTCAAAGTGGGATTGAGCATTGGGCACTGTCAAATCTTTTTACTCCCATGCTAAGTCTTCTTAGTAAACCAAAGCAGGAGCTTCTCTTTCTTTGCAATGAAGCTACAGGGATGTTCTTCCAATTAAGTCTCTCACTCTTTCTCTGCTACCCAGGAATGAGTTCTGTGACCCCTCCAGACGAGGGCTGAGTGAGGGGCCCAGTCTAAGGCCCACTGCCACCCTCAGATTCACCCTATAGAAGTTGCCCCATCTGCCATGAGACCTGCAAGCCACCCAGCTAGCAGAGACATTCTCATAATTCTTGGCAACAATTTTCATCTTGATGCAAATAAAAATCCGTTTCACACTGATTTGTGACCATTTGGAGGCATCTCTAATGTCTGAAGCACAGTGAAGGTCACAGAGGTGAATTAGACATGCTTCCTGTTTCAGTCTGCTAGAAAAACCTTGTATTCAATAGCAGGATACAAGTAGGCTGTGAGGACTGTGCCCGGGAAGGGCCCAAGGCTCTGTGGGGGCATAGAAGGAGATTTCTCCTAGTTGGAGAAATAAAAAAAAATAAATAACCTGGAACCAGAGAAAAGGGGAGATTTGTGTTGGACCTTAATATAGATATATCCAGATATATGAGAAAATAGGCAGGAACTAGCCTGCCAGGGTGAGAGGACTCAGGACCAAAAATGAAGCGATGAGAAAATGTAGGGGATATTCAGAAACAGTAAATAGATTAGTTTTACTAGACAAGGTATATGAAAAGGAGAAATGGGAGATTAGATCCATTTAAGAAATGGTCTAAGTGAAATCTAAATCTCAGAAGACCTTGAATGTCATTTTGGAAACTTAGACTTTCTAAATTAAGCAACAAAAAGTTATTGAAGAGCATGATCAGGGCAGGGCCAGGGTCAAGGTGGAGGAACTAGGAGTAGCTTCATGAACTTTGCCTTCAGAAGAAAGATCTGGAAGCTTAAGAATCAAAGGCAGACAATACAGAATCCCCATCTCAGAGGAAGAAAAGTTCTGCTTCCTTTTCAAACTCTCCACAACCTCTGTTCAGCAGTTTTCCCTCCTCTCTTTATTCAGATTTTCCCTCTCTTCTGGTTCTTGCTTCACAGATCACAAATTGTCAAGCCTATCTCTTATATTAAGAAAATCAAGTCTATATAAACCCCCCAAAACTTTTCTTTACAGGCAAGCTTCTCAAAAATGATAGCAAGCCTCCTAAAATGGATGATTTTGTGTAACCTCCACTTAACTTTTGGATACCATGTAGTTTTCAAAGTGGGGTTTACACAAAATCATCCATTTTAGGAGGCTTGCTATCATTTAGGGAATGGGAATAAATAATCAGAACCTTAACTTTTACTTATTTTATCTAGAAACAAGTGAAATTATGTTTTACTAATCCAGTAGAACTCTACCATAACTCAATAATCGGAGTCCAAAAAAATTCAATCATATAAAATTCAGGGTGGTGTCCTTGGAAGGTTAACAAAAAAATAGCATTTAGGGGTCTGTTTGTACTGCCCCTAGACAGTACCAGATGGAAAAGGCACATTACTTGCCAATGACATCAGCAAATGTCTTAACAGCCCTAGTAGAAGACAGAAGACAATAGAATATTCTTTTCAAATAGCTGAGAAAAAAAGTAACTGTCCACTTAGAATTCTATACCCTGCTAAGTTATCACTGAGAGTAAGAATAAAGACTAAAAGAATCTACCACTAACAAGACTTTTGCTGGAAGAATAATTTTCTTTCTCCAAATGTAATATAAAGGATGGAAATTAGGAAAAAGGGAACTGAAGGCAAAGGAGTAGAATAAAGAAGAAATGATGACCAAGAAATGAGTAAGCATGTGTATAAACCTAAACAATAACAACACAAATAAAAATCATGATTAATTTGGATTCATAAAAATCAAGATGGAACTAAAAATATTGGACAAAAGAAACCTGTATGATGGGAGGCTGTGGTAAGTTTTAAAACTTCGTAAATTCTTTGTATTGTTCAGGAGGAGGATACAGCTATGGATTAACTTTAACTGCTAGGTAAAGTATACACAAAATAATTTTTAAAGCGGCCATTAAAAATGGAAAAAAGAATACATAACTTTCAAATAACTAGAAGGGATAATGAAGAATAGAGAAAATGCTATCTGTCCAAAGAAGGCAAGAAAGGAGAGGAGAAATTAAAGCAAAGAAAAAAATAGAATAAATCCAAATATATCAGAAATCATACAAGATTAAATAAATTACACTCTGCCATTAAAGCTCAGATTATCAGTTTGGATAGGAAAACTAAATCTGGTGACATACCCTTTACAAGGAACATGCTCACAACAAAAGACAGCTATTGTATGTGAGAAGATGGAGAAAAGATAAGCCAGATAAATACCAACCAAAAGAAGCCTGGAAAAATAGAGGTTTAGGGGAAAAGCATTATTAGAGACAAAGATGCTCATTACCCAATAATAAAAATAAACATTTCCCAGGAAGATATCACAATTCTAACATTGTTCACACCTAACAATACAATTGCAAAATATATAAAGCGAAGACTGACAGAATTACCACGTGCAATTGACAAATCAGTAATCACAATGGGAGATTTTAGCACCTCTCTGAATAATTAATACAACAAGGAGAACAAAAATTAGCAAAGATACAGAATATTTGAATAACGTAATGAAAAGCTTGATCTAACAAAAAGAGCCCTCTAGCCACATTCTCTATCTGCACTTGCTCACCTCCCATTTACTTCAACCAACTGCTTCTACTCCTTTGAAACAAGAGCCCAAGAGCTGCCTACAATCTCTCAAGTACCAAATTCTGCTGCTGCTGCTGCTGCTTTTAAAATGATTGGTTACTCTCTCCTTGAAACTCTCTGATAACTAGGCTTCCGTGACCCTAGATTCCTGTTTATTCTAACTGTCTGCCCATCCATTTCCTTTATGTATTTAGCTTCATCTGCTGATCTTCCCCTGGTTCTGTCCTCATCTCTTCCCATCCTATTCCATATAACCTCCCTAACAGCCTTATTTTGTAGCTTGGATTTATGTCAGAAATTCAAATTTAGGCATTGAGGTTTCATTCAAGAGCAAGCACAGATGCAGGTATGGGCTTAGGTGTGGATGGGGGGCCTAAAGGGGGGCAGTCTCCCCCTAAATTCAGAGTAGGGGCCATGTGTGTCTTATTCACCTTTACACCTAACTCAGTGCCTAGCCTTTAATAGATATTTGATAAAGGTTTTGTTACTTAATTGAGCACACACTGAGTTTTGCATGTTCTCTAGGCAGCCCCAGAAATACAGTCCCTCGGTCGGTAGAGGGATGGAATTTTATCATTAATCGCTGAGCTGCCTCAAGGGCTCTGACTCAGGCTGGAAGCTGTAGCCCGAACAATAGCCAAGATAATGGTCAAGAGGTCAGGAAAGGCAACCCTCCCCCAGTGAGGCCACTTCATGAACACTGCTCATAATACTCTATACAACCAGAGCACTGCCTTAAATCCATTGTGTTTCTGCTTATTTCTTCCTGTCTTTCTTTTTCCCCTTCCCTGGTTCAGAAACTGCCCTCCTTCCATCACCCACGCAGCTGTGAATATGGCCACAGTCCCTGAAAAAGACAGAACATGGGACCCCTTTGCATCAATGACTGTGGACTAGGGAAACCAGGCCTCAGGCAAAGCAAAGTGGCCATTTTCACAGACTCTTGGTGAGCACAGAAGCCAAACCCCAAGCTGCTGAAAAATTGGTCTCCTGTCCTTTCACATTTCTGTGGCAATAGAAGTTCATTTTCTCATCACATACTGTAAATTACAGGCTGAAAAGGTGGGTCGCATCTGACTTGAGCCTATATATAGCTGATCTCCCTTTGCTTTCTCAGAGGGGCCATTCTTAAGAGTGGCTTAGCTCCATACATCCCCGGCAGAGGGACAAAAAACACAGGAACAAAAATCAAATCTCTCTCCAGTGAGCTCAGGGGCAGAACCTGGAGTTCTTCACACCATTGAATCAGAGAAGACCCTGCCCAATGTGTGCAAATTTTTTACAAGGCAACATCTAGATAAATCCACTCCTAGTCTCTCTTCATCTCTCTTCCGCACCCCTTCTGCAAATAGCTCCGAGCACTACCCCAGCATCTTGTAAAATAAAAATCAAAGCTGAGCAAATAATTTAAGACTCATGTTTAAACCTTTCCCAGGTCCCTGAATAAATTGCCTCTTAAAGCGATATGCCTTTGCCACAGGCTCCTGAACTCGCTGGGGATGACAGAAATCCCCGCCCTCCCCACCCACCGGAAGAAGAAGTATTTTATTTAGTGTTTAAGGAACTTTTCACAGGGCACATGGAGGGCAGTTTTTAATCAATCAACAATATTATTTATCACCAGCCGCACACCTGACATGAAACAGATGCAAAAGTGAATGAAAAACATGAGTTTTGTCCTCAAGGGGCACAGAGTCAAGCGGAATAGACAGAACATACTTTGTGGAATAACAGAGAACAGAATAAAATCAGGACTAAGAGTTCGATAAGTGAAATAGAGGGAAAGCACAATAGGAATGCAAGGAGAACAGCCTGTGAGGGCAGAAGGCTACCTCGGGGAGGTGGGGACTGAGCTGGAAGGCTTTGGAGTCACAGAGAACAGCATGAACAAAGGCAAGAAAGCAAAATATAAACCATGTTTGGGGAGTTGTGTCACCTGGATGTGTCACATGCAGGAAAATGCATGGTCAGTGTTATGGGCTGAATTGTGTCCCCACTCCCTAAAGTTCATATGTTGAAGTCCTAGTACCTAACTACTAGTGACTGTATTTGGAGATAAGGTCTTTAAAGAGGTGATTAAGGTAAAATGAAGTCATGCCATAATCCAGTATGACTGAGGTCTTTATAAAAAGAGATCAGGACTCAGAGAGGCACAGAGGAAAGCCCATGTGAGGACACAGAGAAAAGGCAGCCATCTGCAGGCCAAGATGAGAGGCCTTGGAAGGAATCGACTCTGCCAGCACCTTGATCTTGGACTTCCAGGCTCCAGAACTGTGAGAAAATAAATTTCGGTTGTTCAAGCCACCTAGTCTGCGGTACTTTGTAATGGCAGCCTTAGCAAACTAATACAGTCAGGTTCTCTTGGAAAGAGCTTGCTGGAGGCAGCTGGAGACTGTCCCAAAGTTCAGACATAAGGCCGTCTTGGTCTGATGCAAGGCAGAGGCTGTGATAACGGATGTAAGGGAATTAGAAGGTAATAGAGACCAGCCCTGGCCACTGGTTACATGCAGGGATGAAGAAGAAGATGGAGTTTGGATGCCTTTGAAATCTGAGGAAGAAGGGCCCCAGGGAAGCAGGCTACCATTTCAGTTCCTAGGGGTGACCCACTCCACAGAGACCTCTACTGGCCCTTTCCCAACCCCCAGCCTCTGTGCAGCAGGAGACACCTTTGGGGTAGAGGGAGCTGATGAACTAAGCCCCAATACCCAGTGCTTCAAGCTGACTTGAGCTTAGAGCATCTTGGTTTAAAAAGAAAGAAAAAAAAAAACCAAAATCTTAACTTAGCACATAACTTAGCCTGCTGCAGCACTTCCTTGCCCAGCTCTCAGTCAGAGCCAGGTGGGTAGTCAGGGAGGAAATCCCTCCAGGGGGAACCAGTCATTAAGGGACTCTCAAAAGCAAAGCATCTGTCTCATCATTCAGTCACTGGGGATTCTGGACTCTACAATCGCTCAGTTCTGAGCATTTCAGCTGCAATCACTGATGACTTCAAACCCCAGATACCACAGCTTGTGCTGGAAGAGAGGAGTCAGGAAAATACTGTGACCCCTTGAGGGGAGGGGGCACCCAGGGACATCCTTCCACTCCTGAGACACCTAAGGAGCTGGGGCTAACGGCGGCAAGTGCTCACTCTGGGCAGGCAACGCCTTTCACACTTCAACATGTTTTATTCTCCAAACAACCCCATGGTGTGCAAATTGTACCACCAACACAGGACCACTATGCATCCACCAGAAGGGCTACAATGAAAAAGAAAATCTCAAGTGTTGATGCAGATGTGGGGCAGCTGAAAATCTCCCTCACTGCTGGCTGTACCACTGCTGTGGAAAACTGCCCTGCATACCTACTGAAGCTGAACATACGTATACGTGATGACCAGCCATTCCATCCTTCGGTAGATGCCCAAGAGAAATGTGTTCATCTGTGTACCGAAAGGCACGTGCCATAGCAGCACGGTGTACCACAGCTCATTCAAATTAAATGGGAAGGAATAACTAGAATTACACACAACAGTGTGGAGGCATTTCACAAACATGCTGGGGAAAAGAAACTCAACACAAAAGGCCACCTATTGTGTGATTCTACGGAAAACTCACAAACAGGCACAACTAATTAAACTGTGGGGTTAGAAGTGAAGTTAGTGGTCATCCTTGGGGTGGGGGGGGGATGTGTACCCTCTCCTGCTCTGAGGAGGCATGATGGAGGTTTGTGAGGTGCTGGTGACATTCTGGGCGCTGGTTTTATGGGGTGTTCATCTGTGGAAATTCAATCTGCCATACGCTTATATTTGTACACTTTTCTGTATGTATATTTCAAGTAAGAGTTTTTAAGAATTAAAACCCCATATGCTGGGAAAGCGACTCTTGGCACTAAGGAAAGCAAGGCACAGAGAACTTACATAGTTTTCCCAAAGTCAGAGGCAGGACTTGAACCCAAGCAGCCTGGCTCTTGAGTCCAGCCCCTCAGCCACTATTCTTTGCTACCTCTTAGGAGAAGAGGGGGTATTAGTATATGTCCTGCACTGAGTGTCTTGTGCAAACCCTGTAGAACCCTAAGCATGGTGCTTGGTACTTAACAGGTGTCCAGTGTATGTCTAATGTTGAATAACAGAAAGTGACTTCCAGGGGTCACATGATTTCCACAAGCCACACATGGCCACATTATAAGAACCACACCATAAGGACAGATGACTAAAGATAACTTGATACCATCAACATTAGAAATGATTCTTTAGACCTGGAAGCCGTTTCTCCCCCCCACCCCTCCTAAAGACCTCATAGAATGGACGAGCCCAGCCTGTGGGTTGAACACTTTTTTCAACAATTGATGATGGACTCCCCTTCCCAGGGCCTTTTGGAAAACCTATTTCACCCTGGCATTTAGAAAGTTATCTTCAGGCCTCAGGAACCAACTCACAGGTCAGGAGGCTGCTGGAAGGGTTTAGAACATAAAATATGAGATATGGGACCAGTGGAAATCACATTGGACACATTTTTCTCATGAGAAAGGCTGGCACCTGACGTCAGTCCATTCACTCACACGCTCATTCGTTCAACTAGCTAGTGATGTCATGCCCCCCATATGTAAACGGCAATAGACACAGTTCCTGCCCACAGTGGGGTAGAGGAACAGGACCAAAAATCAGTGAACTTAACCTCCGAAAGCCTCTGAAAGTTCCAGCCTCACATTATTCCTGAGACTTACATGAGATAACGCAGGAAAGGAGAGGTTGGCATAGGATAAGCCCTTTTTCGTTGCTAGCAGTGGGTATTATTTGGAATGACACACTGTAGAAGTAGTATCTGTGGGTTTCAGTGAGGATTCAAAGGAAAGAGTGGTCAACTGAGTTGGTGCAGGGTGAGGGAGAACTTTCTAGACGTGGTGCTCCAGCAGGCCACTTCCCAGTGGGCACTTCACGGGCATCAGGGGGCTTTACTGCCCTCAGACGTCCCCCTTCCCTACTGCCGCCTGCCCCAGGTCTCATGTCTGCTCATTCCACAGAAAACAAGGGAAACCAGGCCCAAGCATATTCAGGACATCTCTGTGCAGAGACCGGAGGCTCCAGCCTCAACACACTGTCCTCCAGCGAGCTTGGTGCCCCCTGACCTCACTGCTCTGTGCCAACTGGTTCATCTCACATCTCCAAGCAGAGTCTGCCACCGCCATCTCCAGCTCAGCTCATGAATTTCCTCTCCTTCCATGACTAGTGCGACGTTGCAGAGTCAGGCTTGGATTTTCGCTGAGAGGCTGATGCTAACCACCCCACGGCCCCTGAGAGCCCGACTCTGCCTCCACTCACTCCCCTCTACACCCCCACAGGAGCCCAGTCCTCATTCCCGGGGTTGCCCAAGGTCTGGGGACGGCTTCTCGGAAGCTTGCCCATGGCCCAGCAAGGTTTTGCGCATGGGCACAGATCCAAGCATAAGCAGAGCATCTGGGGAGCCCACCTCCCCACTCCCAGTATCCCAGGGGAGAAAAAAATAGTGCCTGTCAGAAATGTGATAGAACTGTCAAAAGTACATCGAAACAGCAGTATACATTGTGATCTTTATGTCATAGTTCCATTTGTTCTGTGACAGTGTAAAAATAACAAAATTTCCATCAAGATGGAAAATAAAACAAGAAACCACTTCAGTGGTATTTGAAAACAATGTCTAAACAGAAGTCCCTTTTCTTTCCACCCAGGCCATCTCTCAGTGGTAGCCACCACTCCGTTCCATCTCTCTTCCTCCCATTCTCCCCTTTAGCACACTCTCTCATCTCACTCCCCACCTTTCTCTTCCACCTGGGCCCTTTTCCTACACCTGGCACAGACAAGGGTCAAGAACGGCAGCCATCTGGATCTGGGGGCAGGTCCACACAGCAATCCAAAGTCGCCCCCAGCTCAGCTCTGCCAGCACAAATTTACAAGACGCCAACCCAGGGAGACACCTAGACCCTCCAACCATAGGATTTTCATGTTTAAATTGCTCTGAATGAAGACTGGAGGCGGGGGAACTCTTCTAAAACCCGCCAAGAGAAAATTCCCCAGAGCTTGTTGCTCCATTCTCTGTGTTCACATGTGATACAGCATTGATCATGCCGGCCTGTCTGTTCTCCCATTAAGCCTCAAACTATATAAAGGCGAGGCACCGTGATCTTTCACCTCCCCATCCCCCACAGTCAGCTGGATTCCTGCCCCAGAGGAGGAAGGGGCTCAAGAAATCGTTATCAGATGACTGAACAAATGAATAAAGGCTGGCATGAATGCATGAATAAATGAATATCTAGATCACAGGGAAAAAGCGATGATAACATTGTTAACGAATGCCTATTTGTATCAAAGGAATACATGTACACGGTCTACATAAAACTCACATAGAACTAACAGTTAAAAGAGGGACAGCAACGTCCCCTCACCTCCTCCCACCCACCAGTCCTGACCTCGGGAGACCACACTCCCATCTATTTCACCTGTCTCTTCTGAGATGTATCTTCATACTCATATATCTTGATTTACCACTCTGGCAGAATGGAGGGAAGAAACACCATGTGGCATTTACAATGAGCTCTAAGAGGAGAATCCCAGCATAGGCCCCTGAGTTCTGGAGCGAGGCCACGCCATCTGCAGCAGAGAACTATAAACCACTCAAAAAGTAGTGCCTGGCTTGGTACTGGGCCCTGGAAGAGACAGAGAATCTGCTCCCGGGACGTCCAGAAGAGCATGTGGGCAGAGCCATCCAGTCGAACTGGGTTCTGCCACACCCACCATGTCGTAAGCAATCCCGAGAGAGATAAAAGCCTTACATGTGGCATAGGGCACAAACAGCCACAGGGCACAAGTAAGCTGCCTGAGCAGATGGCTCAAACTGCTGTCACCCACTGACCTTCTGGGGGAAGCCGGACAAGACTGAGCTGTTTACAGAGAGGTGGCTTGATAGGCGGGTGCTGACCAAAACTGGACTGCTGCACCACATCTCACTCAGGGTGACACTTTCCCAGAACCCACCTCTCTCTGGCTCCACAGCTGTTTAGATGGTAAAAAAATAAGGAAAAATATATATATATATATATATATATATATATATATATATATATATATATATTTAGTTGTAATAAAACACATAGAACATAAATGTACAATTTTAACTATTTTCAAGTATACAGTTTAATGGCACTAAGTACTTTGCATTTTTGTGGAATCATCATCCCACCCATCTCCAGAACATTTGTCATCTTGACAAACTGAAACCCTGTACCCATTAAACACTGACTCCCCATTGCCCTCCCCCATCACCTGGCAACCACCATTCTACTTGATTCTACTTTTCAGGAGACTCTTGCTGAGGACGCTAAAAGGAGTTCACACCAGGAACTTCCTGAAAAACCCATCAACTCTTACACAGAAAGCACCCAATGACAGTTTCTACCAGACCCTTTGACCTCCTCTCCTCAAGTTCCTCACCTTGGTGTGTTTTCCAATCCTACTAAGTCATGATTCTTACCCAGCTTCTTCACAGAAAGCTCCACCTTAAGCCAGGCTGGCAAGAGTCAATAGTCCAACTGTGTTCTTCCCCCAGTGAGATGCAGCTAGGCTGCCCAGCTGGTGCTCTCCTCACAGTAAGCAATAAACTCAGCTTTGCTGATCTATAGGTTGTTGTAGCGTTATTTTGGGACTGAGCATTTGGCAACCCATACATATGTACATTCTGGTCCTGTTTCTCTAAGTCACTGGATATCTCAGGGCAAGGGTCTTAGCTTCTCCGTTGGCTCGCAATAAATCTGGAGATGGTAAATAAACACATTCCCCTAATTATTTCAGATGTCGTTAAACTGACCTACTGTAGCCTGAGGCAAAGAAAAAAAAATAATAACCCATCAACAACACAAGTATTTGCATCATTGAGACCAATGACTAGGCCCTGTGAGAATTCCTGTAAACATCATTACAAAACAGACACATGCAACTACTCTGGGCAATTAGGAAACAAAAGCCATTTAAACAGAGAAAGAGTCAAAATTGGAAAGAGGTTTGGAGCAAAGGAAATAAAAAATTAAGATTTATATTAGGATGAGAAATCTAGAATATTAGAACTAGAGGGAAAGGGTTTTTTCAACGGTTTTATAAACTGAGCAATCATTTTTTCCTCCCTATGGCCAACACATTGAAGCTAATGGTAAAAGCATTAATTTATCATGAGACTTTAAAGATCTCTCTTGTCAGTAATGAAATAAACACGTGATAGGGTAGCCAGACAGTTATTGTTTATAGGAAGGTTATTACAATAATTAAGATTAATAGCAATTACTTGTCGTGTTTGTGGATTTTTTTTTCCTTGGGAAATAACTGTAGCCATAATAAAGAACTAATTAACACACCTCCACATCAGGCTATGAACGCACGGATTCACAAGACACCCTCGTATTCTCCAGCGCTCCATCACCAAATAAATAAACAAGCACTGTACAAAACTAGCTCACCTTTTGAAAGGAAACTTCTAAGTTAAACCAGTTGCGGGATTGGTGACAGACCCTAACATGAAATCCAGGCTTTCTCCTATTCGTGTTCTTTAGGACCTTGTCGAGCGACCTGATGGCTGATGAATGGT
>NW_017731350.1:5241897-5302742 GCF_001890085.2 Hipposideros armiger | reverse complement strand
CACACACACACACACACACACACACACACACACACACACACGCACAAACACACGCACACGCACACACACATGCACACGCGCGCACGCGCGCGCACACACACACACACACACACACACAGCCATCAACTGGAAAAGTACATAGAAATTTCTTCCTAAAATTTGCAAACTGGTAAATTATATGCGTTTCTCAAAAAATGTGTGTTTGTTTATGTAGCCGGGAGAAGCAGCAGAGGGAAGAAAATAGAAGGTATTTATTGAGCCTGCTCTCAGAGAAGCCCATGCTTGGGCTCTGGGCTCAGATAAGTTGGCAAAGACACAGTTCCTGATCTCCAAGAAGCCCACGCCACTTCCTCTGTAAGGAAAGGGCCTTCTTAGTGAAACAACCCCAGCACTTGGCAAGTTCTGCTCTGACGAAAGGATCATGGGAGGGGGCTGGTGAGAGAGACCTGGACTGCCTGCCAGTTCGGCCTTGCTCTGGGATCCCTCTCTTGGGACACATACCACCCAGCCCCCAGAAGCACCTAGTGTCACCAGAGCAGCAAATGCTCCCCTTGGCTTCCATAAGCCCTGCTGAAACAGGCCGAGTTCACAAAGTCCCTGCTGTATGATGGCAGTACAGAGGGGTAAACACAGAGTGCGAGAATGGGAAATCTAGGACCCTGAAGTTCACACACCACAGGAATTGGACCCACCCTAGCCACCTCCCTCCCAAGGCACAGAAACTCTGAGCCACTCCAGCTGTCACTCAAACCAACATGCCTAAATGCACAGGCCCTGCCTCAGTTCTCGCTGCCCAGCTCCTGGCCTGCGCTCTCCTAGCAAGGACCGTCTTGCTTCTCACCCTCTTAGCCTTCTTGGTCCTTCCAACCCCAAGGCTAGAGCAACGGTCACTCTGGGAGCCACCGACAGGTCCCGTTTGCCTCATAGATGGGCAGGAGGTCTGACCTCCACTTAGGATGATATTCAGAATGTGGCCTGGTCCCTCGAAGGGCCACACTGTCACAGAGCCTTAACGAACACTCCCCTGGAGAAATTAGACAGGCAGGCAGGCAGACAGAGTTCCTTTACAGGCACAGACCCCCACCCCCCCACAACCGAAACAAAGCAAGTGAGAGGCCATGGAGTTCACAGAAGCAGGCTCTGGGAAGAGCTGACATTTGAACCGGTTTGGGGCCCAAGAAGGATTTCTCCAGGCAGAGCTGGAAGGGAAGGAAGGCCTGTAAGGGAGAGGTGAAGAGTATGAACAGAGGGATGGTGCTAGAAATTCAAGAGATGTTAACAAGATTCAGGATCAAAATAAGGCAGGAAATTCAAGCAGGCTGGATAGAGCATAGGAGGAACAAAGATGGGGCATCTTCTAAAATCAGCGTAAGCTTGTCATAAAATTCAGTACTGAGCCCTCCAGGGCTGTTCGCCTGGAAGCGTGGCTACTGTACCCTGTCGGTAAGGACCCGCAAGGAGGTGGGTACACAGCCGGGTGCTGAGAACTAGTGTCGGTGCAGAGCCTGGGCAGGAGACGGGGTGCAGCCTGTTAGCAGCACACAGCTGGTTGTGGCGGCTGTGAGGGTGGATGAGGCTGCTGGGAGAGTGCTCACAGCAGGAATGATATTGGCCAGAGGACAGAGCTGCAGAGAACAGTAATTTGTAAGGGGCAGGCAGAGCAGGTTCAGGACAAGGTGTCTCCATGATCGAGGTGGGAGGAAAAGCAGCAGACGGAGGGGCTCAGAGGCTAAGGAAGGAGAGAGCTCAAGACCAGAATCTCACCTGGACAGAGCTCATTCCAGTGTCCCCTTCAATCCATTCTCCATTCCAAAGTCACATTCGTCCTCGGAAAGTGCAGCTGTGACCATGACATCTGCCTACTCAGAATGCCTCAAAAGACACTATACCGTCTTAAGCAGGCACAGAGGTTCTCTGTGAATGGGTCCTCGCATAACTTTCCACCCCCACCCTGTAACTGCTCCCATAGAGACGCCCTGCTTTAGCTAAATCCCTCCCTCAGCATTTCCCCTCCTTTCTCCTCACCATTCTTTTAGCCATGCTGTTCCACCTTCTAGGATGCCTTTCCTGCCTTGACTCTCTTGTCTGCCAGAGAAGTTAGTGAGCATGCTCCCTGAGCCTGTCTTATAACTCCATCAGTTTTAAGTCACGCAGAAGCTAACACGTGTACATTAAACCGTGCTGCGGGAGGCACAGCCAGATGGTCTAGTCTCCTCTCCGACCACCGTGGGGAGAACCTGGCTGACGGTCAACAGCCCAGTGTGCAACAGCACACCCACCTGCACACACAGAAACGTGTGGATGTGAGCACGTGCCCCACAACCACCGGACCCGTGTGCTCCCTACAGCCCCAGAACAAGGGTGACCGAGCAGCTAGTAACAATCCTGTTGGCTTCTCTCTGGGTCTCCATTGTCCTCATGAGTAGAAAAAAACCTATTTGCCATTTTCAATAGCTGGCTCCTGGCTCCTCTGCTACCGCCTGGGGAAATTAGAGTCTTGCTGCAGAGCGCTTGGAGATCTCCCAAGGCGAGGCCCGGTATCAAAATTAATAAAAAGCAAGTATGATGGTGTTGCTCTCAGCTCTGACACAGTCCAGGAATCCTTATCAAACAAACACCAGCGTGGGAGGAGAGGTCACTGTGGATATTCCAGCGCTAACATTCAAACGTTAATAACTTTACTGCGTAGATTAATTTTAAATGTCAGACCACATTGCTGTGTAAAGCTAAGGGGCTCCAGGGGGGAAGGGGGGCACATTTTTAGGCTTCCTGAGAGCTACCAGCACATTCTGTGTTTGATCCCTAGTGGGGGTGGGCAGGATCAGAGAAGATGGTATTTCTTTAACAGTCGCTGCCCCTGCAATGCAAACATGACGAATAAACAGCATCTGAACGCAACGACCGCCTAATTTCCCCACCAGGAAAATGATCAAACCGACAGTAATGAGATTTCACATGGAACCGCAAGGCTGTGCGAGGGCTGAGACCTAGCCCAGGATGGCAGGTTCCAAACCCAAACAAATGTGAGCAACTGGGTTAAGAGCCCCTGGAAAGCAGCATTTATAATGGAGACAGTGGTGCTGCGGCCCGCTGGTCTGGCCCTGGGACAAGAGGCAGAGCTGGGAGGCTGCTGGAAAGCTCTGCATGGCACAGGACGGACAATCGGGGGGCGGCCACAGCCCAGAAAAAGGCTTGAAAGGAAAAGGGATGCGAGGCAGAGACTGCCGGAGGAGCACGGAGTACGGAACAGATGCTGCACACAAAACCCACCCAGGGCTGCCAGGATCGCAATTAAAAATTCACATATTTTGGACGGAAATTCTCATATTTTAAGAGAACTTGGGCAAAACCCTCCTCCCACCAATATTAGCAATGCAAAACCAGTAGTCAAGACAGACCCAAATTATCATTCATTGTGCAAAAAGGATGAAAATTGTACGGCACGAAGTCCAAAATTCTTGAGTGAAAACAATCATTAGTGTGCACCTGGCAGCCCTCGGTCCTGCCCCCTAGGCTCTGGGGACCCGGGACAAAGTGCCTGTCCTGTCCCCCAGAGCCCTGGGCTGCCACAGTGTTTACCAATTGCCAGGGGCTCACGGGATTCTCTCTCAATTGGAAAGGCCGCCCTTATTGGATAAACGTCCTGGCTGAATTCAAGAGGCACTAAACCTATAGTCGGATAAAGTGAAAGGGCAAACAGCTTGCCAGGAATCCCAACACAAACATGGCCCCAGGCCTGACGCACCTGGATTGGACTCTGGTGTTTAAGCTAACAACTGGGGTGGGAAAGAGCGGCCCAGAACTGGAAACGGCAGACTCCTCAAATCCAGAGTGAAGCAAAGTCCTCAATGAGCAGGTTCGGCATGGAGCTGAGTACAGGACAGCCAGTCAGTGTCTGGCTAAAACCTTTGCGGTTCTACATCCAAGATGAATGTCAAATACATCTCCCGCCTTCCTCCCCACTCTCACTCTCCCTGGTCTAACCTTCTTCCCCATGACTCCAGAGCGACCGTCCATAAATACCCATCTCACTATGTCAAGTGGCCACCACTGCAGACAGGACCCGTGTTCAGCTCCAGCGAGGCTCTCGGGGGGCTGCTCCGAGGTGGTAGCCCCCGCTGGACAGGCTCGTCACAAAAGGTGAGGAGGCAAGAAGCCTGATGAGGGGGAGCGAGTCTTAGCGAATAATAAAAATATGTGTATACACATAAATATGCTATGGATGAACGGACTACAAATATAAATATAATATAAATGTAAATGGAGTCTGAATTCCAGCAGCACACTGCCAGGGCTAGCTGGAGCCTTTTCATTACAGGCCCCAAGACGATGGACCTTGGCAATGTTCGTGGAGCTGATGCAGACACC
The DNA here is from genome assembly GCF_001890085.2 of Hipposideros armiger. Classification (NCBI taxonomy): domain Eukaryota; kingdom Metazoa; phylum Chordata; class Mammalia; order Chiroptera; family Hipposideridae; genus Hipposideros; species Hipposideros armiger. The sequence goes on along the minus strand of NW_017731350.1, from coordinate 5,298,374 downwards.
AGGAGCTGCTGGGACAGCACCAAGACTGGCAGCCAGCGCTGTCCCTCTGACCAGGCTAGCAGGCTCCCCCAGAGCGGCTAACGAGGCAGAAGAATGGGGGCTGGCCCCAAACTCACACATATTCAGTCCAAACCAGCCTATGGGTTCCCAGCAGTAAAAACTCAGGTCAGTTGCTTAATGTCCCTGAGCCTCAGTGTCCTCACCTTGCTATACTAATAGTACCTAGGAAGTAGGTTTGTGAGGAGATTTCAGTGAGCTAATTCACATAATGCAATTATCACACTGCCCCATGGTTCAGGAAGTGTTCTGTATTGTTTTTAGAATTAGGAGACCAAGACCGAAAAGGAGGAAACTCTCTCCCAAGGTCACAAGGTGAGCTGGTGGCAGAGTTAGAACCACAACTCTGGTCCCCAGATTCCCCACGCTGGCTCCCTTCGCACACCAGGCCCCTGTGCTAGATCTGCGGCAGAAACATTACATCAGGAGCCAGAAGCTAATAAACCTAATTGGGCCATTAGGACCAGTCACTTCCCTCTACATCGAGCCTTTGGGGGATGTTACGGGTGATCAATATAATAAATAATGTTGCATAGTCTGGAGCACCTCTCAAGGGAGCCTCTTGGAAACCAACAAGAGAGCAGGACTGAGATCATAACAAGAGATTCAGAGACAAAGCAAGATCTCCAAGCACGACGGAGTTTCAGCCTTACTACCTCGCTTTGCTCTGCACTAGACATGGTGTGGGAGAAGGGGGGGAAAGACAGACAGGTAACCCAGGTGTTTCAGGTTGTATAGTTTGGGGGGTTTTGTTACCCCAAGTATACCTCCCAGTCATGTGACCAGCGCAGGTGCCTGGGTCACAGGGAGTCATGGTAAGGCTTTGGTGACCTCTGCCATGAACCAAGGCTCCCTTCTCTCTAAGCAGAACCTTAAACGCATGAGAAAGCCTCACAGAGACCAGGCACGCCTGCAGCGGTGGCCTCAACCCCAAGCACAGTCACTGCCTCACTGCCATTCAGTCACATAGAAACATCTGTCCTGAATAAATGCTTCTCTGTTTCCCTAGAATAGCTCTGGGCTCAAAGGGCATCATTGGGATTTACAGAACCAGTTTGGAGGAGAAAGGTGTCCTCCAGGAATCTCTAGCAAATTGAGGAGTTGACCAATGTACCAGAAAATCAGAAGTCTCCACCTGTCTGCTGGGATTTCACTACAGGTCATGGCCATGACCTACGGGGCATCATGGAGCACCTGAGAAGCCGGCACCACGGATCCACAGGTAACCCCAGTGGGTATGCAGCCCAGGTGATACTGGAAGCAAAATGGCTGCCCCGGAAACCTTTGAGTGCTTCATGCTAATAAAGATATTCAGTGGTGTACTCAAGAATGACTACAATGGCCGCGTCTGCCAGCAGATGAATACACTGTGAGCTTGGACTTCAGTCAATAGCTCATTCAAGCAGAGACATTCATCCAGTAAACACAGAGCCCGCAGGTGTGAAATGCTGTGATATTGAGCCAACAGGCACAGAAGCCATTGTCCCATACCAAAGAAGGCTATCACAGCCATGTGCAGAGGGGACTCGAGGAAGTACAGCTCCTCAACAATAAAATGACAAAGATTCAGTCCATAAAGGACCTCTAAGCAAGTGCAGAATCAGAAACACAACATTTTCTCCAGGTCAAAATTCTGAAACCCAGAGCAGCACCAGGCATCAGGAGACATGAAGCATCTTAACTGGACCAGAGCAGAGATTATTATCTAAGTGAGAAGGAATTAGGAATAAGTCACAGAACCCAATACGACGTCACTTATTGTATTAAGCATGCTTATATTCCCTGTCTGGTAACCATGCCTAGATCATTCTCATTATGGTCTCCTCAACTAACCTCTACGAATACCTTCCCTGCAAGTCTTCCTCCACACACTGCTGCTGACAATCATGTGGCTTGGGTGAGTCCTCACGTCACTTCAGGACACTGTTGCCAAGCCAGGCAAAGCCAGGGATGGGGCCTCCTTAGAGAAAGCCACTTGAGCACAGTGGCTTTCTACCTGAGCGCCCTCCACCAGCCACTCACCAGGAGCCTGCTCACATACGTGGAATCATGCCCGACAGCCATGATATCCACAGACGCAAATCCTGCCCACGTCTCATCTTGGCCTACCGCCCATGACCACGGGTCCCTGAAATCTCCATGCCATACCTATTGGAGTACACATGCTCGCCTCCCAAGAGAAAGCGAAGCCAGGGAGTGAGGAACAAGCAGTGGATCTTAACGCGCTGGGTTTCCTTTGTCATTCCCCAGAATATAAAAAGGCCATCCCTCTGAAATTCCATCTCCCGAAAGCATCAGGCAGGGAATGTCTAGGGCAGTTTGGTTTCTGTTTCTGAGACTGTACCTGTGTGTATCTGCGTGTGAGGCTTCGTTTGTGTTGTTCTGTCATGGCTGTGAGTGGGACTTCTCCATGTCTCTCTGCTTCGCATCTCTGGGTCTGAGCCTGTGCCTCTGACTGAGCACTCTGTGATTCTTCCCGTGACTTTACACATCCAGAGCTAGACAATTATGTCTGTGCAGAGCGATTGCCTGTTTCTAGAATTACGATGATTTGTTTAGACCTGTGGTTGTTTCTGCCCGTAACTATCTTGGCAAATGTTTCCTGCCATTGTGACTATACCTGACTATGAAAGTGACATTCAGAACACATAACCACTGGTCCAGCCCCAATCAATCAGAACGATGCCCACCATGAACAACTGGTACGGCTACACCGAGGCATTCAGCTGGTCTGTACAGTTTACTGAGCAGTCTCGATTCGGGGACGTCGAATCATAAAGTGCTTTATTTTTTTCATCGCTGCCTTCAAACCTGCTCTGTCAAAACCCTTCCCTGTCACGTAATGACATCTTGAAGAGATCCCGCTGGTCTCCAGTCATTCCTATTTTGGAAGTCTGGTCCAGCCCACACAGTCTCTGCTTTAAACCCAGAGTGGACAGGCTGCCTAGACTGAGCGAGGATGGAGCACTGGCTTCTCCCGCACTCCTCCTCTCATCTTGCTTCTAGAAACAGAAGTTGGGTAGGGAGATAGCTGGCGTCCTCTCTCATGATTGGTCACCTGTGGCAGAAGGGAGACGTCCCTTATTTTGCCCCGGCTCCACCTGGTCCATTAGCCACTGGTGTGGCTGTAATATGTATCAGGTAGATGGTGCCTGCGGCTCTCTGGGGGCTCTGTCCAGTGTCACCACACTCACTCCATCACTGAGGACTCTTCCCTTTGGCCCCTTCAGCAGTCCCCAGCCCAGCTGCCCCTCAGAGGGCATCACTGCACCACAGCAGCAGTACCTGGACATCCCCATGGCCCCCGAGTCCTACTCCCCAGGCTCCTTCCCAGGGAGCCATGGGAGCCATTGAGGCCCACTTTCCTAGCCTCAAAAGACAACAGCTCCCTATTCTCATTCTCTTTCTTCAAGGTGCCCCCAGCTCCCTTCCTTAAACCGCCTGGGGACATCTACAGGAGACAAGCAGGCATGAGCCCCTATGGCCAGGTAGACTCTGAAACTCCAAGAGCCAGGGGTCAAGTTCTCCCAAGATCTCTCTTACTGCCTCTACAATCCTGACCACTAGAGACAGGCCACCTTAGGGAGACCTTCCTCATAGGGCTTACAGCAGCACAAGGAAAGTATTCTTGCCACCAAACTCACACTGCTGTCAGCTTGAACAGGGTCCCTCTCTTTCTACATGTCTTCTTTTATAGGAGAGGAAGCTGGAGGCGTAGGGTCAGCTGAGAGTGCTGACTGCTGGGGTCAGGGTTCGAAGAGATATCTGTTCCCCGTTGTTGGCAAACTCCATCTTTAGAATGTGGGGTATTCAGCCCCCCATCCTCAGCTTTGGAGAAAGCTAACAATTCAGGAGCAACTGGAGAAACCCCATTCCCCATCCAGTTCCCAACAGCTGTCTTTGCTCCCTGACCTGTACTGTTTCTTGTTGTCTTATGCTACCTATTGTTGGTTCCAAGCCCCCTCTGTGATCATGCCTCTGGGATTCTGTCTCAGTCTTCATGCCACATGTTTATGACCATGTCCGCCTGTGTGTGTGATGAGAGACTCTTCTTCTGAAACCACCACCTGCTCCCTCTCATCCAGGAGTGGCTAGATGACCCAAGCTGGGCAGTGATAGCTTCCCATATCCCAGCCACACAGCTGATTCAGGAATGAGCATGTGCCTCAAACTGGGCCACTCAGAGGCCTTCTCTGAGAGATTGTTCTAAGTGGGTCTCGTCAAGAAAATCCATCTCGTCTCTGTGCTTGGGGGTTGCAAGCATCTAAGCCTGAAGCTACCTGTATCCTTGGTTCTACCACATGGGACCAGCTAGCTTGAGAGAATGAAGCTCTCACACAGAAAGAAGCAGAGAAGGGAGAGGGGGGGTAAAGAGTAGGGAGTTCTGAGGCTGGCTCAACTCCTGCCAACTCTGTGATTTCATTCATGATATCCTTTTACTTAAGAAATTGGTCTGGGGTCTGTCACTACAACCAAGAATCCTGATATATTGTCTTACCCTCCTAATCCAATCTTATCTCATGCTATACCCAACCTACACTCTTCATACCTCTGAAGCCAACCTCAGTTCAATGGAGCAAGTATTTACCAAGCACCAAGTTCATACAGGACTTGAAGTACAGAAAGGAAGAAAAAAAAAAGTCCCTGCAGACAAAGGGCACTTGATATGAGCCTTCAAGAATAGATGAGATGGGGTGGCCGGTTAGCTCAGTTGGCCAGAGTGCAGTGCTCATAACGCCAAGGTTGCTGGTTCGATCCCCACATGGCCCACTGAGATGTGCCCTCCACAACTAGATTGAAACACTTACTTGACTTAGAGCTGATGGGTCCTGGAAAAACACACTGTCCTCCAACAAGAAATAAATCTTAAAATAAAAAAAGAATAGACGAGATCTTCTGGCAGACAGCGATGAGGAAGAGCAGAGGAAACAGAGTGAGTAATGTCCAAAGAACCGAAGCATTTTCACTGGAGAGTGCAGCTTGGTTGATGACGGCAGCAGTGACAGGCAGGAGGGGCCAGAGCGTCTGTACAGAAAGCCCTGTGTGAATGTTTGCACTCAACTACAGAGATTAGGGGGAGTCATTAAAGAGGTTAAGCAAAGGAGAGATCCTTCAAAACACACGCCTCAAAGCAATTCTTGAAGATTGATGGAAGCGGGGAGACCAGGCAAGAGATGATGCTACTCTGAACCGGAGCAATGGGGGGGGACATCTGAGGGAGAAATCAGAACCCAGATCCCAACACAGAGCCATGCCCCCCTCCTATGGCCTCATTTTCTGCCCTCGGGGACCAGTCTCATCCTCACCTACCTCCGCTCTTCGGTCCTGCATGGACACCTGGAACGTCCTTTCTTCTTACCTGCCCTCCTTTAAGCCCTCCCTGTCTTTCAAGGCTGACTTCAGGAGCAGCGTGTTCTGACTCCAGTTCTGGCCACCCTTCATCTCTGAACCCAGACCCTTAGACTATAAAATTTAGACCCCAAAGATGTACTAGTTTCCCTTCTCAGCCTAGGATTCCATAGCTGTACTCTGTGTGGATGTGTGTACATGCAGATGGGTGTATAGACGTGTGTGTCCATTGGGTGGCCTTCCCATAGCTCTAGGTGGGCAGGAGTCCTGTCAGTGTCCCCTTGTCCCCCTCTGTGTGCACACCCTGAAGGTGCCCTATCAACACTTGTGTATGTAGGATTCACGATGACGCTGCACCAGGGGCCCTGATCAGTTCTGGCCTTTTAGCAGGAGCAGGTCACGTGGACACAGGAAGGGACAGTAATAGGCTGCAGGTCGCACAGCACATCAGTGGCCAGGACAGGGGTCAAGGTGGCCCTCTGACCCCCAGCAGAGGAGGTGCCTCTCTCCCACTTAACTCTCCCATCTCTACCTGCACAGAACAAAGGAAAAGCTTTAAAAACATCAGCTCAGTAAGTAGACATCCTCTCCTTTTCGCTTTTTTTTTTTAAGACCAGGTAATATGGCCCTTCTCTTCCTTTAGTTGACAAAGATTTTATTCCTAAATGAATTATGAATAATTAAAACTCCACTCCATTTGTTCTATATTGTTGTTAATTGAAAAAATTAAAGATGCATGTGCTGCAACTTCCAGGGTGGATGGCTGGGGGAGAAACGCTGGCACCTCCCAGGCCTACTGCCAGCGCTACCTCTGAGTGAGGCACCCGGTCGACCGCTGTAAGCACCCCTCTTGCCTGTCCTCGCTGCCTCTCACCAAGCGTGCTGAGAGAATAATGTCGTTTCTTTCCTTAATGCACCTTTCTCTTTGCCCATGTAAAAGCCAGGAAGTGAAAGGAGTAAATTTATCATTGAAGAAATGGGGAAAGATGCACTCATTTCTCTCCAGGGGCTTCTCAGGGTACTTTGAGACCCAGGTGCCAGGGTGACCTGCTGAGTGTGGATGTGATGTCTTCCAAGGACACCATATAAAATCTTAAGTCTGATGGTCAGACTAATCGCCCTGCCCAGCCCTTAACGCCCACAGCGGACAGTACAGGCCTGGAGCTGAACAGAGCAGAATCAGCGTCCTCTCCCTGGAACCTGGGCCCAGTGCATGCTCGCCGAACATGGTGTGACTTCCCTCCCACCCTTGGAACCTTCCCCTTATCTCTGAAGTTTTTTCTGTCACTGTCTCCTTAGAGCATCAGGCCACCCCCACTGCCTGCATGGCACACAGTTGGTGCTCAGAAAATGTTTGCTGAGTGAATGAGTCACATCCAGGGGCTGGGCTAACACTCCATGAAGTCAGAAGCAGAGTTAAGCACTGTATTAGGCAGGGTATGCTAACTATTGTAACAACCCCAAATCCCAGTGGCTTCACATCAAAATAAGCATTCATTTCTCATTGACCCCTCATGCAATAGTCCAATATGCTTCTAGGTGGCTCTTCTCAAGCAGCAACTCAGGGTCCCACGACCCTTTCTTCTTGCAGCCTATCCCACTCCCTGCAAGCTCCTTGAAGAGCTCTGCCCTTGGAGGTGGATAAGGAAGGAAACTGGACGACCCCCCTGCCATGCCTTGCCATCACTGCTATCCTCGCCTCCCATGAAAAGCTTCCCTTTTCACGATTCCAGAGACTCCTCCTTCCAAGTGTTCCCCACCTGGCACCTGTAGCATGAGGTCCTGCAATGTCTTGTCTCCCAGGAGTCTCACTGCTTCAGGAACACTCTGAGGACAGCCTGTCCACATGCTCCATCTTAACAAGTTTCCCTAGACACGAGATGAGCTATTGGGATAGAAACAATACCCCCAGCTGCAAGTTAGAAAAACTGGCTGGGGTTCCCGCCCTCTTGGCTGCAGCCCTTTACTTGGTGGGCAGAAAGGCCCCCCCAAGCTCCCACCACAAAGACCATGCTCAAGTGTCACTGCCCAGATGAGCGACTGCTTCCCAGGCAGGCGTGTAACTGGCGAAGCTGCAGAACAGGGCTGCTCCCCCAGGACTCCTGTCCGATTTGAGTTTCATTTCCCTTTTCCCTTTAGCAGTCTTGTGAGAAGAGCTGAAGCTTTACATCCAGGAACCCAGGGAGAGCCTCACTCTAATGAGTTGCTTTTCTCCTTGGTTTGTGAGCAGTGGTTGCTCAAAGTTGTGCCTTGCTGTGACTTCTGCTTTCTGCATCTCGCTCCCCCACCTTTAATGTTCCCCTGATTCAATTTCCTTTGCAATAAATAAATAAAATAAAATAAAATGTTTTAGCTGAGTACAAACCCACTCACAGAAAGAGGCCTGAGTGGCACAGAAGCTCTGAGAGATCCGTTCTCTTCGTTAAAGCAGCCAGTCCTTAATCTCCACACTTTCTTCTTCCCCACAGACTGCCTTGATCACATGGAAGTAAAACCACAGCTCCTCTCCCTGGGGGAGCTCACTCCCAGAGGTTCAGATACTAATAAACCTCAGCGTCGGAGGATCACACAGGCATTGCAGACATTTAGAGTCAGCCCAGGGCCTGGAGGAAACACAGGTGGCAGGAGACCTAAGGGACAGGAGCATGGTCCAGGCAGCCTCCCTCTGGAGTTTGTTTTTTGTGTATCTCGGCAGCTCAGGAAGGCACCTTTGAGATGCTTCACAGTGAGCATGGAGCCAGAAGCAGGCACCCTTTAAGCACTGGGCTTGATCAGGCTAAGGTGGTTGGGGGGAGAGGGGCAGGTTGCGGGTAGTCCCTGCACCTGCTTCCCACGAGAGCCGTGTGACCTGGTGATGCTGCCATGAGTGATGCTCTATACCAACGCTGGCCAGTGTCACCTCAACGTATCTCCCAGGACCCCCCATCCCCATTCCAGGGAGCGTCTGGCTGCATCCCAAAGTCCTCCCTGGCTCTCAGACTGGCAGTGCCATCACCATGGCCAGGCTGGCTCACAGACAAGTGCCAGAGCTTTTCAGTAGAGTGCTGGGAGTGTCCCCGCCTCACTCAGTGGACTGAACCCTACCTTTTTATCTTTCCAAGGCCAGGAGAGAGAAGAGGTGGTTTGAGGAATAATCACTGTCCCATTTGATACAAACCCACCAGGACTGGTTCATCGACTTTGAATCTAAACTATTTGCAAGTTGTATTTATTTCAAATATGCATGGAGCAAGCTTTTTCTTATTGGTTTGAATCCATCAAGCACCCATTGACAAGTATAGAACATAGGGAAACAAGTGCACCCACCCCTCCTAAGGAACAGTGGGGTGGGGGTAAAGATGAAGCTATCACCCTACTCTCCAAGAGCTCAATCTAGTTGAGTGGATCAGGAACACACCTGAAAAATGAGACAAAATAAGAGCAATTTAAGGCCAAATGAGACTTAAGGAAGGCAGAAAGCAAAATTATAACTACTATTCCCGGAACACACACCCACTCTGTGCCTCAAAGATCTTTAATCTTCACAATAACCTTCTGAAATAGGTATTATTATTAGCCCTCTTTTGCAGTGAGAAAACTCATGCTTAGAGAGGTTAAGTGATTTTCCTGAGGTCACAGAGCCAATAGATGAGAGAGCTGAAATTTAAACTCCACTCTATTGATTCCAGGGCCTATGCTTCTACCCACTGTACAACCCCAGAGGACACGTGCCAGTAGAGAGAACACTGGAGGCAGAGCTCAACATGCAGAAGGAGGTGCTAAGAGTCCAGGTTCCCAGTGATGGAATAGGCTTTGTCAAGTAAATGAGCCTGCGCCCAGGGAGAGGTTCAGAGGATCCCCTGGCAAGTGAAAGGAGAATCCAGGCCTGAAAGGAAGTTGGTCAAATGCATCTCCATGTGGGAGACATTAGGGAAGGAGATTCGGAAGGGCTCGAATTTGATTAAGTAGAAAGATCAGGAAGATGGCAAAGAGTTAGCCAAGACGCAGAGGCAGGGATCATAGGTGTGTCCGGGGTAGTAAGTGAAGCTGATTTGCGGAAGCAAAGCCCCAGCATTGGCCAACTGTCCCCTTGCCATGGGCAACGCCTAGCTAGGTGCTGGGCTGGGTTCAAGGGACTGATTGTGAGAAGCAGCCAGGAAGATCTGAAGAGGTGAGAAGGATGGGGAGACATGAGTGAGACATTCCGGGGTGAGCCATGGTGCAAATTTAGAAAACACAGTTTCTGCCTTCAAGAGCAAGGAGCCAGCCATCTGCATCCAGAAACAAGAGGCCAGGCCACCACAGGGCCAGAAACTGGGGAGCAAGAACCAGGCTGAGGGTCCCTGGAAGTGCTTCTGGCTACAGTGTCAACATCGCAAGTGTCTTTTTTGCAGCCACATGGGTTAAAGGCACAGGCGGTTGGGGGCAAACAGTGTTAAGAGTGGTGGGCTCAGACACCCCAGAGGTGCCCCCGCAGCCCCCACCCATGGCACAGCAAAGCCCTCAGAGGATGAATAGAGACTCACGCCCTGAGACCAGGATGCCCGGCCCCGTCCAGAGCACGGTAATATGGCGCCTGTCCCAGAACATCCATCTGGCAGAAACAAGGAAATTGCAGCCCTGAATCTGCTCTTTGCCGTTTTCTAGAAATGGCTTCACTGGTTCACTTGTTAAAAAGAAAGAAAGGAAGGAATATGGGCCAATTCCGAAGCCTAATTGCCTTTGCTCTCCACTAGAGCCCATGCTTTTTCCGGCAAACATGCTCTCCTGTCACTGGGCCGCCAGACACTCTCCGCTTCCAATCAGCCCTGAAAATAGCCCTTGATAGAGATAATAGGAAGAACAAAGAGAAATTTAGAGGAGCAGAAAGAGGAAAGAAAAGCCATGCCTAAATGGAGGCACAGTTGTTTTCATAAAGAACCCTTCAGTTAGTCCCTGATTTGTCTCCAAATAGCAAGGTGTTAAATAAATCCCAAGAAACAGACTTGGACTTGCAACCAAGGGTTCTTTGGCTTTTTTAGGTCATAAACTCCATCAAGAATCTGCAAAAGCATAGACCCTTGCTGTCACCAGGAAAATACACATAAATACATATTCCATAGATTAATTCAGGGACTCATAGACTTCCCCAAAAGCCCCAAACACAAAACCTGGTTAACAACCCATGATACAGGCAATCTCTCTTAAAGTCTTTGGTACTTGTCTCTCTCTCTCTCTCTCTTACTCTCTCTCTCTCTCTCTCTCTTTCTCTCTCTCTGTGTGTATCTGTCTGTCCATCTGTGTGAGTATGTTTACAAAGGAAAGGTTGAACTGCATTTCTTAAGACATTGTCTAAGGGATTTTTTTTTAATTGTTCAACTTGAAATCTTGGAAGCCTTTCTGCAAATAAGTGAGTGTGAGGGTGCAAAAAAGGGGGGTGGTTCCAATGTGAGCCATTCTCAGCAAAAACAGACACCAAGGGAGTCAACACTCAGGCCTGGCTCTCTCAGAAGAGCTGGAGAGGAGTCCCTCACCTGCAGGTCTCAGAAAAACAGACATCCCACCTAAATGCCAGTAATTTCCACAGGCAATGGTGGGCGGGGCGGGGCGGGGGGCGGAGCCTGCGGGAGCCCTGAGCCTCACACCTGGGAGGATGGTCTCTGGCAGAGCTTCCCAAAGTTCACTGTGGATCCAAGTCACCTGGAGTCTTGTTAAAATGCAGATTCTGACTCAGTGGGCCTGGGATAGGGACACAGTTCCTGCATTGTTAACAGTATCAGGTGACGCTGATGCCACTTGGAGTAACAAGAGCCTATGCAATTACCTGTTCCTGGCTGAAGCCCTAGCCAAGACCTTGAATGTGTGCTCTCTAAGAGGGAGCACCAGTCAGCAGAAAGCATCTCCTGAACTGAGTGTGACGCTGCTGAAGTCTCAATGACAAGAGTGCCCACATAACCAAGGGCTGAGCCTTCCTCCCAGGCCAGCGAGGGATGGCAAGTTGGGGAAATGGTGCCTCTTCCATCTCTACATCCACACCCCAACAAGCCCAGAGCCATGAACACAGTAGGCATCCTCCAAGTGAGTCAGTGATTGAGGGCCCCATAAACTGACACGGTCAGCCCTCTAGCAGGGTGAGAGTTGTGCCCTCGAGTCCTGGCTCTCTGGGAGGCGGAAGGTAAGGCTGAGGGACCATCTGTGCTCAGAGGTCTGGGCTGTGGCACATAATGCCAGCCAGCGGGCATTTATCAAGCATGAACCGTGTGATCGATTCCATGCTGGGTTCTGGGAGGAGGGGCAGGAGAGGGGCTAAGAGATGAGAAGGAACTAGAATATCAAAGAGAGGAGAACCCTTGTTAATCTTAACAGTCCAATCCTCTCAATTTACAGCTGGGGATGTTGAGACCCAGAAAGACTTGTTCAAAACCAAACAGCTGGTTGACAGCAGGGCCAGGAATAGGACGCAGGTCTTCTGACCCCCTGCCTAGTTCCATCTTGTCCTGGGGTCTGGGGAGAGTGTACACAGTGGTGCTTAATGAAACCCGACAGACAGCGTGAGCAGAGTGAGTCTAAGGTACCTGGGAACCCCTAGTTCAATGCCCAAGGTCAAACCCTCTGCAGGCCAGCCTGAGGCAGGTGGGGCTGTAGCTGGATGAACTGAGCAGCCGCCTGATACAGCAGAAGGACTTCCGTTTACCAGAGAGGCCCCTGCTTGGAATCAGTCAGCCGTGGCCAGGCAGGCTTCCTCCAGAGAGGATCCGCAGTCATTGAGGGCAACCCTTTCTCTTGTGCTGCCCTCCAGGCAGCCCCCACTCGGCATGGCCCAGGCCCCAGCACTTGCCGATGTCAGGGAGCATCTGTGATACGGCTCAGGAGGGCAGAGAGAGGCCTGCCTGGGAGCAGCGCTCACTCGGGGCCTCTCCCAACATATTACAGACTGTCAACCTAATGCGCCCACACTGAGGGCCTGGGGGAAAGTCAGTTCCAATCAGGCCACAATGTGTGGCCAGCAGACAAACCCAGGGCAAAGGCAGATCTGGCCTCTGAAGAAAGCCAGCCCAGCCCTCCTGCTCTGTGAAACAAGCTCACTCCTCAAGAAGGGGGGAAATGAAGACTGGGTTTTCCCCATGGCCAGCAAAGGGGCTTCTCTTTCTTGTTTTTTGCTCAGAAATACTGTTCAGACACTACAGGTCTGGTTTCCTGAAAACTCAGAGCACCAGTGAAACTTTAGCCAGTGTAGCCCGGCCTCTAAGTCCTGGTCTGTGCCAGGTGCCCAGGGCCCTCAGATCTAAGGTCACAGCCCCTGAGTAAACCACACAGGTCCCTTCTGAAGACAGAATCCACTTCACTGCCCCTACGAATCGCAGATCTCAAACACCCATTTCAAAGACTATTCTGAGATATTGGGAATGTCACTCCATGACTGAGGCCATCAGAGAGCTGCTGCCGCCCTCTGAACATATGCATGGGAGCAGGCGTCCACCCCTAATCAGTGACTCAAACTAATTCTCCATATCACTCAACACCTACTGTGTGCTGCTCTGCATTCTTTGCAGTTTCAGGGCTGAGGCAGCTTGCCTGAGCTGGTCTTCTCTCACATGAACTGAAACCAAAGCTCCTCCGTCCCACTTTCTACATCCAAAACATACACTGCAGGGACTGGGGATGATATGGCTATATTTAAAAGCAAGTGCCTTCATCAGCCTTTCAAAAACTATGCAAGAACCATTTGGCGCTCTTCAGTGTGCCTTCTTCCCCCGCTGGAAACCATCCTTACCATCTCCTCTCACTCCCAACTCTGAGACCAGGAAAGAAATCGGCATCCAGCCCACAGTTCACAGGATCGGACCTCTCTGCTCCCTACCCTGAGATGCACGCACGAGTAACTAATTCCCCTCTGAGTCCTCAAGAAGCCTCAGTTTCCTCTGATGTTGCTGCCTAGGATCGGTGTGAAAACCACAGATCATTCGGAGCACGTACTCAGCTCAGGTCTGGCACATAGTAGGCCCTCAATAAATGGCAGCTATCATGGCCATGGTCCTGATGCAGGGAGTAAGAGGTAGACTCAGGTGCCCCATTTCCCCTGTCTGGGTCCTCTCTGCTCCTACCCTCACCAGACACAGGAGGTGGTTAGAGTCAACCTGAACTTAGAGAGCCATGGTTCCCAGTGTTCTGTGCTGAACCAAGCGCCACCCGTTTCTGGACTCTAGCACCCTAAAAACGGCCCACTGAGACAGCGGATGTCAATGGACCACGCCAGGTGGGAGGCCTTGAGATGGCCTGAGCGACGTCATTGGGCTGCACAGGCTGCTGGTGTGTATGACGTGCTCCAGTTTAGTGGAGCACAACAGAAAAGTACTTTGTCCATCACCTCCGAGGGAAGAAGGCCTGGTGGAAACAAGGCTTCCTTGGTGCTGCCATGAGAGCCTTGTGTCATGTACAGGCTATTTTTAGCACATGTATTGTACACTCTGTTTTACTGTCAAAACTGATAGCTGAGGCTCCTCACGGCACCCACAGGCCACTCATTCAACTGGGAAAATGTTGGAAAATGTTAAAGGAGTTTCTTCCAACCATGGCCAGAAAAGTGGCTACATGCCGTGTGCCACGGCCTCTGATTTCCATGATAGGTGCCTCTGCCCTCTGACCTCCATCAAGGGGGTCCTAGCCTCTGAACTCTGCTGCTGGGATTCAAACTCTGAATTCCATGGCAGATGCCATCTTAGATGAAGACTCAACCGGAGGCAGATGAGTACAGGGAGGCCAGTTTGGCAAAGCATTTGCAAAAAACATGTATTATAGGGTAAGAGGTGACAGGATGAGAACTCCATAGTCATCAGGGGCCTGGAAAGCCACTTGTGACATCCCATTGTCCAATCCCACGGCCATGGCACCCTCTTTGGTCTCACCCCAGGGAAGCCACTGCTTGGGGCCAGCAAGGAGGCGAGACACCCAGTGCATCTATCAAACTTGAGGACCCAGACCAGCCAGCCCCTGTCTCAGATTCTCCTGAGATTAAGGTGTCCTAGTTGGGTTAGTTGGCTTCCCATTTTGTTTGGTAACCTCCCTCACTCACCACACTGCTCTGACACCTGCATTATGGCGCCCAGTGTGCTCTATCTGCCCAGAAGGCTTCTTCCCGTCTCATCACCCAACTCTTTCTCCTCCCTCCTTAGAGCAGCTCTGCAGAAATGTCACTTTCACAGCCAGCCTATCTCAGGCCACTCAGCTTAGGATAGACCTTCCTATTCGCTCGCAGAGCGCCCTGCGCTTTTCCTACAGAGCATGATAACCGTTTGCATGTATTGCTCGTTTGTCTCCCTCATGAGCTTGCAAGTTACCTGTGATCAGGGACATGCCTATTCTGTTCGCCATTGCTCACCAGCACCCGACAAGGCCAGGCACAGAGTCCAGACAGAGCAGGAGTTCACCCAGTGATCCTGAGTCAAAGGTACGAATGAGTGAATACTAAGAGGGGCCCGAGAAGAGTCTAGGCTGAGAGCCTCCAGAATTCTTCACATTCCCTAATCCAATCCATTCGTCCATTAACGAGGAAGAACCTTTTAGGAAGAACCTAAAACAGGTGACTCACAAGCCACTTGGAAAAAAATTTTAAAATCTGAGCAAATGCAATTGTCTGCCCTTTGAGATGACTGAGGAGGAACTAGGGTAGGGGACAACTCAAAACTGTCTTTTCAGGTGCTGAGAGGGATACAAAAAGATCCATGCAAGGCCACCTTAAGTCTTGCCACCCCAAAGAAGCGGATCTATAGTCAAATTCCAGGATTTCTGGTCTGCAGCTGACAAAAGCTGAGAACTCGGTGGGTCCAGTACGCTCCTCCTTTCCCTCACAAGCCTCTCCTGACTGATCTCTTCTGCACTCCCCTCACACCATATTGTGTCACTGTGGGGTCCTGTGGCCTTGCAATTCACCCGACGAGGTGAGCTCTGAGCTCTCCCCAGCATAACCAGAACCAGAGCCATGGCTGGGCATGCTCCGTCAAGGCTAGTTGTTTTATTACTTGATCATGATTATAGCAATAGTATTTTTCAGCAGGAAGGGCAGATTAAGAAAGGTGCTATACCATGACATAGTTAGCAGAATAAAATGTAGGGTAAAAATAGAGAAGATAGTAGCGAGGACCAGTGCCAGCTGCCTACTACAAGAACGGCTTTGAATCCGGTCCCATTTCATTTGTTCTCCTGAGCCACTGTGCATCCCCAGTGGGTGCCAGGCACAGTGGGAGGTTCTGGGTGGTGAAGAGGGTGAGCTGGGTGGGGGTGCACAGTATAAGCGGGCCCAGCCCCTGCCTGGCAGAGACCCCCCCCCCATCTGGCTGATGCTAAAGGCAGGCACTCATGTCACAGCAACCAGGGCTGGCCGTGACGAGATGCGGGAGGGCTGTGAGCCTGCCTCACGCTTGACAAGCTTCTCCAGTGAGTCTCCCCTCAGTGCTGGTATTTCTAAAACATTCTCCTCTCCATGAAGTTAGGAAAACTATAAACGAGAGGCGTAGCCAGGCACGCGGGCAAGTGGACCATCAATGGCAGTGTTAGAAGGCAGAGGAAGGGCACCAGGGCACACCTCCAGGAGAGAGGAGAGGAAAGCAACAGAGAAAGAGGGCGACGGAGTCAGGCCCAGGAGCCTTAACACAATGGCTCCTTACAGAGCAGGGGACATCAGAGCTTGTTGGGGCCTAGAGAGTCATCCCCAAGAAAAGGAGGGAGAGATAAGAACCCCAGGTAGCTCCCAAGGCCCAGAGGTGCAGGGAAGGGAGAGGGGGAAGGAGAGGGGGAAGGAGAGAAGGAGAGAGAGGAGGAGAGGATAGAGAAAGGAGGAGGGGGGAGAGGGAGGAGGGAGGGAGAGGGGGGGAGGGAGAAAAAGAACACTAGCTCTCACTGAGAAAGTTGCTGCCCAGATTGTCATCAGGCACGACACTGAACTCCTCCAAGTGGACACAGCCTTGCCCCAGCCCTGGGCAGCCACTAGTCTCCTTTTGTGAAGAGTTCACTATCAAGACCTGTGGAGGATCCCAGATTTATCCTATTTGGAAGCTCTCAAGCTGCGACAGTTTTATGGATGCAGGTACTGCAGCAGATGAGATGCTCCTGGGCCAGAAGCAAAGCTATTTATTGTATTATTCCTCAAGGTCCAGCAAGCAGCACGAATATGGCATTAGCATGGGTTCCTCTTGCCCACCCAAGGCCCAGGGGGGCAATGTGGAGGGGGCCAGGCGAATGCCACGTACAAGTGGTTTGCTGCCCAGCTGAGGCGACCCCCAAGCTTAGGAAACCCCAACCGTTTAAAATGGGCGTGAGCCTACCTCCAGGGAGACATTACCCTTCCTACACTACATAGTAAAAATACCTGCGAACTGCTCTTTACCCCAGGGGGAGACACTGCATCTTCCAAGGCCGTTTGCTAAATACCTGAGTAGACGAGTCTAGAACAAAGGCCGTCAGTGCCTCTGCTCACCAGCCTTGCAGATTCTATGCAAGAGGCCCATGGAGAACTGTCTTGCAGCACTCACAAACTACGACAGAGTCCCCCATCTTCCCCTGCCTTATCCCTGGGGAGAACACAGGATGGAGTAGGCATGGATGCTTCATGAGAGGAAGGTCCATGAGCCTGATCTTGGCAGAGACAACCTCCCATTATGGGGTGGCTCTTTCTGAGGAATGCCTCCTCTAAAACATGGGTCGACCAGGGTACAGAGAAGCAAGGACCTGTGCTGAGCAAACAGAACTCCCGCTGCCCTCAAGGAAAAGACACTCTCAGGATGTTTTAGGATTGCCTAGAATCTGAATCCCGGTCGAGGCCATTCTCTGGCCACTGAATGAGCACTCCTTACAGCCCCCACACTGTGCCACACCCCATGCCCACCCTCCAGTAATGGCATGCCTCAGAGTTATCCAAACAAAGCCTCAAGGATCCTACCTTCCAGGTTCATGCTCTAAATAACCAGACGGGGAAGGGTGCCTGTGAAGGTACTCCCCTCTTCACAGCAAGCAAGTGGTGAGGAATTGAGATTTGGGGCACCTGGCTTGTCTTTTATACTCATTGAGGAGATTATTAATTCACAAAACTTGCGCTTAGAAGACAAGGCCATTTCAGTAGCTCCTCCAATCATTTTGCCTTTTCTTACAGGAGGAAAACAGCAGCCAGGATCACCTGGGGTCACTCTTCTGACTTGTAAATTCCCAATCATGAGTCGCAGCCCAACACCCCACCCTGTCCTTTCTCACAGGATTCACAGCAAGCGCGCACATATCATGTCACAGGGTTCCCCATCTGAACAGCCGCCTCCTGGAATCTCTCTAGAGGTTTCCACAAGCCCCTAATCTCCTCCTTCTCTCCCCAGGATCTCTTAAATAAATGTTATGTGATCAATTACTGCATTGCCCTATTTAATTGATTTATATGCACTTTAAAAAGCTTTACACTGCACTGGAAACACATCTATCATAATATTTGACTGAATTGGAGAAAGGAGACGGGAGAAAGGGAATTAAAATTTATTGAGCACTTATTATGTGCCAGGTAATGCATCAGGTACTTTACATACATTATTAAGTTTAATCCTCACAGCTGTTCTGTGAGGTGTTTGTCCCTATTTTGTAGATCAGGAAACTGAGACCTACAAAGGTTTAGGGACTTGCCTACAGTTGTGAAGTTATTCACTGGAAGGAGCAGGGTTCAGCTGTAGTTCTGATTCCAAGCTAACATATACTTCAGGATTTAAAGGTCAAGTGTTTCTATAAAAACTCACAAATGAGGAATATATCCTCACTGTCACATTATTTCATTGAGGAAATAAGATTCAATTTGCAATGTTTCCCTGTATCCCATCTTTCACTATAACCGAACGTGCCCTTGTGCACCATTTTACACTAAAGGGGAATGGGGGGGGTGAGGAAGGGGGTGCTGAGAGATAAGGTGAGGGTGTTTGCAAAACCTAAGAGATTTCTCTGCAACATTAACACTTTCTAGAAAACTTCAGCAATTCACAAAACTCAGGAGGGGGATGTAGAAGAGGGTAAAGGGAATCAAATATATTGTGTTGGGAGGAGAACTGACTCTGGGTGGTGTGCATACAATGTGATATGTCGATGATGTATTACAGAATTGTACACTTGAAACCATGTAATTTTACTAACCATTGTCACCCCAATAAATTTAATTTAAAAAAAACTCAAACTATTTCTATTCAAGACCATTGTGAAAGGGTACAGAGAACATTCATTCATTCAACAAGTGTCTATGGGAGATAACTCTCTTTGTGAGGACACAGGGAGACAGCAAAGAACACGCCACCCAGGGTCTCTTGGAGCTCGTTTTCAGCACGCTGACGCAATGCTCAGACTCTGCTACTGCCACTTAGGCACAGCCCTGAGCAGGCAGAGAGACACAGGGCCCCTTGCTGGGCAGAGTCCAGGGGAGGGGACAGCTGACCTGAGAACCCGAGTGACAAGAGAAGCCCGGAGTCTTCCCTCATGACACGGGGTGAGCATTTTCAATTCAATCACATGAAGCCCCAAGACCAGAGTAAGTCTTGGTGTATTAGTCTGGGTTCTCCAGAGAAACAGAACCAATAATCCTATTATAGGTAGGTAGGTTGGTAGGTAGGTAGTATAAGAAAATAAATTGGCTAATGAAATTATGGAGAATTGGAAATCCCAAGATCTGCGGGTCAACAAAGTGGGACCCAGGAGAGCTGATGGTTCCACTCTGAGTCTAAAGGCCTGAGAACCAGAAAAGCCAATGGTGAAAGCTCCAGTCTGAGTCCAATCCAAAGGCAGAAGGCCAGTGTCCCAGCTCAAAGATAGTCTGGAGGAAAATAGTTCCTTCTTATTCATGAAAGGGGTCAGCCTTTTTCTTCTATTCAGGCCTTCAACTGATTAGACGACGCCCACCCACATTGGGGAGGGCGATCTGCTTTACTCAGTCTACCAATTCAAATGTTAATCTCACCCATAAACACCTTCACAAACCCAGAATAATGTTTGACCAAATATTTGAGCATCCTGTGGCCCATAGAGTTGACATAAAATTAGCCATCACACTTGGGAAAGTATTCACCCCTTTACTAAATTGAACCAAAATGCTGAATTCAGTGAATTTGTGTCTGTTCTGTAGTTTTCTGTCTCTTACTATCAGACTACCTGCTGTCACTTCTGGTAGTCACAGCCCCTGTCCATGCCCATGGAAGGACCGCTCTTCACTTCTAATTCACTCTGGGTTTTAAAACAAGAGTGCTCTCATTGGAATTTAAGACTCTTAAATGAGTCTATAGACATGTAGACAAATGCCTAAGATGTAGAGCAAACACTCTGACATCTCTGTTATCTTCTCAAGGAAACTTTTTGCTTCTGTTCTGAGTCTTAGAGCCATGATCTAGCTAGGAGAAGTTACCAGATAATATAAAGACTTTCTGTATCAGGGTGAATCAAACCAATTTGAAAACACAATGTGAGGGCAAGTCAGGGGTAGAGATGTTTTCATAACTTCAGGGGGTGGGGGGCAATTAGGTATTCAGGAATTACAAAACATAACAAACGAGAAAACAGGTAACTAAACAGAACCAATTCTCCCAGCTTTTACATCTATTTAAATTATCCTAGGAGGAAATAATGTCCTCCAAACCCAACAGAACCAGTCTTCACTGTGAATTCCCATGCAATAAGCTAGTTAGATCCCACCATAGAGTTTCCAAAGACAATGGCTTTTCACTTTTAAAAATGATCAGAACATTCAGTACTTAACACAAAAAGTAGCAACCATTCTGTTTGGCACCATTTATCAAGTGCAACTGTCAAAATTTTTATAGCTTCAAATTAACAGCAAGGAGCTGTAATTTTTGTGTTTGTTTGTTTAAAAGACCAGCAGAGATTTTTCTTTTTGCTTGTTTAAGCTTCATTTAATTCAAGCTCCAATCTGCCCCTCTTTGATTGCATTTCCAAATCCTAAATAAAAGAGGTAACTCTTTCTGCCAATTGTAACAAACTGCTAGTGCCAGTTATTGCTTTTTGGGGGAAAAAAAATGGGGGTGTGGGAAGGAAGCAAGCAAAAGCATATATATATATATATATATATATATATATATATATATATATATATATATACACACATTTAATACGTAGCTGACAGCTTTATCCAAAAGAGGGGAGAAAACCCTGGCCTTTTCAAATCCACCCACTGTATTTGTAACAACCTATTTACTGAGTTCATGTATCTTCTTTATTGTTCTTCATAAACAGGCTATGTGAAAAATGAAACAACTTCCTCCCATCCATGCCTCTCTTATCTCATAATTGTTTTGTTCTGAGAGGTAGGGGAGACCCGTATAAATGTCTCTGCTATTTTATCTGTCGTCTCCAAGCCCATTCATGCTTTTCTCCAGGGCTTTTGACTCCTGTTCTGTTTCTGCCTGAACCTCTATCTGCTTACTGTTTTCTGTATCAAACCCTGCTAAAGTGTTTGAGATTTCATTTCAGAGGGTGGTGTAAGAGAGATAAGAGTCAAAGGCATTTTAGAAACCGCTTTTCAGCATATCTGTGCTGGGTAGGTTGAGGTAGAGGTGCTTAAAAAGCTGCTCACCTGTCATCACGCAGAACATCATGGCTTGGGTCTGCAATGTCCCTGCGATACGTGAGCATTCAGCCGCTTCCCTTCTTCATTCTTTCCAGAGGGCCGTGTCGGCTGTGCCTCCTCCTGCTGCTGCAGTTTCAGAGGCCCTTCCATCTCTCTGAGCTCCAACTTCATAAATCTCCTGCAAAGCTGAGGTCCCCCACAAGCGGAACAGCCCTTGTCAGGGACGGACAGGTCTGAGAACTTGTAGAAATGGCTTGTTGAGCATTTGGTGGAATTTGGTAAATGTGGTTAATTTAACTGCCCTGTACATGTAGGAGATACAAACTCCAGGAAGAGGCCAGGGAAAGGAGTTTGGAGGGGGAAAAGAAATGGGTCAAAAATATTTCTTTGCTGCCAATCTAACGACAACAAGTGTCCCCAATCTGGGGTGCCAGAAAAGGAGAAACTTTATTCAGGTGCACAGTTTGCAAACTGGGGAAACTCAGCCTCTAGCGCAAACCAAAAGTGTGCTCTGCCAAGAGGAAGAGAAGGCCGCCACTTATAAAGTTTTCACTCTGGTACTGATTGGTCCATTTTTATGTAAATCAGGAATCCAAATTCACACAGTTTGATTGGTCCAAATAGCGCTGTCTTGGTTGGTTGGCTTTCCGTGTTCTGATTGGTCATTATGGAGCTGCTCTGATTGGCCAGTATAGATGCAAATGAGGTTATAGCTGCACAATTCTGATTGGGCAGGTCTCAGCCCCATTGGTGGAAAAATGGTACTGGGGGAGTTCCTTTATAAGGGCTGGTTCAGATGACAACAATGCAGTGTAGGAGGCTAGCAGTTCAGTCTGGCTTTTCCCTGAAATGCAATGTGCATAAGAGGCCTCTGTGAACAATGGCTTCTAGACTCCGCTTATGATTTGGGGCCCAATTAACCACAAGGAGCCCTTCTTGGCAGATATATTCCTTCTCAGTGTTCACAACTGTTAACTAAATCCTGATTCCTCAATGATATGCGGTAGAGTAAGCATCTCTGTGAAGAAAAAGAACAGGTCCTATGGGAGGGAAAAAGAAAAGCTACTTCAAATAAGATAGCCAGGGAAGGCTTCTCCAAAGAGGTGGAGACCTGAAACACAAGAAGGCCAGACACCAAGGCGAGTGTGGGTGGGAGCACTGAGGGAGCTGGCTGGGCCTCAGATGTGAAGGCAGCCAAAGGCAGGCCAGGGTGGCAGGAGCATGGCGAGCAGGGAGGGGGCTGCACAAAAAGAGGGTGCAGGGTCAACAGATCTGGTTGGTCATGGAAGGAGCACGGAGTTACTCTGAGTGCAGTAGGAAGCCATTGCTGCATTTAAGCAGGAAACGTCACGATGTAACTTGGATCTTGAGCAGTGTCTCTGTCATTCCCTGTGCATGTACCCGTGCTGTCCTTCGTGGAGGGGAGCCTAACTAGAGAACTTTATGTTTGTCCCAACTGAGTTTCTCTTCGTTCATTCAGGCCCCTTTACCCAGCCTGTCAGCCAATAAGCCAGCTTCCTCTCCTAGCTGTGTGCTACCAACATGGGGGCAGCATTTGCTCCCATGGCTGTATCCAGGCCAGGAAAGGTGACTAAATGGGGTGAACAGCAGAACCCTCAGTCATATCACCTGAGGTAGAAAAAGGATAGAAATTTGACAACAGAATTTTAAAAACAGAGCCTTCAGGAGCCATGATTTGCAGGACCAAATAGTTCATCTTCCTAAACAGCAAAGAGCAAATACTTTTCTTTAGGGTAGTGGAAGTACTCTGTGATACCATAATGATGGATATGTGTTATTTATATATTTGTCCAAACCCATCGAATGTACAACACCAAGAGTGAATCTTAGTGTAAACCATGGACTTTGGGTGATAATGATGTGTCAGCGTATGTGCATCCATTATAACAAATGTACCACTCTGGTGGGGAATCGGGACACCAGGAGGGGGCTGTGCATGTGTGGGTGCAGGGGGTCTACAGAAAATCTCCACATCTTCCTCTCAATTTTTCTGTGAATGTAAAACTTCTGTAAAAAAAAATTAAGTCTTTATTTTAAAAAGTCTAGAAGCTATCTGTCAGACAGTTTACAGTCTTCTGAATTCATTCATTGCCTTAGATACTTATGGGGTCTTTCTGTGTTCAATACTTGATCAGAACAAAGTATCAGAATTTAATTCATTTAATATATGTGATTTAATTTCCTTTTTTCATGCTTTCTTTCTTTCTGCATATCTGTATGTTTTTTTTTAAGTGAACATGTAATGATAATGAACCAAAGGAAAAGGCAGCTTCAAAAGCAAGCCCCCTTCACCCCCTGTTCCTGCTTCCTTCTCCCCAGATCTCACACCCCGGGCCAAGCACCTTGTTTGAGAACCTTTACGCTTCTGCTGGAGTGTTTGGACCTGAAGTTCCTGCTCGGCTCTTGGTCCCGGTATCCCCTCTGAGCCCAGATGAAGCTCCACCTGGCCTCCCCAGGCCCCCAGGAATCCCCAGGGCTAGGATCTGGGTGGCTCTGCAGAGTCCCCTCATCTCATCAAGATAATATGGTTCTCAGTTCATGCAACACTGGAGAGGCAGCAGAGGAGATAAATGGAATTTCTGCTCAATGAGTTGATAATAATAAATAAGGCCTTTTTCTCCAAAGACTTGAAACTTGTTGGCTCATTTCAATACACAAAATTATTCATTTAAAAAAATCCTCCTCACAGACTTGAAGCAGGTGGGGAATTCATAATCATTAACCACATTTTGCAGGTGAGGAAACCAAGACCCAGCCTGAAGCGTGAGTTCCTAACCACCGGCAAAGCAGGTGTCCTGATTCCCAGGCCAGTGCTGTCTTAGAGAGGGTACAATCACAGCCCTAAGCCAGTAATGGAAGCACGGGCCCGGAAAGTCATCCCCGGATCCTCACGAGCCTGTGTTGATTTCCTCACCTCCCCCTCTAACGGCTTCCCTCCTCTGACTCTGAGCTCCCTGAGGACCCTTCCAGTGACTCTTCTCCCTCTGTCTTCCGAAGACTGAGCAAACCAAGGGCAGGGCCCAGACGCCCCGCTCTGCCTCCCTCACACTGAGTATGCTCAGAACAGAGCTCCCCAAAGGCCCCCGACACTTTGCAATTGATGATGCATGGATCAGCTGAACCTGGCAGAATAACTTCTCTGGTCCAGGCTCTTGTATTTCCCAGGAGAAATCTGCCTGGGGAGGCAGAGGCAGCCATGTGGCTCCAAGCAGGGAGAGGACATCTTTCTCCTGCTCTGCCTCTGACTGTCAGAGCTCCCAGCCTCAGGTAACCATGGTAATCACCAACATTAACCACAGCAGTGACAGGAGCCTCAGCAGGCTGGCTCTGACCTGCTCCTGCTGCAGATTGTACACTGGCTTCCTGCAGCACACAGGTCCCCGGTTTGTACCCCTTTACCCCTGCTGCTTGTGCCCTGGGACTGTGAAGGATAGTTTATCCACCAGAACCAGGAGTCAATGCTGGAGGGAGAAAATGCGCTCAAGCCTCCTGCACCCTTAGCAGGGCCTGCAGCAGAAAATGTCTAGGATGTGTCTCAAGACCCTAGTAGCCATGTTAGTAGCCAAGGACCAGTCTTATTCTCTGGATGCCCTGTCTGATTCTGGCCCTGCCTCTAACCACGGCAGCCTTCAGCCAGTCACTGCGGGAGGTGAGCCCAACCTGAACCTGTGGGAGCCTCTCATGCCAAGAACTAGGTTGCATCTACAAGTAATCTTTCACTGCCCTTTACATAAGGGCTGTGCCAAGAAATCCACGGTAGAACTGTGCTTGCCAAATTAGAGTGTTTCCACTCTGACCTGCCCCGCCGCGCCCAATAGCTCCAACGGCCCCGCGTCTGAAGTAACAGGAGCCAGCTTTCCCTGTCTACACATCTCGAACACCAGCTACAGTTCCTGCCAACCTGGTCTCACCTCATTCCTCAGCGCTGCTCCCCATTTCCTCCCTCCCTCTAACTACTTTTCCAGGTAGCACAGAGCTGAGGCTCTGCCCAGAACCTAGGGCCCTGCCCTTTGCAGCTCTGAGGGTCAGACCACACTCCCCAGAGAGGAACAAAACTGAGACTGCTGCTTTTCTCAGGTCCTCAAGTGCTAGGAGAAGGCACAGCTTCTCTGGGCTACCAGTCTCCCTGCCGAGGCCATCCCAGGGTTTGCAACAGGCCTAAGGCTGCGTGTCTGGAATTCAAGGGCTCTGCAAATTCCTGACAAACAATGCTTAGGAGCCTGGAGTCCAAATGCTTCTGAGGAAGCTTTAAATGGAAAAAAGCAAAGGAGTGAGTTTCCCAGGAACCCCCAAGCCCTGGCTGCCTCCCAGCCCGGCTTGCAGTACTGGGAGCCCCGTGTTGGTGACTGAGAACGATATGGCACGCCCTCTAGTGGCGAACATCCGGCACAGGGCCCGGCGTTACCCAGGCCGGCCTGCCCTGCAGTGCAGACTCCCGGACAAAACAGACAGCCGGCCGGCCTCTCCTAAGTGGAAGTGATGACCTCCTGCCCAGCTTTGGGGAGCAGGGCACCTCACCTGTGCCAGAAAAGAGACCGTGCCGCAGAGAGGGAGCCCCTCCAGCCTCAAAGCCACTCCCTGCCAGCTCACAGCAGGATCGCCTGGCCCAGAAGATGCCACCACACTGCCCTCTGCCTTGGTTAGGCCAGTAGCAAGTCAGGAAAGCTGTGCGGCCTCCCGGAAACAAGCTGCTGCAAAACGCCAGCCCCTGAGCTGTGTTGCCAAGCCGAGCAGTCTCGTCTTTCCAACCCTAACTGAGCAGGAAGCTTCGCGGATCCTTCGGAGCAGCCCCCTCCAGGCCTCCCTCAGCCTCGGGCCCCTCCCCGGCTGGGCTACCAGCGATAGTTCAGGTGTCCCACCTACCCCATGGGGACACATGCTCTTATTCATCTCTGCATCCCCAGCACCTCGTACTGTCACTGTCTGTTGAACTCAAGTAAGAATGAAGAAATAAAACAGTATTTGCAGTGACAAAAGATGTTTCTCCACACAGACACCACCTCGTTTGCCGGAATCCCCACAATACTCCACCTGTGCCCAGTGAGTGGCTGGTCTGTCTAGATTGTGCTCAGCCTTTACACATCTTTGCACGCTGCTCTGCCCCCAGTGAAACCTGGCTCCTTGAGGATAAAGGCCATGTCTAACTCATTTTTGGGTCGGGGTCTCCAGCAGAATGCTGAAAAAAATATTTAAGTGAAGGAGGGAGGGATGAAGAAAGGAGGGAGGAACAGAGGGCAAAGTACATTACCGAGGCCCAACCAAAGCTGGCATTTGATACAAACCCACCCTGATTGGCCTGTTCAGTCTTGCTATCATCAGAGGGCCAGGGGTGCTCTTACTTTAATTTAATTAATCAGTTTTAACAGCTTTATGGAGATATAATTCACATACCATACAATTCACCCATTTAAATTGCAATTGAATGATTTTTACTATATTCAAATAGCTGTACATCCATCATCACCATCAATTTTAGAACATTTTCATTACCCCAAATAGAAACTCCACACCCATTAGCGATCAGTCCCCATTTCCTCGAGAGCCCCCAGCCCTAAGCAACCACTAATCTACTTTCTGTCTCTATGGATTTGTCCATTTTGGACATTTCATATAAATGGAATCACACAATATAGGGTCTTTAGTGACTGACTTCTTTAATTTAGCATAAAGTTTTCAAGTTTAATTTATGTTGTAGTATGTATCAGTATTTCATATTTTTATTGCCTAATAATATTCCATTATATGGAGATATTCATTTATTTATTCATTTATTAGCTGATGGACATTCAGGTTGTTTCCACTTTGGGCTTTTACTAATAATTTTATTGTTAGAGTAAGAAGTAATAAAACTGATGCTTTTCTTGCCTCCAAAAAGGATATGAGGTCGTTTGCCATATAATGAAATCTAAGACTATTCACATGGACATTACTGAACTTCCTCTGTGTATCAGGCAGAGTGCTAGGTACTTTCACAAAACATTATCTGTTTAACAGAAATTTTTGAACAAATTTTTGCATGACAATTGAGTCCCAAGTTTAGCATTAAGCTTCTGAGTATCCAAGGCAAAAAAAAAAACAAAAAAAAAAAGTAAAGAAATATACATTACCAAGTTGTCCCACTGCCATCACTGTTGGGTTGGAAACAGCTCTCTAATGTACTCTCTTCCTAGAATTAGCAGAGCAGTGCTGCTGTTGGTTTTTAATCGAGCTTGGAGTCCTTTTGTTCCCATACTTGTTTCTCCCCCTGCACTCAGTAAACCACTGATGTCATGAACACTATTCTCTGGTTTACACAGCACTTTCATACCCATGATCTCTTTTAACCCAGGGGGGTAAAGAAACTAAGTGGGTATTACTAGCCCACCTGTAGGGCTTTGGTGTTTCTTCAAAGAATATTCATTATCAGTTGAATACTATGGGTCCAGTGCTGCACTAGGCCTTGGAGATACAAGATGAACAAGACAGATATGGCACTGACCTCTCAGAACAAGACAGCAAACAAGTGGATAACTATGTAATTCCAAAAAGTGAAGTGCTGGGAATAAAATTAAGAGAGAATTGTGATGGAAAACATCAAAGTGGATAGAAAATGTGCTCATGTGGAGTGATCAGAAGAGTCCCCACTAGACAGGTAGCTTTTCAGCTATGACCCTAAAAAATCAGCCACATGGTCACAGACGGCTCCTAGATTTTGGTTTTGGAAACTCAGTTAAAAATAAATAGTGCCGTCTGGAGAGATGCAAGGTGATCAAGTAGATAAACACTATGCCTGTTTCCTTCCATGAACACATTAAAATTACAATTAAATTATAGAACAATCAACCTGGAGAACCACCCAAAGACTGGCTGAACATAAGTTTTTATAACTAAGGATATAAAGAAGAAGCCACGGTAGGAGAGGAAAAAATGAGAAAAGGGCTGGCCAGAAACCTCCATGTGGCGATTGAGAACTGGGAGGGCTACACTGGCCATGGAGGTTCCCCATGGAGGAGCGAGAAACCCCCAGCCCCAGACTGGCCTCCCCAGCAGAGAATACTGGTGCTGGGAAGAGGAGCCCCCACAAAAAGCTGGCTGTGAAAAACAGTGGGGATTCCAACAATCTAGGTGGGACAGAAGGCTATGGAAAACACAGACTTCCTCTTAAATGGCCCATGCACAGACTCTCTCACTCGCAGGCACTCACCTTGGGCTTGGGCGGAAGGACAGTAACTCAGGAGGTATCAGACATATGGGGGGCAGACTGATGTATGTGGCTTCAGAGGAAGGCTGGAGGACAGCTACCATCTTCCCTGTGAGAGGCCTTCCTCTCTTGCAGTCAGCGGCAGGTGCCATCTTTCCCGTGTTGAGACCACCGCCACAGGCCAAACCTGAATCTGATTGGCCTGATGAGCTCTGCTGCTCCACTGTGCTGACTCACTGGGACCCCGCCCCACCCAATTCACCCAACTCACCCAACACCTTAGGCACTTTCTCCGAGAGCAGCCAGCCCAGCTTGTACTGCACTCTTTCTGCTGGAACATGGGGAAAAGGTAAGAGGGACCAGACAGGGTGGCAGAGATAACAAGGGCAGGTCAGGAAAGGCCTTACAAATCAAGGGAAGGAACTTGGATTTTATTCTCAGTGCAAAAGGACTCAGTGAAAAGCTTTGGAAAGGAGTGATGGGATCCAATTTAAGTTTTGAAAAGGCTGCTGTGTGGAAAATGAATTCGAAAGCAAGAGGAGAAGCTGGACCTCCACAGAGACCTCCACAGTCTTCCCAGTTTCTTCTCTCTTCTTTAAGCCTCAGCTAGTTCAGTTGATTCTACTTCCGGAATATACATCGGATCACCTCCCTTCTCTCCAGCCTGACTCCCATCGCCTTGTCCCGCACAGAGAAAAGATCCCATGGATAGCCTGGCTGGTCACAGGCAGTGAGTGACCTGGGCCTGCCCCAGAGCCCTTTGCAAGAGGCTCCAGAACCAACATACTTGGAGGTTGGCTTCAGACCACAGCAGAGCACTGCCCAATTAGCCCCACAAGTGGCACACACAAAAGGGTGGTCTCGACAGGCACCAGAGCCCACTGGAGTGAATCCCACTCAGTGGGGTAAGCCCCCTGCTCCTTTAAGCTGTGGACATGGCAAAACCCCACAGCCAATCAGCCTGAGGGTCAATCCCATGCACTGATGTGCCAATAGCAGTCAATATTCAACTATAACAAGAGGGCACACAAAACCCCATAAGGGACACCCCTGGAGCACCCAGACCAGGTGACTAGGGAGACTGTGCCAGGGCCCCACAGGGCACCTACTACATAAGCCCACCTGGCAAAGACTGGGAGATGTAGCAGATCTACCTAATACATAGAAACAAAGAGAGGAGCAGCCAAAATAAGGAAACAAATAAATACATCCCAAATGAAAGAACAGGAGAAAATTCAAGAAACAGAACTAAACAAAATGGGGGCAAGCAACCTATCAGATACAGAGTTCAAAACACTGGTTATAAGAATGCTGAAAGAACTTAGTGAGAACTTCAACAAAGAGATAGCAAGCATAAAAAAAAGAGCATAGAAACTGTAAAAAAAAGGAGCCACAAGTGAAAAATACAATAACTGAAATGAAGAATGCACTAGAAGGAATCACCAGCAGACTAGATGAAGCAGAGGATCGAATCAGCAATTTGGAAGACAAGGTAGCAGAAAACACCCAATCAGAGAGGCAAAAAGAAAAAAAGAATCCAAAAAAATAAGGAGAGTTTAAGAGACCTCCGGGACAACATCAAGAGTAAAAACATTTGCATCATAGGGGTACCAGAAGGAGAAGAGGTAAAGCAAGTGATTGAGGAACCTATTTGAAGAAATGACTGAAAACTTTCCTAACCTGGCACAGGAAATAGATGAACCCAAACAGGCCCACACCAATACGCGTTATAATTAAAATGGCAAAGATTAAAGACAAAGAGAGAACCTTAAAAGCAGCAAGAGAAGGGCAACTAGTAACTTATAAGGGAACCCCCATAAGATTATAGCTGATTTCTCAACAGAAACTTTGCAGGCCATAAGGGATGGGCACAAAATATTCAAAGTGATGAAAAACAAAGACCTACAACCAAGATTACTCTATCCAGCAAAGCTATCATTTAGAATCAAAGGACAGATAAAGAGCTTCTCAGACAAGAAAAAGCTAAAGGAGTTCATCACCACAAAACTAGTATCACAAGGAATGTTAGAGGGACTTCTTTAAGAGAGGGGGAAAAAATCAAAATTCTGAATAATAAAATGGCAATAGCTACATATCTATCAACAATTACTTTCAATGTAAATGGATTAAATGCTCCAATCAAAAAACATAAAAGGGATGAATGGATAAGAAAACAAGACAGTTATATATGCTGCCTACAAGAGACTCACTTCAGATTGAAAGACGCACACACAGAGAGAAAGTAAAGGGATGGAAAGGATATTTCATGAAAATGGAAATGAAAAAAAAAAAGCTGGAGTAGCAATACTTATACCAGATAAAATAGACTTTAAAACGAAGGCTATACCAAGTGACAAAGAAGGACCCAGTCATCCCATTTCTGGGTAATTATCTGAAGAAACCCAAAATGCTACTTTGAGGGGACATGTGCATCCATATGTTCATTGCAGCATTGTTTACAATAGTCAAGATGCAGAGGCAGCCTGGGTGTCTGTTGTCAGTGGATGAATGGATAAAGAGGAGGTGGTACATATATACAATGGAATATTGCTCAACCATGTAAGGGAATGGGTTCTTGCCATCTGCAGTAGCATGGATGGACCTGGAGGGTACTGTGCTGAGTGGAGTATGTCAGACAGAGAAAGACAGATGCAATGTGATTTCGCCTATACGTGGAATCTAAAAATAAACAAACAAAACAGAAACAAACTCATAGATACAGAGAACATATTGATGGTTGCCAGATGGGAGGGGGTTGGGGGTTAGTGAAAAAGGGGAAGGGGTTAAGAAGTACAAATTTGTTGTTACATAGTAATCATTGGGATGTGGGTTATAGCATAAGGAATATAGTCAATAAAATTATAATAACTATATATGGTGTCAGATGGGTACTAGATTTGTTGAGACGATCAATGGGAGGGAGTTGGGAGGCAGGATGAAAAAGGTGAAGAGATTAATAAGTACAAACTGATAGTTATAAAATAGTCATGGTACAGTAAAGCATAGGGAATATAGTCAATAATATGGTAATAACTATGTATAGTGCCTGGTGGGTACTAGATTAATCAGGGGGATCATTTCTTAAATTACATAAATGTCTAACCACTATGCTGTACCCCTGAAATTAATATAAAATAATATTGAATGTCAACTGTAATTGAAAACTTTAAAAAAGGAGGAAAGGTAAATAAAGGGGAATATGAGGTCTAAATCTCCAAGTATAAAACAAATAAGTCATGGGGATGTAATGTTTAGCATGGGGAATATAGTCAATAATATTGTGATACCATACTAGTGTCAGATGGTTGCTGGACTTATCATGGTGATCATTTCATTAAGTATATAAATGTTGAAAAACTATGCTGTACCCCTGAAACTAATATAATATTGTATGTTAGGTATATTTTAATAAAAATCTTTTAAAAAGAATCATAAAAATAAATACATACTAAAATAACAATGAAAAATTATAGTGCCATCTACTGAGATGGAAGAGAGTGGAGAAGGAATGGGTTTGAGGAAACATCAAGAGCTCTGTTAGAAACACAGTTGGTTTAAGATGCTTGTGTAACACGCGTCTGGAGATGCCAAACAGGTGATTGGGTGTTGGAAATGAGCCTTCCTGGGGATGCAAATTAGGGACTGACAGAATAGAGGTGGCATTAAAGGCATGGGTGTGGATAAGATCACCCAGGGAAATCTTTGGAGCTTTGGGAGCATTTCTCTTTTCCTGTGCCTCCCAGCTGCCAAAACAATAAGCCAATTCCTTCCTTTTAGAGGGGAAAAAATTCAGAGATGATTCTGGCCATTTGGTGCCATGTAAATAAAACAGTTGGATTGAGCAACTTTTCCTCCAGTCAGTCATGGCCTTGTTTCCATGTGTATACATCCAGATACACAACCTTCACCCTGACCAGATGAGGGCAGCAAGTAGGCTGACCCCCAACATGGGAAAACATGTTTCTTTCAAGCCGTTATAATAGATTGCATGGACCCCCGCTGCTGCAGAGATGTTGATATAATACCACCATGACAGACCAGGACACAGACTGGGAAGACATTCTTGGGACTTTAAGAAAACAAGAGATTGACTCTCCATGTGTCCACACTCAGTTACAAAAGGGAAGGAAGAAATTCAGCCAGTTTGGGCATCCAGATATCCCTACACATCACCGTCACCATCATCACCATCATCATCGTCACCATCATCCTAATCCTAACAGAAGAGACTTGTTTTGTCCAATAAAAATCTGCAGAAAAATTCCCTAGTTTTATTTTTTCTGAAAAATTGGCATTTACTAAAAGCTTTGCTCTGGCTACATTGAGGAGAGATGGTATTTCTGATACAGTCACATTGTTTTCATGATTTTACCAGAAAACCAAGAATCCCATCCCCGAGGCAAAGGCAACTCCAACTTTTGCTGTTGATGAACAGGGTGACGCAGCCTTTTCTCTGAGCCACAGAGTCCCTGCCTGGGGGACAGGCAGTGGGGGCAGGGTGGGGGGAGTGGGGGTAGACACAGGCCAGCTAGGGGAAGAGGAATTAGCAAGGTTTTGTTCAGATGCAGCTTTGTCCGATAATTTCTGAATGATGAGGGTGATTCAGATATAAACAAACTAGTGTCCATTGCATTTTATTTTAGGGAGGAAAAGAAAGATGTCATCAGTTATAATGAGCCAAGTCAAGGTGGACAGTGCAAGAATGAAAGAGAGGAATCCCATCTTAGTCTCAGGAAAACCAAAGAGCCAAGAAAGCTAAAATGAGGACACATGCAAAGTTAGCAGCAGAGCTGTCCTGCATGCTCGAAAGGCCGCATAATTCAGAACCTGACATTGCAGGAGCTCATGGAGAGATGGCCTATGCAGGGTGGTAAGAGCAAGCCACAGGGTGAGAAGACCTTGGCCTGAGAGGATCCTGGCAGGTTCAGAGAGGGGACAGAGGGTGCGGCACCAGCAGGAAAGGACCTGAGTAAAACTCCAAAGTTGGAAGGCAGGGGTGTGTTTGGAGAAGAGCTGGAGGCCGGTGTAAGTAAAGATGCACAAAGAAGGGTGATGAGTGATGCAGACAGAGTGATGAGTGAGCACCAGGAGAAAGGCCAGAGAGGAATGAAGGCTTCTGTCCTCAGGCAGGATCTAATCTGACCTGAAGCCATATATGTACATCTTTCCACCTTGTGATGCCACCAGCAGCCCCTCAATAAGCCCAACTGAACTCTGTCCTGATTCCACATTCACTCTGCAGACACACAGACGAGCTGGCTTAAGACCGTCATGTCATTTATTAGAACTCATGCCGTGCCCTCCTTGGCCAAGCCTCAAACCATGGAGATATTTGGAGGGAAAGAGAGATCAGGTTAACAAACTGTGTAATTCTATCCCAAAATAAAGCACAAGCCTCACCCCCACCCCTGACCACTTCCAGTTCCCCAGGATAACTGATTCTCATAAAGCCGTGGTATTTACTGCCCACTGCTCATCTTTATTTTGAAAGATCAGGAGGGTGCACAAATTACAGGGTGCAGACCACCTCTGGCTCTATCTGTTCAGTGAAAGGCTGGCCTCTGAATTAGCAAACCTGTGTTATTTTATTAATAACCTATCCAAAGGGTAAACTTCCTGGATTCCTGGTCTGAGTGCATGGAAAGAGAAATTCAGGAATTAAGATAGTGAATGTGAAAGCTTATCCACTCGCCAAAATTCTATTCAGAGTACTCACGAGCCCTTTTCTTGGCAAATACTTCTGTTTTAAGTGGGCTTAGCGCTTAAAAAGCTTGAAGCTTAACATAGGGAAAGCTAAGTCTGGGAAAGTGTCCCAAGGCCTGCAGGTCACTCACATGGCTTGGCTGCTGTGGCCACATGGAGAAGGCTGAGCAGGGTGGGGCTGGGGCCCTAGGGACCGGACACAAAGAAGGCGAATTGCTAAGTCCAAGGGGCTTGTCAATCCATGCCAACACTGATGTCATGAAGTGCCATGATTTTGGAAATGACTCGTGTGTAATTTCAGGAATCCAAGGTTTTTTCTTTTCCATGCATCCCTTTGACCAGGCTAGATGATGAAGCCCCGTGCCCAGGGAAGGTGGAGAAAGGCTTCCAAGAAGGTCACAGGGCTGGGAAACGGGGTGTGATGAAAAGATGCGCCCAAAAACCTGAAAAATGAAACATACCATGATTCCATTGTTATAGAGGAGCTGGAAAAGAGGGGAAACGGAAGCTGAAGAGGTCAGATGGGACTTTCTGGCTCCTTCTAATGGTTGAAACCTCTGGGGTAGAAGAGAAATGGGCGGGGACAGCCAGCCAGGTTTGCGTGAAAAGTCCCGCACAGGGCAGCTTACTGCTGACTCCCCACGGCATAGCTCGGGAAAAGCAGAGTCCTCAGAAAATCCACCTCTTAGGCAAGGTACCCACCTGGGTACTGGGTGGTAAATTAGGAATGGCTCAAGGCGCTGCGTAGGGGCTCGAAGATGGCACCCCCTCCTCATCTGCTGTGCTAGGAGTGTTGCATAAGGAACCAAGAGGTTCCCTTCCACCAAACCCCCAGGGTCAATCGCTATGCTCTGCCTGTGCCAAGAAAACAGACAACAGCTCCCAGCAGTGCGCACTTCAGCAATGGTGCTGGTGAGGCCAGAGACTGCCCCTGAACAAGTGGACAAGCACCTCAGCTGGAGGACGGTGTGTGGACCAGGCTAGTCCATCAAAGCCAGGAGACATGAAGATGTCCTGAACACGGGCACCCTCCTAGGAAAGCAGGCAGGAGGTGCAAGGGGAGAAGAGCCGCTTGAGGGGGAGTCACAGACCTGAAGGAGAGTATGCATTTTAATTGATTTATTTACTGGGACATGGGGAGAGATGCTATTTAAACTAGAAAAAAATAACGTTACCTTTCATTGTCTGAGTTAAAGGCTGTTTGTGGTGGTGGTGGCATTTGTGTTTTTGTTATCATTACTGTCTTTCTTGCCATCAGCAAGAAGGCAAAATGAGACTAGTTGTGGAAAATGATTAGAAGCCATGTTTCCTGCATATACAAACAGTCGCCAGTTGAATTCCAGCCCCTCTACCACCTACAATGTCTAGAGGGGCTATTACTAATGAGCACACAGGGCAGAGGGGATGTCAGGATTGTGCCACTTGGCAAAGTCCAATCAGTAGAAACTTTGTCCCCGTGGGATCCAGCTGTGTTAAAGGGGGACTCTACCAGGGACCATGGGCACAAGGATAGGACCTAGCCCTCTGCAGAGTGGCCGACAAGGGCCGGGAAGGAGGTCTAGCACCAGACAAGCTTTCACATCCAGGAGAAATGAAGTTCCAGGCAGGGAAATTAGGACAGACAACCAGCTTATGGTCTGGAGCGATTTGCTCTAGGCTCCATGGGAAAACAGCAACTCAGAGAGTCCTGCTAGCCTGGACATTCACAGCAAGGATAACCTCAGTACCCACCCACTGTGAGAGCATCCACCCACCTTACCAGGCCGGGCTGCTAGGGAAACAAAAGCTGCTAATTCCCCAAAGGTGCCAGCCCTGAGTGCTCCCCCACTTCCCCCGTCTCCCCCAGGTACACAGAGATGAGATAAAGAATTCAAAAGCACGTTGTAAACGGCAAAGTGCTATACAAAAGCTGGCACAATTATTAATATTAGCAGTGGTGTTCTTTTACTTTTCAAGAGACAGATGCCAGCATTTGTGTGTTAGTAAATCATAAAAAGGCTTCCTGTTTGAGCCTTCTTCCCCTCTCTCTCTTTGGCCTGTGAACTTCTCAGTCCTACCAATGAGTCCTTCTGATGGAGATGTTATTGGTTATAGTGGGCGAACAGTTCATGGCTGTCTCAGTGCTGGGGCCACAGGAGGTCTTTGTCAATATCTGCTGGTGGAACTGAACAGTCCAAAGAGCTGCCACCCTTGTGCTGATATGGAAAAGACTGCGGGAACCGTATGACCACCAACAAGTACTTAAGGAGGCTGCATCTCACCACCTGTGTGTGCACCTCATCCCTGGAGGCTTCTCCATTTCCCAGTGGGCAGGCCCATTTCTCTTGCATCTCTCACACCTGCCAGTGACCATACCGAGGCCCCAGACCTGGCTGAAGGACCGCCCAGCTGCTCAGGTAGTGATTGCTCAGTTCCACAAATAGATGTCAGAGCCCAAAGCCCAGGTCTTGTGGGGGAGGTGCTAAACTCAGGAGCCAGAGGTCTGAGTTCTGGTTCTTAATCACCACAAGTTATGTGTGTGACTTTGGAGAAGTCCCCTCCTTTCTGTGGACTTCACTTTCTTCATCTTGTAAATTCAGGAATGTGGATAAAAAAGATTTTGAATGTGTGACCCCACATTCAGGGATTCCATCTATCTTCCTGTTCTCCTGGGCAATGCAAACAAAACCAAACCAGACAAAACAATTTAGCAAAAAGAGCAGCCTGGTTTTTAATGAGATTTCAATGAGGTTAAGGCTGGTTTTTATAAGATTTTGCAATTATTTAATGCTATTAGAATATTGTTTGTAGGATGATTGAAAAGTTGTGTGTACAATGTAAGTAAACCTGAGCTGAAAGAGCTGATAGAGCCACGGGTAGGACCCAGAGTGAGGCCAAGCCAAGGGGACTGCAGGAACTACCCCATGAGACTTGCCACATGCAACCTTGAGAACGAGAACAAAACAAGTGATGAATCCTGGCCCTTTGAACTCTGATTACTGCCAACACATGTGTACATCTAACTTGTGTGGAATCCAAGTTTCCAAACCATTACAACACAGTTAATACTAAAAATCATACTCAAAGTAGCTTAACTTTGAATTTCTAATGATTTGAAATGCCTCAACTTTAAATTATTGTGGTACATGCACATTTACACACACACACACACACACACACACACACACACACACACACACACACTGTCTCCTTCCTCCCACCTCTGGGAACCATTGGAAGTTTTTGTCCTAATGATGTGGAGACATGGAGTAACAGAGGCAGCCAGGACCAATCTTTAGGGACCAATATTCTGGAGAAAAGAGAAATTCAATAAATAAACCCTAAATTTCCCTCCCATTTTCCCTTCAGGGCATTTGGCAGTTCTCAAAGGATGTTATTGAGACAGAGAAGAAATGTTGGTCTAGAACAGCAGTTGCCTTGCTGGTCTGAGAAGATAAAAATTGGAGTTCAAAGCTATCACAGTAGCCAGAACATAGAGAATGCTTATTATGGAGAGAGGGCCCACATAGAAAAAAAGCCAGGCATTTTGCATATGATTTCCCCTCAAGGACTTTTCTCATTCCTAAGCTTTCCATGCAATGGGCAACAGACAAAGGACCTAAGCAGTAAACAGCTTTTAAAAGGCTGGAAAAACAATCCTAGTCTGAGCAGTCTCAAAGTGTGAAGGAGAAAAATTATTAAAGTTCAGTGCCCACCAAGGAGAAGAGGTTTTACTAAATAACCTAGATTTTCATTGAGACAGCTAAAGGATTATACTCTAAGAAAAACGATAAGCCAGACAGAGGCCAACCCTCACAAAACTAAAAACCCAGCCCCAAAATATCCCAAATCCTGACTGGATCAAGGTGATCTGTTCTCTCTTTAATTACTTGCTAGAGGAAGAAAAAAAATTCTTTCTAAAGGAAGGCAAAACCATCCAGAGACTCGATAATTTTTCATTTGCAATATCTAGTATTCAATCAAACAATAGTTAGCATGCCACGAGACATAAAATAAAACCAAGTTTAAAAATCAGAGACTTGTACACCTGAAACCTATGTAACTTTACTAACAATTGTCACCCCAAGAAAATTTAATTTTTAAAAAAATCAGAGACTTTAGAAAAAGACATATAGGTGACCCAGATACTGAAGTTATCAAACAAGGACTTTATAAATCTAGGAAAATATGTTCAAAAAAGAAAAAGATGAAAAAAATAGAAAATTGGAATCTATTTCAAAAACAAATAGAAATTCTAGAAGTGAGAAATACAAGAACTAATATTAAGGGTTCAATAGATAGGTTATAGATAGGTTTAACAGCAGATTAGAGGCAGCGAAAGAGAGGATTTGTACATTGGAAAATAGGTCAGTAGAAAATAATCAAATTGAAATAGAAGAAAAAGATTAAACACACAAATAGAAGGGGGAGGGAGGGAGAGAGGAAGATAAAGAGAAGCACAAGAGACACAGTGAAAAGAGCCAACACATGGAATTTGAATCCCAGAAGAGGAGAAGAGAGGAAATAGGAAAGAATCAGTATTTGAAGAGATAAAGACCAAGAATTACATCAATATACAGATTCAAGGAGCTCTAACAAAACTCAAACACATAAAACCAACAAACAAATAAAAACTACACAAAGGCATATCATATTAAAGTTTCAAAAAACAATGATCAAAAAAAATCTTAAAATAGCCAGAGGAGGAAAAAAGGATACATTAGAAGCAGCAATGAGATCTACTTAACACAAACAATAGAAGCCAGAAGACAATAAAATAACAAAGCTAAAATGCTGAGGGGTGTGTGTGGGGGGGAGGGGGAATAATAATTGCTAGTCTAGAATTCTATATCCAGTGGAAATACCCTTAAAAATGAAGACAAACAAAAATTTCAAGCAAATAGAAATTAAGAAAATGTATTGTCAACAAATACACATTAAAAGAAATACTAAAGGAAGTTATTCAGACAAAATGATCCCAGTTGGAAGGACACAATACAAAAAATAATAGAGAGTACCGGAAATGGTACATGTTAAGACTAAATCAAAATAAGCATTAACTATTTAAAAGAGTAAAAATGATAATGTCTTGTAGGATTTTAAATACATAGGGAAGTAAAATACAAGGCCAAAAAAATAAAAGAAAGAATATATTTGGGTAAATGGAAGTAGTAAAATTATTAATTGAATGATAGACTCTGTTAAGGCACACGGTAAATCTCTAGCAGAGTTTGGCAAGCTATCACCCATGCCCAAATCCAGCCCACAGCCTATTTTGTATAGCTTGGGAGCTAAGAATGGTTTTACATTTTTAAAGAATAGCTGAAGAAGAAAAAGGGAAAAAGGAGGGAGTCAGGGACTGTATCTGGCTCTCAACACCTAAAATATTTAATATCTGTCCCTTTACAGAAAAAGTATGCCAACCCCTGCCCTAGGGCAACACTAAACAAATAATAAAAGAATTTATAACTAACAAGCTAATAGAAGGAAGAAATAAAATAATGAAAAGCACTTTATTAAAGAAGGCAGCAGAAGAGAAAAAGAATACAAAAACCAGATAAATACAAAACAAATAAGATGATAGAATTAACACCAAAAAAAACCAGAAATTTGTTAAGATGTAAATGGATCCAATAATCCAATTAAAATTAAAAGATTTCCAAACTGGAAAAACAAAACAAAACCCAACTATACATTGCTTAAAATAGATAGACACATGACGGTTGAAAGTTAAAGAGTATAAAACAATATATCATGAAACACTAACCAAAAGAAAGCTGACTTCGCTATACTGATAACAGACAAACCAAGACTTTAAGTCAAGAAGTATTCCCAGAGATAAAGAGGAGTATTTTATAATGGCAAAAAAAAAATCAATTCTGCAGGAAGATTTAATAATCTGAAGTTTGTATGATCCTAAAATCAAAAGCTAAAACACGCAAAGCAAAAACTGACAGAACTAAAAGGAAAAACAATGAATTTATTCTAGTAGAAGATTTCAAATACATCTTTCACCTACTGATAGAATAATCAGACAATAAATCAGCAAAGATAAAGAAGACTTGAACAACATGATAAACAATCTTGACCTTGCTGGCATATATGGAACACTGAACCCAATAACAGCAGGATTACATGCTCTTCAAGCGTGCATGGGACATTAAGTAAAATAAACCACATTCTCAGTCTTAAAGCAGATTTCAATAAATTGCAAAGTGTTGAAATTAAACAGAGTGTGTCCACTTACTGGAGTGGAAAACTCCTAGAAATCAATATGAAACATTTTAAAAATCCACAAATATTTGGAAATTACTAAATAACACTTTAAATAGTGATAGCCACAAAACAAATCAGAAATTAGAAATTCCCATGGAAATTAGAAAATGTTCTCAACTGAATAATAATGAAGAACTAACATGTTAAAAACCTGTAGCATAGCTTAAGGGAAAAATTTATACCCAAAATATACATTTCTAAAATGTATATTTTAGAAAAAAGAATGGCAGAACATCTGTGATCTAATGACTGTCTCAAGGAGTTAGAAAAGAACATCAAATTTAAAGCAAATAAACTAGAAAGAAAAATAATAAAGACATAAGCAAGAAAAAATGAAATAGAAAAAAAATATATAGAATAGGGAGAAATCAACTAAGGCAAAAATTGGTTCTTTGAAAGACTAATAAAATTTGCAAATTCCTAGAAAGACTGGTCCAAAAAAAAAGAAAGAGACAAATTAATAATGTCAGGAGTAAAAAAAGATGCCATCGCTAAAAATTCATACAAATATTAAAGATGCAATGAAATGTTATGAATAACTTTGTGCCAATAAATTTGACAATTTATATGAAATGGGCAAATTCTTCTTTTAAAAATTACAACCTGAAAACGCTGATACAAAAAAGAATTAAAAACACTTAATTATCCTATCTACTAAAGCTGAGCATTGCATTCCCATGACTCAGGATTCAAC
This sequence comes from Hipposideros armiger, assembly GCF_001890085.2. Lineage (NCBI taxonomy): Eukaryota > Metazoa > Chordata > Mammalia > Chiroptera > Hipposideridae > Hipposideros > Hipposideros armiger. The sequence goes on along the minus strand of NW_017731350.1, from coordinate 5,257,568 downwards.
AAAAGATATGACTTCACTCACATGTGAGATATAACCCTGAAACAACAAAGGAACAAAACAAACAAACAAACAAACAAAAACTCATAGACACAGACAACAATTTAGTGGTTACCAGAAGGTAAGGGGAGAGGTAGAACAGGGTAAAGGGGGTCAAATATATGGTGATGGAAGGAGAACTGACTTTGGGTGGTGAGCATACAATGTGATATATAGATGATGTATAAAAAATTACACATAAAAATGTCCACTTGAAACCTATGTCATTTTACTAACCATTTTACCGGCAATAAATTTATTTAAAAATCAAAAAAAATGTGTAAGGAATGTTCACAGAGACACTGTTTCTAATAGATAAAAACTAGAAGCTACCCAAATATCCATCAATGGTAACCTTTCTACTTATAAGGTTAACTATATCATGGTGTTCTCATCCAGTGGGATACTATATGCAACAATGTAACAACTGAATTACTGCTATAGGCAATAACATGGATGAATTTCACACACATTAATGAGGCACCAAAAAAGTCAGATACAAAAAAAAAAAATACTGTGTGATTCCATTTACATAGTAACCCTAATCTTTGATAGAAGACAGATGCTGATTACTTTGTGGCAGTCGTGGCTGGGAGGAGCATACGGGAGGCCTAGGGGTATGGGCCAGGTTCTCTCTCTTGATCAGAGCATGTCCATTATATAAAAATTTATCAGGATGTATCCTTGAGATCCTGCACCTCTCTGAATGTATAACTTAATTTTTTTAACTTACAAATAAATGCTAAATAAGTCTCTGATGCATTTGTTTCTGGGCATCTGTCTCTTTCTCATCAATAGTAGACAACAGTACAAGGATTCAACCCTTTCTACCCTTGCAAATAGAACGTGAGTGCATCTTAAGAGCTTCCAACCTCGCACCATGCTTCTCCTAACACCTTTATTAGAAGAATGTTTCTCCTTCTGCTTAGGAATAAACAGTTCTCTGTATCTGATGGGTCTACATCAGCAGGAGGAAAGAACATGAGGTTAGAGGGAAGGGGATTAGACCCTATCCAGTAAGTCCTACTCAAAGGATCAGCCCATGTAAGCAATGGCGTGTGTAACACAGGAGCCAACAACAGATTCTGAACTTTCTGACCATTCGGCTTTCTTACATTGGTATTTACAATGGAAACCATTTGAGCATCCATTATTCAGTGTCTTTTTCATTCCCGAAGGGTCAGATGACTGAACGGTGCCTTTCATGTCAGAAGAGTGGCCACTTTTGTTAAGGGCTGCGATTCACTGGACTAGTCCTTCCACAAAACAGCAAGCGAGGTTGAGAGGAAAGAAAATCTGACTGGAAACAAATTAAAATGGCAAAAAGGTAAAGCTGTTTTTGCCATGGTAACTACGATTTGCCCATGCCTAGGTTTATTTTGTTGACTGAAATGGTTTTGTGGGTGTAAGTGATTTTTGAAGAGCAAATTAAAAAGATTTTTTTATAAGTCCCAGTAGACAACAACAAACTATTAGCTAATGGCACTTGCCATCTCTAAAATAATTACTTTTGTTATAATCTGTGTATTAATGAAGTGATCTGCAAAATGGATAATGGTTTCTGAAGATTTCAGGCACAGGCCTCTTCCTTCTACTTCCTTTTGCTTTTTTCGCAAAAGTATACCGTGAAGTAACTTGGAATTTGCTGACAGATTATAAGTAGAATAATTTCAGAAATGCATGTGCAAGTAGGTTGAATAAACCCATATTTCTTGTATTGTGCCCTTAAATTATTCCCTCTGGTGATGGAAACATTCTAAAATTGGTTGTGGCGATGGTTGCACATCTCTGTAAAATTACTTAAATTGATTGAGTTGCACACTTAAAATGGGTAAATTTTATGGTCTGTAAAGTATAACTCAATATTGCTGTTTGGAAAAAAAAAGAGGGAAAAATCAGTTGAACATTTAAAAAAATCATTTCCTCTGTTTTCCCTATATTGTCACAGGAATGCTGAATGTTGGGGGCATTCCAGAGAAAGGTGGCAACTACACAAAAGCTAGGTGAAAGCATAGGGAAAGAAGATCCAAGACTCCTAGTGGACCACAAGCTGAACAATGAACACATCAGCCGCTGAATGTTATTTTTAAGAAATCAAGCCCTCTATTGGGAAATTTTCTAAAAGCAGCACCCCTTATGCCCTAACACCACAGTTCTGGCAAAAAAAAAAAAAAAAAACAAGCCCTGGTTATTCCCAAACTCAGCAGTTCCTCACTTGCTGCTCCTGCTACTTCCTTTTATCTTCATTGATTACCGCTTTGTTTCATCCTTATGTTGTCTAGTAAAGGTTGGTATCCACAAAAATGTGGATTTGACCTCTCCGAAGGCAGGGAATTGTGTTGTACTCAGGGTCAGTGAAAACCCCTAGCCAGTGCCTGGCACAAAATAGGCACTTACTATGTGGCTGGCATAAACAAGGTGTTCACAGCATTAGTTTCTTTCCCTTCTAGGCTCTCAGATGCTCAGTCCATACCACCCTCACAGCACAGGCTTGACGAACGCTGCCATGGCACAGCTGTGTGAAGCATCCAGACACCACGTGCCAGGAGGGTCAGCTGGGTCCCCGCAGGTGAAGAGGAGCTGACCTCAGTGGATTCAAGCCCCCCTGTCTCGCCCCCCAGCTATCCAGCCCCTGCTCAGCACAGTCCGTTCATGGCCTCTACCTCCAACCAAGCCCTGCCTGCACCCTATGGACTCTCTTGCTGGCCAATGCTTTCTGGGGTCATCAAGGACCCTCCTCCACATGTTCCCTAGGCCCCTCTTCAGACAGGCTGTGCTCAGCTCACACGCAGCGCAGGTCTGACCCAGGACCCAGCCTAGCACAGCTGAGCACAGTGAGAGCCGGACTGTAGAAGGAGGGCAGACAATGCTGACATACCGTGGTTACAAATGGTCAAGGTGGAACAGGCTGGAAGCATGATGAGAAAAGAGGTGATACGCCCACTGTCATATGCATTATCCCAGAGCAGCGGCTAGCGGCAGAGCCAGAACTAGAACCCAGAACCCTCGACTTTGGGCCCAGTCTTGGTCATGTGACCTTGAGCATGGCTCTGAGCCTCAGGGTCTCCATCTGTAAAGTGGGGCAGTGGCTTGTTTCTTCCTCGGCTTTGCAGTGGGGTAGCCAGGGCTGTGGATGTTCAAATGCTGGAAAAAATGTTCCAGCACAGAGGGCCTGAGCAGGAGGCTTTTCCACTGCCCGCCTCAGCAGGGACTCAGCTTTAGTTTGGGGGCGAGCAGGCTTAAATCAGACACTGCCACCACTCCATGTCTGCCCTGGGGCCTAAATGCCATGTCACGGTGCTGCTTCTGCTGCCTCGTTGAATGACTAGGTTTTTAACCTGCATTTCTGGAATTCTTTCTACACTCTCCCTGACAACTCTGTTACTTTTGGTGAAAAACAAACTTTTGCAGCTGTGTAACCTTTAGTCTACAAAGATTGTCAGATATGAATTCAGAAAATAACACTGTTCCAAACTCCTGTAGCTGAGAAGGCCCAAGGTGACAAAATCCAGGAGGGGAAAAAGCTGTGAGCTGAGGATGCTGAGGGGATGGCAGGGGAGGCCAGTTAAATTTCATAGCAGCCAGAAATGCCTGGCCTATGTGATATTTTAGAAAAACAAGATGCAATAATGTCACCACTAAGTTAACACCATTAAAGAGAAGTGTTTATTAGTGCTTAGAATTATGGGCTCTAAGAGTCATATTAACATGCACAGTACAGTGTCAGAGGGGCTTTAGAGTCAGAGCCCACTTTCAGTTCCTGCCCGACTGTTTCATGGCGATACCGTGTGTTACTTAACCTGTCCGTGGCTCTGAGTCTCCATTTGTTAAATGGAAATGTTGTCCAACTCTTCAAGATAGTGAGGGATTAAATTAAATGAGACAATATACAGAGGGCTCGTGGTAGACAGAATAACAAACCCTCCCAAAGATAACGTCATCCTGTTCCCCCAAAACCCATGAATATGATGCCTTACATGGTAAAAGGAACCTAACCTTAAGCTCAGGATCTTGAGATGAGAAGATGAATCCAGATTAACTGGGTGAACCCAATATGACCCCAGGGTCCTTCTGAGAGGGAGGTAAGAGGCCCAGAGTCAGAGGAGATACCATAACAGAAGCAGAGACATAACAGACAGACTGTAGATGCTACTCTGCTGACCTTGAAGATGGAGGAAGGAGCCAAAAGCCGAGGAATGCAGGCGGCCTCTTGAGACTGGAAAAGGCCAGGCAAGAGTCTCCGGGAGGAACATGACCTTGCAGACAACTCGATTTTGGACTCCCACATCCAGAACTATAAGATAACACATGTGTATTGTTTTCAGCGACTAATTTTGTAGTGATTTGTTACAGCAGCAAAAGGAAACCAATATGGGGCTTTTGTGCCCACTTTAGCATTGGACCTAGCACATCTGAAGTTCTCACAAAATGGTAGCCAGGAATAGTAGCTCTTTCTACCCGGTCATGTGCAAGGACAGGTGCTCCTGTCTCCGCACAACTCGTCCGTCTTGGACAGCTATGAGATGGTGCTACAGTTCATTCTCACACAGACCTGAAATCTGCCCATCGGGCCCTTGGAAATCAGCCTGAGTCTCTCTGCTCCTCACACTCCGTAAAATACCCACATACAGCTAACCCAGGGACTTCACAGCTAACTTCTGAGTCTGCACTGGGCTTTGGGCAGCTAAACAACACTGCTGACTGGTGCCACATTTCTGCATTTTTCTCTCAGACTGCAGCTACTGCCTCTGAGCCCTGGACTCCTGCAGAGGACTGCTTGGACCCAAGGGCACAATCCTAACTTCTGTCTGTTTCACCACATATCATTGCATTTAGCTTAGTACTACAGGCTATTCTTTGGACCTTGTTATGCCAACCAATAGATTCTCCACAACATCATCTCAAAATTTGTTAAGTATTAGCTAAGTCATCTACGTCTGCATCACTAATAAAGATATCAGATGCAACCACGACCTGTGGCCTTTCCCTAGAAATTTACTTTCACACTGACATTGACCAGCATCTCTGGGTATGGCCACATAACAATACCAAATTCACCTACTATTCATACCAGTCTGCAATTGGAATTGCTTCACCCTGTGTGCAAATTTATCATGAGATTCTTTGACAAATACCGACCTGAGGTACGCTCTGCCTCAACCATAGCTAACACAATTCCCTGACGTAATAATCTATGAAGCCTGCCACAAAACTGGGAATATGGTTACCTTATGGTGGCTTGCTCTTAAAGAACCCACACAGGCTTCTAGAGACGTCTCCATTTTCACGTGCTCACAAATCAGCCTTCAATAATCAAGTGTTGAACCCGAGAAGGAATATACCTAACAAGAAGGACTCCTTTTGCTTAATTGGGCTTAAATTCCCAATCAGAGCCTAGCAACCATTGTTGATGGGGGCCTCTCACACACACCCTGCAACACCAGGAAAAAAAAAAAGGCACACTGAAGTGTGCTCCTGTGCTCCTGCCCTGTGAGCTGACCCTTACAAGGGAGTTCCTGCAATTGTCTTTCAACCCCTGGGCTGAGACCTGCCCTGTCCAATCTGAGCTGTATAGCTATAACCTCATTTGCATATTTTCTGACCAATCAGGGAAGTTTCATAATGACCAACCAGGATGTGAGATTCCAGCCAATCAGGACAGTGCTATTTGGACCAATTATACTGTGCAAATTTGGATTTCTCATTTGCATAGAAATAGAACAATCAGGAACTGGGGTAGGAACTTTCACTATAAATGTGGGCTTTCCCTTTGTCTCAGAGAGGACTTTTGGATTCTTCCTGAGGCTACATCTCCCCAGTTTGCAAACTGTTCACTTAAATAAAGTTTCCCCTTTTAATGCACCCCAGACTGGGGATTCCTGTTGGCAATGAATTGGTGGCAACAAAATTGTGTCACAGCTTAATGAAGGTGAAAGGATATTTCCACTTTCATAGTTTGCAGAATCTTTTCCCCTCTTTGTTAGTAAAAGCTACATTTTCCCATCTCTAGTGTTTCATTTTCTTTTCCAGGCTCCATGTTCTTTAAAGATTATCAGCAGAGGTTCTACAGCTTCTGTGGTGAGTTCTCTCTACTCCCTGGAGTGTAATTTGTCCTGGCCAACAGAGTTGAGCTCATTTGGTGCTTGTTATAATAGCTTTCTTCATCTTGAACTTCAATTTTCCCTTGCCACAGTTTTTTTTTTCTTTTTAGTCAGTAGACTGTCCTATGTGGCAAAGAAGAAGGAGGTAAAATTCTGTTTTCTTGCTGCCATTCTAAAATGCAAATAGCACCGTGTACTTGGTCTGCCCTAACCCGTGAGTGGCTGGCTCCTCTTTGCCTCCAGCAGTGATTCTCAGACTCCTATGGGGCACTTGTTAAAAACACAGATTCTCCAGAGAATTCTCCTCAGAGGCCACGTCCATTGCTAGGGTAACACTAGCTGTAAAAACAAACAAACTCAGAAGCGTACACCAGCTCAAACACATAAAATTTTACTTCTCATTCTCTTGAAGGCTAAAAATGGGTGTTCCGGATCAAAGGGCGGTTCTCCCAAACAATAATTCAGGGACTTGGGTCTTCCTCAATTTTGTTGTTCTGCCATCTTTAACGGGCAGCTTCCAAGATCCCTGTGTTTGCCTGCATCAAGATGAAGAAATGAGGAGTATGGAGAACATGCAGGGCAGATTTTCATGGGTCAGGTCTAGAAATGGCACATATTACTTCCATTCATATTCCATTGACATGCCTGCACCTAATAGTAAAGGAGGCTGAAAATATAATAGTATAGTCTAACAGCAAAGGAGGCTGGGAAATATAGTTTAACCACAAAGGAGACTGGGAAATGCAGTCTAGCCCAGGAAGAAGAGAAAAACAATTATGGTGAAAAAAATCTGTCGATGTGGACAAAGGGTTAGGCTTAGCAATCGGCATTTTCACAAGCCTCGCACGTGATCCTAATGTAGGACCCGACTTTGAGCAATACTACCCCACACACCCCCCAGTGCAGAGCCTCCAAGGCCCTTTGCGAAGTGGCCTCCTCTTTCTTCCCTGGCCCTCTCTGCACTCTCCACCCTGCTCTAATCACATGAAGCAATAAATAACAGCTTCCCGGCCTACCCTGCTCTCACGCCTCTGTGCTCGGTGATTCTTGCTTCTGTTGTTCATTTGGTGAATTCCTGCTCATCCTTCAGGACTCAAGCGTAATCTCTTCCGGACGGCCTTGCCTGACCCACCTGCCCCCAAGTAGCACTGGCAGTGCCTTTCCTAATGTCCCTGTTCTACCTGCACTGAATCTCATTATGGTATTGATTGTTCTGAATAACGTTTGTTTATATGTGTGTCTTCCCATTAGACTGGGAGATCCTGGAGGGCAGAGACCTTTTCTTAATTACCTTTGTATCCTCAGCACCTGGCACTTTGCCTGGTACCTAGTGGCACTCACTAAGAATTTTCTCCACAGACATCCTTAGCATTTAGACAACGTACCACGATCACCGATCAGGTCCTTTCTTGATTTTCTGCTCATGTCAGAGAAGAAAAACCTTTTTGGTTATGCTTACAACTTTGCTGCCTTAATTAATTAGACCTAATCATCCAATGAGGTTTGTGTAACTTGACTGCACGTATGTTCTTCTCTCCTTTTGCCAGCTGCATTCAAAGGGCCAACGTTCCAGGAGCCATTTTAGTTTCCTCAACACCTCGTCCCATCTTACGACTTCTCTTCAGGAGCATCGTCAATTACACATATAAGAATTTCATCAAGAAGAGTTCTTGAGCCATCTTCCCTTTTGGAGTCTCATGTCACGTCCTCTGATTGGGTGGGGACCTTCAGAATCCTGAACTCCGGAACTCCTGTAAGTACACCGTACCATGCCCACTCCTCCCCTCTCCGGAAATCACGAGCTCCGTGGTGATTGATGGGGTAGTCTGCCTCCAAGAGGGCTCCCAATGATCTCACCTCCTGGTATTCACGTGGTATTCACGGCTTGTGTCCCTTCTCATGTGAAGCCTCTGGTGGCCTACATTGTTTGTCTGAGATTAAGTTATAAAAGACATTGCAGCTCCTGTCTCTCTCGCTCTCGCTCTCTTCCCCGCCACCCTCCACCCCCCCATCCCTACCCCTCTCTCTCTCATCACTTGCTGCTCAGGAAACAACCATCTGCCATGTCTTGAGGCAGCCCTGGAAAGAGACCCACATGACAAAGACCTGAGGCCTCCAGCTAACAGCCATGTGAGTGGGCTTAGAAGAAACTCCTCCAGCCCCACTGGAGCCTTGAGATGCCTGTAGCCCCAGCTGATGTCTGACTACAACCTCAAGGAGAAACCCTGAACCAGAACCACCCAACTATACTGACCCCTGGACACTGGATGAGATAATGAATGTTGTTGAACTGATACGTTTGAGGGAAATGCGTTATACAGCCATAGACAACTAACACAGTTGGGCTTCTCTCTCTCATTCTAATCCCACCTTCCAGATTCCTTTAGGTGAGACTTCAGTGGCATGAGAGGTAAAACCATCAGCCGGGAATGCTTAGAGCTTAATGGTGCACCTGGCATGTACTTAGATAGTGAAAAGGGACAACATGACACCCAACTTCCATTCTGGTTTGGACTCGCATGTCCAGAACAAGCCAGCCATATCCCCCATCTAGCCAATGAGTCCTATCAGACTCCCTACAAATCACAGAGCATCTACCTCTGTCTCTGTGTGTCTGCGCTGACATTTTTAGACTCAGCATTCATCAATTCCCACATTTTTTGTTGTTGTAAGGAATATAAGAAACAATTTTTAAAAGGAAGTTAGAGGGTTAGAACAGTGTCTGGCACATAGTAAGTGCTAAACTACTATCGGCTATTATTAATATTTGCATCAGCAGGACATCATTATTTTATATACTGTTGCCCCAATGAAAACTTTGTTGCTTTTGAACAATACGTGTGCATCTACTGCTACATACTGATTTTGATTCCCAGGAAGAACAGCCTTGATAATAATGATGAGGTCCTATCTGTCACCCTTTTAAAATCTTAAATTCGGTTTAATAGGATTTATCTGCAGATTGGTATATAAATATCCCAGATTCCAAATATTGATCTGACTCTTTCCAATGTCCCTTAGGTTTTTCTAAGCCCACCTATTCTAATGTTTAACTTCTGGTTGTTCTTAGTAAAATTTTACATTAGTCAGAACTCTCTGGCTAATTTTGAAATTGACCTGAAGCTAGATTGACATTATCAAGGGTTTAGACTGTAGCTAGGAAATACCTGATGCTTTCTAAGAAAATGCACAGCCACCTTAAGAAAATGTGTCCGTTTTGCAACCCTTTTCCTGAATCGGCAATAAGTAAATCTACAAAGGATAGAAATGTTTTTTTAATGAAATCGCCTGGTAAATATTTTTCAAAGGTTTAGAAGGAGGGAAAAATATTAACATAACAGGCCTGTAGTGTAATACTTTTTCCACATTTAGCATTTGTCTTCAAAAGTCTAGGATAGAAACCTTTTATCTCGACAATACTACATTCTACCATTTATAACAGTCTCTGATTTTTTTACGCAATTTCTATTCAAAACATCTTTTATTACCCGATACAAACGTGCCTCCCTTTATACAATCAGGTAACCTGGCACATTTGCCCTTTTTTTCCTTAGAGAGCCTAATTGTAAAACCTATTCATCTCATGTGCTTGATGTTTCTAACCCCACGGCCCCCTTGTCTCCCCCCTTGGGGTGGGGTGTATTCTATTTCACTCCTAAATGTCTCCTTTCACCCTATGTTTTAACTTGTAAGTTGCTCAAGACCTCTTGATAGTAGGTAGGTGACAAGTCTTAAATAAATAAAAATAAATTAAGGTGTTTTGGGCTTGTTGTATATGAATGGAATCTCTGATAAATCAGCCACAGATTAAATATCAAAGAGGAAAGCTGCACTTGCGGGGAAACCCATGAATCCTTTTGTAATGCAAACTAACAAGTCCTCCTGTTTTATCATTTTAGATTTTCATATATGATATGTTCTTACAGCAAGATGCACCTGGACCAGATGGTGACTTTTATCACAAACTTTGGCTATTTTTAAGATCCTTAGTAAATATTCAGTAGGTACCCTGAGTTCAGGCCCTGTTGCTTTTTACTTTCTTGTCTCCTCTGGTTCCCTAAGGACAGAGCCTCTGGGCCCCATAATGTTTCCACTGGGCAGGACCTCACAAATTCTTCCTCCCAGACCCACCGCACAGAAAGTGTATGCAGCATCACAAATTCTAGGAGGGATAAACATGAAGATGAAATATAGGGTCACATATTCCAAAGGATCCAAAATAGCTAAAACCATTAGGTGCTTCCGGCTGCAAAATGAGATTGATCTCAGACTCCAAGAGTGCATCAAGCTTGATTCCCAACGCCTCCCCTTTCTGGGAAAAAAAGTGAAGTTATTCTCTGCGGGGGCGGGGGGGGGGTCTGCCTTTTGTCTGTGAACATGGCAGGCAGCCTCAGCTTGGGGATATGGAAATAAACAGTAACTCCTGAGACACAGCCCTGGACCTGGCATGTTCATTAAATAGCTGATGAAAATGAGATTTGCTGCCAAACGCTTCTGCTTCTTGGTCCCTCTGCCTCCTGCTGTGCTCCCTCCACAGACCACGTGGACCATGACTCTCTCGGGGCAGCCTGAGTCCAGGCAGAGGGCAGAAAACACGACAATCTCTCTCCTAGAGACAGCCGAGGCAGGGCAGTCACTTGCCCTGAATGGATGGTCATGTCCTGCCTCTGGCCCAATTCAGGGCTTCAAAATGACCACACCAATAACATGGTCCCAGCCCTAAGTTCAGCTGAAAACTCAGAGGGAGCTTGAAAGAGTGGCACCAATGGATTCTGGAGCCAAATGGGGAAGAAGCAGGCCCTTTAGCTCTGTGTTCTTAAAAATAGCTCAAAAATATGTTTAGGCAACAGACTAGAAGCATTCAGTCTTCTCTCAAAGTTTGCTGAGGGTTCCCTTTAGTGACCCTGCTTCAATGAGTGAAAGAACCCTCTAACACTGAAGCCTACTACCAGGACCCGATCGTTTGGGTCTTCTTTATGCATTCTCTCACAGAGAAACACTGGCCCTTTCTTAAACATCGAAAGAATGCAGGTGAACAATTCAACACCCAATAAATATGTATTGAGCAGCCATTAAATCCATTTCTTCAACCAGGGTGGATAAAAAAATCACCTTATCAATGGGGAGAGTAGAGGCTGCTCTCTTAAAACACCCAAGCAGTGTTTCCTGTCAGAACCACCCAGGGAAAATTGCTACTGGCTCTGTCTCATTAGCAGTTCCACCACTGCAAACAAGAGGTACTGGGGTGGAGAGTGGGGGCAGGTTCTGAATTCTTACCATTGAGAATGCCAACACAGACACCACTGGTTTTATTCTGAATCTTAGAATCTAACAGTTCACTGATTTGGGCAAAGGATGTAATTACAATTTTATTTTCACCCTAAGTAAATGACTGTTAATGAGCTGTGTTTCAGAAAGTATGATACTATGAAGCACCCCCCAATCCAGGGACTTACCTCCTTTGCCCTCCTAGGAGACCCCTGCTTCCTCTCTGGCTGGTCTGAGCTCCTCTGCCTCCCGTGGAAACCTCCTCACTCCTCAGGTCCAGCCTGAGACCTGCCTCTTCCAGGAAGGTATCCTGACCAGCCCAGCCTTTACAGATCAACCCCTGGACCCCCGCACAACTCAGCACAGTGTCATTTCTTCATAACAACCTCTGTTACCTTAACCTCTGTCAAGAACAAGAACCAAGTACTGCATTCAGGTGCCTCAATCCCTTTTGGAGGACAGGCAGGTGAAAATGAGCAGAGTGTAAGCCACCTGGTATTCCTGAGAGCACCCAGCACAGCGCTGAGCACGCAGGAGGTTCTCAGCAAATGGCGATCGAATGATTAGGATGTGCCTTTGTGACACATCACAGAGCAGGGTGGCCACCGTGGAGATTCAGCAGCTGTGACTTCTCACTTCCTGGTTTAATCAATACCATGGGGTTGAAAGGCTGGGCACACAGTAGGTGCTAAATAGATTTTTATGGATTGATTAACCACTGGAGGGACAATGACTTATGTCGGATTTATTAATGTTTTTGATGCCAAATGGGGGTGGTTTTAGTGGAGCATAATGTTAGAAAGACAAAGCAGCAAACACAAAACCCCAACCAGCGGAGAGGCTGGCTCCTCTCTGTGTACACCCACTGTACTCTTGGAAACAGACGTCCTCTCAGACCTGAGGGTTTCTGATGAGATGTCCACGCTTCCAAGTGACCTATGCGGTCAGTAATCAAAGAAATGCTTTTCCTTTTTCTAACATCAGTCCTCTATCCTAGGACTGATTTCCAGTTCTGGGTCCAGGCCTGGCTGCTAAAAAAAGGCAACATCAGCAAAGACTATGTCTACTTGAAGGGAAATGCACTGAGTTAATGACCAAAGAAGTTGCATTTGTGCACTGAGTGTGGTGAAAAGAACAGAGGCCTTGGAACCAACCAGGCTCAAATTCCAGCTCTGCCACTTACTGGCTATGTGACTGCAGGAGATCACCTACCCTCTCTGTGCCTCTTTGGGGCTGATAATACTAATTCCACAAATTGCTGTAATGCTTAACAAGATGTCACGGTTAGAATACCTGGTACAATGCTTGGCATGGAGTAACCACTGACTAGATGATTGTTATATTGTGGTTCTTATTACAAATACAAATAAGGAGAGAAGTCCATCTCTGCCACAATGGGCCTATGTAGCACTCCCAGGCAGTCCTGATGTGGCTTCCTTTGGTGCCTCTCTAGGTGACAGTTGTGGCCTTCTAGCACAAAGCCTTTGACTGACTGCACACATAAGAGTCTATGCTCTGAGTAGGGACAGGAGGTTCTGGGGCATTTCAATCTACTGCCCTGTGCATTGTGGGTCCACTCCTTCACAGCCCATCTGCTTGGAACATATAAATTAGCTCTGATCCAGAGCCCATCTTAGGGGGGCATCTCTCTCAGGACGTGGGGAGCTAGCTTTTGAAGCACACTCCACAGAGCTAGTTGATCCTGTGCTTTGTGGGGAAATCTTGGACCAGGGCCAAAAAAGTTCCCATGTGCAACACCCAACAAATCCCATGTACCATGCAGAGAGATTGGTGTCAAGCGTGGACCAGATCTCATATACCACAGAGCAGGCAGTAAATAGAACAGATCCTAGACCCCAGCAAGGTCTATGCAGAAAGAGAGGCGGTCCCTTCCACAACACATAGCGCATCCAGCTTATGTCGCCAAGACCCTGGGGGAATGGGGGCAGATGACATGAACGACAGCACTCCAGATGAAACGGTGCTCATGTCTAGACCAGAGCAACCCTTCCTAAGCAGCAGTGTCCAAGCCCAACAGTCCCCAGCTAGGCAGAGCCTCACTGCAGAGGAAGGCTGATCTTGGCTTCAGACTCTGGAAATTCCTATTTGCATTCAGTCTCTGGGGATGAAAGAAGGGTGGGGTGAGGAGAGGGTAGAAATGCCTGTTGTGAGTCTAATTCACACAGCTTTTCTCATTCTCCTGATGAGCCGTCACCCTTGGTGAGCTGTTGTCAAGCTCCAGCCCTAGAGGCGTTGCAGCATGCCTGGACTGGCACCCTTGGCATCACCGAGTCAAAAGGAGGTCCCCCCTCTGTGTGGATGCAGGTTCTGCACAGTCTCCCTTCTCCGATAACAGCCAACAGGGAAACTGGGAGAATCCTCACACCTGCACTTAGAAATGCAGCCAAGGAAAGATTCTTGGATGCATAGTTTCTTCTTTCACTTGAGGATCACTCAAAATGATCTGTAAGACATTGTGAGTGATACAAATTGCCGGACGGTAACCTAGCCCAGCCCCTGCAAACCGTAGCCACGTTCCCATAGTGCCTCCAGCTGTCCAATGTGCTGCTCCAGAGCATAGCCGGTGGGGTCCTGCTTTCCCACAGGTGGTGAATTCATGCAGGTCATTTCAGGGGACATAAAGGAACACTGACTCACTGGGTCTTGCCCTTCTCTCTACCTTGAGTTACTTGAGATCTTACCTTTGTAATTTTGAAAATCCCCAGTAGTCTCCCTTTCTCCGTTTTCCTATCTACATTGCTCTTCAATCACTTTTCATGCACCATTTTAAGAATTTAGCATTCAAACCACATCTGTTGTTCCCCTTCAGGCGTTCCAGGACACTGGTGAACTCCCCCCCTCTCCCCCCTCCACGCTGCTCCCCCTTCGAGGCAGCCTCTGTCACCCTCTCTTAATGACACACCACTTTTCCTGGCTGACTCCATCATCAAGGGTGGATTCCTCTCTGCAGTGCTTTGCTCTGTCCCCTCCTCTGTCCCCAGGCTTCACACACCAAAACTTCATTCGATTTTTTTCTTTTTTTTTCAGGAAATGCAGTTACTCTAATACCAATGGGCCATTTCCCTGGTGTCTTCGTTCCCTTTCAGTCCTCCTGCCACCCTCAGTAGATTATTATTATTTATTATTTATCAGCCACTACACTGTACTCTGCTTCCTACAAGATATTAAAAAAGACACAATCCCTGCACTGAGTTTACAGCCAAGGAGAGCAGAGGCCTGGATTCAGACATCACAGGAGTGAGCAGAGAGAAAGGGACTTGCCCACGAAGCCCAGGGGCTTGCCCTGGCCGATGGGGGCGGGGCCTGCAGAGCCCGCCCCAGGCCGACTCCTCCCAGTTAGAACCGAAGAGCCAGCGGCTCCCTACCTAACCACACCCCTGTCCCCGACTTCCACCCAGGCTCAGGCCTCGGCCGCCTTGCCAGGGAGAGTGGAGGAGGTGGGGGTGCGGGTGGGAGTCGAAGCCCACAAGCCTTTACATTTGGGTGGGGGACGTGGGGGGGGGGTAACATACTTCCAATGAAATTCAAAACCAGATGAGGAGGGATGTGGGGACGGAGGGAGAGGTCGGTGAATAAAAACCAGATCTAGAGAGTTACCAGGGAAGGGAAGACTGGTGCTGAAATGAAAAGTTCTGGCGTAAAGCAGAAGCCCTCATTAGGGGCCGTCGCGGGCCTGCAGCCAAACCTTTCCTATTAGGGTTGAAGTTAGGGGTCTGTGGAGACAGCATGTGTAGACAGAGAGGTGCTAAAACTAAGAGAGTCAGTGTAGACAGCGAGAGGGAGAGACTGGGGGGCAGGGGGTGCTCGGCGTAGGCTTGCAAGGCTGGCGTGGCCTTAGTAGGGGCTTTTCTAAACAGAGAGAGGTCCTGGGGATTCCAGAGGGTTCGTGGAACCCGGAAAGTGCGCGTACACTGCGGAGAGGAGCGCCCCGATCGCCTAAAGAGGGTCGGTGGGCAGGCTTTGCAGCTAGTCGTGGTGCTTCAGAGATTTGGGCAATTCCTGCTCCTTTCCGTGGCTGGAGTGTCAGAGGGAGGGCGGAAGCTGAAAGACGATTGGACTTTTCGTTCTCAAACTTTTCTGTCAGTTTCCTCAGGTGTTGGGAGCAGACGGGGAGATCGCCCCCACCCAGTCCCTCAACCCCGGGCCGGCGAGGCAGGAGGCCGGGCCAGGCAGCCGACCCACGCGCCGTGCATCCGCCGGGCGCTGCCGCCGAGCCGGGTGAGCGGGAAGCCACCGCGGGGGGGG
>NW_017731350.1:5219789-5241376 GCF_001890085.2 Hipposideros armiger | reverse complement strand
GACCCCTTCTCCGGAGCCCGGAGCCCGGAGCCAGCCCAGCCCCGCGGCCGCCGCGGCTGCGGGGAGAGGGCGGGGGCGATGCTGCCGGAGCCGCCGCCGCCGCCGCCGCCTCGGTGAGAGCCGCGCCGCGCGTAGCCGCACCGGCTGACAGGCTGAAGGACTGACTTCCCTCTCCGGGCATCCTCCCTGGGCTGCCGGGAGGCGGCGGCGGAGGAGGCGGAGGAGGAGGAGGAACAGGGGGAGAAGGCGGAGAGCAGGAACGCAAGGAGGTGGACCTGGATCCGTTTCTCCCGGCCAGGACCCGAGCGGCCCCAGCTACCGCTACCCGCCGGCGCCGTCCGCTATCCATCAGCCCTCCTGCGCCCACCCGAGACCCCCGGCTCTCTGCGCGTTGGGCTGGGGCCGGAGCCCCGCGGCTAGAGGTAAGAGCCAGGCTAGGGCGCCACGGATGCGGCTCCCGAGACCCCGAGTCCTGGCTGCAGCGCGGGGCCGTGCCGGGCTTGGGGAGCGGGGCCCGAGAACCCGGTACGCTGGGCTCGGCTCCCGCGGCGGCGGCGGCGCAGGAGCCTCCCGCGTCTGGACTCGCCAGGCTGCAGGAGCCCTTGCGCCTGCGCTGCTCCAGGGGGGGAAAAACGGGGGAAAAAACTTCCTGCCCCCGGGTGTGTATGCACAGGGGCTGCCCGGGACCAGTGTCGCGGTGGTCGAGGATGCTGGAAACCAGTGTGACCCCCGGCCTCGGGGCAGCCCCCTGGCTGGGCCCGGCAGCGCGAGTTCCTCTCCAGGCCGCCTCCCCTGAGCAGCCCAGGGCCCGAGCGGGGCTGGGGGCCAGAAAGACGCACTCAAGGGCTGGACTCCGGGGGGGGGGGCGGCCTCGCGCCCTGCCCTTTGGGGAGGCGCGCGCCTCTGTGCAGCAAGAAGCCAGGTTGGGGTTTCTGCCCCCTCCGGTCCTCAGACCCCGCAGTTGGGGACCGGGTCTCTTCACTCAATCTCAAGTAACTTTCGAGGTAGAGGAGCTTGAAAACCATCGGGAGGGGAGCCGTACAGACCTCGTTGTGACCCCCCCTTCCTTTAACACCTCATGGGGGCCACCGTGTTTGGAACGCGGAAAGGCGAGCTTACGTGGATGGCGAAGGGACGAGGATGTGGTGTCAGGTGGGGAGGGGTTGTTTATGGGTGGGATAGAGGGACCCGGAGATGTGTAATGTGCGAGTGTGGACGCGCGCCCCGACTCCCGCAGGGAGAGCTGGGTGGCCGAGGGCTCACGCCCGGGTCTCCCGGGCCTGGAGCGGGCCGAGAGCGCGAGGGTTATCTGCGTTCGCGCCGCGGGTGCGGGATCCGGGCAGCGCTGATCCCGGCCCGGAGGGGAGGAGCGCGCTCGCCCGGCGCCCGGAGTGCGGAGCCGAGAGCCGGGGTAGGTCCGAGGTAGCTTCCGGGGCAGGTCGGGTCTGCGCTGGCTGGGGAAGGCGGGGACGCGCTGCCTGCCGGCTACCAACCGTCACCGAGGAGAGGGGATGGAGGCAAAGCGCGAGTCTCGGATGCCTGAGTCCTCCGGCTGGTAAACCAGTTGTCGTTGCTGGGCTCTGGCACCCAGGGCAGACGAGGTCAATTGGCGGGTCCTCCCGCGGGTCCCCAGGATGCTGATGGGTAATGAGCCGCCGCCTCTGCCGTCCCCGCCGCTCAGCAAACGCTCTCCTCCTTCCCTACGGTGCTTGCGCCACACCGCGCCCCAGGCGAATCGTGGACGCAGGTATTTATGTAGCATTAGGCGAGACCTCGACGCTGGAGGGACCGCGCCACTGAGGACTCGAAGCTGCTGGGGCCCGCGAAACTTCCACTTCTTCCACTTCGCCAGCTCAGGGACATTCAGGCTCCACAGCTGCAGGCTCCGGTCCCTAGTCAGCTGAGCTACGCTGGGATTCGGACTCCTCTTGCAGTGACAGATCTGTCCCGGTTACAGCTGTCTTGACCCTGATTTCAGCCTCTTTAAAGTCATTTGCCTAGTCACTACAGAGTTCCTGCCTTGCCCTGTAGTCTGATCTCCAACTCAGCGCTGGGAAGGCAGATTTAAGGAATCATTTCCGTTTAGGACGAACGACAGCAAATTTAATTAGCCTACCTCATTTCTGATGTTTTAAAAAATTATACTGGGGGATTGTAGAGCTAACTTTTTCACTCTTTTTTTCTTTGGTGTGTGTGGGGGGGTGTGGAGTGGTGAACAATTATACAGATTGCTGATCCTGACATTGGGCGAAAACGTTGTCTGATAACACACAGGCTGGTTGGTATGGATTTGAGTCAGTCACATACAGCTATAGAGCCGTGTACCACTGATGACTATAATCTCCGACCTATACATTGTTCTGGGTGTGCTTGATATATCACCCTGCTATAAGTCAGAGGAATGCTAGCATATGTGCCCTTAAACTCTACATGAATTTAATGGCATTTAAATTGGTTTATGGGCTGATACATTTAACCAATTTTAATAACTTTTCTGCACAAGCATCTAATAAACCGTATTTGTCCGTGATTAAGAAAAGCATTCTCTTCCATGCAGCCTCTCCATTTCTGCGCAGTTAACGGAAATTTATAGGTCTCCAACTTTCATTTGCAAGCAACAATCCAAACAAAATACCTACAGTTGTGCTGAAATAAAACATCCTATGGTAGCCATGGTAACAAATAGATTAGGGGTTATTGGTTTTCATCTGTATGTGAGGGGGAGAAGGAATCGAGTGTTGTGTCTTTTTAATCATGTGTCTAATGAGTGGTGGTCATACTTCAAGTGCTCAGTGTGGAAGACAGGCAAGTCCGAGAATTCAGTTTCGTGAGAGGTTTGTTGGAAAAAGGACTAGTAGAGCCCAAGAGAGTGATTTCTGCTAGCTCCTCATACGCAGAACGCAAATGGATGAAACCTTTCTTGTTTTTCAAGATGTAAATTGAGTCAGGTCCTTTAAGATTAAAAATATATATATATATTTCACTTTTAGACTGTTAGTAAAGGAACCTTTTATATCCAGCTCCTGTTTTCTAGGAGTAAACATGTTCAAAGTGTGGATGTTGGTGTGCTTTGAGTGTTACAGTTGTTATCCACACCTGTCAGTCGAAGTGAGGCATATCATTAGTCTATTCAAATCTTGCCTATTTCAATATTCATGCATTTCCATGGTGATCCATTCCATCTTTGTTTACTTAGTCAACCTTATAAATCTTTGGCATCAATTTCAATTGTGCCATCTTTTTTTCTTCCATTTGTCAATTGATTTGGCTGCAAATCATTCCCATTTAAAGCATTTCTTTTTCCCCCCTTCTAGTTCCAAAAAGTTTACACTATAATTCCATTACACACAGTTATAAAGGGGTTAAATTTTTTAATAGACTAAAATAACACCACTGATGCTAATGTAATTTTTTAGCATCTCATTTGATATGTGTGTGTGTGCACATGGGTATTCTTTTTTCCTTCCTGCAGGTTTATGGTAAACCTGTCTTGTTTTATGGCCTGGAGATGTCCATGCAATCCAGCAGAATTGACCAAAGGTTTTCTTCCTTCCTTTTCTCCTTCCTTCATTCCTCCCTTCCTTCTTTCCTTCCTTCTTTTTTTCCCCTACCCCATTATGATTCAAGGATTCTTTGTTTTCAGCTATATGTGGCTCAAACAGATTTTGGGACTTTGTGTATTAGAAGGGGTCTGTTCTTCTAGGATCTTTCTCATACAGTAGGATCCAAAGACAGAGAAGGCTCCGGAGCATCAGAGGATTTTTTCAAATGCAGTACACATTTAGTCACAACAGCATGTAGTGTCCCTAGGATCATAGTAACATTGTAAATTCACTGAACAGGCAGTTTTGCTTAAAGCGAGTGATGATTTTGCTCACCCGCTTTCAACTTTGCTTTCTAATGATGCAGGCCCATGCTAATCACACTGTATACTTCAGAAATATCAAGGCAAGCATTAGCACGCTAGTGACTTATTAGGATCAGGCGAAGTAATTGGAACACTTAAGTTCAAAGTCAGATGGAGAAATGGAATTATTACCAGCCTTGTGATTTTATAATCAGTCAACTAAGTGCCTTCTTGGGGGTAGGGAGAGGAAGAAACGCTGTAAATAAGAAAATCCAGCCATTGGTTTTGGTGGCTGAGGATACACCAAGGCAGAAACCATATGGGACGACTAGAGAACAAGAAATCTCTTTGCAGACCGAAAAGTCACATGTAGACCCAAATGTTTAGAAACTGGAAGAAACTGGAAGAATATTTGTAGTTTGTGCAGAAGATGTCATTTGTTATTACCCAGGAAATTGGGGGTCATTTTCTAATATGCTAAAAACAAAAAATCGGTGACATAATCTCCAGCAAGTACTTTCATTTGAAGAAATTTTTCCATAGAAATGGTCTTAATCATTTTGGTTAAGAAGGAAAAGCGTGCCAGCATTCTTTATCTGCTCATTGGATCAAAACTGCTGAGAGTGGGAGCACTTTGAAAGCAAACTTGGTGGTTCTGCCTATGACAGCTACAAGCTCCCTTTTCCCGAGTCCCAGGTCCGAAAGGTAGTCTGTCCTTTCTTCAAGGAAATCACTTAAAAATGGGGAAATTGAAGCTGCAAATTAAGATGAGGCAAGTTGATCACTGAAAGTAGCAACACTGTTGTTTATGAAATGAACTTGGTTATCGTGCGGCGTTTCTACCTTTAGGGTGACGAAGGGGAAGATTTCTCATTTCCCATGAGAGAGCATATCTGCACGAAATTCAAATGGTTCGGAGACTTTTACTCTGCAGCAGCCGATGATTCAGAAGCTAGAACAGGAACAGTCCAGGATTGTTACGATAGGGGATTGGGTTTGAGCCCAAAGGTCAGCTCCCCAGACATGTAAAGGCTGCCATTGGCCCCATAAGTGTCAATTTGTATAATTATTTTATAGTTGAAATGTTTAAATCATTGCCTCTTTTAAGGATATATACACACGTATAGAAATACATATATATGTATATATATATATATATGTGTGTGTGTGTGTATATATATATTTGTGTATATATATATTATGTATATATAATGTTTCATACAAATATATATTCTGCCACTTTTATTTCCTTGTTTAAAGTGTGGTTTGAAAAAAAGCCACATAACAGAATTTACCACCTTTATCGTGTTTGATTGTGCAGTTCAGTAGTGTCAGCACTCACTGTTGTGCGATGGGTCTCCAGAACTTTTCATCATGCGAAACTGAAACTCTCTACCCATTAAAAATCAACTATCCATTTCCCCCTCCTCCAAACCCTGGCAACCACCATTCTACTTTCTGTTTCTATGAATTTGGTGACTTGAGATACCTCACATAAGTGGAATCTTACGGGACAGCTCTGTGGACATGGGTGTGCAAATATCTCTTTGAGATCCTGCTTCCTGTTCTTTTGGATAAATACCCAGATGTGGGGTTGCTATATTCTAACACTTTTTTTTTTCACGAACATATTACATTGACCTCTTGCTTAAGGGATTTGGTGAAAATGCAGTCAACAGAACACAATCGGATAAAGAATGCAGTAGGTGTGACTGACATTTGTTCTTCCTTTTCTGTGTGTACATTTCCTTGCAAGTCTCAGCACTCTCTTACATGTTGCGTCCAGGGATTGCCTAAGTAGCTGTGATATTGCTGAGTGGGTAAAGGCATGGGCTGAGTGTCAAAGTTGAAGTCCAGCCTCTGGCGCCTACTAGCTCTGTGACCTTGGAAAGATCCTTAACCTCAGGAAGCTGCAGGTTTCTTTCATGAAAATGGAGGGAATAATTGTGGCTGAGGTAACCCTGGTCAAACCTACATCACAGTGCCTGGCCTAGAGCGGTGCTCTAGAAAGGAGAGCTTAGGTAAAGTGAGAGAAGAGGCAGCAGCAATCCAAGAGATCTCAGAAACGGTAGAGACCTAGCCTGTTAAAGTTTGTCATAAACAATTTCATGGTATGCCAGAGTGGGTGTACATGTTGTATTCTGCCAGTCTCATTACAGTACTTATTCTGAAAAGCATAAGAGATTGCATCACAATTGCAATAGTTAAAAATAGCCTTGAATGGAATTGATACATGAACTTTTAATTCCATTTTTGGTGTCATAATTTTAGCCGATGTGGATTTTAGAGGTTAGCTAATCCACCTATTATTCAATCACTATACAGATATCTAGTCCCAGTAATATAATAATAATTAATAATAATAATAATAATAATAATAATGGCCTCCAGTTATGGCTACCCAGTCTATTTTAGTTTATTCTCCATATATTATCGCTAATCCTCATATCAACACTGCCAAATAGGAGTAATCCACATTTTACAAATGAAGATGAGACTCAGAAAGGTAATCAACTGGCCCAAGACCACAAATCCACAAATCTAGCCACGTTGTATAGTAGTTGGGTCTTAACCCAGACCCATCAGCTACCAGTCTGCCTGCCTTGTCTTTCCTTTGCTCGCTCTCTCTCTCTCTCTCTCTCTCTCTCTCTCTCTCTCTCTGTGTGTGTGTTTCTGATACTTCAGACTGGATCTCAGTGCCTTGGCACCACTTCACATTGCCTGTCATGTGCCAGGTACCACGTTGTCTGGCTAATTAAATAAATAAAAGAATTCTCTTATAGGCAAGGAACATGAGCTTAAAGAAGAATGTTTTACCAGCTCGGACCAACATTCATAGTGCTTTTGGATTTGCTCACCTGCTTCCATTTACTCTGGTTCCTGGAATGCTAATGAGAAAAACTTTTAGATGCTTGAATGGCATCTGTTCCAGCAAAATAAATAATAAATAAATAGAAAATCAAAGAGTAGAAACAATGCAGGATTAAGGATATATCCCGGACCACTAAAGACGAAGCTGGACTTGTTCACTCTTGAATCCCCAGTGCCTAGTATAGTGACTGGCACAAACCTCTTTAATTAAAATGTTTGCCTGGATAAATTTATGTCCAGAGACGGTATCAGGTAATTGACATCAAAGCCTACATTTTGGGTAGGTTTTGCTCCGTGGCTATTTAGTTATCTGTTCGTGATTTTTCACTGTATGGAATTTTAGATGCTATATTTGGCCATATGCCTATTAAATATGCTTGTTGATGAATCCTAACTAATCTAAATGGAATCTTCCAGGATTTATGACTTGAGACTTTGAAGACTAATTTTCTTGTAGCTTCTTCATTCCATTGATGACTTGAATCTACCTGGCACTTTTGAGAGTCGACACAAAGCCCGTTCTTCAAATCACACTTATTGGCAAGGTATTGTCTCTATTCAGGTTTTTTAATTTGTGGTATTTCACAAAAGGCATTGTTTTAAAGAAATATGAAACACCTAGAAATCATATAGACCACCACAAAAGGGCAGTAACACTGCATTTTCCAACTTCAGTCCTATTTTTAATCTGTAGATTAGTTTGTTTGTTTGTTTGTTTATTGGAAATGGGTAGAGGATATGAATCAAGCCTGGAGCAGACCTCACAAAAACATGTTTGCTCCCTGTTTTAACTTTTCCAATCCTCGTTCAGCCAAGTAGTGGCTTCCTTGGTCTGAGATTCACTGTGAGAAAGGCATGGTTATAATGCCTGGGATCAAACCTGTAACGCAGTGATGGCACAGGGAATGCTGGGTGAGGGTTAGACTGCAGAGGGCTGGCTGTCCCTGGGTTGGCACAGGCTGCTCCTGTGTGCCTGCCTGTCCAGCTCCACTGCCTCTCCCTTCCTCCCTCCTGGCGTTGTTTCTATCCTAAGGGTAGAATCAGGTCTGAGGCTTCCTTTTTCTCAAGGCACCCTCACAAAGCTCCCAGAAGCGGGGGTGGGGGGGGGTGGGGGGGGGAGCAGACAAGAGGACAAAGCCAGGGCAGTTGAGTGGCTTGTCCTGCTCAGAACATTATTGCCATTTCAGGAGGACTGTGAAGAGGGGCGCGCGCTCTGCATTTATGTGTATCCCTGGGAGTCTCCCTGTGCTGAGAAAGAGCTTCAGGGTCTGAGCTCAGGAACTTCACATCCATGTTCATCTTGAGGCCCTTTTGTTGCAATTCTGCACTGTTTTGACCTCTTCCGATAGGGGTAGGTTATTTTGCCACTGAATTAGCATGTTTGTTTGGGGTAGGTTATTTTGCTGTTGAATTAGCTTATTGGGTGGATGTGAGAAAATATAAGATGACTGTGCTCTGATTCTGGCTCTCCTAACCCAAAGCTAGGGCCGTGGAATGGGGCAGTGTAAGTGCTGCATTTGGAAGCTGTCTGATGAGACCTGGAGGCGGCATGCATCGTGTGTGTCTGTCTAGCCGGATCGTGCTAAAGAAGAGCCTGCTGTAAGGGGAGTGCTGTAATCTATTCGGTTCATGCTGTTCCAACCAGCTTTAATCATCAACACTTGAATAATATTCAAACTGTGAAAGGAACATATTTCTTGCTGAAGCCTCCGTGTGCCGAGTGGAAGCGCCAAAGCTTCTCCATCTACCAATCTATGGCAGCACGTTGCAAAAAAGGGAGCACCTGGATTGCTTCTTGCAACACGGGGAAACCGCCTCTCTCCACAGTCCAATGGCACTAAGATTTAAAATGTCCTCCTTTGCCCCCAGAGAAGGAAACTGATTTTCATGGAAACCATGCTTCATGGAAGTCACCACCCCTCTTGTGAGCTGAAGAGACATTTCCTCCCTGGCCCCAGGTATCTGACAGGGTCTGCCCTGGCACCCTGAAGGAGAGGGCTGGCAGGTCAGGGGCCCACGGCGCTCTCTGGAGGGAGAGGATATGGGTTGTGGGCTGGGGCCTGAGGGGAAGGTGGCAGGCAGCCCTCAAAAGACTACAGGGAAACAGCGTGAGCTACTGCCCTGCTGGGATAAAGACACATAAGCCGTCATCCTGTGGCAAGGGCTCAGCCCTGGGTTTCTATAGATGGCAGTCCTGCCTCTCCTATGCTCTCTCCCCCCACTTCCCATGAGAAAGGCATTCCAGAGCCACAGCCCTGCTCAGGTTCCCACCAAGGAATTTAAAGCTTGTCTCCTGGAGTCCACAGAAACTACAAAAAGCCATCTTTGCGGGGGAGGACCCTTGGGGGAGTTTGTAGGGGTGGGGTGGGTGCTCAGCGAACCTTGAAGTCCCAGTTCCAGAGCTGTCACTCTCAGCTGTTTTTATTCCAGGTATGCCTCTCAGGATGTCTGGTCTTCAGAAATATTTTTTTGATATCTGGAGTAGACACCTGGGCCAGATATAGTCTCCTTGGTCCTAGGAAAAGGGGGAGACAGTTGCGGGCCTGACTCGTTACTCCTGTGCTCTGAATGACCAGAGGGCCACTGGGGGTGGGGTCTGGCATAGGGGACATGCGATTGACATCTAGGGAGTGAGCATGTGACAGTGGAGAGCACAAGACTGGGTTCTCAGTCCTGCACAAAGTTATGATTAAAACTACTTTCAACTCAATAACAAAGAGACTGATTTAAAAATGGGCAAAGATATTAAATAGACATTTCTCCA
This sequence comes from Hipposideros armiger, assembly GCF_001890085.2. NCBI lineage: Eukaryota > Metazoa > Chordata > Mammalia > Chiroptera > Hipposideridae > Hipposideros > Hipposideros armiger. The sequence goes on along the minus strand of NW_017731350.1, from coordinate 5,231,894 downwards.
AACACAATATACCAGTAACCAATGAGCACATGAAAAGATGTTCAACACAACTCATCATTAGGAAAATGCCAAAGACAACCACAATGAGGTACCACTTTACACCATTAGGATGGCTATTATAAAAACAAACACAGAAAATAACAAGTGCAGGTGAGGATGTGGAGAAATTGGAACCCTTAGCTGCTTGTGAGAATGTAAAATGGTGTAAGCGCTACAGAAATTGGTATGGCAGCTCCTCAAAAAAGTTAAACATAGAATTATGATCCAGCAATTTTACTTCTGGGTATATACCCAGAAGAAGTGAAAGCAAAGACTCGTGTTCATAGCAGCATTATTCACAATAGGCAAAATGTGGAAGCGACCCACGTATTCACCAATGGGTACATAAAAGGTGGTGTATACATATAATGGAATGATATTAAGCCTTAAAAAGGAAGGAAATTCTGACACCTGCTGCAACATGGATAAACATGAAAGACATTATGTGCAGTGAAACACGCCAGTCACAAAAAGACAAATGCCGTATGATTCCACTTACATGAGGGACCTACAGAGGTCAAATGCATAGAAACAAAGTGGAACAGTGGCTGCCAGGGGCTGGGGAGGGGGAATGAGGAGCTGCTTAACGGGTGCAGAGTTTCAGTTGGGATAAAGAAAAGGTTCTAGAGGTGGATGGTGGTGATGGCTGCACGCCAGTGTGAATGTGCTTCCTGCTGCTGAACGATATACACTGAAGCGGTTAAAATGGTAAATTTTTTGTTACATATTTTTACCACAATGAAATAAACCAGACTTCTAAACATATTCCAAACTGGTTCTCCTAATAAATTCTTTGAACAATTTGCTTAGGGAAAAAAAGAAGGCATTTACTTTAACAGTTCAAAAATGCTTGTTGAGCACTTTCTGTGTCCCTAGCCCTGTGCTGGGCATCGTGTTTATTTGTTTATTTTATTTGAGGTATAATCATTGAGGCAATACAATAAAATCCACAGATCTTAAGTGTTTAGTTCACTGAGGTTTGATAATTGAATATACCTGTGTAGCCCCCGTCCACAACAAATTATAAAACATTTCCATCACCCCTGAAAGTTTCCTTGTGTCCCTCTACGAGCAAACCCCCTTCTCCCCAATCATTTCTGATGTCAGTCACCATAGATGAGCTTTGCCTGCTGTTGACTTTCGTATAAACAGAAACGTACAGTGTGTGCTCTTTTGCGCCCAGCTGGTTTCACTCAGCATACTGTGTCTGCCATTTATCCATGTTGACACGTGTCCCAGTAGTCCGTTCTTTATGGCTCAGTAGTATTCCGTGGCACGTTCCACAGTTTGTGTGTCCGTTCTCCTGTGGATGGACACTGGGTGGTGCTGTGTTGGGAGAGCAGCACCTGAGGACGTTAGCTGGCCACCTGGGTATGTCTCAGCCGGTGGGGTTGGCATGCAATTCTCCAGGCTGGGGGTCGTCCTGCTTCGCTGGCAGCACACCCAAAATTGAAAGGTCTCCAGGTATTGGCGTCTTGGTGATTTACACTAAAAACATGGCATCCGGTAGACCAGGCACATGTATCGCTGCTAAACAGATTTCTCCCCTGAAGGCACGTCACACAAAAAGCTCAATCTCTATCAGGAGGCTGCTGGTGACTCTGCACTGAGGACAGGAGATTACTGGATGGTCTGAAAGGCCAGTGTCCTTGGGCTGTAAGTGCATCATCCCCTGCTTAGGCAGTCACATGCAGAACTGACCAGATGCCTGTGGGGAACAGGGTGGGGACAAGAGGAGCAGAGCACCCTCCCCACGGGGCAGGGCTAGGGTGCTCAGTCTCCAGCTGGGTCCCTTTCTTCCTGGTTTGGAGCCTCAGGGCTGGCTGACATGTTCTTTCTGTAGCTATGTTAACACCCTTAGCCTGAGACAGAAGCGTGAGAGCTGATCTGTCTTTATGGTGACTTCGTGCTCTCTGTGCTCACCTGTTCGCTGTGGAGTCTATAGTCCGACTCTGAGGTCAGTGTTCCCCATTTCCACATTGGTGGGCAGTGTCTCATCTCATGAAGTAGTGAGCCCCTATGTTTAGAGCCATGACCTTCAATGCCAAGTAGATCTGGGCCCAACATCTTAGCAGGGCCATCTAGAAATGCTGAGATCTTAGGCAAGTTACTTCCTCTTTTCGAGCACAGCTACCTTCTATGACACGAATATGTACTGCCTGCAACAAGCCTGTAAGAGGTTGGAGGTGGGAGGGTAATTCCTGCCTGCCAGGAACTCAGAGAAAATTCATCTGTGTGGAAGCTGAATTCAGTTGCTCCCCCTAGTTCCACATTCCCGGGCAGTGCCTCATCACAAGACATAGACTATACAAGTGAAGAGTGTGTGGGTGACAACTCAAACTGTTGCTCTATCGTAGAGAACGGAAACGGAGGAGGGCCTGATCAGGGCGAGCTGTGGTCACTGGGAAGCCCCACAGAGCAGGGAGCATTTGGAGGCCCCCAAGGGCAAGTGGACTTATGATTTGGCAGCCTCACTCTGTACCCCTTGTTCCCATCCCAAGTCTACCATCTCGCATGTTCAATACCGCTAACAATCTACTCTCTCCCTTGTGAGAAGTAGGCCCAGGAGACCCAGCTTGGGTTTGCACGGTGTGACTAAAGGTTGCGTTGCTCTGAATTCACCTCGGAGGGATGTTGGTGGCACAGTTGGGGGGTACAAGAGCCCTGAGACTGTGGTTGGCACCCTCAACAGAGCCCACAATGTTGATGCGCATGGGACGGGGTAATGGAGTATGGAGCCTGTCTCAACAAGCCCGGGCCAGATGAGTCCTGCCTGCCTACCCCTGGGCACGGAACGGTGTCCCTGCCATGGCTGGAGAGTAGGAAGACAGCGTTGTTCTCAGGGGGACTGTCAGCTGGCTCCAAGGATCCACTCTCTGGCCAGGCCGTTGGCATCCTTGGTTCCCCTCTCTCCAGAACACTCTTGCGGCTTTCTGCCCAGTTCACATCCTGCCCATCCTCTACGGCTTCCTCCAGGAGGAGTGCCACCCATGGACATTATCTGACCCAGGTGCTCATGGAACTGCTTCCTAGAGTCCCCAGCTGACTGTGTGCTCCTGGGGAACTGATCACCTCACATTTCGTGTATATTCCTTTGCTGATTTCCCTCTAAGGGCCTAGGCCCTAGGCCAGTGCTGGGCACGTGCCACAGTTTGAACAATTGAGGCCCCAAGAAGGGGAACGCCACCTAAGACTTGGAGGCAGAGCTGGAACTGGAACCCCAAATCCTAAAGCACGGGAAGAGCATCGTGAACGGGGTGAGGAGGGGCAGGGGCGAGGGATCTGGGTGAGGAATTCTCTCCGTGGACCTGGTGCTGTAGCAAGCTGTCCTGGGTGGAAAAGCACTAACCCGGTGGAATCCGCTCTCTCTCTGTGGCTTATTATCACATGGAAGGAGGCATGATTTCCTAAAACGTGTGACAAGATGAAGAATCCCTTCACCAGGATGTGAAATGGCTGCATACAAATAGCCACAAAAAGATGATCTTTGCTCCATTTCTGCTGCACAGCAGACACGGATCTTTCTGGGCACCTTACCTGTGTGCTCATCTTAAGCGCTTGGGCCTTGGGGTCTTTGGTGAAACCTCAGCCTCTATTTGACACCCAGGTTTTGCCCATACCTGCCCCCCACAATCCTCTTTCTCCCCCCGACTCCTCCCCCAGGTTTCTGTCTCCTCTCTGCCCAGCTATGAACCACACAGCCTGGCTGGGCTGGGGTGGGCAAAAAGGGGCATGAAAGCCAATCCTTGCCTTTTTCTAATCAGGGAACCATAAGGAAGAATACAAAACACTTGTTTGGGGATTGAGAAGAAAATTTCTAAAGTGACTTTATCATGAGTTTGGTTGAGAGAATAGTTTGTAAGAAGGAAACTTAGTTATTTAAAAGAAATCAGGTAATATATACAGTATATATATATATATAATTATATATATATACACACACACATGCGTGTGTAGGTATATATACGTGTGTGTGTGTGTGTGTGTGTATATATATATATGTAATGATATTAAGTATGTAAAAAAAAAACATAGAAGACTAAAAATATGCCATGTTAGCAACAGTCACCTTTCTACCTTTAAATTCTCCAGATTTTTTTTTAAAAATCATATTTTTCATACTGGGAAAAATAACTCGTTTAACAAAGGAAAGAAATTTAACTATAACAATAAGGCTAATGTTTGCCTCCTGCAATAAGTGTTTGTTGTGTACATGCCCACACAAATCCTGGAGAAAACATGAAAAGGACAGGCCCTCACATGGAAGAAATCTTTAAATAACCAGTTTTTAAAAGAGAGGAAGGAACCGAATAGTTCCATATAATCCCACATGAAAATATCCCTCACAATGAATCTCAGACTCACCTCAAAGGAACACTTCTCTCAGGGCTCCGTTTCATCCTGGGACTCCTTCAGGAACCAAGAGCTAGGGCTCTCTTCTTAAAGGTAGCTAAGCTGAAGCAGGCATCCAACCTTTAAAGCCTGCCTTGTTGAACGCAGTGCCAGCCTTCTCAAATAACTGTGCCCCCAAGTGGTCACTTGTACCTGTAAATTACATCCAGCAAAAAGGTTGCAATCTATCAGGTCCTGGACTGCAGGGTGATTGTTTTTTTTTTTTTTAGATCATTGCCCAGAATCAATTACAAGTTCATAATGATGATGATGATAACAATACACGACACAAAGGAGTGAGAAAGGAAGAAACGCAAAGTGTGTGTGTGCGTGTGTGTGTGTGTGTGTGTGTGTGTGTGTGTGTGTGTGTGTGTGTGTGTGTGTGCGCGCGCGCGCCGGCGCGCGTGCCTGGGGAGAAAAGCCGGAAGAATTTTCTGAATGTTTACCTTCCCCATGCCCCTTCAGAAAGGGAGGGGGGGGGAGAGAGAGAGAGAGAGAGAGATTCCAGTTGCAGAGGGCGCTGGCCAAAAGGGGTGAGGTCGGCTATGAGCAGTGCCCTCCCAAGAATTCCGGAGACTTTGCTCTCCTTCTGGGGAGCTGGCTCCCCCATGCCTCTGACGGCCTGCGTCTCTGCAGCAATAGTTCCGTGATGGTCTCCTTGGCAGTCTGCCAGAGGCTGTAAGTGTATAGAGAATTGTGTTTTAATAGAAGGCTTTACCTCTGATACGGATTTAAAATGAGGAAGAAACTTTCTGTTCCTCAGCCACAGTGAAATGCATTTTGCTTCTTGTGAAATGCTGGTGATTACAAGCTCATCTTACATAATTTTATTATTTCCAATTGCTGCCTGTCAATCTCAGGTGATGGTTTCCTGAGAGCAGAAAAGTGGCAGATTCTGAGTGATAATAAAAAGAAAAAGAAAAAGTCACCCAGTCATTAGCAAATCGTACAGAAGTTTAGAAAGGAGAATAATTATCGTTGTGATGAAGCTGTTTAAGACCATCAGAAATTGCATTGCTAAGTGAGACACGGAGAAGCAAATTCAGTTCTGTGTAATGGCCTTTTAGAAAGTGTATTTTCACTTCACCCAAGGGTTGATGTTTGGAATTTTCTTTAAAAAAAATCTTTCCATCTAATGAAGGAATTCTCTTGAATAACCCACCACAGTCTCAGAAATCTCTGACACCACCGAGGTGGTCCACTGTCACGCCCACAAGAGGGCATTTTCTCATCAACTACTGTAAAAAACGATTTGTTTCCTAAAGAGAAGCTGGGAGGCCTGGGGGAAGGAGAGTGTTAATCAGAAGCAGGGGATGGAGAGCTGCTCGCAATTGAGTTGTATGTATGTTTCCACTTAATATGTCCTGCCGGTGTGTGAGCCAGTGCTGCCGGCCAGGAATTCTGCTCACTGTGTTTACTCTGTTTTTAATGTCTTATTCCCAGAATGACTGGGCACCAAAGGAAACCTTCACAAGAGTTTTCTCCAGATACAAGATAGCATGGGCTAGTATGTAGCTACTATGTAATGTATATAGCTAGAATTCACTCCTAGAACTGGTTTTACCCATCAGTGACTTCGGTACTAAATTTGATTTTCTAATATTTTAAGACTCCGGACAAAAATCCTCCTGTTTAAAAGAGCCCTCCACCGTCTCCAGCTCCAAGTTCCTTCCTTAGTTTATTTAACAAATGTTCATTAAGCACCTACAACTATGTGTCAACCTGTCCTCATAGAATATACATTCTCCATAAGGATACTTAGCAGAAAAAAGAAAACAAGTAAAATTGGAGTATTGTCTAGATAACTATGAATGCTATATGGGAAAAGGCAAGTGGTAGCTATTTTGGATCGGGTAGTTAGGAATACTTCTCTCTAAAGAGTAACAAATAATATTCTGGTTTTATTCAGTCGGCACTAATGCTATTTGGATTATAAGCATAGTAAATACTTTAAACTCCCTTTTTTTCTTCAAAAAAGTTAGTTGCAATATTTATTATCTTATGGGATGTGAAACGTGATGAAAACGGAGGAAGCAACATGGAGTTGCCCAGTTACTCGTTTTGTTAAGTAACATTTTTAAATTACCACCTACTCTTCACTCCATCATTTCAAAAAACAATGAATGTTTTAACACCGAAGAGTAGAGTGGGAAGGATATAATCGCAGAATATAGGACAGTTGAATAAATGTAATGTTTTGGAAAACACTACTTACTCTTGAGTTTTCTCATTTTCCGTGGACTTTGAGAACTTCATCACAGACTTGTCCTGTTCATGATAATCACCTACCCTTTCCCCAACCATGCGGAACAAGATACAGAAGGTACAGTAATGGCAGCTCTGTTGGCACCAGCTCCACAAGCCTGCCCAGCTCATAGCCAGACACAAGAGCAGAAAGTGGCATAGTCTCTACCCTGGAGGTTCTAGGATACTGGCAGAGGAGTCCAGCCCAAGAGCTGCGATGTGCTTAGAGACCCGTGTGACATTTTCTGAATCTAGGAGTCAAAGCTCTACTTTGAATACATGTTTTGGAAGGTCAGAGCCGTTTGGGCTGGGAAAATCAAGGAGGGCTTCATGGTGGAGGTGAGCCTTCAACTTGGCCTTAAAGGATAGGTAGGTAGAAGAGGGTCATGGATTATAAGGGGTTGCATGTTCATATTTTTTTTAAGTTAATGTGGAAAATTTTTTGGTAGTAAAAGCAACACCCATTGTATAATACTTGCAGGAATAATGAAGTACTAATCTCTAAAACCCTATTACTTAGAGGTGGTTATTATTAACATTTTATCATATTTTTTTCCTTTGGTTTTGTATTTTTACAGTAGCCGGGGTCATGTTGGATGTGAAATTTTGCATCTTGCTTTTTTAACATTAGGACACTTTCCCATGTCATTGAAAATGATTCTTAAACATCACTACTTAATGCCCACAGCCCCTCATGCCTGCAATCTGGTTTATGTAGCCATTCCAATCAGATGCCTTTTTTTTCCCTACCATGACATCCTGGTTGATATTCTTGTGTATTATTTTGGTTTACAATTTTGGTGTCATGCAGATCTGACAAGTCCCAGTTCTGAGGGTAACGTGAAGCTTGTTACGTTCTCTATCCGGGTCTCTGTCTTGTATATGTCACGTGGACGTAATAGTACCAGCCTGAGAGATACATGACAGGGTGATTTGGGTAGAGTTCTAGAAATAGAATTACCAAGGCTTGATCTTTTAAAAATTATATTACTTTCCAATTATAAGAGTAATGTTCTTTATGGAGAATTTTAACAAAAAGAAAAACCATGCCTAATTTTACCATGAAGAGATAAAAACAATTAACATTTTTGAATCTATTTTTGTCACTTTTAGCAGACTTGGGATCGTACTCTATGTATGTCATTTTATCTCCTTTTTTTCCCTCTTAACCTTGTATTTATTTCCCATTGTTATGCATCCAGAAACATGATCTTAAAAGGCCATATTTCATTATATTCTGTGATATGAATGTGCCATATCTTATTTAACCAATTTCCTATTGTTAAATATGCAGGTAACTCAGTGATTTACTATTATAAATAATCTTGCAATTGGATATTTTTGAGCATAAATATCTGCAGACAATTTGGATTCTTTCCTTAGGATTGATTCCTAGAACTGATATTACCAAATCAGAGGTAGGTACACACTGAAAATATTGAAAACTGTCTTGCCACATTGCCCCCCAGAAAGCCTGTGCTATTTACCGTCCCATAAATCGCACGTGAACACCCATTTTACCGTAGCCTTACCAATTATAATTTTTAAAAATACCTTAGTCTGTTGGTTAGGTGAGTAATGGTATCTCGTGGTCTCAATTTGCACTTCCTTGATTACCAGTGGGCTGGAGCATTTGTTTCTGTGTTTATTGACATTCCTGTCCTTTGCCTGTTCTTCTATTTATATTTATCTTTTTCTTATTGATTTGTAAGTGCTCTTTATGCATAAGAGAATATTAACCTTTTGGTGTAATGTTAGGAATATTTTTCCCAGTTTGTCATTTGTCTTTTAAATTCATTTATGGTTCCTTGGTTGTATAGAAGACTTTAATTTGCTTGTCATCCTATTTATCAGCCTTTTTCACTTTGATGTTTCCTCTTGTTTTTATGCTGAGAAAACCTGTCCCTATCCTGGCTCTCACTGTCTATTGATTTACATTTTCTTCTGCTTGTTTGATTTCATTTTATAGATTCAAGTTTTTGTCCAATTCTAAGTTATCTCGTTTTATTAGAAGATATAAGATAGGAATTTAACTTTTTTTCTTCATAGTTAAGTAATTCTTCTGGTTTGGTATATTGAAAAATCTTTCTTTTCCCCTGATTTGAAATGCTACTTCTCTCATACACTGAATTATTATCTAAGCTAGGGCATGTTTTCTATCTGACCTAGTGCTATGCCACATTGTTATAATTATAGGAGCATGTATATTGTTTTAGAATCTGTAACTACAGGTCATCTTCATTATTAATATTTTCCAAAATGTTTTAGCTACAATTTCTGACACATCTAACAGCCCAGATGCACTTTGGAATCATTTCGCCAAGCTAAAAAAAAAAAATCTTTTCTTTTTTACATGATATTCCTATGAATTAGGTGATATTTATAAATTGATTTAAAAAGAATTGACACCCTGACCATAATATTGAGACTTCCCATTCAGGAGCAAGCTTGTCTGTTTACTCTTTCTTTCTCTCGCTCTCTCTCTTTTTGTTTATTTAACTTTACTTTCATATCTCTCCGTAAACATTTATGGTTTTCTTCATATGAGCTCTGCACTGTTTTTAGAGACTTCATTCCTGCATGCTGCATATAGATAGAGGTTTCCGTCCAATTGTATTTTCTAATGAGTTATTGCTGGCAAATAAGAAATCTGTTTATGTTCTATGTATTTATTTTGTACCTTGCCAGGTTATTGAACTTGATTATGAATACAGTTTTTCAAGGCTTTTAAAACATGCTGATTATTTTATCAAAAGATTGTATATACAGCCAGTAGTGTCTGTGAGAGCTTATATTGTCATTCTTAAGAATCTTTGTTAATTTGGAGGAAAATAGTATTTCAAAGAAGTTTTATTCGGATGCTACGCCTGAGTCCTGGCACCTAGAATTTATTGGGGGCATCTAATCTCAGTATACTATACCTGTGGGTAGGCCTGTCCTGAGACACTAGAGAGCTAGGTGGCCTTGATGTGCTGAAGGGTGCGTTTTTGAGGTGGGAGTTTGAGGTTCATAGCCCTACCTTGTGGGAAGGGTGGGAAGGGCTTGTCATAAAGAAAAATGTAGGTGCCAGTGCTGGACATATGCCCCAGAGTGTTTGGGTACAGCCTGATAGCTATTGACATTAGCTTTAATTTTACCCAGATGTACACTCACAGCCAGACATACTTGACTGTGAAGAAACAGTCAGCAACCATTTGCCCCATTGTTGAGCCCTGAAGGACACTCAAGGTTTCCATCACAGCACAAAGACAACCCCTCAAAGTGAGCAAGATAGAAGAGACAGGCCGACCAGAAATATAACTGCAGTATCGAGGCACTTTGTTCTCAGCAGCTATACTGAGCTCGCATCATGTCGCTCGCTTCGCCGAATTAAGGCCTACTGTCAGTTACGGGGAAGGAAAGGATTCCTCCTACCCTGATTCTCCCCAGTGTATGGCTCAGGGTTGGAGGTGGAATCTCCCCACATCCCCACACACAAGCCTTGTGAATGTACCGATGGTGTGCGTTTCCTCCATTAGACAACTCCACTTTTACTCTTTGATTTCTATACCAGTTTGGGAAGGTTGTTTTCTCCCACTTGAAAATCTTTCTCAAAAGGAACACGTTGCCATCAGCAAAGTCTTCTATGTTGTAACTATCTCCTGTGAAGTCAGCCTCTAAGGGTAGGCACCTTCCCCTCAGTAAAACCTAAACCCATTATTGGTGGTTCAACAAATATCTGAGTACCTTCCGCGTGCCAGGCATTGTGCTTGGCATTGAAACATGACGGCGAGCAAAGACAAACCTGGTTCTGTCCCTTAATGAGCTTACAGTCTAGTGGGGGAGACAGATGCTTTTCAGTTCAGATAGCAGGCATACTGTGCTGTTATAGGGAGCCTGGTCTCAGCTTGGATTCCGGAAGTAGGAGTGACGGATCTGGGGCATAAAAAAAATGGTTGACCTCAGGATTTAAAGGGAAGTGGAGCTGGGGAGGGGATCGTGCATTGCAGGCAGAGGGACAGATGTACTGTGGCCCTAATACGGTGTGTTCAAGGAAAGGAGTCAAGCCCAGGGAGGCTAGAGCTGAGAAAGCAAGGGGGAGTGTGGTCCAGGAGATGGGCGAATTGGGCAGGGAGAGACCATGCGGGGTCTTGTTGGCCACATATAGAATGTTTCTGTTTTTATTGCAAATGCGCTAACTTTGATAGTTTTTAAGCAAGGGAATGGCATTTGCAAAAAGATGATGCTGGCTGCCATGTGGGAACCTACTGAAGAATGCTAAGGAATAACATGGGGTACAGTTAGGGGTGATTTATTGATTGCCAAGTCCAGGCAGGAGTGGACTCAGCAGCTGGGCCTGAGGTGACGGTGCAAATGGAGAGAAGTAAATGAGTTTGAGATGTATAAACTCATTTGTCTTGGCAGGCCTCTGCGGTGGGTTGGATAAGGGGAAATACAGGACAGGGCTGTCTCAAGGGCAACACCTAGATTTCTGGCCTGAGGAACTGGATGGATGAGGTGCCATTGATGGTGTTGGGAACACCGGGAGGGGTCGCATGTGTTGGAGTAGATTGAGATTTATTTTAGCACCAGGTGTGAGGGCTCCTGAGACATGGTGATGGTGGCAGGAGTGTTAGGTGTGTGTGTCTGGCTCTCACTCAGAGAACAGATCAGAGCCAGAGACATACATTTTGAGGGATCGTCCAAGTTAGTTTCAGGGAGAAGAATCTTTGCAGTAAGGAACGGGCTGTTAGGCTAGCCAGCCAGTCACATCCTCTTGGCTGATTCTCGCTCCGACTGCGCTGTGGCTTCCAGAGGCAGTGCTTTCCCAGGTACGGAGGAGATTTCCTGTATATTCTCCACCAGGTGCCGACTGAGTCAACACTGAAGGTTAAAAAGGGGCGTAAGCTAGAGAAACCACGCTTCTCAACAGTCCCGTCTATAGACTCTTGCTTGCCTTCCAGGCTTATAGGTCCCACCCTTCAGGGTGAGTCTCTGAGTACCAAGGTGGAGCCAGGGCCTCTCCTTCCCTCTCCCACCCTCTCTTGAGCCTCCCCTTCCTCCCTGCAGTCCCTCGTTTCCGAATGATGAGCCAGTCATTTTGTTACATGAGCCAAGAAGAACATTATTTGCTTCAATTCAAGATCATTTGGATAGCCATACATTCAATAAATATGTATTAAACACCTTCTACGTGCCAGGCACAGTAGCGTGGATAATAATGGTGACAAAAACATGGTCCTACCCCTCCCAAAGCACTTCTAGTCTAGAGGAGGAGACAAAGATGAAAGAGATGGGGTGTTCATGTTGATGTCACAAACGCTATCATAGAAAGATGTTCAAAATCTCATGTGAGGTCAGGCGAGGGAGGGACCTAGTCAGGGAAGTCAGGGAAGGACTAGGTTGAGTGGAATACATGACATGTAGGAAAGGGCAGGGGTGGGGCAGTGC
>NW_017731350.1:5188323-5219623 GCF_001890085.2 Hipposideros armiger | reverse complement strand
GTGTGTGTGTGTGTGTGTGTGTGTGTGTGTGAGAGAGAGAGAGAGAGAGAGAGAGAGAGAGAGAGAGAGAGAGAGAGAGGAGAGAAGAGAGATTGGGCTTGGGTGATGGGGGTAGATACAGGGAGATGGGGTGTGATGTCTAAGCTGCCAAGGTGGACAGCATCCAGACAATGCAGGGTCCAGACAATGAAGGAAGTTGTGAGATCGGCCCGATTTCCTTTTGTTGTGTGTGCCCAAAGAGTTTTCTCAGCCTCTTCCATTTTTGCTGTCAGGAGATGAAATGACACAAAAATATCCTTATTCTTCTTGCATTGGGAAATGAAAACCTGGACTGAAATCGTAACAGGTCCTGCTGGTTCTGTCTCCTTCGCTTCCCAGATGTGAAAATGGCAGCTCCCAACATCAGCAGTGTTGAGTGATTTGTTCTGGGGGTCTCCTTGGGCTCTTGGGGCAGAACTGAGAAACTTTAAGTTTCTATCTGAGCTACTTCGGCCCTGTGCATTGGCCCAATCTAATAATTAATAACCTCCTGGAGGTGCCAAAATTTAAGTCATTGATGGTTTCCAACTCATGTTCTCATTGGAATGACCTTTAATTCCCTTTGGGTGTGTCTTACTTCCAGGCTTCTTAGGAAATGTCACAGGGCTCATGACCTAAGGCAGCTGGGACTGGGCTTCCCCAGCAGCTCTGAACAGATCCAAGGGTGCCGCAGCGTTGTGGAGTAACCAGCTTTCACCTGGATCTGCTCAGAGCTTGTTAATAGTTGAGGAATGTCAGAGAAGGAACATACACAAATCTGTATCATTGCTCTGAATTCAGGTGCCAAGCAATGTTTATGATCCCTAGACCAGGCTCTCATCAGCTCTTTATTGAATACTCAGCCTAGCTGCTTGTAGGCTCTGGGGGGCAGAGGAAGGTGAGTAGAGGAGATACGAAGCATGCAGGATGGCATCGCATTGCCATCCGGTGGAATGCAGTGCTCAAAGCTTGACTCATAGATATAAAAGGTGCCACATGGATGAATCGCCCTCCAGGGCTTGGGAGAAACCACAGGACCTGACCATCCTGTCTTGAGGGGAAAGGGGGCCTGTGGCCCCTAGAGCTGGGGATGGTGCTATAACAGAGAGAGTGGACCAGAAGCATCCTGGAAGGTCTTCTGAGCATCTGGCCCTGGATGAAAGAGTTTCAGAGGTTCTTTCAGAAGATAATTATCCTGCATTTGATAGGGGAAGAAAGTCGTGGGTACCAGGCTGGACCATTGCATGAGCACCTGCCCAGGTCTCCTCTGCTCAGGGTCAAAGGTAATGCTATAGAACTCCTCTACCAGGTCTAAGGAGCCTGACCGGGATCCGCGTGTTGCTCCAAAGATGACATATCTCCTTCTCAGGAAGCTCATAGCTCAAGTGCCCTTTCACAAATGGGAAAATGGCAGACGTTGGGCCTGTCAAGAGAGATAGCTGTTTCAGGCTGGTTCAGGCATCGTTCTCCCTCCGCCTCTGACTGTTTGACTGTTTCCAAGTCACCTTTAATGTTGTAAACCACTGCTTGTCACTTTGCCAAGTTCCTGTGCTCTTACTTAAGCGTGATTCACGCACTGGATGTTTTTGACATTTGAAGATTACTTCTTGGTTCTTTGGGCAATTTTCTTGTTTGCCTTCAGGAAAATGCCTGCAGTTCTTTATTTCATTTGGGGAAAGGCAAGTCCCAGGATGCATGTAATGACCTGGTTCCAGCAGGAGATGCTGGGCCTGGTGACTTTCTGGGGTGTGGCTGAGCTCTAAGGCTTTTGCTCCTAAACAGATCAAGGCAACTCAACTTCATGCTAGGGGTCTCTTTGTAAGTAGAGATAATTCATCTTCAGAATCACATCAGCACTAAGTTAATCCTGTGAGGCCATCTCTGTGCAAAAGCCAACCATGAGACGAGCCCATGGGTGGCGGAGGCCCTTGGATGGTAGCAGGTCTACCGCTTCTGTTCTAACAATGCCCACATGCTGTGTGATCCTTTTTCTTTGTGGCAAAGGCCCAGTCGCTCCAGACCCATGGACCTGGTTGTCACAGTATTGTTCTTTCCACTCCACTGAGCCAGGACTGCCATTACTAGGGAGAGGTTAATTAAGATTTCATGCAATTATCCGCTCATTTATTAAAATCCACCTCCTTCTTCCACCTCCCCCCAACCACCCTCACCCCAATGCCAACACTGAGTAACCCCACCTCGAAGAAAACCACTGACCTAGTGGGGAAAACCACAGACTCGTTGTCATGCACTGCCCACCCCAAAAGGTTGTTAATCTTTTTCTGTTAGCTCCCTATTCATACTGTCCACTGCTCTCCACCCAAACCTAGTGCTCTGGACTTGGCATTCAAGGCCTGCAGTGTGTCCCTAGCCTCCCTTCTTTTGTATGGTTTCCCTCCCTTTCTCATAGGTTTGAAGTGAGGTTTGGGTGCCCTGCTGTGGGGTAAGATGGCATCAGGCAAAGAGGTACCGAACTGAGGCAGTCTTTGGTAAATAGCCAGGTAATTTCACTTGGCAAATGGTCTGAGAAGAGGCTGTTGCTCTCACAGACACCTGCAAACCCCATGCCTGAGTGTTCCTTGGATGGACTCCACTCCATTCAAGCACTGGCAAGCAGGACTCTTACAGGCAGGGTAAAGGATTGTGGGTAATTCCATTTCAAAAGAAGGAGGCTGGGAAGGACTTAATCAGTTTTGAAGGATGCTCCTATGGAACACCGTTGAGTTTTATGTGTCTCTGTGTGTGTGTGTGTGTGTGTGTGTGTGTGAGAGAGAGAGAGAGAGAGAGAGAGAGAGAGAGAGAGAGAGAGAGAGAGAGAGAGAGAGGACAAAGAGGGCCTCAAAGGAGTGAACGAAGTTTCCATTTAGCCCCTGCCTGGAGGGTGCATGGAGACTGGGTGGGCAGGGTAGGTGGCTCCAATGGGCCACGCAGGCAGATGCACTTGATCAGAGGATGTTGTGGGAGAAAGAGATACCTCGGCCCTCTCTTGGAAAGAACAATTTAAAAGCAAGGAGTTTACAGAGACAGTAAGACTATAAGATCTTGGGAGCAAGAGAGATCTCCAAGGGCTGGGGGAGCAGGGCTGCAGGAGGGCTAGAAAGACGGCAGAACTTTTAAAGGCAGAAAACAAGGGGTGAGGAGTGGATGGCAGTGTGAATAAAGGTGAGAAGTGGGAAAATGCTAACTATCCCGCAGACTGAATGGAAACCATCTCATCTTATGCACGGAGTTCCTGGAGGGAGAACAGGATGGGGAGATGGGGCTGGAGAGGTTAGTCCCACCCTTTACCCATGGGCGGTGGGGACCCACTGGTGATGCGTCAGCAGGGGAGTGACCCATTATGGCTTGTGACACCGTGAGCGTGGGGAGGCAGAGTGGTGCAGTCCCCAGCTCCATTCTGCAGGCCCCTCCCTGTCTGTCGCAGACTGGTCTGCAACAAAAGGAGAAAAATACAGACCCTCTGTAGTGACTGTTTCATAGAAATAAATGCATCCCATTTAAAGTGCTATCCTTTATTCTGACATTAGGTCCTATCAGTCAAGATTCTAAGTAGCAAGCAACAGAAAGCAAGTCTGGCCAATTGAGGCAGAAAACGAATGTATTAAAAGGATAGCAGGCAGCCCAGAGTCTCTAGAAGGATGGAGGACCAGATTCAGAAGCCACACAGCCAGGAGTGACAACCACTTGTGCCCAGATCTGACCCAGCGAGGCGCCTCTGCTGCCCTGCTGGGTCAGACCTCTAGCTCGTACCACCAGCACCCGCAGCTCCCAACAACTGGACCACCGCTGCCCTGATTCTGCACCAGCCGCGCTTCTTTGCATCACTGGCTTCGGATAAAGTGTGGGTCACTGAGTCTGATTGGTGGTGCAAGGGAAGGAAGTGTGTTTGCCATTTTTAGCTTCCACAGTGGAAGGTGGACTTGTCTCCTCAGGAAGTGCACTCATTCCTAGACAGAACAGGCTTGGGTGCTGAGAGCCCAACGGGGTGACAGGAGTTTCCTCTGTGTCTCTGTCCTCCTTGAGTGTATGTGCATGTCTGTTGGTGCATGTGCGTGTTAAAAAGGGTCTTTCTTTTGTGAAGTGAAGGTGATGGGTTTGTTTGCTGTTTAAAACATTATTGTTAATTGGAAAAAATATGAAGTTGGCAACCTGTTATTTGTCGCCAAGTTTTGGAAGTTTAGTAGCCCATGAAACCCAAAATACTGGGAGCCATGGGTTTAGACTAGGCACTTGTGCACCAAACAGCCTGGGTCCAAGTCCCACGGCTGCCTCTTACTGGTCAAGTAGTGACATAAGATTTCTAAGTCCCCATTTTTTTATATGTACAATAAAGACAATAATCCTCACTTCTCACTGTTTTGGTGAGCAGTGAAAAAGAAAACATGGATAAAGTGCCAATTAGTGTGAATAAGGAATTGATGATACTGTTGGTTTGAGGGATTACACTGCTCGTGGGAATGTAACTTGGCACAGCCACCATAGACACAGTATGGAGGTTCCTCAAAAAAAATTAAGAATAAAATTACCATATGACCCAGCAATCCCTCTCTGGGTAGCTACCCAAAAAATCTGAAAACATTATTCGTAAAGATATATGTACCCCTATGTTCATTGTGGCATTATTCACAGTGGCCAAGACATGGAAACAACCAAAGTGTCCTTTGATAGATAATTGGATAAAGAAGATGTGGTATATATATACAATGGAATATTAATCAGAATAAGAATAAGATGAAATAGTGCCATTTGTGACAACAGGGTGGATCTTGAAATTATCTTCCTAAGTGAAATAAGTCAAACAGAAAAAGTCGACAACCATATGACTTCACTCGTATGTGGGATATAAAACTGAAAGCAACAAATGAACAAGACGAACAAGCAAACAAAAACTCATAGACACAGACAATAATTTAGAAGTTACCAGAGGGTAAGGAGAGAAAGGGGTGGTAGATGAGGATAAAGGGAATCAAATATATGGTGATAGAAGGAAAACTGGGTGTGAACACACAATGCATTAGATAGATGATGTATTATAGAATTGTACACTTGAAACCTATATAATTTTACTAACCAATGTCACCCGAATAAATTTAATAAAAATTTTTAAAAATTGACCAGAATAACTTTCTAAAAGCAGATCCAAAGTAATCCAGGGCACCTGAGAATCTGTTCTGATGCCTGCTGTAGATACCATCACAGTAATAGGTACCTGGGGACATCCTTAACCCCTGGGTAGCCTCATTTATTCTCTGCTAACACCTGTAGGCTGGAAGAAAGCTGATGTGTTCCCCAACACTGATGGAGCCCAGGTTCAAAGCCCTAAGTCCCACTACTGGAGACACACCCACAGCACCCCAAACCTCACCCTGCGGGGGATTTGGTGTCTTGGGGCTGTGGTTGGATTGACCTTACGTTCCCTTTGTCTCTCTCTCCTGCTCTAGCCTTTGTGAGGATGGACAGGACAGGTTGTATTGTCTTTGCCAGTTGTGTGCCTCAGTTTCCTCACTTGGCAAAAGGCAAATGACTGACCAAGGTCACCTGGGCAGCGAATTGGTAGCAGAGACCCCAGGCTCTATTCGTGTAAATATAGGAGATGCTACATGGAGTTACAGTTCTGGGCTGGGGGCACTGCAGTCCTCTTCTGCCTGTGAGGTTCATGTCACCCTGTCCTTTGAATGTTCCCAGTTCTCCATCAATCATGCCTCATACATCCGTTGTTGATGCGTTTATTGAAACTCTTCCTGGAGGAGCTGCTTTTTTATCTACTGTGTCCTATCGGTGTACTCAGTACATTGCCAGCAATACACACAGTGACCCTGCTGACCGGGTTCGCTGTTCTTCTCCCTCCTGGGGCTCCATCTTTGTTCTTCTTCTCACTCTATGCATTCTCCTTGAGTGACGTTCTGTACTCACATAAACAATGGTTTCCCAAATCCGTATCTTCAGCACAAATCCTACTGCTGATCATACGACCCATTAAACCCTCTCACCCAGAGTCCACTCCCCTGGACATCCCACAGGCACCTCCATTTCAACTCTTCTGAACCTGACCCAGGCTTTCTTCCTATGTCCACCCCCAGCTCTTCCTCCTTGGTCTTGAGATGGAGTGGGCACAGGCTCTGTTAGGAAGCCCTTGGGAGGACGTGTCTTGAGGAGGCTGGCGCTCCCCAGTTGGGACTGGAATCAGATCCCTTCTCCCTCCTGTCCCTGTGGCCAGGACCGGGGTGATGCAGGAAACTCTGAGGGGCCAGCCCATCGAGTGCTTTGGTTTCGAAATGTTAGACTTCAGCATGATTTAGTGCCCTGGCATTTTTAAGCTAGTTTACAGTAATCAGGCATTTGTTAATGTTCACTTTCTCCTCCACAGACTGTTGCTGACACAGGAACTTTCTTTGTTGATTAGATTTCAGCCGTGCTAAACAGTAAGCAGTGTGGGGGGGGGGGGGGAAGGTGAACTCCGGTGGCTACAGTAACGTGGAGAATGTGGACGCCTGCGCTGTCACTCTGTCACTCGCTTGCTTTGGTGGCAGCTTAACCCCTGAGTCTCAGCTATTTCAGCTGTAAAACAGGGATAGCCGTATCTTTCCCCTTTAAGGGTACTGTGAGGATTAAAAGAGAAAGAATATAAGGCATTATGCTTGACTCATAGTATGCACTTAATAAATATTTATTCCCATTTTATTGTCTCCGAAGACCCATGTTAAGCCTGGCTTGTTGGAACATTTGTTCCCAGAGGTGCCCGATGAAACTTTTCAGTGTAGAAGAATAGATATGTAATGAATGGGCTTTCCCCTAGTAAGGCTGAAAGGCATTACTGCTTTTGTCCCCTGCCCTGTCACATTCCCCGTCAGACTAGACTTCTTTAGAGTCTAGAGTTGTAGACTACAAATACTAGTAAATTGTCCTACTGACTAAATTAAAATGGGTCAAATCAGAAACGAGGCTTCTAGATTCCCAAGTCAGTATTATTTACCCCAAAAGAAGAGGTTCTATGAAGTCAAACTTGTGACTTGAAACTTGGAACCCAGCAGATACTGGCTCCACCCTTGAGCTGCCTAAAACCATCTCACTCTTCTCCTTCTTGCTTTCTCATGCTGTCTTCCGTCATTTTCGCCATGTTTGGAGTCATTGAAGGTGGAGGCCACATGAAGGCCCCCTGTCCTTCCAGGTGCTCCCTTTGGCCAGATGGGTCCTGGCTGGTGTGGGGGTGACCACAGCCGGACCTGCTGGGTGGTCTGCTTGTCCACACTTTCTGGGGGAGCCTGGCAGGGGCTTGTGGCTGGGTATCTGCTGGCAACGTGACTGCATGGCAGTGTGACCCCCTCCCCTGCGTTCTGTGCTTTGCCGGAACCCAGAAGCCAGCCAGCTATGGACATAAAAATGAGAGGTGACATTGTCCCCAGCCAGCCCCCAGAAGCCATTAGTCCTCGGGCTCCAGAGAATGGCCCATCGCTGCGACTCAGAGCAGGAGAGCTGATTTATCTCCTTTTAATCACTCTGTACTCGGACGGTTTATGTTATTTTCAGGACGTCCTCTCAATTTCATTCTAAAAATATGTCTTCATTCTATTCAGAATAGATTTTTAATTGTCCTTTCCCTGAAAAATGTTGAGCAAAATTAGTCTTCAGGATACCAGTGGCCTTAATGCGGAGTCCGGTTTTCCGTTCGCTGCCCGAGGTGCACCTTCCAGCACAGCTGAGGTGGCTTCAGGTCAGGCTGCACTTTGGGGGGTGGCCAGTTTCTGTGTGTCGGCCTACTTCTCTCACTTCAGGATGTTGCTACTGGCTCCTAGGGGCTTTGTGGGAAGGACAGGTCTTGGGGCAGTCGGTGATTCCAGAACTGGGGTTCTGGTCCCTTTGGCTCTTGGCTGGCTGGGTGACTTCCCACAGCTCCCTTCTCTCTGAGCCTCAGTGGCCTCCTATATAACGCATCCCAGAGGCCAGGTCAGCACCTCCCCATTTGTTCACTTCATGGAACATGTGAAGACTAAAATAGTTCCCCACACACGGAGACTCATGCTCCTCATGGTGACCAGCCTGAGGTCTCTGGCCGCCCCAGGGACTAAGGGACTGCATGGCAGCACGTGTCAGCCATTGCCTCGGCCCACGACTGGACTCTGGGCCAGACGACCTGCAAGCCCCGTCAGCTCTGACTGTGTCCGTCCCCCCCCAACCCTCCTGCCCACGATTCCCCCACACTCTATCATATAAAAGCCAACTCCTTAGCCATTCGAAGGCGTCCACAGCTGGAACTCACCCAAGGCTTTGGCTGCCCCTCGATACACAGTGTCCTCACCCTCCTTGCTGCCCCCAAGCTGATACCTTATTGCTGCCTCTCGCCCTTCTGACTACAAGGGTCAGAGCTCACTTACGGGAGGCAGAACCCTACAGAAGCGGAGACTGGCTGGCTCCAAGGACCAGCTTATCCTGTTGTCCTCCCTGCTGGCGTGGGCGTTCATGCATCTTCTCAGGGCTCTGCCCACCAAATGGCGTCCCCTTTCTCAGTCCTGCCTTTGCTTTTTTATCTTTCTGCTTTGTCGTGTTGCTGATGGATAATGTATATCTTTGGTAAGAATGCCAAAGGAAGAATCCAGTGGGTTTAGCTAATTGGCACTGCTCCCATCGGACAGAGCGCTTTGTGCCAGGGCTCATAGAGTCCCTGCGGGACCATGGATAACTGTCTGTGTAGGCGTGTCTGAGTGTGTGTGTCTGTGCATCTATGTCTGTCTGTCTCTGTGTGTCTATGTCTGTGTGAGTGTGTGTGTCTGTCTCTGTGTGTCTATGTCTGTGTGAGTGTGTGTGTCTGTATCTGTGTGTGTCTTTCTGTCTGTGTGAGTGTGTGTGTGTGTCTTGTCTGTGTCTGTATGTCTATGTCTGTGTGTGAATCTGTGAGTGTGTCTGTCTCTTGTGTGTGTGCCTGTATCTGTGTGTGTGTGTCTGTCTGTATCTATGTGTGTCTGTGTCTTGTCTGTGTGTGTGTGAGTGTGTGAGTGTGTGTGTGAGTGTGTGTGTGAGTGTGTGTGTGTGTGAGTGTGTGTGTGTGTGTCTCGTGTATGTGAGTGTGTCTGTCTGTCTCTCTCGTGTGTGTGTGTGTGTGTCTCGTGTGTGTGTGTGTGTCTCGTGTGTGTGTGTGTGTCTCGTGTGTGTGTGTGTGTGTGTCTCGTGTGTGTGTGTGTGTGTGTCTCGTGTGTGTGGGTGTGTGTGTGTGTGTGCGCGCACACACATGGGTAGGCAGTCCGCAGGCAGAGGCTCTGCCTTGAGCTCCTGACAGATGACGCTGTGCTCCCTCTAGGAGGCCTCTAATTTCCCGTTCAGCACCAAGCCTGTGAGGGACCCAGTCACTCGCCCACAGCTTTGTCAGTAAAATGCCAGCAAGCCATTTATGTCCCTGTTTCTTAGAAAATGAAAAATTCAAGTGATTCAACAAAAGCAGCCTATGAATGGGCCTTACAGATTTGCCTTTCAGGGCCATGGGGGTGCCTCTGAGAAGTGGAGGCCCCGCCAGAACGCAGGCCAGTGCCCAGGGGGGTGGGCAGAGGCACAGCTGAGAGGAGCCCACCTGAGGCAGGTGCAGTGGTCCTGCTGGTTCACCTGGTAGTAAGCTCGGACCATGAGGTGAACATCACTGTTCCTGGTGCCTAGCCATTGCCTGGCTCTGTGGAGAGATGGGCAAAGCTTTACCTGGGGAGGACTCAGGAGGGCTCCACCCTGGGATGTGTTTGTCCTCCTGCCAAATGAAAGATGTGCAGGCACGGCCTCAGGGGCCCAGTGACCCCACACTGAAGCCTGCGGCCGGCGAGAATGCGCCTTTACAGATGTGCGGTGGGTCATGGCTAGGAGGCCACCTGGGGGTGATCCTCTTCTAGCGTCATCCGTGCAAGGTCGGGGCCTCCCGCGTGTGGGTGGAGTGTGCTGAGGGCGGGGCAAGGCTGGCTTCCATCACCGCTGCAGCCCGGAGCAGCGGGCCCCAGGTCGTGCTCTGCGGGGATCCACAGGTAGTTCCAGGAGCAGCTGCCTGGGTTGTCGGAAGTGGTTTTCGCCCACCTGCTTGTTGTTTCTCTTCTCCCTGGGAATGTAAAAGCCTGTGTGATTGTCTTAAGCTGCCATGCTGGGGCTGGGTGTGGGCGGGCCTCTTCTGGGGCCTGCTGCCATCCATGGTGTGTGCTGAGCAGGGAGACGCCCCTCCTTGGTCGGTCCCTCACCAATGGACCCCCTGTGGGCCAGCTCCTCATGCCAAGGGTCACTTCTCTTCACAGAGGGGACTTCTTCTGCCCTGCTAGGGGCTCTCCTGTGCTCCGTTAGCCCTTGCATTCAAACCCTCTTTGAGAACTTAAGCAGCTGCAGAATTGATGCTTTTTTCTCTCAGATTCCCAAATGACTCAAGAACTCCGGAACTCCCTCAAGGAGAAATTTCTGGAGTGTTTGCTTTCCCTGTGGCTTAGCCAGTCTGTTGCCGGTGGTGGAGTCAGTCAGGAGAGGCTAGCCTCAGTGAACACACATAGAAGCTTTACTCTCTCTTCACTCACCTCCTTTCCAGCCCTCCACCCTTTACCCGCACAGGCCTGAGTTGCTGTCCCTTGCACTCAGGGCTCCCTGCAGGGCAGTCTGTGTCACTCCTGCTGCTTTCCTTATAATAAAGCACTGCCCACCTCTCCTTCAACTAAGGATGGGCAGAACCGATAATCCTAGATAAAGTGCTTGGGGCTTATTGTTGTTAAAGGTGATAAATGCACCTGTTTCAAATTACGTATTTTTAAAGCCAATAAGTCACTATTTACATAGCTTCCCCTGAAATGGAACTTGGGTACCTCTGAGCGTGTATATACACATGTGTGCATGTGTGTGTATCGTGGGAAAATGCGTGGCTAGTGCAGATCAGGTGGTCATGCTCCTTAGTCCTCAGCTGGTTGTTCACTTTGGTTCACTCTGTATACTTTTAAATTGTTTTTATTATTTGTCATATGGTTTCATTGATAGCCAACGTGGATTGCTTTGGTGATAAAAAGTGACAAAGACAGGAAACACAAAGACCATTATGTTGAGCCACCCCCAACTAATGAGGAGCCTGAGAATGATAATTCTGGAAATTCGCTTCAAAGTCATTTTGTCCAGATGCGTAAGTTGTGATCACCTGACCCGAGTTCTTAGATAGGTTGTCTAAATGTCTTTAGTATATTAAATGAGGGGAAGAGAGAAGGGTTTGGGGCGGGAGCAGAAAGAAAATACAGAGATAATTTAACTAGCTTGTCTTTTTAGTGTTTGGAAAAAATCATTACCAACAATGTGTTATTTTGAAGAACTTATAAATCTCTCTGAATTCCACTTGATCTTATCATTTAAATAGCATGTGAACATTCCCAAAATAGTGCAGTTGATTTTTCTTAAGCTCAGAATGCAAGAATTCTAAAGATCAGGTCACAGAAACAGTTTTATCTGTGTTTGAAGCTCATGCACGTAATTAAGTTTTAATTATGTTTTAAATATATAATGGCCCCAGAACCAAAATGTCGTTCTTTATTTGTCAACAAATCAGTCTTTCCTTGCACAACTAATTTTGAGGAAATTAAATGTTGTGTATAACTTGTTCAATGGGAAAATGTTGAAATATGTTGAAATGTGTCCTTCTATGTAAAATGAACATTATTAAAAATTGCTTTTTAATGCTCATTTAATATAATCTTTGAATAATATATTCATATAAAATATTTAACTAAAAATCTTTTACCATGCAAAAATGATAAAAATGATTTTTTTTTTTTTTACTTGTAGGGGGTTTGTAAAATTACAAATTATCTGTGAAAAGAGTTCATTAGTCAAACATTGGCTTGGAAATGCTGATCTAGAGACACAAAGTAGGGAGTAGGGAGCAGGGGTGATAGAAGAGAGGGGAGCTGCAGGTGAGGCGGGGAGGCACCAGCCTCAACGGGGCACGGAGTGTGCAGTTTCTTCTTGGGTTCTGGTAAATACCCACCTCGCCTGCCAGAGCCCATCTCTGCAACAAATGCCAAAAGCAGCCAGAGGTCAGGGTACTGTTCAGTGTTGTTCCTCAAACTCTGTCCTAATGAAAGAGCATCTTTCAGAGATGGGAACCCCAGGCAGGCAGCAGGACTGAGTCCCATTCCTATAGCCACCGGTGACATGTGTGCCTCCCCAGACAGAAGCCCCGAAAGGTACATCCTGACGCTCATCCCCAGCTAAGCTGCTTTGCCAGGCTGCCTTAGATTAGACGGGATGGACAGGGTACAGGGGACGTCATTTCCAAGAACTGGCTGTCACATGACTTGGCAGAGGCTAGCGGTCAGGCAGGATATCATTCCCAACAACATTTGTGAGAGCTGGAAGGACCACAGGGTGCTCGTCATCCTAGCCAGTTCTTTCTGCATAGGGGACCTATCAGAGGCAGGAACAGGCTTGCATGCAGCCTCGTGGGGGCCCAACAGGGTCCCTGGTGTGTATTTTTCCAGGGAATCTTCAAGCGCGGTCTAGTTCAAGAGTATGTGCTATTTAGAAAGTACTAATTGCAGAGGGTGATTGTGCCCTTCTGATGCCCTGGGAGATGGCCTCAGGGTCATGGGGAAAGGCTCTTGTCAGAAGGGCAGCACAGACTGGGAGAAGGGGATTAAGTTAGCAACAGCAGAAACCATTCTACTGAGGTCAGGGCTCTGTAGGTACTTGGTGACCCATCCTACAGGAACATTTATTTGTATCTATTCCACTTGGTTGGCCTGCCACAGCCCATCCTCAAATGTATCAATCCCAGGTACCATTATTTATAGAATCATTGACTCACAAGCTCCCCAGGGCTTCCCTGCCAAGTGACTTCCCAGCCACTGCTGGTCACCTCCAGGGGCAGGAAATGTGCTGCCCACACGGCTGTCCCTCCCTTCCGGTGCATTCTGACCGAAGGGAAAGCGCTCCACTAGTTTTTCCCCTCCGGTTCCAGTTTTTTCTGCCCCTGGACTGCCTGTCACAGGATGGCCTTCAGATGTGTGCAGATGGTGACGAGACCTTCCCTGTTGCTGCAAGTAAACACCAAGGAAGCAATAACACCTTCTTCCCCTGCTCTTCACACAGACTTTTCACATCCTCTTAGCTTCTCCGTCACACGGCTCTTAATGGGCTTCAGTTTGTCCACATCCCATGGAAAGTGTGTCCTGAGAACCAGGCAGCACTCAGAGCCATAACCAGGGCAGCCAGGCCAGGGCTGCCAGCTCTACACGTATGTGCCAAGATCTCAATGAACAGCTGGACCTCGTTAGAGCTGACAGCTCTTCTCCAAGCTTTTGTGTTCCAGTGGGGGTGATGTTGTTTGACATGGGGGTGAGGTGTGCATGGGGGGAGGTAGAAACTGACCTCTAAGAGGACCCCAAATGTCATTCAGAACACTTCTTTCCAAGGCCTTTTTCTGTTCTAACCAGAAAAGTAATGTTAGTCTTCTATGGAATGGTATGGACTTGAGACATTAAAGGATTTACTTACTGATACCCAGGCCCCCTGATCTGATGCTTCACGGGCTAGAGGCACCTCCGAATGTCCCCACTCTCTTTCCCAAACCCAAGGACCTAATCGGAGCTCAGGGTCCCCTGAATTTTCACAAGAAGATGCCAGCTAATGAGACAGTAGGATCATCGTGCAAGAGCCTCTTCTAAGAAGGGCAGGCAGCCTGTGTCCTGTTGATCGTGCAAGGCTGAATATTTTTACGTTCTATATTTACACCAAAAAGGATGTAAACTTCACAATATGGCGTTATCACAGGAAATGAATGAATCTGTCAAAACTCACTCTTTACTGAACGATTTCTTTAACCCCTCTTGCCAGGGAAGTCTATCATGGTGGGGAGTCATGCTGATGAAAAACTGATATTGGTGGAAATAACATTTTTTAAAATTCTAGGTATTCACAGTAACTTGTGTTCTGCATGGCACGTTCTGCGTGTCCATATACGTGTGTATTAGTTTGTAACCTGCTGCGGCTTTCCATCATCAGAGCAAAATTGCAACCTTTCAGCACCTGTGGACAGTCGTGTTAAAATGGCCGTGAGGGAGAGATGGCTCACGCGGTCAGGCATTTTGGTGTCACACTCAATTGGCTAAACATAGTCATTTTGGGTTCTATTATTGACTAATTTGGGTAATTCACCCACTGAGAAATGTTTAAGGATAAAAATGCAAAACCCTGTGGGTTCACGAGTGAGGTCCTCGATGTCAGCTCTGTGACATTTTTAAACACAGGAGGCTGTCCTGAAGAAACATTCTGGCATGTTGTAGTTAAGTAAGACAATGTTGAGAGCCCATCAGCTGTCTCCCTGCCCATCTTCCGTGCTCACGGAGGTTTATATCAGGGTAGCTATTTTATACCTGGGCGACTCCATTTTAATGGAGAATGCCATTAACAAGCGTGCCAGAGTGTGTCCCCGTCTGGAGCCTTGATTAGCCATCAGCAGGCTCGCAAGCTCATTTCTTGATTGGTGTTGAAATATGTCACACCCCAATGGAGCACTGCAGACTGTCGGCGCTGATGGATTAATGACAGAGCACCTGCCACACGGCCTCACCCATGACAGCAGCTATCCAGAGGGAACATTTTTATTGTATATTTTACAGTTTTGGTTTTTTTTGCTTTGTCTGCAGGAGGTCTTGGAATGCCAAGGTGGGCAGCTTCTAGGCGTCTGCATGGGCTGAAGTGGAGGGGCGCAGTGTCACTCTGGGACAGGTGGCTGTGTCTTTCTCTGTCCCTTGCATGTCAGGTTTGGGAGCTTGAGGCCCACGTCTCTCTAGAAATGTTTCTGAGGTGTTTTGGGTCTGACATAGGCATAGGATTTCACTAGTGTCACCCCACTTTCATTCCTCCTCCCTTACATTCCATAATCACTTAACCGTGTCTTGTGTTAGGAGGGACGTGTCCTCTTATCTACCCACGCCAACCGTGACTGCACGTCCCCTGTGCAGCCACCATTGCCAGAGTGCATCTGGGTTATAATGACCTTGGGGTCATGAAGGGCAGTCTATTGTCCCCCCGTGCCCCTCACGCACTGTTTTGTTACCTGGGCCCAGTTGTGATGGACACTCAGTACAAGTGGCCAAAAGGAGTCGAGCAGGAATGTATGGCTGAGTCAATAGGAAGGGCCTTTCTCTTGTGCCTAATGAGAGCTCAGCACACCCTGAAGATTACACATGATTTCAAAAGATGCAAGGAATGGTATGGGGGCTTTGGCTCCCCCAGCAGAACCGGTAGGACCTCCAAATGCTTCTTTGGTGCTCGCTTCCCAAACGGCCCAGTCTTTCCCTTTAAGGCACCTCTCCAGACAATCCACAGAAAGTTCTATGCTCCCTCTCTCAGCCCAGGCTTAAGCGAGGCTGGACTCTGGGCTCTCTTTCTGTCTCTGCTGCTAACTCAAGGCACAACCTTGGTTGGGCAAGTGTCTTCTCCTCTCTGGGCCTTAGTTTCCCCATGAGCACAATGAGGGGGCGTGGAACGTTGACCAACTCTTTGAATTATGATTGTGAACACCATCGCAAGCCTGCACTTGGGTGTATATGTGTGCGCACATACACACACACACACACACACACACACACACACACGCATGTTCAGCTGGGTCCTGATCCTTCGCTCAAGGTCCATGCCCTCCATGTGAATCCCTTCTGTGCAGTCGAGGGAGCCACGGTTGCTGGCGTTGGGCCTGGGACCCCACATGTCCTGGGAGAGGTTGCAGGAGGTAGCCTCACCATGTAATCCACCATCCGGCCCTAAGGATCCAGCAATGCTTCCCTTCAGTCATGGCTCTCACTGAGCTACGTAAGCGTTTCTCCTTTGCTTTATAAGTGACCTCACTGCCCTACCAAACGTTCAGAAAATAGAGATGAAGGGAAGGGAAATCACCTATCACGCCGCTTCTCCAGCAGCTACTACCACTATCATTTTGTAAGCTTCCTTCCGTGGTTTTTCAAATGTATGTGTAACAATCTTTTTTCATGTTTGGCACTGTACTGGGCACTTTACATATATTAACTACTTGAATCTTTGCCGCAATCTTTCTAGATAGGAATTAACAGGCCCCAGGTTATAGAAGAGAAAACTGGCTCAAGCTGGAGGGGGCTGCTGTGCATGTTCAGCTACTAGGGCTGGGGTTCAAATCCTTGCCCTGGGACCCCAGACCTCCCCTCCTTCCATTGGCACAGTGCTTCGCAAATGTCGCCTGTGTGAAAATCACCTAGAAGGCTTATTATTACCACACAGATTGCTAGGCCCACCTCCAGCACTTCTGATTCAGGTGGCCTGGGCCTGGGATTCTGCATGTCTGACAAACTGTCAGGTGAGGCTGCTGCTATGAGCCTGAGGACCACACTCTGAGAACCACTGTTCTCGATCCTGATTTCTCTCCTCATTCCGAAAGCATTCCCTTATGTCGCTATTTGGCTTCACAAACATGATTTTAGGGGCTGTATGCTATGGTATGTGTTCTTTAAAAGAATGTATTGATTATTTGATGCTCTGGAATTCACAAACCATGCCTTTCGTTCAGCGCCCAGGAAAACCACTTACAGCCCTGCCCATCCCAAGAAGGGCTCTCTGGCCAAAAATGACAGTACCTTGGATCATGCCATTTCCAGTTACCTAAATCTGACCCGTTCAGCTCTCACCTCCACCAGGAAGCCCACCCTGCCTGCACCAGCCTCTCGGTATCTCTTCCTTACTGAGCACAGTAACATGGGTCTTACTGTGGTTGATGGCCTGGCTTAGAACCTGGGAATGAATTTTGTCTCCTCTGAAGAGTGATCCTCAGATCCCAGAGCCATATATCGTCAGCCCTGCAAAACCTTTGGAGGACTTCTAGTCCAGCCCCCTCATTTTATAGATGATGAAATGGAGGCCCAGAGGTGAAGACAATTATCCCAGGTCATACACAGCATTGTCCCTATAAACTCCATTTTGAATTAATTCATGACAACTGTAGATTTGGTTTTTGACCTTAGAGTAGATGGACATTTACTGCTTAAATGACTTCCCAGATATTCCTACACTGAAAACATACAGGCTTGAGATAGACCCGATACAGCAGCTTTCCCTCCCTCCCTGCCTGCCACGCAGCCTGGGGACACCTCTGGAGCCACTGCCACCATCCTGCCTGGAGATACTCTAGTACCTGTGTGCGACCTGTTCCAAACATTCACAGGGGATCCACTGGGGGCAAGGCCCCCTGGGCTCTCCTGACTCTCCAGGGGCTAGAGCTGAGGTACCCAGGCACCCAGAGTTTGCAGACGGGTCCTTTATCTAAAAGCGTGACCTGTGTGCGGAGCTCAGGGTGGGGAGCAGCAAAGGGGCGAGTGATGTGGAAGGAAGCCACAGCTGGCCTTCCTCTGTGGGGAGGAAGGACGCCTGGAGGCTTCCGTTTTCTACCTAATAAGTGTCTTCTCTCTGAAGCGGGCTCAGAATGATTATTCCCCGCAGCCCCACCTTTGCCGCGTCCTCTCCGGGGGCTGTGGTGACAGGCTCTGGGCTGCCCTGCTCCCTGAGCGCCCACACCGCAGCCATCCCTCAGGGGTGGATGTCAATATGGATGGTGGAAGGTTATGCTTCATTTCAAATTCACCCTTATTTTTTTTATCTTATTTCAAAAGCAATATATGCTCATTATTTAAAATCAGAAAATAGGAACAAAAAAGAAATGAATGAAAATACCTGTAATACTACCTACCCTAAAGATACCCACAGTATAACACTATGCGTATCAATTCCAGACCATCCTGTCCTCTTTTTTCCTCATTCTCTTTTTCACATGAGGTTTTTCTTTACGTATAAACATGCTATTTAGTGTTTTAGGGGTTTTGGCTTGGGTTTTTGGTTTTTTGTTTTTTTAGGTTTTTTTTACCATAAATGAAATCATGCTTATGCATATTATAACCTGCTTTTTCACTTAGAGTATCCTAGGCACCTTTCCACATCAATACTTGGAGATCTAACTTATCTTTGTTAACTAGCACACCCTAATTCATAACGCTGAAGCATTGGTTTACACAGTTCTCTTTTATTGGCTATTTAAATTATTTTCAAATTTTGCCCTATGGACAATGCAAACTGCCCAGTTACCTCCGGTTAATCCACTGGGCACTTTTTAAACGGTGAAGCTTATTTATTCATTTGTTCAAGCAGATGTTTATCAAGCTCCTGCTTTGTGCCCCGTGCTGGGGCTACCATAGTGCCCAAGATGACAAGGTCCCTATCCCTGCACTTCCAGAGAGGGGACAACAATTCATAAACAAGAAACAAGTAAATCTTAAAAATCCTTGCAGATTGTGAGCGGTGCTATATCCACAGGGTGATGTGGTAGAGAGATTGAGGGAGGAGAGGGTGGGTGGGCAGAGAAAGCTGCTCTGAGGAGGTGTGTTTGAGCCGAGACCGCAGGAGAAGCAGCCAGGCCTGAGCAAGAACGGGGGACCCAGGCAGGAGGCGCTGATGTGCTGAGGAATGGGCAGGAAGTAGAGAAGAGAAAGCTGGGGGTAACTGGTCTAAAAAGAGGCTGGGACACTTGGGACCCCATAGGCTGCAGTCAGTATGTAGTTAGATTCCATTCTGGGAACAATGTGACATGCCAGTGGCAGGAGATGAAGAGACAGGAAAGGGTTTGAGGTTTATTTTGGAGTTGGAACCTATAGGATATGGTGATGGAGCCTGGGGAGAGGAGCAGGGAAAGAGAGGAATCAAAGGAGACTTCTGGGCTCATCCATGAGGAGCTGGTGCTGCCTCCTCTCTGGTGCCCAGAGCGAGTGCCCTGAGCGGTCCAGATGATGACAGGGAGCCTCCTGCCCTCTCAGCAGGGTGCAGAGTGCCCTCAGGTCTGCCAGCACTTGCCTCTGCTCCGAGATCTCTCTGGCCCCTGGAGAACAGACATCTAATCTAGGCCTGTGTCTCTGCCAGCAGAAGAGTTAGCTCTGTGACAAGAAAAGCCTACAAATCATGTACTGAAATCTCTTTACAGAGTTATGGGGCTAGAGACTATTTAAGATGTTGCTCGGATCCTGTTGTTCTAAGACTTCTTTGCTGCACCACCATCCCCAGGAGCCAGTGTGGGGATGGGTGGGGGCAGGGCAGTGGCCACAGAGCCCACAGACCCACACTTCACCTTGCAGTGCTGCCCGGGTGTCCTGGCACCAGTGGGATATGGGGCTGGGAATCAACTGCAGCCCTGCAGCAGCTGGGAAGAGAAGGGCACCGATAGAGGCAAGTCACATAGGCAAACAGATTCCCAGTCAGATTTTACAAAGCAAAAATTGTGTCTTTTAAAAAGATGGAAAATGCCACTGTTCAAGTGCAGCCCATTTGAGAGTGTGTGGGGGTGGAGGGCAGCATGTGCCAGGCTGCAGAGTCCTTTAAAAAAAGCCAGGCCCGTGGGTCATGGTCCAAAGCCAGGAACTTCATGCTTTAACACAATGCAGAGACACGGTTTTGTTCTCTCGGTAGGAGAGAAAGGCCTGTTCAAACCCTCCCCTCAAATGAGGGCACCGGTCAAGAATGCAACCCTAATTAAAACGCTAGGCAGTCAATAAATTACAGCGCCAGAGGGGGCTGAAGTTCCCCTGATTTCATGCTTGGGCCTTTTAGACAGGAAGGAAGAGAGAGTGACGTTCCTTTCCCCGGGCTATTTCTGGTGAACCAGTTACTGGCGTTTTATACACATTTTTACAAAAGGACAAATATTTGGGTCAGATGGAGTGGCTTTGCAGGGGGCTGTGTTTTGACAGGCTGTAAATAGTTGTCCATAATGGGGCGAGGCCGGCGGCACGGAACCATTACCATGATTAAATCCTCATCCTCCTCGGGGCCTGTGGCTGTTGGTCCAGCTGTGAGATGAACACACTCTTCCTGTCATCCTGTGGCCTGGACGGGCTGTGGAGTGGGGCAGTGACTAGCCGTGGAAATGAGCTGTCTTACCACCTGCCTGGGGGGAGGATCTGAAAAGCGGAGAGAAGGTCTGGGCTGGGGCTGGGGCTGGTTAAGGAGACTGATGGCATTGTCATATATAAGAACAACCCCCTGCCCTCACACAGCTGATGGAAACATCATCCCATAACTCCATGTACTGGGCTAGTGGAAGGCAGAAATTGGGCGTGATGGGTGAGGAGGGTATAATTAATTCATGGGTGAAAGCACCCAAAAAGTGGCAGCATGCAAGTGTGGCCTTCGGAATGGGGCATGTCGGCAGCTATGGCGGAAAGGTGAGGTGCATCCTGGGGAGTGGGAACCATGTGACCAATGGCATAAAGACATGAAAATGACCGGTGAGCATCTGAGGCACCAAGTGGGCTGTTGGGAGATGAAGGGTATTGGGAGATGACAGTGGGGTAGTAGACAAGGTCAGATTTTGATTGATCTTGAAGGTCAGCCTGAAGTATATCTCCTTCAGGCTACAGGGGTCACTGGAGGGTTCCATCCGTATGAGTGATGGCATCACATTAGAAAAATGGCTGCCAAGTGGAGGCTGAAGCTAGAGGCATGGGGGAGAAGCTAGAAGCCATTGGGAGCCGTAGCATCCAGGTGGGTATGACAGTCCTGAACGGGACAGTCATAGAGGGCATGACAGAGAATCAGCAGGACTTGGGAATCAGTTTGGGTGACGAGGTCAAGGAGAAGTCAAGTTCAACTCCCAGGTTTGGGAAATGAGCAGCTGTTGCACGTAAATCAATTTTCTACTCCACTAAATTTATTCATTTAAGTGCCCAAACTTACATTAACTCTTTTTGGATAGAAAGCTTTCTAAATAGTGACCATTGAACATCACCTTCTGCCTTTTTAAGCACAGGAAGTGGAACAGAATGTAACCACAGCCTGATGGGACTGTTGCCATGAATAGCTGTAACTGTCCTCGTTGTCACATGCCTTGCGGTTGAGGTGTTTGGGACCCTTTGCCCCAGCACTGAATAGCTCCGGGCTATTGTCCTTAGCTAGCGCTAGGTCTCCTCTTAAAAAGAGAAAAAAAATTTGAACCGCTATTGCTTCCTCCCTGTTCTTCCCTTGTTTGCTTCCAGCCGTCATTCCTCAGTTGTCTGAGCTTTTAGCACCCTCATTCTCCTGTTATTTCTAATCTTCTACCCTGAGCTTTTCAAATCGACACCTTTTCTTAAAGGATGTGGCCATGGCGGTGGCTGTTGTCCTCGTTAACTGGCGGCTCCTTTCAGTTCCTTTCACTTCCATGGCTCTCCTGCAGATTACTGATCTCTGAGTATGCTGGGATGATTTCCGGTTCCTCTGGTATTTATTACCCCCAGAGCCTAGCACTGCACTGACTGAATTGTCCATGCTCAGTGGTACTCAGTAAACACCCATGGACTTAAGAGATGTAAATAGGCTCCTGTGTATTTTTCCCATCTTCAAAGGAGTTTATCTTGAGTCCCTTGAAAGCCGGTGTGACAAAGCCATCTTGGAGAGCCAGTGTTTCCTCCCTTAACTACGGTGTTAATTGTTTGGCGATTGCACTGTGTGAACCGGCATTCCAGGAGCAGAATTACTGCCTTTCCTCATTGTCTGTGGATTTAGGCATTGAGCGAGCGCCCGCACAGAGAAAAGCAGATGAGTCACAAGTGTGGATGTGCTGGGGCGGCTCTTGTCCTCAGCGGTACAAAGCCACAGGTGTGCATTCAGCTGTGCGGAGCCGGAAGAGTTGCCTTGACGATTCTGAGGGTCTCAGGGTCAAGTTAGTTATATGTAAACTTGAAAATGCTTTGGCAATGCAGCCAGGCTTTGGCAGCCGTGGAGAAAATGAGAATGATTTTTGCTCTTTGCCGTTGGGACACCATTGAAGCCCATGTCTTGCTAGGTCAATGTTTTCATGCCTGGAGCTATCCATTTAAGATATGCCTTAGACTTGGGTGCCGTTTCTCTGACTAGAAGCTGGTTCTGTTTACTCATTTGCAGTTGTTAGGGGCATTGTGGACCAGAAGGAAGGGAATGGAGGGTGAATGATTTTAAGCGTATATTCCAAGAGAAGTAAAACGGCAAACACAAATTCCCACAGACCAGAAAGGAACTGGTTTCTACCCTGTGTAGCGAAAGCTTATTGCCAAGATCAAGAGTGTCTGAAAATCAATCCCCCGTGCTAGGGTGTAACAGGGCTGCTGGCTTGATTGAAAGACCTAGTTCAGCGAAATGTGTGGGAAAGGTGTAGTAAGTAGGCCAAGTCTATATGCAAAACAGCATCTGAATCCGTTACTTAAAACAACAGACTTGGGTGAAATCAACCATCACCCTACTCTAGCTCATCCGGGAGCGGAAGTATATCTGAGAACCTCATTTAATACCATGAGATTGAGGCTGAATTCTTGCTACATCAGATTACAATTGCAATCACAAAAATCCTGCAGTGTCCGGGCTCCTTTTAGTGCGGAATTTAAAACCAAGATCTAGCGAGGCACTAGGGAAGCTCATTCTAAGACCATTTAACAGACAGAGCCAGGAAATACATTTATTTAACAAATGATGTGTTCAAATTCATAGTTCCAATTCAGATTTAATATTTGAAGTGTTTTCCTTAACTTCTTGGTTTTTTTTGAATATTCGTATCTCTTAAACTGAAATTTTGAATCCTATACATGAACATATTTACCTATTTGTACATACTATACATAAACACATAAAAGAGTTTTAAACGTACACCATCAATATTATTGCTAACATAAAACTGCTGAGTGAAGTGTTTTCTTGTATTTCTTTTGACCTGAAAATATATCCCATTACGAAAGCGTGGTCAGAGTACCATGTTCTAAAGCCATTCTTTGTGTGATTATGTTATCAACCTGATAAACAAGTTCATTTGCTGACATTTATGTTGGGTCATAAGGTTTGCTCCTCCTCTTCCTTTTTAAATTAATCTTGTTGTGTTTTGTTTTTTTTAGAAAATGTAAAACATTTGCATGGTTTAAAAGTCAAAACTCTATAATAAGGTAACCCCTTAGAATTCCTGATTCCATACCTGTCTTTTCTACCCCATCCACCTACATCAGTAACCATTTTGTTAACTTTTAATTTTTCCAGTGTATCTTTTTGTAAAAATAAGCAAATTTGATATTTATTCTTATTTCCCCTTCTTTCTTAGACATGAGTGGCATAGTATACACGCTCTTTTTCAATTTTTTGGTCCACTTTTCAATAGCACCTTGAAGCCTCTCATTATCAGCCCATCAAGGCTGTCTTCCTTCTCCCTTGCATGTATAACTCCACAGTGTGGCTGTACTGCAGTGGATTCAGCCAATCCCCAGCAATAGGCTGTTGGGTTGTTTCCAATCTAACCAACAATGCCACAGTGTGTAATCGCTAGCATATGTGTTTTCATACATAGAAAGGTGTATCTTCAAGTGGGATGAATGGGTCAAATGATAAGATACCTCTGTAATTTCATCAGGTCTTACTAAATTCTCCTCTCAGGGGTGGGACCATTCTACATTCTCCCAGAGACATGTGAGATACCTAGGTCTCCTCAGCCTTAACCACAAAGTGCTTGTCAAACGTTTGGATTTTGCCAACCTGGTGATGGCATGTCAGTTCTGTTTTCATTTATATTTATCTTACTGTGATAAAGACTGAGCAATGTTTCATGGGTCAAAGGGCCATTTCCCTTTCTGTTTCTGTGAACTGTATAGATCTTTAGTTCATTTTTCTGTCATTTTGGCTCTTGTCTTCTCAATTTTAAGAGATTTTCTAATATTAGAGAGATTAAACTTTTATCTCCGATTATAAGTTGCAAATGTTTTCCTTTCTTAGTTTGGTCATTTGTCTTTTGACTTACTTATATGCACATTGCCATGCATTTGTCTCATTGTTATGTAGACAATTGTATCAATCTTGCATTACCTCTGGATTTTGCATCATAACTAGAAAGGGTTTTCCTCTCCCAGGTTATCAAGGAATTCAGCCATATTTTCTTCTAGTGCATGTATAATTTCATTGTCCATTTAGATTATCTAATCCATTTGGAGTTTATTCTAGTGAATTGTATGAAATATGGATTCAATTCTGTTTCTCCAAAAGGCCATGCCTGTGTCCCCCAAACTTTTGAGATGCACCCCCTTTATCATATACCAAAGTTCCACATGTACTTGGGCCTACTTGCCAATTTTCTATTCTGTTTGCTGATATGTCAGACCTGAGCTTTGTGAAGATCACCTTGACCCACCTCAGTGTGGAGGGACAGTGTCTCTGTCATGCCCTTGCACAGTCCAGGGTCAGCCGAAGCCCAGAGGGCGAAAGCCCATGACTGAGTACTTAACTTCAGTGTGGAACAGCTGCAGTCCATATGATTGGACTTTAATTGACATCAGAGCAGACTCTGCAACCCAAGTCATATCAATAGCTTCATTAAGGACAACAGTATTTATAGAGGGGACCTGGGGGGCACCCAGCATACCTAGTCCTTGGAGAAGATGTTCCAAAAGCTCTTTCTGGGTCATGCTGGACTGTTAGGTACCATGGACCAATCGATACTATTTCGCGTCCCTGTGGAATTGATTTTGAGGAACACACTTTAGTGACAGGTCCTGGTCCTACAGTGAGGCATGTGCCAAGAAAATCCCTGTGAAACTCAAGAGTGTTGGTGAACACTCACTATACCATTCTCTCACTCCTGGTTTTATCTCACTTTTCCTATATTTATCCCGATTTCCTGACATTATTTACTTGTATCTCTTTTATACATGTCAACACATCTTTGCAAACTGTTTTGGAGTCGGAGTATATATTTTTTGAACGAGAGGGAAAGGAAGGGACTCACACAAGACTAATGGCAGTGCACAGCTGAAATATGTAAGCAGTGTGCAGTGCTTGATTTCAGGCTAGATTTCCTGCACTTTGCAAAGGCACTTCTCTTTGAATGCAGAAAAACACCTTTGCTTCCAGGTCAAGCAGCTTTCATCCTTTAAATCTTATCATTTTAGACCAGAGAGGAATAAATGCGGAAGCATTTTTAAAGCCGATACACGTTCAGACAAGTGGTCTTGTGAGTCAAGTCAGCTTGAGGCATTCGTGTCTGACTTGATTGAACATGTCCTCACCCCAACTCGCTTTCACCTTCATGGGCCTAGGCTGGGGTGAACGCTGCATTGCCCCGTGGACCAGATGCCGACCTTTCTGCTGGCGTTCACCACCATCCAGTCATTGTCTTCCCACCTCCTTGTACTACTCCTTTGGTTCAGCAGCCCTTTTAAACTGTGTGTAGACCCCAACACCTTTAAGAAGCCTTGGTTGCCTCATTCCCTTTAAACCCCCCTTGCTCCAGTCTCCCCAGTCCTGGTTATACCTAAGATGACTAAATCGGCCTTGCATGCCTGTTTCATAAATTGGTTTGTGCGTTTGTCGCAAGTGTGTGCACAGACTCCCAGAGCTAGAGCAGCACTCCCTGAGTGTCCTGTGTGGTCAGTCCTGTGGGTGGGACGTGGACCCTGCCCTGCAGGGGTGCTGAGAAAGACGGCCTGGGCACCAGCATTCATGATGCAGGCTCTGCAGGGGCCACAGTGAGTGGAAAAATGTGGTACTGAGATGGCTCCATGGGGAGGCCCAGAGCTGTAGGTGAAATAACCCTCAGAATCAAACTCTTGACCCCGGAGACTGCTGGTTCCAAGTGTGCCACTTCCTCCTGCGCTCTGGCACTCTCATTTTCTTCCCAAAATGATGAAACTGCCCTGTTCACTTCTAGACACATCTTCCTTTGGTTTCTTGTCCTGTTCTTTGAAATGTTTGAAGAGAGAAAATAGCTTTGCTGAAGTCCTTGCTTGGGAGCTGCCTGCCTTTGCCGCATTTGATCAAGCATCCTTAACACTATACGAAGTTGCCCGTAACCAACCAGCCTGCCAAACTCCCTGACTTGTTGACCCTTCTTGGCTCACCCAGTTCTCCGCCGTCTCAGCACGTAGGCCCTTGTCATGTCATTATTCCTGATGCAAAGGCTCATGTCCTTATTCAAAAATCTGAAATAGGAAAAGCTCTGGAAACAGGAAATCATTTAGCAGCAAAAACTGACCTAACCTGACATGAGGCCATTTATAGTCCTGATTTATTCCATTAAGTGTGAATATTCAGATCTTTTTGCTATAGAAATATTAATACATCTGATTCTGGGGTGCCGTTCTAGCACCTCCTGGGAGTATCAGGATATATGGCATTTCAATTCTGAATTCCAAAACAGATCTGGTCCCAAGGACTGGGGATAAGGGATTATGCCAGATAAAGCCAGAAGCTGGAGATGCCTGTAATTTTACTTCATGTGACTGATAAGATAACTCAAGCATAGAAGTGACCCATGCCACAGTGAGTGAATATATGCAATGCCCAAGACTTCGAAATTTTCCAAACCCAGTCAGTATACAAAGCGCTTCCTCATCCCTGAAAATCTACAAGAGATGCGTGAAGCCTAGAAAAGGGTCCCCAAATCAGGATGTAACTAGATGTCTCACAGTCCCCAGAATTTGTCAACTCTGGGTACCCTGACACCAGCAATTTTCTAGAAATCTAACGATAATAAGATTTCAAATGCTTTCCACATGCCAGGCACTGTTCTAATCGTCTCATATGGGTTACCTAATCAAATCCTTGTGACAACCCTTTGTGGCATAAAATAGCGATATCCCTTTACAGATGTGGAAACTGAGGCCCAGAGAATTAAGTGTATCCATTACAGTTCAGATGCCAGAAAACGAACCTTTTTGTCTACTTAAGCAGAAGTTAATAGAGCGGACTGGGCGATTCCAAACTCATGAGAAGATCAGGATCTAGGCGCAGCCTCCAGGAACTGATCCCCAACACAACTCTGCCGAGCCAGACCACCAGGGTTGCTCTTCTACTGCTGGGAAGGTTGGGAATCAGGACCCCACTATGGGAACTACAGACCTCAGAAACACCCACCTTAGCTGCTGTTTAAGAACCCGCAGGGGGAACCGCGATGGTTGGCCTCAGAGGTAGGTACCCTGCGACATAGGTACCCTGCTTTTCAACATACCCACAAAGCTGGTGACTGGCCTCCTTGCCTCTGCTTGGCAGAAGAACAGCAGAATCGACAGCCATATGGCCCCATCTCATTTTCTTGGCCTGTCAGATCATATACAAGAACCTAAAACATCTAGAGGTGCAAGGGAGTGCACCATTTTGGCTTTCTCTACTTTGAAATACCGGAAGGCACATCAGGACGAAGGTAGAATGGCTATTGATTGAGTCAATGTGCGGTTCCTGCAGTAAGTAACTTCCCCAAGATGACACAGGCAGTGGTAGATCCAGCTTTGAAGCCGGCTATCTGGCCCCAGAGTCTAAGCTCTGTGAATTCTGCTGCCTCTCCTATCGCATGAGCTCATGCCAGGGCTGGCTGGCCCCCCCATGGCACGTCTTCTCCACGCTGTCTTCCTTCAGCAGGTCTACAGCTGGTCCAGGTGTCTGTATGAGACAAGGTGGCCTGTAGAGCTAACCTCTGCATCCTGCTTGGGCTGGGATGGGTAATCTCCATCTACCATGTATCAGTTACCTATTGACCCAACAGTGCTAGTCAACAAGTCACCCCAAAACTCAGTGACGTAAGAAAAGAAGCATCTAGTATTGCTCATCTAGCCTGTCGGTTGGCTGGTTCCCTGGTCTTAGCTGGCTG
This sequence comes from Hipposideros armiger, assembly GCF_001890085.2. Classification (NCBI taxonomy): domain Eukaryota; kingdom Metazoa; phylum Chordata; class Mammalia; order Chiroptera; family Hipposideridae; genus Hipposideros; species Hipposideros armiger. The sequence goes on along the minus strand of NW_017731350.1, from coordinate 5,191,989 downwards.
AGTTCATTTGTGCCAATGTGGTCCACTGTGGTCATTTTGTTGGCTCTGTTATCTTGGCTGGTCTCTCTCAGACTCGGGTTCGGCTGATGGATCTCTGGCTGGGTAGGCTAGCCTCTTGTCCTCCAGCAAGCCAGGCCAGCATATTTTTATATCAATTTCTGGGAAATGAGAGAGAAAGCGGAAATGCACATGGACTTTTCCAAACCAAGTCACATAGTCATGCTCAGGATCCCAATGAAAAGGTCACTACAAATTACAAAGCAAAGGGCATCAGGGAGGCTATTAGTTGGGGCCATCGATGTAAGCTTTCTACCTCATTGAAGGACCTTGGCCACAATATTTAACCTCTCGGACAAACCCATACACCTGGGTGCTTCAGAAAGCAGTGCTTGGATGGGAGGCACAGAGGGCCAGGCCTTCTGGAACCCACAGGGTCAAATCTAATGCGGAATTCAGCCCTGGGGGACTGTCCAAGGAGGTTCTGCATAAACACAACTGTCCGTTCCTTTGGCTGGTTCATCTCTGTGCTCAAGCCAGGTTCACCAGCTGACTCAGGGTCGCGGCCATTAACTTGCGGGGCCTCTGCTTAACAGAGCTGCTTCTTAACAAAGACAGTCTTTTGACATCTCAAGCGGCACGTCTGCTCACGCGCCAATTAAAACACTCCTGTCCTCAATGTGGCGAATACCAGGGAAAACAGCTCTGTGATTCAGAACACAAGGAGGGAGTACACGAAGCGACTTCCGCATGAATCGGGCGCCAGCCTTGGACTCCAGCTTTCATCTGGCTGCTCAGTGAGACGGAACACGACTCTCCCAAGATTTCCCAGGGGGCACGGCCTCTTCCCAGGCAGGACATGCCACCGCCAGGCAGAAATGGTTCACCTGCTCCACAGGATCATGTGAAGGGTCACGGTTGTTTTTCCGTAGCTTAGATTTCGGCTGGCAGATCTTACGTTTTCTTAATTCATATGTAATAACCTGACAGAGCTGTCCGGTGGCTGCGTTACAAGGACAGAGCGAAGGCCCAAGGCCCCCATGCAGCCCAGGTCCCTCGGTTCCCTGTTCTGAAGAACAGGAGGGGTGTCACCCTAGCAGAGGGTTCAATTAGCAAATTTGATATGGGAAGGCTCCGAAGAAAAGGACATTCCTGCCATTTTTTCATTTGGATCCATTTCCCTTGTAAGCGAAGTTGCGCTTCAAGCTGTGCCTGGGACACAAAGCTCAGTAAATCTTTCTCTTCCTGACCTTCCCTAAAGGCCTTTCTGGCTTTGTGGGGGGGGGGGGCGCAGGGCAGCAGGGAGGCCTGCCTCTCTGCTTTCATTCCTTCAGCAAACATTCACTGCAGTTTGTACAACTCTTCCCACAGGAGTTGCACCATGGATGTGCCTCACAAACTCTCACCTATGTCTAGAGACCCCTGTACCCTGCCTCCTCTTCCCAGAGCAGTCTTATGACGCCCCCCCCCACTTTGGGATTTGAGGTTCGAATAGTTCTGAGAGTGCCACCTGGAGATCAACTACCTGGAGGGGCACTACATGGTTGGTGACTACCTGGAGGGTGACTACCCGAGTCACTCACACTCTCGGCCACCCCTTTGTAGCCTCAGTTTTTTTTATTCTCAACTTGGGAGGAAGTATAGTCACAGCCACCGTAAAAGGAGCCACTCCCCCTTTGTTCTTATTCGCCGATGTGCAATAATATATTAATATTATCAACTATAAAAATGAAGCAAACACGCTTAGAAAGGTCACAAGATCAAATAAGGGAAATGTACCCCTCAAGCCTGAGATACTTCTGACTTCCTTTTGGAGCAGTCTTCTTTCCATCTCCAGGTGGGTAGAACGTAATGCGACTACGTGGGCTCCACTGGACTTTGAGAAGACGGGTCCCCCAATGCGCCCACCCCACCCCAGAGCGTTCGAGCTGCCCTTGTGTGTAACGGCTCCATTTATGCTGGGACTGTTGTTTCTTTGTGCAGTTCTGCCCTCTCTGTGTCTGGGTTTGTCTCCCCTGAGAGACTCTAAACTTCTAAAGAACAAGAGCCATGTTGCCTCCTTTTATAGGAATGTACGTTTCATAAAAACTAAGTAAAAGTAAAATTTTTAAATGTTTCTTATCTATACCTACAGATGCTCTCTTATTGACATGAGGGTCCAGTGTCTGGAAATTGTCTGGCAAACACTCCCTACCCCACTGTTATCAACTGGTTAACAGAGCCTAACCATGGCTTCGTCCTCATGTCCATCCACCTGTGCTGCATAAGATGACAGAAAACTGCAGCAGGGGCCAGCATAGGGCTGAGCGGCAGGATTTCTCTAAAAGCTCAAGATCTTGTGTGCTTATAGGGCATCTCCCATATTGAGACTTTTCAGAAATACCATTGAAAAATAGAAGTGTGGGGCACAACATTTTCCTTCCTGCCATGTGGGAATTCTGGGAAAAGGACCCACCCTTTATTCTAGGCCTTTGCTTCATGTCAGACACTTGTAGGATGAGTGAAGAAGCATTTGTGTAGTGATCAAGGCACTGCTGTGACCTGACACGGGGGCATCATGGATAATAAAAGTGGGTAGCGTTTACTGAATGCTTACCATGTGCCTGGCCTTGTTCTAAACATTCATGTATGTCATCATCGCATCTCATCCTTACAAAAATCCCTATGAAGAAGAGATGCTCATTTGCTAGTAAGGGAACATTGGGGCACAGAAATGAAACATGGCTTCGAAGTCCCACAGCTCATAATGGTGGAACCAGGAACCAGCCCACTCCAGCCACACCTGAAAGCACAGAATAACAGCAGCATCTTCAAGGCGCAGTCCTTCTGGTTTGAACAATGCTTCATGGTGGGCAAAGCACGCAACCCCATTTTCCCACCAGAGCCTCAAAAGCATCTTTGTGAGGTAAGGAGCATGTCACAGGGCCCCCAGGCACCCGGAGTACAGGTCCAGGTCTTGGGTTCACCCACTCCTAATCTCTTGCATTTATTCCTTATTTCTTAAACATTCAGAAAGTAAGGCAGAAACTTCTCACTAGATCCTCACAACAGTCCCTCTGTAGGTCAAGCAGTAGCGTCCCCAGGAAGGTTAGGAGAGATGTTCTGTGGTTCGATAGGGTTGGGAAGTAGTGCCCCCACCTTTGGGTGCTATAGTGTACATTTGCTGAGTATACTGTTCTCTATACTTACTCTAGCACAGGAGCTCTGTAAATTAAATGGGGGAAAAAATGCTTCTTTATTTTCAAAGTGAAAGTTAGTGTTCCCTTCGAATGATGAATGTAGACAACAAACCACAGTAGTAGTAGCAGTATCTGTGATTTTGTCACCAGTAGGAATCACAGATACTCTCATCCTTGCGGCACATGTCTCAAAATATCATTTATGCTCATCACTGCTTTGAAATTATGGTAGTTCCAGCATGACCCTGGACCATTTCATGCCTTAATAAAGAAGGACATTTACTACTATATTAACATTTTGTTTTTTAAAATATTTAGGTGGCTATGGTTAAATGTAATTGTTTTCTGTTATCATCCTAGCTGCTTTATTTTATGCATTCAAAAGCATTACTCTGAAAAGGGGCCCACAGGTTTCACCAGGCTGCCAAAGGTGCCCATGGTCTCAGGTGAACTTCTTTGAACAGTTCCCAGCAAAGCACTTGGGGGGGGG
>NW_017731350.1:5179049-5182388 GCF_001890085.2 Hipposideros armiger | reverse complement strand
AACCCCTCTACTCCCTTTAGGGCTGTCACAGGATTTCCACAGAGTCCAGCTAGTACAGGATGGCCAATGAGAGTTCTTTAGGATCTGAAACACCAGGAGCAAGGGCACTGCAGGCAACGAAAGACCCTTCTTGGCCTGGAGTGACCTGTTGGCTTGGAATCCAAAGCAACTTCAGGGATTCCTGCTGCTGAGGACAAGAGTGAGGGTTAGCACATTGATAACTCACTGCCCCATGGGCCCCAGGGCAGGTCTACAGGGCCAGCATTGCCCTAGAGCGAGCTCATTTGAATTGCTCACTCAGCGAACACCAAAGCATCTATTAGGAGTTCATTTATTCGGTTTTCCCATTTATTCATTCGTTTATCAAATTCACATTGAATGTCTGCTTCCTGCTAGGCACTGGTGCTCTAAATTAGAGCCGCAGTTGGCAGACTTTTTCTGTAGAGAAAATATTTTAGGCTCTGAAGGCCATGTTGTTCCTATTGCCACTCCTCAACTCTTGTAGAGTGAAAGCAGCCACCGACAAGAAACACATGGGTGTAGCTTTGTTCCAATAAAACTCTAGTGACAAAAACAGGCATTGGGTGGGATTTGGCCCATTGGCCGTCGTTTGCTGACCCTTAGGCTAGAAACACAGAGGTAAACAAAAGTGGACATAGTCCCTGTCTATATGGAGCATATGCTGTAGGCAAGGAAAATAATTACATAATCACAAACATGCATTTTAATTGTGAACACTAGTGCTTGAAGGAAAGCTATATTCTCAAAGTGCTACAATCAGGGTTATGATATAGTCTCAGGACAGGAAAGTTTCCCTCAAGAGTTGATGCTTGAGTTGGGCTCTGAATCAGCATTAACCAGGTAAAGAGAGAGAAGAAACATCACATGGAAAGGCCCTGTGACAGGAGTATGGAACATTCTGGAAACTGAAAGAAGGCCTGTATGTGTGGGNAGTAAGCTAGTATTCATATGTTTATTCTTTATTTTTGTATAGTAATTGTTTTAAAAGTAACTTTACTTTATGCTAGAATGGATTTTATTTAAACCCCCAGATTATAAAATGGTCTATAAAATATATCGTATTGATGTTTTTGCACAACCTTGATATACATTCTTTACAAAATTCTGAGTTTATTTTTGAAAAGATGCAGATTATGCATTTTAAAGCAGTTACTTATTCCGCTTTTTCCATGGCCTTTTATAATCATATCAGAAAATGGAATAATGGTTTATTTCATTGGCACCATCTCCCATGATTGGTCCAAAGTCCTGCTCAGAGTTTCTCTGTGATTTTTACTAACCCTCTAATCCTGCCTTTTCCTCCCCCCTTCCCAGATCTTCCCCCTTCCCAGATCTCTTCTGCAGTGAATGTGTTTTTCTAATTCCATACAACAAATATTTCTGGGTGCCTACTGCCCACCAGACACGATGCCAAGTGCCAGGTATAGATATGGAGTAAACAGCTAGGCTGCCTCCCCGTTAGCCCTTGTCATCCCACCCACGGAGCCTTTAGCTTATAGAGAGGTAAAGTTTTACACCGAGTTTGACAACTCGTAGAAACAGAAGTGGGGGCAAAGGAGAGGGGGCTTCTCTTTTTTCTTTTTTCCCTCACGTCCACACCCTGTGTCCTTTCAGTTTGTAGTCTCTGGAGACAAACTTACTGTGAATTAAATCAGACCGCCCTTTGATGCCTCCAGAACAGTCTCTCTTCTTGCATCTGGCTCCTTTCGGTAGGGTTGTCATCTTTACTCTCTTAAATAATCAGTAACCATATTTTGGTTTACCCATAAAACTGGACCACTTCTACAGTCCATGTCCTCTTGAGGCACCCTGTAAAAACGTTAACTAAACATATATTTTATTAATACTATGTATTCTAATTCAGAGCCACATTTAAGATCTAAAACAATGCTTCTCAACTTTATCCCATTTTCAGTTAATAAAAGTGTTTAGAGCTTTGCTTGGTATGATTGGCTGTTGGTTGGTCTCCGATGACTGTTATTATTATTGTTGATTTGTCTATCTGTTTTTAGTGAAGGGCTTTGTTAAAAATAAACACATAAATGAAAATCCAGTTAATGGAAGATATTTTCGTTATAAATTGTATTCACTTTTCTGCTCAAGATCCTGTGAGGGCAGATAAGATTGTGAAGCGTCGACAGAGGGATGGCCTCCTGAATTCCTTCATTCTACCATAACTTGCTAAAGGAGGCTGTTTGGCTCATTTGTTAGCCATTGTCGTGCACAGCACTTGTCCCCCTCAAATTGATGTGTTGAAGCCCTAACTTCCAGTACCTCAGACTGTGACAGTATTGGGAGAAATGGCCTTTAAAGAAGTAATTAAGGTGAAGTGAAGTCATGGGCGTGGACCCTAATGCAGTCTGACTGGTGTCCTTATAAAAAGAAAAAATTTAGGGCCAGCCGAGTGGCTCAGTTGATTAAGAGCTCGCCCAAGAGTGCAAACTCTGAGCAACAGGGTCGTTGGTTTGATTCCCAGCCCAAGCTGAGCTGCCGCTGAGCTGCCAACAGGTGGCAGGATGGCTAAGCTAAAAAAAAAAAAAAGAGAGAAAATTCAGACTTGCAGATACCCACCAGAGATGTGTGCACGCACAGAGGAATGATCATGTGAGGGCACAGTGAGAAGGCAGCCATCTGTACGCCAAGGCAAGAGGCCCTGGGAGAAACCAAAACTGCCGACACCTTGATCTTGGACTTTAACCTCCAGAACTGTGAAATAATACATTTCCATTGTTTAAGCCACGTAGTCTGAGGCATTTTGTTATGGCGGCCACCACCAAGCCTATTTCAAAGGATTCCTCTCTTGAGCAGATTCCTGTATCATGACAGGGGCTGGCATCTCCTCCATTTTTGTAAATAGAGAAGCCAAGACAGAAAAGACCCAGGTGGGGACAGGGCTGAGAGGGAGCCACCAGTGGGGTTCCCTTAGTAGCCAAATGCCCATAGATCTGTGCCAGAGACCCGGGATGATGCAGATGGAAGAGGGTCTCCGAGACCCCTGGGAGCAGTGACTGGGGCTTTGTTCAGGAATGCTCATTCACTTCTCATGGATCTGAACAAAGCTTCTGAGAGCTGCATCTAAAACTCTTTCTCTAGTAAAGCCACATGACGTGTGCGTCTAGCACCCGTGAGTGAAGAGCCGGAAACATTCTCCCACGCCAACTCTGCAGGTTTCTGGCTATTTGTGCTTTGGTGTAAGTGCTCACGTTGCGTTTTCTGTTCCTGCCACATTTAACACTTCAGCCTGAATGCAGCTTTATCGCTGCTTTGGGAATTTTCTACAACTTATTTATGAGTATTAAAATTCTGGAGTCTTCCCCC
>NW_017731350.1:5172606-5176259 GCF_001890085.2 Hipposideros armiger | reverse complement strand
ACCAGGTAAAGAGAGAGAAGAAACATCACATGGAAAGGCCCTGTGACAGGAGTATGGAACATTCTGGAAACTGAAAGAAGGCCTGTATGTGTGGGGGGGGGGGGGAGGGGGGGAAAAATACCGGGAGAGGGGTGAGATGAGGCAGGAGAGGTAACCAGTCCATGCACAGCCGTGGGGCCATGCGGCAGTCTTCCTGAGACTAATAGGGAAGATTAAAGAGGGGAAAACATCAGATTTGCTCTTGAGAAAAACGTCTCTGGCCGCAACATGAGAAAAGATCAGAGAAGGGCAAGTGAGGACCATGTGAAAGGATTGTTGCAAGAGGGGAAAGTAGCAATGGAGGTAAAGAGAAATAGATGGAGATAAGAGGACTTTCAGAAGGGGTGTAGATGGAGGGGATATGGAGGGAGAGAGCCTGTAGGATGGCTCCTAGATGTCAAGGTTCGTACAATTAGATGGTTAGTGGTGCTGTCTACTGAGGCCAGAAGCACTGCAGAAGTCCCTGTTTTGTTTTGTTTTGTTTTGTTTTGTTTTGTTTTGCTTAGTTTTGTTTGGGTCAGAGGAAGGGGCATGCTAGGTTCAGTTGCCTTTGAGACATAAAAATTAGAGGAATCAGCAGGCGAGGTGTACAGACCTGGAGCTCCGAGGAAAGGAAGGGGCCGGAGATACTATGAGAAGTCATCAGCTTATGAAGGGTAATTGAAGCCTTGAACATGGATTCGATCATCTGGGGGGAGGAGAACCGAGTAAAACAAGAAAAGAGGGCTTCAAGGAGCTCTTATATTTAATAGCCAGAGAGAGAAGGGTGATCCTGCAAAATAGATTGAGAAATAACCAGGGGAGTAGGGAAAAAATAGATTGTTGTGTCTTGGAAGCTAAGAGAGGAAAGTGTTTCCAGGAGGGCTTGAGTTCAGCCCGTACTCACAGCACAGTGGGACTGACCATTGCTGCCCAGTGACTATTCTGACTGGTCAGTGCAGCCACTGTGACTGGTTAGCGCCCATGCCATCCCAGTTGTTAAATATCATGATCATTGTCCCTGCTTTCAAGGAACGGTCATCAGTGGTGAAGGCTCCTGGGGTAGCAACAAGATGACGCATAGGGACATTCCATTGGATTTGGTAACATGGAGCTGGTCAGTGGTCTTAGCACGAGAACTTGAGGTGGAGCGATGGGCTGAGGACTGAGCTGAGGAGGGAACGGGAGGTGAGGGAGGAGACAGGAGGCCCAGGCAACCCCCGAAGAAGTTACATTGGGTGCAGAGGACCTGACGAGGGCAGGTAGAGGGAAAGCCGGAAGTGGGTAGAGGGTTGAAATTTTTCTTTAAGATGTTGAAATCACGAGAGGGACTTAACTTGTTCAACATACCTACTCTGTATTTAGTCACTTATCAGGTTCTTTCTGTATCTCATTCATTTATTCATTATATGATCCAACATGCTTGTCTCAACCTTGGGGGAGAGATGTACCATGCTATGAGCACTAAATTCATTTTATTTCTTTCTTTCCTTTTCAATAGGCATTTATCAAACACTTATTATTTCCAAGTATTGGACCATGTCCCATTGATATAGAACTGAATAAATTATAGCCTTGTGTTCAAGGGGCTTATAGTTTAGTGCAGTAGTTATCAACCAGGGGTAATTTTATCCCCTTCCCTTCCCTGGGGGACACTGGGCAATGTCTGGAGTTGTTTTTGGTTGTCATAACTTGGGGGCAATGGGGAGAAGGCATGCTACTGGCATCTAGTGGGTGGAGGCCAGGGATGCTGCTAAACATCCGACAGTGCACAGGACAGGCCCACACCAAAGAGTTATCCAGTCCCAAATGGGAATAGGGTGAAAAGTGCCTCAATCAGTGTATGCATACGGTAACTGCAGGAGCTCAGAAGATGGGTGCTTGGGCATGCTTCGTGGAGCTGGCCAAGCAGAAGATGAGGGACAGACAGGACAGGAGGAGGCAGCGCCTGTGAGAAGGCATGGATGAGGGAGCATGGTACGTGCTCAGGAGCGTCAGAGCAGTGGCCCCGTGGCCAGAAAGGGCCGCAGTCGCAGAGCAGGGCTGGAGCCATAAATGCCATGCCAAGCATTTTGAATATTGTCTACTCAATGGGAAACCACTAAAGGACTCCAAATGAGAAGAAACCAATTTGTACCTTAGGAAATCATGCTGGCGGCAGATGAGATCAAGCAGTAATCGCTGTTTCTGAGAACCTACCATGTGTCAGGCACCTCTTCTGAATGACCTCACTTAACCTCCCAACAGTCCTATGGAGGAAATGCTCTCGTTACCCCATCTTACAGCTGAGAAGACTGAGGCAGAGGACTCACGAGGCTTGCTCAACATCACATGAGTAGTAAATAGGGGAGCCAGGCCTTGACTGAGATGGGGTTGTAAACAAGCATGAGATAACCTGGGGCTCTCTCTGTGTCCCCCTTTCCACCTGGGCTCTGGAAACCAGACTTCAGCATCCACAGGGTCTCACTCAAACTTCCCCTGTTCCAGCACTTTCTGCAGCTGCTCCAAAAATTCCATGCCTGCACTTTCGAGGAGTGTGGCCTTGAGGTAGCCAGTTTAATTCTTCCTCATTAGGAGTTCTTAGGTAGCTGTTAATTTTTTAGGCACTTTGTGGCTGAAATGCCCCATTAAAAGACAAACACTTGAGGATCAAGTGTGCTTGTGGGGAAACAAACAAAATCGTTGTTTGATGTCTGGGACCTTTAAGTGGACCTCCCCCCGCCCTCCCCGCCGTAACCAATGTAGCTCCTCCATCAGGACACCCCCACCCCATTAGCAAATGCACCCTTTCTCCTCTATCTTTGCTGGGGGGTAAAGGTGGATTTGCCTGACTAATGAAATTTAAACTAGGTCTTGGGGCCCAAAGCTACATCCTTAGCCAACGCAGATTCTGCTTTCCAACTTTTCGTTACAGCACCTCCTCCTCCCATGATGAGGGATGGTCGAGTGTGACAGCCCCATGGCCCAGGACTGACAGGCCTAAAAAGCAGGAGACGGGGGCTTGCAGGATCATGGGGCTAATTCCAGGCCAAAGGGGAGAAGAGAGGCCTGCAGCTCAGGGGGCCATGGGTGATAGACTGAGGTGGGACCAGAGGACAACGGCCGCCTGGTGCATTTCAGCAGTGCTCCTCCCATGTAGAAGGAAGATCAGACATGCATTTGCATATGTATGTAGGCTTTTAAATAAATGTATGTCTCCCTTTTTTTAGGCAGTTGGCAGGGTTCTGGCATGGCTTAGGGAATGTAAGCTTGTCTGTGAGCCACAGGGAAAGCCCTCCTGAAGAGAAGAACATACTACAGGTAGTGGCTAGAATAACACTATTCTTTCAGGTTGGTTTATGGCATGTGAGTCCACATCCCCAAATTCTCCTCACCTGACAGATGCAGAGCCCTAGGCCTGGCCCCTGTCACATGGGGAGTCCATGGAAGAAGCCATGGTCACGTGTCTGGGCGTTTTCCTGGGTTTCGCTTCTTCCTTTAAGGATTCCGTGGTAGGATAGAGAACGCCCTGGGCTTCAGTTTTCTCATCTGCACAAAGAAGGGATGGTTGGACTGAAGTCCTTCCGGTGTCCCTAGCGGCTTTGATTTGTGGATGAAATTAGGCCTTTTCCAGGATGGTGACTGTGCGCCTACAG
>NW_017731350.1:5152718-5163446 GCF_001890085.2 Hipposideros armiger | reverse complement strand
TTATGACCCTCCGAAGTGCCACCCTACCCGACAAAATCTTATTCCTTAGAATTGAATTTCTTTCATTAGAAAGAATTTAAATTTAATTTAATTTTTCTCTTGGGGGAGGGAAGATAATGAAAAAAGGTTGAGAAACACTAAGTTAATAGTAATGGAGAATTGGTGAGCTCCCTTACTGCTGACAGGGGTTTTGTGGTTAGGTGGGAGGGGGCCGTCTTTGGAGGGGGGGCAGTCTGTGGCCTCTGTGTTGTGGGAGGGTCTGCACAGGCTGAGGGGATCACTTGGGAACCTAACCACTACTGGGGTATCTAGAGGCATCGAGACTCGGGCAGTGGGGGTTGGGGGACGCAACCCATCAGTCATAGGGTTGGTTTGGGCTCAGTAGGAACTGATGGGGACTTCTGCTGACCCCTGTACTTCTTTTCAGCCTGGGAGTGAACACAAGACAGCCCTAGTCTCCTCTTCAACGGGGGTCCCAGGAACAAGGCGGCCGGGTAGTTTGGAACAAGGCATGGGACGGGAGGCACCAATCTGGAATCCCAGTTCTGGCTCTCTCCCTCTTTATTTGCCATCTAACGTTGGGTAATTCTTATTATCCACAAGCCTCAGTTTCCTCATCTATAAAATGGGAGAAATAATAGTAATCAACCCATACACTTGTTAGAAAAGGTTAAATGAGAAAGTGTGAGTGAGTTAAGCTTGGTGAACCTTGAGCATTATGAAAACGGTGTGATTGCATCTCAGTCGGGGGTCATGGCCTCCGAACATCCTGTTTTTCTTTGAAGAGCACATGCCCACAGGAAAGCTAGCCAGGTGCCGCATCCCTAACGTTAGAGTAAGTGATGGATCTCATCAGTGGCCAATTCTGCCTCCTTAATGGAAAGAGGAAATTTCTGCGTTGTGCTGGGTGGGCTCTCCTACGGTACTCCATCTTTGTGTCTTCATCCTCCCCCTCTTAAAAGCAGTGCATCCCAGATCCCTCGGCCCATGAACTGTCATGAAACCTGATGGATAAACCTTCTGAGAGCATTTATTTTGGGATTGGCAAGATGCCTGCAGGCTTTGGTGAACCCATGGTTGATATTACAAGGGGGTGGCCTGTTATTCTGTCTTCTTAAAAGAGAGAGTGTGTGAATGAGCATTCCCCTTGCAGGATACATTCAGAACAGGCATCCACGCCCTGGGCCAGGTGTGCTGTACGGGCCAGGTGTGCTGTACGGGCCAGGTGTGCTGTACGGGCCAGGTGTGCTGTACGGCCCTGCGCCTGGGCTGGCAGGAGGGTGGGTGTGGTAGCCGGTTTTTCTCGCTACAGTTTTCAGTCTCTGGTTCCTTTGCCTTTTTCTTCCAAGGAAGAAAGAATCCTCATTTCCCAGCTGGTTGAGGGGTGGTGAGCTACCCAGTGCTGGATCCGTAATTGGGTAGCATGGTCAAGACCCTGGCAGGGCTGCTCTGTAATCCCGCATCAAACAGGAGACTCCATAATTGGTTTCTCCTCTCTTACGGCAGTTTCTCTCAAAAAAAAAAAAAAAATCCTGGGGCCCTTGTTTATAATTCTCTTGGCTGTCAATTTGGTTCAAGTCAGGAACCATCTTTATTTATAGACCTAGAATTAGAATGGGTCTCAAACATTTCTTTGAGTTTAATTTCAAAGAACTCCTAGCTTTTAGGCAGTTATTTAACCCAAAGAGCCTATTCAAGGGTTTTTTTGTTTTCGTAGTGGCCTTTATGCCCAGTCAAACTCATTAAGACCCATTTCACAGGCATTGACTTACTACCCACTGTATTTTTTAAGACTAAATTAAAGATTCCCTCATCCTTTGGCTTTTTAACTTTATTATCCTTAAGCCTGGAGGCTGTCCTTTGATGATGAAATTAGTGGGAGACAAAGGGTCAGTTTGAGCAGAGATGTCAGAAATCAAGTCCTGAGATAGCGCCTTCCTCTCACCTGGAGATGGAAACCATACCTATCTATCCCCCTGGGATCTCCGGGGTTCATTCCTGAGACTTTCTCCCGGGCCATGATCCTTGGAAGCTGGAGATTTTACAGTGTTACCTTGGGAACAAAATTATTATACTAGAAATCGGTTTGTAGTAACTTACTTGAAACTCACTTCAAATACCATGCACACCATTACAGTAGAATGTGTTTACTCACAAGTAGGTGGGTATAGCATCTAGGCCTCCTAAGAAGAAAGATTAATAAAGGGTCTACTATCCACCATGTGATGGGTGCTGTGGAGCAGAGATTCAAATATTAAGATACTGTGTGTCCTCAGGATGCCCAGGATTTGACCGTAAGGAGGAGAGGTTGGGTAGATGAAGAAATACCAGAAGAGGGAATAAATAAAATCTCTGCAACATCAAGTAATGCCAGTGTGAGCTGAGAACCCTTAGAAACCCCTCAAGGGAGGAGCTTCTGGCTGGGGTGGGCAGAGGTGTCCTAAAGGGGGTGCCACTTGCCTGGGGACTCTGAGTAGCAACACTGAGGAAGTGCCCCCGTTTCTCTAGTTTTAAGAATGGGAAAGGAGGGTTCATGGGAGTTACATAACTTTGCCATACAAGTAAGGGGCAGTGTTGGCATTCTAATTCAGAGCTGATTCCAAAGTGCTGCTTTTACCCTTCTCTGGGAATGTATCCATTAGAGTCTTGACAGGAAAAAACACATTCAAAGGTGCAATTTGAAGAGAGTTAAATGAAAGGACTATTCACGAAAGTGTAGGCAGGGTGTGAAGGGATTACAAGAGTACAGTACCCCAGGGTTTATAATGGGTGTGGGGTCATGAGGGCCTCTGAGCCTCAGGGGTCCGGGGAAGAAGCTGTTACTGGAACCCAGAGAGGGAACTATGTGAAGCCCTCCAGGCCAATCAGAGCCGTGACTTTCATTCAGGAGACACAGCCAGCCCATGAAGGCACTGCAGTAAGCTTCTGACCCCATCCCCAGTCTGCTGCATTGGCTGAACCTACCCAGAGGTTGCAGCTCTCAGCGCGCGAGTGATGCCTTCCGCGCAGCTCAAGTGAGCCTCCCAAGGCACAGAACAGGGAGGAAAAACACCTGCAGGGGCAGATAGACGAGCTCCAGCAGAGCCTGTAATATCCAANGGACTCGAACTGCTGTTGCTCAGAGCTCAAACCCTTGAGCGAGCTCTTAACCAACTGAGCCACTCGGCCGGCCCAACAGCTCCCTTTTTGCCAGATTTCTTAATTCCACCTGTGGCCAGGGGGCCCTTCCCCACGGCCTTCGCTTTTAATGCCTCGAGTTTCTTCTGCTCATCTTTTGGCTTCTGCTTGATATGCTTTATCGTCCTCGTCCATCTCCGTGGTCTACTTCTGGGGTGCTTCAGGGGCTTCTTCTCCCCACCTTCGCGGCCGGACATGGCGCCTGCCGTCCCTTCTTTAGGCTTCTTTTTAAAGTGAACTTTAGAAGTCTCACAACAACACCCAAGTACTAAAATGATGAAGTCATAAGCCCAAGAATAATTACTACGTCTGTGTTAACTCAGTTAGGAGGGAGAGCAACTCGAAGACGAATCTTTGTATTGATATAAAATCTATCAATTGATATATTGGACATGTTGAATATAAGGCAACACCCTTTTTTTCTGAGGAATTATGGGGGTGAGAGGGAAAGATGGCCATTGACAAAAAAATGTAGTTTACCAAATTCTCCTTGAAAACCCGTCAGCTTGTTACATTGTACACAGGAACATCCTCTTTACTGGCTAATTGGTAGCCAATGTGTGTGAATGTAGGCCAAGGTCTCCAATGGAGACAGACCGCAGAGGATGGTGCTGGGTCCGCTGGGACCCCCAGGAGCTCTGGTCATCACCTTTCCCCACTTTCCAAGCACCAGGAACTACAAGCCCCTTTTGGCCACCTTTCTGCCGCTATGCCACAGGGCTTTTGTGTCATTTAATGAGCACAGAGTCGTTTGGAAATATGCACTGTGCTCCACAAAAGGAAATAGTAACATAATCAGAAATGATTATATTCTAGCACTTCAGCACTATTGCTACTATTAATGTCCATTATCACTATATTGCCAGAAATGTGTTTAACAGTTACCGGCACTAATCAAGGTGCCTGTCCTGGAAAATGTATGTTCTCTCCGTCTGGAACACACTGTATTGTGCTGTTACTGTTTTAATTTTTTTTTTTTTTTTTTTAGGTAATTGGAACCTGCTACTTCATACTTTCAAAAGTAATGTAGCGGGTGAAGCCCTGAGAGGTTCAAAGCCTATGCTTCCATCGGGGAAAATAATGCAATTTCCATGCAAAATGATCATAATATTATCCAGTGATTACATAGGGGGTGGCCGGGGGGTGGGCAGGGGAGGTAGTTTATTTTTGTTAGACTTTTGAAAGTGGCAAATTGAATTCCATCCAAGCCATCAGACGTTATGCGTTTCCAGCGCAGGGTGTTTGCACGTGTTGGCCTGCTGGGGGCTCATTTCCCCAGGGTCCTCCCCAGCCCAGTGTCCCCAGAGCCTTTGCTGACCACGTGGGGCGGACCTGAAGCGCCAGGGTGTTCATTTCCGGGCAGCACCTCTCAGTCCTTGAGGAGGAAACTACTCCAGCTTCCTCGTGCCTCTGGTGGGACAACTCTGAGACACGCACCTCTCTGTCCCCCAGGGGTCCCAGGTGCCTGCAGTGGTGACCTGCTTATTTAGGGCAATCTGTGTTGGTTTTCTTCACTTATCTGTCTCACTTCTTCACTCACCTACCTGAGCTTTCTGGGATCACTCTCCAAATAAACCACTTGCCTCAAATCTTCATCTGGGCTCTGCTTCAAAAGAGAGGCGCAGCTGACCTTCCGTTGCCTCCTTCCCATTTAGAAGGCAGCCAGGGGCCTCCCTGGAGCCCGCTGCTCTGTAGCCCATTTTGTGCAACCCTCAGAAAAGCCTCCATGTTCTCAAGCAGCAGCATCCTGAAAAATGAGAACTCTGAACTTTTTTGTGTGTTCCGGGAAGGTAATGGATATAATTTATTTCTCCCACCTCTTCTCTTAATTATTATTACCCCATTCAAGGGAGACAAGATGATTTCATTTAGGTTGTATTTAAAATACCCATGATCAATGTCCTCATTCTGAACATGTATCTGTGTGCTCTTAGATAATTTATATATAATTTTAATAAATTTGTCAACAGCAGCCCTTCCTCATCTAAACAGGCTGATGGCAGACAGATCATTTAATTTGCTCCTCAATGTTATTTTTCATACATGGTTGCTGCACGGCCGACAGATAGCAGATGATCTCATTACAAACACATTTGACACAGCATGTATTGTGGGGATGAGTAAACTCAAGGTCTCCTACTATGGCGAACAGTGTGTGCCTCCTTCTCACTCACGAGGGTGGGGTTCCAAAGACCAAGGCACCTGAGCAGGTGCCGAGGCTGCAGTCCCCGGCAAAATTCAGGTGCTAAAGAAAGCCCTTGCTTACCTGCCGTCACAGAGGCTGGCAGTGCCTGGCCCATTCCCCATCCTGGGCATCACCTGCTAACAGCCCCTGCCTCCCTGTGTGTGAGGGTGTCCAGCCCATTCACTGGGCAGGCTAAAGCACCCATCAACCAATGAGAAGGGGGGGTGATGAATAAATACCTCAGCTTCCCTCCTTACCCCTGGTCCCAGCAGGATTAAGCCCCAGTTGCCTGCAGCAGTATCCCACACCTTAATGATGATTGATTGTCTTTTGTCCTGTCCTATCTCCACCTCCCACCCACAAAAAAACAAACAAACAAAAAAACACAAAACACTTGCATCCAAATCCATGTTTTGGGTCCTCTTTGGAAGGGAAGCAAAATTAAAATGCTTGCCCCTCTGAATGTATCCATGTTGGCCTTTCAGATGCTCTCATCCTCTAAGACCTAGATTAAGCTCTGACATAGAGCCCCCTGCAGCCGGGAGCTTTTCCTCCTCTGACCACTTTCAGTCTTATTAGCATGGTTAACTCAGACCTCACCATCTGTAGGCTGGTGCCGTCCTGTATTCTGCATGTGAGTGTGTGATGGGGCGGATGCCAACTCCGCCAGCTCCTAGCTGACCTGAACGTCTGTCTGAGACCTGATGGCACTCCAGCCACATCTTCATTTAGAGTGATGGTAGAGGATGGGGAGCTAGACAATGCTGAAAGTGAACACTTTGGCGGGGGGGCGGGGGGAGGAATACAGAAACCCCTCCTTTCAAAGACTAATGTGAGTGCTGATGGATTCTTTGTGCCATTTCTGTCACCTGGGGTAATGGCAAGGCGAGTGTATTGTGCTCCAAAGGAAAAACGTTCTCGAGACACAGTAATCTTTGCCATGCTGGCTTGTGACAGAGAGAACCACATCACTTCTAAATTTTCTCAATGGAGTGAGACATGTGTAATGTGTAATAACCTATAAATAAGCCTTTAAGAAGCATCTATGTGTTTCTTTTTATCAACCTTTAGATGTGTTCAAGCCAACTATAATTTTATATCAATTCTAGATGATATGTAGTATTTTTATTTGCTACTTCATTGCTAAATGTTTCATAGAAAACTGAAGGGGGAAGAAAAACACAGTCCCACATAGAAAAGAAGCAGCAGATGGCTGAATGTGACCGTGGGAGAGAAGCAGTGAATGGAGTGGGTTCCGAGTGCAGGCTTCCCGCCCTGGGCATGGACTGAGATAGGCTGGAGGGAACTTCGGATGTGTGGTTACCTGTATCTGTTAGCCATTCGCTTCCGCTGTGTTTTAAGCAGGCCATTAGTATTCAGAAGAATCTACAGGTATCTTTGTTATGGCTTTTTTCTATCTTTTAAATGTACATATAAATGAGTATGTATTATTTATAGATGTCTTTGGACTTAGAAGCATCGAGCTTGAGAAGTAATTCAGCAAGGAATATTTGATTTACTGCTCGCTGGAGAGGAGAGGGTAGACGGGACTTTCCACAGGAAGGAAGGCCGGGTTGTGATAACTTGTTTAACCTTCCTAGGGGCTTTCATGGAATCTTCAGTTACAGATACACTGTAGAAAGATGATTGGGTGACAAGGAATAGCAGCCGGGGGTGAGGAAGCCACCACAGTCGTCCTAGCTCTCCTGTTCGCCAGCTCTGTGACCTTGAGCTTGTCACTCACCTTCGTTGCCTTTGGTTTCCTGCCTGTATCTGGACATCAAGCTGTATCAGTCTGTAGCTCAGTGATGTGGTGCATTCATATTGACTGCTCTGGGCGCTGGCCCGATGCCTAGGTTGCTGGGTTACTTTGCAGAAGTACGGTGAGGTTGGTGAGCAGTGGTGCCGTGCTTTTTCAGATGGAACATGAAACCATGGTGTGATCAAGCCACTTGCACACGCCGGTAGAGATCAGGAAAACTGAATTCGCTTCTAATTCTGTTTTCAGTTCCTAGGCTGTTTCTAGATTGGCCAAGAAAAACAGAGAACTTAGGAAATTCCTGGGAATGACTGCTTTCTGCTTGGGTATAGGAAAACATGCCTGTCTGTGGTTTATTTTTAAATGGATAACTCATCATATCTGGGTAAAAAATACTGTAATCTCCAAAGGCTTTTCTTTCACAATTTTTTTTTTCTCTGAGAGTATGGAAACAGCCTCAGATTTATTCAAATAAAATAGCTTTTTACTGAGTGAGGTAGCAATGCCTCTCAGACCCTCTTGGGGGCGGGAAGCATTTTTCAGCTGCTGGCTCTATAGGCTGGGGTTCAGAGGAGAGCCAGAATGGGAGAATGGAAGCCATAACCCCCAGCATCTGCCCTCAGGCCTGGAGTTTGGTTTACCAAATGCTGAGGAAGAGGAGGGAGGAAGAGGGATGAAACTGTCCTCTCGGAGGAAATTCGGGGAGAGAGCTAGAGAGAGCAGAGAGTGGTAGCTGACCAGTGTCAGTTGCCCTAGAACTCCTATGTGCATGGTCAGCCCACTAGCTCCCAAGGAAGATCCCCCGCCATGCATTAGTCCTGGGCATGCTCACTACGTGGGAGCATAGACCCCATCAGTGTGAGTCTCCGTCTTCCCCATGGCACTGTAGGCATTTTGGGGACACCTATTCTGTGCTTCAGTTGGCAGGCATGGCAATAATAAAGGTCATAGCCATCTGTTATATGTGCCATGGGCTATGCTAAGTCCATGGCACATTCAAGCAGTTAACTCTCAGAAAACCATGGATGTTGAGCGATGTCGCCCGCACAGCACAGACGAGGAGGCTGAGGCAGGGGCTGGGAGTGGGGTGACGAGAGTCTCCAGTGTGGCCACTCGGCCGTTTAATGGATTAGACGCAGGTCTGTTGCATTATTCTTCCTCCATGCTCTTCACCAATGCACGGCCTGAGCCAGCCCCTGAGCCGGGTGTGTCAGGGACTAAGATAGGGACCCAGATTGGAGTTCTGACTGGGCCGTGCAGGCCATGTCTGAGGCTACAGGGTTCAGACTTGGGAGGAGGGGATCCCAGACCTCTCTGCATCTCCATGAGGGGACCAAAAACCCACTGAGCCTAAAACCCATCTTGTTTTACTCTGTGAAGCCACTTTTTCTCCATCACTTCCCTCCAAAGCGGTCAAGAGGCCAAGGTCCAAAGGGGCGGGGGAAGCTGAGGGACTCTGAGCACCAGCCGCCGAGGCTCATTCCAGCCCGGGCAGTGAGCACACACTGGACCCGGTCAGCTTGTTTGGTGGCTGCCTCCTGTCCTCCCGACTACCTCCAACCCCCTGACTATACAGCCATGGCCCAGAAAGAGGGCTCAGGGTGTCTCCTGATGTGACTGGCCGCTTCAGTGCCTGGGATACAGGTCAGAGATTCCCCTGAAGAATTGAGGGTCAGTTGCTCTGAGCCCCAGGGCCGGTCACTAAGAAAGGGACAGGGCAAGTGGAAGGGAAGAGAGAAGTCCTACTACTCTCTGTGGGCTCAGCTTGCGGGCTCCAGACTTGAGGTGGGCTGTGGCGGGCTGTGAGTTCCTCTGTGGATGATGCTCAGATGGGGGCCGCCCCATGGAGCTGGGATAGAAGCCAACTCGTCTGAGTGCACACTACTCTCTCCCCACTGCTCTGACCCACCTTCTGGCTTACTGTTGTGTTGTACTCCCCAAAGCTCTAAACTCCCCAAATTTGCTGAAATGTGCTAGCCTGGCCCCAGGGGTGTCAGGGAGAACTGCGGCAAGAGACTCATCCCCATCTGAGTCAGAGTTTGAAGCAGGCCACACTGCTGTGGACAACATGGTGGTGGGTGTGTTGCCTCCATCGACACTCCACCCCACACGGCAACCTGGGAGGTGCTGGAGAGCAGGGGACTGTGTGTCTCTCTCACCAGGAAGGAGAGGGACACCCGGACCTACCGCAGCCCAGCTTGGTAGCTACGGCGGCTGGCCTCCCTGTCAGTAAAGCAGGGATGTCAGCACCTGCCCCGGCTGCCCCGGCGTCCGTATGGCCGTCTAATGAGGGAGAGAAGATGCAGAAGCACTCCAAAGAGCCCACAGCACCCGCCAGTGTGAAGCATCATCATGAAAGGCTTCAATTTATGGGTCTGCAGGAGAAGCAACATCTGGGAAGGAATTATTGCAATTGAAAGGGAGGATGCAGGCCTGTTTATAAGAGCGAAATGTGGAAGCAGTGTCTGATTTTTTTTTAAACTGGTTTGTATTCCAGTCATAAAACTGTGGTGTGAACTTCCAGATGTTCGAAGCAAAATTGTCGAAAATGAGTTGAGTCTTGTAGGCATTTTCCTCTTTCAACAGAGCTTTACTGGACACCTACTACGTGCCAGCTGCTGTGCGCTCTGCCAACGTCTTAAATGCCGCTGTGGGCATGTCAGGCTGTTAGGGCCACCGGCACCCCGCCCCTCTCCTCGTCTTGTGGTCTTCAGAAAATGCCAGGGTCACAGCAGTCCTGGTTCCAGTGACAGGCAAATCTGCATTAACCAGGGCATATGAGCTGACGCTGCATGGTGGGCTGAATTGGATAAAGTCTTAATTTAATTGCTGGGAGTTGATTTGCAACTTTTTTTTCTTTTCCTGGAGCGTTTCGGTCTGGGTTTCTGGCAGTCTTGTCATGACATAACTTAGGTTCCAGTCAGGCTGCAAGCACCCCATTTTCCTTCTCTGCCCATTCTCCTTGCCCAATCCAGATGAGAAGGACCCGGAAAGGGGCCATCAAGAAACCTCCTAGGATGACACGCATGCCCTTATCGTGATATTCCCGTGATTTGCCTCGAGAGTGTGTACTCTGCAGAGTGCAGGAAAACTTCCAGAGAGGCATTTTTAGAAGGAGAGGAGGCAGGTGGGAGGGGGCCCAGGGAGGACAGTGGGTGAGTGGTCACAGAAGCAGAGGGGAGCTTGGGGTGTCTGGGGACAGGAGGCGCAGGAGGTACAGGACACAGGGGAGGGTCTGGGTGAGCTCTCTGGGGCCCAGGCCATGCAGGGATTTGGGCCCAGGCCATGCAGGGATTTGGGGCAGGCAGTGCCATGACCCGTTATGGGCTTGAGCGCAGTCCCTCTGGCTGCCGCAGGGCCACCAGGGGACTATTGCTGTGAACCAGGAAGCGACGGGGAAGCCTCGCCCCAGGCAGCAGTGATGGAGATTAGAGAGAACGGGTCACCAGGTCACTGTGCGCACTATTTGAACAATGCTGTGTGTGTGACAGGAGCTAGAGAGAGAAGGGGAGTTGGGGTTTTAAAGACAGGGAGGTGGCAGCACTGTGCCTTGAGATAAGGGACCATAAGTAGCAGACTGGGAGACAGTCAAGATATTAATGCATGC
>NW_017731350.1:5110717-5149508 GCF_001890085.2 Hipposideros armiger | reverse complement strand
GTGGTTTATTCAGAATCTTGTATTAGTTATCCCCTCTAGAAGTGGCCTCTGGGGACCACACAGGAGGAAGGACGAGGCCATTGTCATCAGAACAAGTTAGACAGCTCTGGTGGCTGGCTTCCCTCCACCGCCACTCCAAGCTCCTGTCTGGCCTGTGCCATAGTCATCCGGCACATCCTGGGCAGTCGAGCTGTCTGGGCCAAAGAGAAGGGAAGCGCATGAACTTGGCATTGGCCTCAGAGACGTTTGTCACAAGAGAATGAGAGCTCCCTCTACCTGGTGGCCAGGACCTTTGTTTGGGCTCATAATTAGCTAATAGCCTTCATAGTGGCCTACAAGGCCCTACATGATCCACACACTCACCTCTCTGGTCCAGTCTCCTGCTAGCATCTCCCCTGTCCAGCCACAGTGGCCTCTTGGTGATGCAGGAGCAGTCGTGCCCCCACCAGGGTGTTTGCACTGGCTCTTTCCTGGGCCTAGAAGACCATCCCCCAGATACCCCACTCCCTTCTCACCTTCACATGTGCTCAGGCCCCCAGCACTCCTCCTCTGCTGTATTTCTTCTCTAGTAAGTAGCGCTGACTACCTTCTAGTATGCTATACCATTGGTACTGATTTCTTAAGTTTGTGTCCGTTGTATGTTTCCACCCACTTCTAGCAGATGAGCTCCATGTGGCCAGGAATTTTTGTTGTCATTGTTCACTCATGCATTCCCAGTGCCTAGAACACAGCCTGACGCATAGCAGGCACTCAATACATATTGAATGAATGAATGAATGAATGAATGAATGAGATTCTCAAGGATCTAAAAATAGCCTGACTGCTGTCTCCCAGACTTCCCCACCAACACGTATCTGCCAAAGATCGTTCCCAGAAATACATCGATCATCTTATTATCACCAGTGCTATCAATATTTTGTGGCCATAGGGATGGATTTATCCATGTGTTTCACACACACTTGGTAGGGGAAACGTACTCACGACTTTGGCTCTGTGTCAAAATTAAATGGTGACCTTGGCTTACTTTGCTTCCCCACAGAGGTTATTTCTTAATCGTAAAGGGAACACTGTATCCTTGGGAAAAATAATATTTTTGCCACCTTCAGCTTTAAAATGGCTATTTGATATGGCTGGCGTGTGTCTCTGTCAGTGGCAGCTGAAAAAGCTTAGCTTGAGAGGCTCTGAGAAAGACCCCGTGTGTTGTCAGAGAGAGGCTCGCCATAAGGCGGAATTAGTTTACAATAACTTATTTACCTGTCCAAATCCTTCATATCACATTAAAGCTTCCCCCTGCTATCCGGGACTCTGGAGTGCTAAGAGGAAAAAGGGAAATCAATTGATAATGATATACTCAGTTTAGAAAAATATATTGATTCCCAGGTAATGACAGTCGTGGGTTTTTGCAGGGGAGAGTGCCATTTCCTGTCGTGAAGATGGCTTTCACATAGATTCCATTTGAAAGAGAGAACTAGGAATAGCCCTGCCTCTCCTTAATAGATAGCCTTTTTCTTCTAGGTATTAAATCTCTCTATATATATTTTTAAAAGTCTCTCCAGGGAACCCATCTTTTGCCTCCTCAAGGTCTTCTCGCCCATTGTCTAAAACAACTAATGATTTGTTTTTGTAATTCTAGAGTTTGTGTCCTGTTCTCTTTTCAGCATTAGATTAAAGATTTCCATTTCTTATTTTTTTCCCATCTCTGGAGTATCTTGGTTTGGATTAGATGGCAGGCAAAGCCATTATTCTTTCTCTTACTTAATGTTAATGGGTCCATCCTGGGGAATAGGGCTTTGTGTGTTTGGGGGCTGGGAGAGGGCTATCTAGTGTCTACTTCTGGGGGTTCTCTGCTGTCCACCTGGCCCCCTTATCTGGGAGGGCCGTGGCAGAGTTTGGGCACAGCCTGTGTGACATTGTCCTCACTGGGAAATCCAAGATAGGGACAAGTTTCTACTTAGGGTGGGGACTATCTAAGCTACTGGAGTTCCAAAGAGATCATTTTGCAAAAGATGGTACCTTTTCCTCACCCACCTCCACCTTCCCCCACCTCCGATCTCTTTCTAGACTGTCTGGCCTTCTGGTGATGCTCACACTGAGCTAAGTGTTGGTGGCCATCGAGGGTTTTGCATCCTGGGGACAAATCCCGAGCTTGTCAGAGACGGACGGCGCAAGGTAGGTCTCTGCTCAGCTCACCTGAGCTGAGAAATAAAGGCATCAGACCTGGACACAGTCCGCTCTTCACTAACACTGATTTTCTGGGGGAAGTAAGGAAAATGTAGCTAGCCCTCTCTCCCTTTTGGTTGGTGACATTTGTACCGCAGATGTGGGATTAACTGGTGCCCAGAGCCTCGCGAAGCCATCTGGACCGAATCTTCCTGGAATCACCCTACGAACATTGCTGAGTCTGTTCTTCACCTTTCTGGGCCTCGGGCTCCCCAGGCGGTGAATTTGGGGGCAGCCAGCAGCTAAGTGACCTTTAAGCCCTTCAAAAACTGTAATTCTTTTTTATAATTTAACTTTTCTCGTTATTAAAATAGGATTATAAATACCGTTAAAATATTATTTGTTCATTATAAAAATATTTTAAAGATAGCACCTATAGTTATGTGAATTACTATAATCCCAAGAAATGACAATTTGAGTGTCTCTCTCCCGGCTTTTTTTCTATGTACATACATAAAGTGTGCACACACACGCGTACACGCACGCACACACAAGTGGGCTCGCGCTATATATACTCTTTGGTGACACGCTGTTTTGACTTCACAATATGTCACAGGTACTTTTTTTATGTCAGTAAATACAAATCTATAGTATTTTTAAATGCTTCATCTATATAATCATCTACATGTTTACTTAACTAGTGCCCTGATGATGGGCATGTAGTGTATTTTCAAAGTTTCACCCTTACATATAATACCACAACAAGCATTTTTGCGTCTCTCTCTTTGCATAGTGGTTTGATTATTTTCTTGGAATAAATTTATAGAGGTCTGGCCTAAAATTTTGATTCAGGATTCTCAAACCTAGATTAGGAAGACCCCGCAGCCAGGAGAGTTGGGAGGAATGTGGGCTACCTTGTGAGGGCAGAAATCTGCTGAAAAGAATTTGCGAGATTGTTTTTAACACCCGCCCGGCAGGCCAGGATTGTGCCTGCGCAAGCTGGGGAGCCTTGAGCCGGAGTTGGCAACTCGCACCCCATTTACCGTTGCTCAAGGAGCAGGGGCTGGGCCTGGAATGAAGGCTGCAGGGTGGGGGCTGGGCACTGGGATTCAGGACAGTTGAGCCTGAGCTGGCCCAGCCTAGCATGTCTTGGTGGCACTTGAGCCTTTAAAAGTCCATGAGTCAAAGCCACCTCTGATAACACAGGGACTGGTGCTGGAGCAGCACAGGTCATAGCTGCCCCAGGACAGCTCGTTCTCAGCAGTGTCACGCCCTCGTATCCTCTGACCAGGAGCCCCGTGGCCTCTGCCTGGGGTCAGCGTATGGCATGAATGCCACCCAGCTCCCTTCCTCAGCAGGGCCAGCGCGAGGACCAGCGCAGCAGACCAACAAGACTCCTGCTATGTCCAGATTCTCTGCTGGCCAGAGAGCTTTCTCTTTGGACTCAGAGACAGTGGGGTTGGGGATGGCCCTCCATTCCGAGAACCCTTGCACGGAGACAAGAAAACGCAGCTCTGGGATCCTGGGTGTCGGGTTGCCATGGTTGTCAGCAGGTAGCAGGAGGAAGCTCCAGGCTGGGCCTGAAATCAGCTGCCGAAATAGAAGAAATGTCCGTCCGCTGTGCATCCAGCCTGCCGCCACCCAGCAGCCCAGCGGGGGCGGCCAGCAGGGACAGACGGGCTCCTGCCCTTGAGAGCTGGTGGGCCGTTGGCACATACCTAATGGCACCACTGACCAGCTGGATAGCTGTCCTGGTTAGTCATCCCAGGCGCTAGGGAATGGTAGTTGGATCGGAGAAGGACAGTTAGAACACTATGCAGCCAAGCCTGAGTTTGGTGACCATGACATTCCAGCTCCTAGAGGGGCCAGAGGCAGAGTTAAGTGCCTGGGAAAAGATTCAGGAGGTAATCTTCACAGAAGTCCGCTTCCCTAGGCTGTGCCTTCAAGTCGTAGACGCTGAGTGGCAGGGGGTGAAGGAGAGAGAACAGTGGCAATGGGTGTGACCGTTGGGGTCCTCTGCTCCCTGCCACTGACACAGGGTGGCAGACGGCTCTTATTCATCCCAACCTTCGAGAAGCATGTGTTTTAGGATGGGGAGGGGTCGGGCATATACCAGGATACACCCCTTGTGGGCTTTATTAAACCTCTGTGCCTGCCCAACTGGTGTCCCCACTTGAACTCATGTCAGTTTTCCCTGCCACCTGGTGGGTACCTGGCAGATGAAATCCCGCCTGATTCATCTTTGTATTGTCCCCTCCACCACTCTCACCTAGCACTGCTGGGCTGTTCAGTACACACAGCACCGCACACCCAACCACCACCCTTCCTGGGAGCGTCACCGCGCGCAGCTTGGTGCTGGGTTGTGCTTTTCCCTCACGTGCAGGCCTCGCATTGATTCCCAAGAGGATAGGAAGGTTCCACAGGCCACTATGTCCCCGGGAACCCAGTGGAAGAAGCTATCACTTTCCTATGAAAACTGAGCCAGATCCCTGGGCTCTGTGTGTCCCGCTCCGTCATGGGGCCTGTGCAGATGCAACGCATGGAGGGCTGCTCTCTGCTTGTCAGCGGTTTATGAAAATTACCCCGTAACCCAGCGTGTGGTGCCAGACCCATGGAGCGGGAGTGAAATCGGATACCTGCGCTGTAGTGTGTCATCCTGGCTGGGATGGGGCTGAGGGGAGGCGAAACTGAGCACCTTGTTTGTGCAGAGCCTGAGGCTGAGCCAAAACCGGCATTAACAGACAGACACGTAGGCTTTGGAGGTGACGAAGGGCAAGCGCCGATCCCCATCTGTGCACATCCCCAGCTCCCATCCGTGTGACTGTCTTAGTACTGCACCCCACCCCCACCCCCGGGCCCTTTGTCCCCCTGCGCCTCCTGCATCCTGGGAGGACATTGCAAATGCCTCCAGACGGGGAGTTGTTCCGCTAGAGAACGTCATGCGCTGTGCCTGGGACTCCCGCCCTCGTGGCAGCCTCCCCCAGCAACGCTGTCCCGAAGACGCCCTCGCTGACCACGCCCCCTTCATGCCCCCGCTCCAGACGCCTTGCTTCATGGGCTCCCCAGGACTTCCTCCCTCCTTTTCTTTCTTATCATTCCCCTTTGGCCTCCGTGGCTTCCGCCCCAAGGACCCACCCATGGGCAGACATTTCCATGCCTCTTCCCAACACATACGCTCTGTCGTCCGCTTGTCCTTCGTTCTTGCTACGGCTCCTGGCCTTGCCCTGGGAAGCCTACGGGCTATTGGAGGATCCTCCTTTCCTGAGCCATTGTCATCGTGTCTCCTACTGAACCATGTTGTACGGATCAGTCTCTTGCTGGCCTCTGCCAAGTCTAAGCAGTGGTTCGCAACCCGGGCTGCATATTAAAGTCACCTAGGGAGATGTTTTCAATCCTGATGTCTAGACTTCACACCAGATCCGTTCAGTCATCTCTCTGAACGGGACCCAGGCATTGGTATATTTGTGAAGCTCCCCAGGCAATCCCAATGGAAGGCCAAGGTCAGGGCACTGCCACGCCTGGGGGCCGGTCTGTGACCCACCTGTAGCAAACCTACTGGGCTTTGTAACATGTGGTTTCATGGGGGCAGCAGCTCCTGGCCCCTTCCCTCTTCCTCCCTCCGCTTTTGATTTGCGTTGGCTTACATGTATCCGTTTAAGTCCCTGGCAATCCTTTCTGGAAATCCATGAGGTGAAAACAAACAGAATAGAAAGCTTCCTGCTTTTCCCTGGCTGGGCCTCGGGCACAGCTCCCGCCCCTGTCAGGCCTCCTAGGAGAGAGGGTTGGGGACCCCTTCCCCGCCCACAGCGTGAGCAATGTCCTGTTCTGGACAGCCTGCAGTGGGGGGTTGCGGCCAGTTCTGCCAAGAGCTCTCCAAGGCCCAGGAAAGAGTGCATAGCATCTGTGTGCTGAGACGGGACTCGGGTAAAGAGGGGACAGACAGGGGTGGCGTCACTCTGCCCAGGACAGCAGCTGTGCCACTTTTGTCTGCCCTCCTTGGTCTGTGAAACGCGGCTCCACGGAGAACAACACATTGAGATAGTTTGTCAAAGGCAGGAGATGCCTGGGGGTGGGACCTTTCTCCATTTCTGGAAGCAAAGGAGTTCAGGAAATGGCATACACCCGGGCCGGTCCCCTCAGCTAATGGGGCTGGAGTGGGGTGCACACAGCAGCTCACTCTAGCTGCAAAACCTCATTTGGCACCTGGGCTAGAAATAGCTTATCTGCAAACCTCAGAGTTTATTTTTTTGGCATGTTTGATTTTCTACGTGACTTGTCTCTTTCCTTATCTTGCACCTGCCCCAGTGGCCAGGCTGTGGGCACAGTAGTGATTCTGTGCCCTGTAGGAGGGCACCTGGTCCAGGAGGCACGGGGGTGACACCCAGCGTGCGTTCTGCAAGCTTTGCTGTGCACTGTCCGTGCTCAGAGGGAGGGCCGCCTCTTTCTAATTTGCACAAAAATGCCAACTAGGCCACTAGTGGGCCCGCCAGAGTCCTGCTCAGGGAAGGCACTGCACACATTTGTCCAGTGCCTGTGTGAGGATGCGACTAAGTAATTCTCATTCTCTCTCTCCCTCTTCCTCAACCCCCCACCCCCCATCCCATACAACATGACAGATAGTGTCAGGAGCACTGAGGAATAACCACCCCCATCCATTCCTTCATTTGTTCAGGCACTTATTGGCAGCCTCATTGTATTTTGTTCTAGGTCCAGGGTCCAGTAAGATCAGACAAAAGTCCTGTCCCCAAGGAGTTGGCAGCCCAGTGGGGAGACCAGCGAGTAAATGCATTCTTGTAATAAGATGTGATAAGGGCAACAACAGGAAGGTGCTATAAGAGAACAATTCATTGACTCAACAAATGTTTCTTGAGCAGCTACTATATGCCAGGCATCCCTCTAGGCACTGGGGATACAGCAATGACCTTTTGAGACAAAATTCCTGACCCAGAACTCATGTTTGAAGGGATGAGAGTGCTCCACAACTAATTTAGTTTGGTCAACACCACAGGCTTCCAAAAAGAGGCAACTTTAGTCTAGAAATTGAAGTCTAGGGTGTGTGTGCGCGTGTGTGCGTGCGTGTGCGCATGTGCGCAGGGAATGTTCCAGGCCCCAGGGACAGCTTGTGCAAAGGCCTGGTGATATAAAAAGACAAGAGCACTCAGAGACTCTTTGGCAGCCTCGTGCTCTGGGTAGCCACTGCCCCACCCCTCATTTGTTAGCATGTACAAGACCAAGGTCATAGAACTTATTTTATCTCCTTTCATAACCTAGTGCTTTTAGCTTGCAAAGTGTTTTCACATAATTTCCTGTACTTGGTCCTGAGGTAGACCCCAGAGGGTAGACAAGAGAGCGATTATTGTTGCCATTCATTATACCAATGATACTCAGGCAGCAAACTGAGGCCCAGAGACGACCAGTGTGTTGCCCAAAGTCACACAGCCAATCAAAGCAGAGCTGGAACTAGAGCCCTTGTCTCCTGGTTGCTATTCCAGAGGCTCTTCCGGCCCCCATGCCCACTGCTTCTTGTATTGAAGCCTAAAGAGATTTGGGCGACTGTTGCTCATCTGCCTGCCTGTCTTCTATAAACATGAGTTGAGCGCCCAGCATCAGGTGGCCGTTCGCTGGGCCTCAGTGTCATCCCAACCCAACCCAGGAAGAAACCCGAAAGAGTCACAGCTGGGTTGTGCTTCCTTCCACCTGCCATGACCCAAGAGGCCCAGAGAGCATGGGTCAGCCAGGCCCAGGGAGTCACCCCTCTGTACCAAGTTGGACAGGGAGCAGAACTCCCCCCCCGCAGGCTGGACACCCTCCACTCACTCCTCCAGGCCGCTCGGAAGTGCATTAATTACAGCTGCCAATACAGATGTTTACTCTTGTAAGTGAGCTGGAGGCTGAAAGAATGGGGAGACTGAAGTCTCATTCACAGAGCTAGAGCTTGCCCGTGTAAGACAGTCGCAGCTTAGCAACCCTCACAGCCCGTCCTTTGATTTGTAGCAACTCATTTAGATAAAAGCATCTGGTTCGTAAGGTAGCAAGCAACAACAACAAAATCATTAAAAGCATATTTCTGCTTTTACAAAGTAACCTAGTAACAGCGCAGGAGGTAACAATTAACCTGGCCCGCCTTCTCCAGGTCCGCGGACTGGGGCTTAGACTGAGAAATGAAAGTCAGGGACACAGAGAGGGTCTATCCGGGGTCCCTCCTCAGAGCAGCGCTTCCGGATGTGCAGGAGGCAGCCCCCACCAGTCCTCCCATTAACGCATGGAGGAGGCATCCTGCCTCCCCATCCCAGAATAAACAATGCGATTATTTATTTAGCACCAGTTCAAAGCTTCCACAGATGCACTCAATGTGCTCTGCCATCTTGCGCAGGTGTGTGCCGAGCTGTGCTGCCGACTCTGACTCTGATAAAGTAAATCTGATCCCACACCAGCTAGCCAAACTCGCCTCCCATGACCCCCACCCCAGCACACACACACGCCCCCCACACACGTGCACACATGCACCGTCTCTGTGCCCACCCAGACACACCCCTGTGCTCCTGACTGAGCCTGCATCGTGCCCCTGGGTGCTTGTCCTGCTAAGTCCAAATCTCCCAAAAGATCCCCTCCCGTCCCTACCCATCTCCTGGCAAAGTGCCCCCAGCCACCCACCTATGGGAATTTTCTCTCCTTGGATTTCCTGGCATGTTACTCTCCCCAGCACCCATCTGGTTCTTCTTGGGTCAAGTGCAGTCCTTTCACTCTCCAGTGTGCTCAAGGCTCAACCCCCAACCACTGGGAGCTATCTTGGGCTGGGCGGGAGAGCTTTCTGAAGAGCTGAGCACATACTAACCACTGAGAGGGAACTGATAATAGAAAAAGCCAACTCACCTGGCCTCTAGCTGTGCCCCTGGGCTGCTGGGTCCCTCAGGCCCTCCTCTTCCTTCTAGCACAGAACCCTCTCACCTGGCACCTGGCTGTTTTCTTGTCTGCCTTGGGAGACAGCTGGGCACCCCCTGAGGGAAGGAGCTGTGTCTCAGTCGCTGTGTCCCTCCCCAAAACATGGCACAAAACGGCTCTCGGATGTTCACGGGATGAGTGTTGGAATGCGTGCTTCCCTCAGAAGCATCTCATTTAACCTGTCTCACCTGTATGCTCCAGGGCCAGCCGTACCTGTCAGAGCAGCTCACAGCTGCCCATCATAGGGCTGTGAGGACAATGTACTGACCCTGTCCTTCCAAGGCCCACTGCCTCCTGGAGACACCATGTGCCCCAGGCTGGAGCTCTCCTCTCTGCTAGTACGGGCACAGTTCACATCCAGGGGGACCCTCCTGGAACCCAGGGTCTCGGCGTGCTCAATTTCACATTTACGCTACGTTTAGAAAGGTGTGTCCCATATTCAAAGGGGACTCAGCATTCATTCATTCATTCGTTCATTCATTCTTTCTTTCTTTCTGGAAACATTTATAGTAAGCAGCATAGTACAATGGTGAGGAGCACAGGTAGGGGGACCTGACTGCCGGGGTGCCAATCCCAGCCCTGCCCCTTACCAGCTGTGCAGCTTCCAGACCATGATTGGACCTCCTGGGCCTCAGTTTCTTCATTTAAAAAGTAGGGTTTATCTTAATACCTACCTCATATGGTGGCTGTGAGGATTCAATGAGTTTACATAACACCGCACCTAGAATAATGCATGAAACAGCGTTCTAGACAAGGGTTTGCTATTATCATCCTAAGGGGCGAGGACTTCATTCAGACTCACTTCAGGACCAAATACCTTCAAGGAAGGCGGGATGTACCACCCTCCCTCCACCATGTAAATCAGTCTTTGCTTGCTGAGTGCATTCAGTCAGCAGGGGACTGCTCCAGGTAGCCTAAACCCAGGCAGTAGATGAATGACCGTCGGAGACGCTGGGACTTTTGCCACCCAGGGCTTTGGCTGGCTGGCTTTGGGACCTGTAAGCATGTCCCTGCCTCTTCGGATCTCAGGGTTTGTTGTTTTTTTTTTATCTGTATCATGAGGGGGTTGGATTAATGATTGATACCCAAGGGCCAGTCAGGCTCTGTCCCTAAGAGTGACACTCTGGATGTGGCCACATGGGGGCTTCTGGGACTTCGCCACAATTAGTCCTGTGGCTTCAGAGGGTTTGTCAGCATGTCCTTGGGGCATCTGTCATTAACAATTATAAAGTCATTATCTGGTAAATAATTCATAACCCGAGAGATGGGACAAGCCACCAGTAAACAATAATCCATTTAGAATGAGGCTCGGCCAGGATGATGGCAGTGGGACGACGCAGCTCCCTGCTGGTGTCAGCACTGCCCTGAGGAGGCAGCTCCGGCCTGGCCTCTCTGAAGCCCTCTCTCCACACTCCCTGCCCTGGGCTCCCGCAAGATTTAGTCTCTGGAATAACAGTGGATTCTGAGCGCTGCCTGAGTGCCAACGGGTGTGCAAAGCAATTTCCATGCCCCTTCTCCTCGAATCCTCCTAACAACCCCAGGGTACGGGGACTCGTATTGTCCCCCTTTGCAGAGAAGTGAACTGAGGTTCGAGGGGCTAAATAACTTAGCCCAGGTCTGTTCTAAGGTTGGGCTTGGGATTCAGCTCCATGTTGCTTAAGAGCTCTCACTCTAAGCCAGCATGTCCCACTCTCTCCCACTATGAGCTTTAACCCCTCAGTCTCCTGTCTGGCCTTTGTGTCCAATGCCCACCCCCCAAGCTACACTAGGAGCCCTGGCAGCCTGTGTTCACCCATTCATCTCCCTCACTGAGGGTGGGGCCCAGGAGGTGCTTCACGGAGGCTGAGGACCACAGCCTCACGGGGCTGGCTGGCTAGGTAGTGACATCCAGGCTTATTAGTGGAGGCGAACCAAGGGCACAGGGTTGGGGAACAGAAGGGGATGTCTTCAGGACCCTGTCTCTGAACGCCCTGTCTTCTCAGAGGCCCGGTTCACTTCTCCCATCAGGGGAGACACTGCAGCCCACGGAGAGGTCCGTCTGAGAAGGCGCTTTGGCCCCCATGGCATGACCCTGGGCTGTGTGGGTTGGCCCGTAGGATTAGGTTAGCTCTGCCAAGAGCTGCCCCTCCCCTACACAAACTGTCACCCCACCAGCAAGGCCAGCAGCCCTCCCTGTGCCTGCAGGACCATTTCAAAGCCCTACCAGAGGCCCCCTGTCGGGGAGGGGCCCCGAGGGTGTCTGTCTTACTGCTGAGAATCTCCATGCTTGGTTTTTCCCAGGTGTGGGGGTGCATCGTCAGCACCCCCACAAACAGCCTCCCCGAGACCTGGGGTCGCAAAGGGTCTTGGTTACACTTCTCAGGTGACCAGAGCCATCCTACTTGGGAGCCTTGGGGAATCGGATGGAGTTTCTGGATGGCAGGCCCTGTAATTGTCACACGCCTGGAATGTTACACAAACCTCTGTGGCCAGGCTTTGTGGTGGAGAAAGCCACAGTGGTTCCCAGCCATGCTCCTTTCTTAATAACTGTGGTTACCAGCCCCAGCAGGGGCCCCTTTTATCCTTCTGACCTCTCCTGTGGTCACTGGGGTGGTCAGGACTGGCAGACACAAAGGCCACGAGAAAGGTCACCTTGCTGTGTCCTAGAACAGGTGGAAACAGCCAGAAGCTTCTCGTCCCTTTGAACAGAATTGCCTCACAGGAGGCTCTGCTCCGGTCCTGCTGGTCAGGCTCCCACACTGACAGACACACATTTCTCGACCATTTCCTGAGCTTCTTTGCTTCCAGAAACGTAGAAAGGTCCCACCCCCGAGCATCTCCTGCCTTTGGCTGATGACTTCAGCGTGTTGTTCAGCATGGAGTTGAGCCTCACAGACCGAGGAGGTGGCACAGTCACTGTCCTGGGCAGAGTGACGCCACCCCTGTCTGTCCCCTCTTTACCTGAGTCCCGTCTCAGCACACAGATGCTATGCACTCTTTCCTGGGCCTTGGAGAGCTCTTGGCAGAACTGGCCGCAACCCCCCACTGCAGGCTGTCCAGAACAGGACATTGCTCATGCTGTGGGCGGGAAAGGGGTCCCCAACCCTCTCTCCTAGGAGGCCTGACAGGGGCGGGAGCTGTGCCCGAGGCCCAGCCAGGGAAAAGCAGGAAGCTTTCTATTCTGTTTGTTTTCACCTCATGGAGTTCCAGAAAGGATTGCCAGGGACTTAAACGGATACATGTAAGCCAACGCAAATCAAAAGCGGAGGGAGGAAGAGGGAAGGGGCCAGGAGCTGCTGCCCCCATGAAACCACACGTACAAAGCCCTGTAGACCGGCCCCCAGGCGTGGCAGTGCCCTGACCTTGGCCTTCCATTGGGATTGCCTGGGGCTTCTGCTGACTAATGTAAGACGATCTGCCTCTTGCTTACCCCAAAAAGTTGGGAGGGGGGTGCACATCCACCTGTGTGCAGGGCCTTGTCCCATGGGGCTTCTACTTCCTATCACCCTGACAGCTCCAACCTGAGGCCCCGCAGTGCCACCCCACGAATGTATGGATGCCCCCACTTCCCGCCGTGAGGACAGGATGCGCTGTGCCACCAGGTGGTGGTGGATGGATTGACAGAAACCAAAACTATCATGTAGGGAGGCAGGGGGAGAGTTTTCAGCCCTGCTATCAAGGAGTGAGAGAAATGGGCCTTTGTCATGAGGCAGAGAGGATGGCGTGTCCGTGGGCTAAACAAAGTACAACCTGCCGACAGCCCCCAAGAAACGCTGCTCCGCGACGCGTGTGTTCACATGTAATTTGTCCTCCTGTTCTCGGTGAGGGGTGCTGCGGGGCTGCTGTACAGGAGGAGGTGGCGAGGACCTGCGAGGCCTGGCGTCATCCGGCCGTCTCTATGCAGCCAGCCCTGGGGATGGCGGAGCCCTGACACCACAGCTGCTCCCAGAGATCTCCGGGGAAGGAAATTCCATCAGCTCCCCGAGTCCCCGTTCTGGTGGCTCCTGAAGGCTTTCCTTCTATCTGACCTAAATCTCCCTTGCTGCAATTTAAGCCCATTTTCCCTTGTTTTGTTTTGAGTGGAAACGAGAACAGCTAGTCCCCAGCTGCCTCTGAAAGCAGGGTGAGTCAGAAGTCCTTCCTGCCTCCTACTGAGCTGAGGCTTTTTCAGAGACCTCCCCCGAATCCCTGCCCGATGAAGCCTCTGAGGGAACAGCGTTCGCGTTAATGCAGGAGACAGGCTCCACCATCTGGGGTCGTGGGGGGGCTTGGTGATGGCAGAGCCCCTCCTGTGGGCACAACTCTGAGGGGGCCCTTGAGGTGAATGGGGGAAGCTGCAGGGGCAGATGGGAGTGTGACCGGATCAGCACGACACAGTGAAAGGTGCCGGGATGGAAGGGAGGTGGGAGCTTCCTGCAGAAGGCGACACCCAGGTTAAATCCCGAAGGAGGGAGGGAGGCAGCTGGAGGAATAAAGGGAGGGCCCTCAGGCAGATACCAGCAGTATTTCTCATCCACTCCAGGTCCCCCTTTTGGGTTTAAAAAAATCACCTTTTTACCCATATTCCCCTTCACCCCAGGACTTGAGCAGATTTTTTCCAGCTTGCCTCAGCTGATGGTGAATGGAGAGTTCCACGCCCTCACACATTCATTCACTTTCTGGCGAGCGTATAACTGGGGGAAAGCCGCCACGGGCAGAGGCGTGTACGCAGCACACGTATTCTGCGGGGTTTCTACTGGCCTCTTGATCTCCTGGGGTGCTGAGCTTCTCTTTTGTTTTTCTGCCATTTTACTTCTGGGAACAAATAACCCCGACTCGTTTCTGCTAAACATTTGTAGGCCATCAAAGCCAGTTCCTGGAAGAGATGAGCTTATGGGGGCAAAATTTTTTTTAATTTGATTGGAAAGCAGTAGATCACAGCTAAGTTCTGACTTTAAAAAGCAGTGACGCTGAGTGTCCCTGACAGCACTCAGGCAGAGCCCCGTGAATGCAAGAGAAGAATTTTTATTTTTCCAAGGCCAGTGGAATTAAAACCTTTCTACTCTGTAGGGAAAAAAGGAGAGAAACCGAATCCCATTTTCCTAAGCTGTTATCTAACCGAAATCCTGAGGTGTAAGCAGCAGCATCTGACTTTTTGTTTCCACTGTTTGGTCAAAAGCCCCTTCCAAACTACTTGGCTTCAACGCAAAGGGACAAATAATGGCAAAATGCTTTGATTGGATTTAAATAATGGAATTGCCATTAATATCTCCCATAAAAGATGATTGATTCTGACTAGGATTTATGGGAAGTTGGGGCTGGTAAAAGTAAACAGGGTGGCAGTCATTCAATATTGATGCTGGTTTATGCACCCCTCTCCAGGGCACGTTAAACGGATGGGCTCCCAGCCAATGCCCCGCCCCCAGGCCAGCGGCTGGGTCACAGAGCCTCCGGAGGCTGGGGATGGCATCCTGGGCCCAGTCCAATTGCCAGCAGTGCCAGCCTAGGAAGCCAGGCTGCATCTGCCCCTCCTCCCTACACATTATTATCCTAATGTGAACATGACTGCCCTTTTTGTCAAGAGGCTGTGTGTCAAGCCCCTGGGGAGCCCCGCCGCTGTCACGTGTGCTCTGTGGAAGCCCAATGCCCCTCACAGGACAGAGGACCCCCTGGTGGCCCCAAAAGCCTCTCCCTCCCCCTGGATCCCTTCAGAGCCCCCCCACCCTTCTATGGGTATGCGCCAAGGTCCTGTGCAGGCGGGTGGGTCTATGAGCCGCTACAGCCTCTAGCTCTGCCGATCACATGGCCCAGGGCTCAGATGGATAGACCTTTAGTGCACGGATGTGTGGACTGGGGGTTTCAGAAGGAGTTTCTCCAGTGACTCTTTACTCCTGCTCAGGGAAAAAGCAGAGGTGAGGCCTAGGGTCCTCCAGGAAAGAGGTGGCAGGGGCCCTAACTTGCCTCAGGCTCTTCTTAAGACAGGCTGGCGATTGAGAACGATAGAGGATGTCAATCAGTCACCGTGCAAATAGCTCCCACCTGTGCCAGCCTCCCACCCAGCTGGGCCATCAGCTCCACTCGTAATCCTCTCACTCTCAGGTAGCCAGCTGTCTTTCATCCCCATCCTAGCGGTTTGAAACCCTTATCACCGCCTTCCAGCTCTCTAGGTGCTATTGATCTCTTGTTCTTCAGCTATGAACTGGCAGCTCCCAGACCTGTTTCCAAGGTCCGTCCAACATATACCCATAGTTCTTCCCCATGATGCCCCTCAGGTGCCACAAGACCTCACAGAACTGGACATCCTCCCTCCAGCCCACTCCTCTTCCCAAGCTCCCCTTTGGGAATGGCCACACCCTCTACCCAGTCCCACGGGCAGAAATGCATGAGTGACACGGGTCTTGTCCCCCGTCTCTCCCCAGCCTAACACCCCAGGCCCTCAGCTCTGCCTCCTCACCTGTCTCCCACCCATCCTTGTCCTCCATCCTCACTGCTCTTGACTTGGCTCAGCAGACCCTCACCGGTTCCAACTGGAATGGCTGCATGGTCTCCTGCCTCACGCTCGGCCTCCTTCCAGCTGATCCCTGGCCTCCAGAGGGATCTCTCTAGGGTACACATCACACTGCTAGCCTCCCCAGTCCCTGGAGGATTAAGCCCAGAATCTGCCTTTTGAAACCGCATCAGCCCCCATGCTGAAAGCACCACCCATGACCGCACCCTGGTACTTTATACCATGTTCCTGTTCCGCGATGTTTCCTCCACCTGGAGCCAGTCCCATTGTCCTCTCTGAACCTGCCAACTAGACCTCCTCTCAGGGCAGAATCAGCCATTCCCTCCTTTGTGCTGCCATGACATGCTGTGCATACCTTTAGTTCAAGAAAGGAACTGAACCTCTGAGAGCCTTCTGTAATTAGACACGTTTGGGGCTGCCCGCCTTGACAACACCACCTTCTGGAAACGTCCCCACCCATCCACCACCCCTTCTGCTGCTAGCAGGTCATGTGATGCCACCCCTCCAGCCTCGGCTTGTTCGATGAGGGGCAGAGTCCTGACTTCAAGGGTGCCCTTCCATTGGCTGGCCAGCAATGCAGGTCCTGACTTTAAATTAGCTAGACCAGGGGTCGGCAAACTTTTGAGACGGAAGAGCCGCCAGGGGTCAGCAAACTGCGGCTCGTGAGCTGCAGGCTCTGAAGTAAAATTGAAAATGAAAATAAAACTATCGTAGTTTCATTTATAAAATTTTTGAAGGATATTATTCACATAATGGTGATTATGTAAAAATATATTTATGGCTCTCAAATAATTTTTAAATTGCTGTGAGGGACAGGATTGGCTCTTCCAGGGGTCGGCAAACTTTTGAGACAGAACGTACCCAAAGAGCCGCATGTGGCTCGCAAGCTGCAGTTTGCCCACCCCTGAGCTAGACCAATAGTGTTTACCTCCTCTGGAGTGGGAACTACCAGAGTATTCCATTTGGGGCCAGCACGTTAGCCAAATGGTAATACAGATGCAAGACAAGAGACATTATTCTAGGGAGCCTATGCATAACAAGACAGCCTCAAAGGCAGCTAATTGGGAAGGGAAGGGAAGCGGAGTTGATGGCCCGGGAGAAGGAGAACCGTGAGTGAGAGACAGAGCTCATATGGCTGGTCCCCGAAGCTCTTCTTGTTTCTGCCCATCTGCTGGGGTCCCCTGAAACCTTACCCTCGTCTCATAATATGAGCTGGTGTGGGTGGGTTCTCTGTAGTAAAAGCAAAAGAACCCTAACTAGAATAACTACTCTTGAGTGCCTTGTAATTATCCTGCCAACTAGGAATTATCGACTTGGCTCAACAGACCCTTAACCAGATGTAAAAACTGAGGTTCAAAAATACTAGGCGACATGCTCAGGGCGAGGAAGCGACAGGGCTGAGATGTGGGCCAGTCCTTCTCACTTACGCCCGATGCTCCCGGTTGGCACCTGCTGCCTCCGTGTTGCATCCCGTTGGCTGTGTTCAGTCCCTCGTCTCCCGCTTGGGCTCTAAGCTCCTCAAAGACAGGGGCTGTGTCTCATTCACCATTGTACCACAGGCTCTGGCATGATGCAGACATCAAACGTGTGATGGGTGTGATTCAGTTTTCTTGCAGCCCCCAGAAAAAGCATTGCATGCTGAGCCCCAAAGCCCGAATTCAAGCCCTGCCTCCCTCCACACTGGTTGTGTGACCTTGGGTGGATCGCTTTAATCTCCCCCTCACCTGCGACCATGGATCTAGTCCATAGGTTGTTGGGTGAGATGATTTCTGAGGTCCTTTCCTGCTCTCCCATAACACGGCTCTGTCATCGGTGCCCTGCCTACCTCCCAGGAATGATGTAAAGTAAAAAATACTCCACATGCTGGGCAGCTGGGTGGTTGCCCCAACCTGTTCTTCAAATAGCGCTGCCCTGTCCCACTCCCTGTGTTGGCTCAGCGCAATTCCCTGAGGCCCCCTCACCACCTCCTTTCCTTCCCTCGCTTGCTGTTTAAGAGAGATTTCTACCATGGCCGAGCGGGCCATGGTTTTATGCACCCCTGATAGCAGCTGAACCTAATGAGGATGAGATGCTTATACATATTTTCATTCTTTAAAAAAAAATCGGCTATTAATTTGTCAGAATTATTCATATTTTACTGATGATATTTTCCATGTATCTAATCAGGGAGCTCATGAATAGAAATGAAACTATTTAAATACAGAGATGGTGTACATTGTAAGATCTTGTTTTCTCAAGCTGTTTCATAATGCAGTGAATACATTTATTTCTTCTAAAAACAGGTTTTGCAACCATCAAAAGAAGTTTTTTTTAAAAATCTTTGATTAAATATGACTCTATTCCAATAAGCTAAATTGATGTGAGTGGTGAGTGTGTGTGTGTGTGTGTGTGTGTGTGTACACGCATGTGTGTGTCTGTGGGCACTTGAAGTGTGTACATTGTTTTCTGGTCTTCTCCCTGGGGACAGGAGACTCTTTTCAGCGAGAAAAGTAGCAAACACAGTTGGCTCAAATCTTTAGGATGGATGGATGGCAGAATGAAAGTACAAATTGAAATTGGGCTGAATAATATTCAAGATAATTATTTGTGCAATGTAGACTTTTAAACTGCTCAAAATTCCAGCAGCACTTACCTACATTGAAAGAAGCTTAGAATCATTAAACAAAGCCAGATATTAAATATACGACTGCTATCTCTCGAAACATTAGCAAGTAATGTAAAACACATGGCATGTACTCAATGGAAAATCTGAGAATACAAATTATAATAGTTGTCTTATAAGACCTCTGGGAAGCTCGAACTAAATTGCTTAATTCCATTAATAACAAACTATTACTCTAGCTATTAAAGTAACATAAGGTAATAGAGATCATGTCGAGAGATTGCACTAAGGCTCTTTCTTCACCTAGCACAAATTTATTCAGGGGCATTGATAGATTTTAATTGACTATGGCAACTGAATAGCAACAAAGGAAATTGAATGTCTTTTGAAAAGCTCCACGTTTTGTAGAAGCAAATAGCAACACCAAAATGAGGGTTCGGGGATGCTGGGAGAAGCACGAAGGACATTGGGGACCATCTGCCCCAGCAGCTCCTCCACAGAAATGCTTTCCTACGACCTTTACAAAAAGCTTCTTGAGAACAGATAGGCCACAGACCCAAGACCCTTTTTTACCTCCATGGAGTCCAAACTCAAACGAGACCAACCCAGGCTGCTGTAAAGACGCATGCTTTGCCATGCATGCCATGGAGCACGCTTCCAAGATATGGAACTGGAGGGACCTTTGTGCAGGCTGCTAAGTCCTCTCTAGAGAGTTCTGAGAACAACGCTTGTTTCGGCCTGCGGGCCTGGCAACGGAGTAAGTGATCTCCCGTCATGACTTTGAAGCTGAGGACCGCTCGGCTGCCATGTAGTCCGGGATGGATTCTGGCAGCCTGTCACCTGCTTTTTTTTCTCTTCCACTTTTTGGTCCTCTGCCCACTACTCATGGTCCTCTCTCTTCTTGCCTCACCCCACTGCCAGCAGGGTGTCTTTCTGTCCTGCACCTCACAGGGGCCTTGCTATATAGAAAGTTACTTTTTGTATGAGTCAGCTCAGGCTGCCATAAGAAGATGCCACAGGCTGAGTGGCGTAAACAACAGACATTTATTTCTCACAGTTCTGGAGGTGGGAAGTCCAAGATCAGGGTGCCAGCATAATCAGATTCCGGTGAGAGCTTTCTTCCTGGCTTCCAGAGAGCTGCCTTCTTGCTGTATCTTCACATGGGGGAGAGGGAGGGAGAGGAAGGAGAGAGAGCGTGAGCACATGGTGGCATCTGCTCTTATAAGGACACTAATCCTACTGGATCAGGGCCCCACCCTTATGATCTCATGTAACTTTCATTACTCCTGGTTTCTGTGTACGTCCCGAACATCATCTCGCTTCAATCTGGAGGACGCTCCTTATCTTCTCCCCTGAGTGGCAGCAAGTGTAAAGTTCAGCCCTGTTGCTCCTACTGAGATTGGGGACATTTTCTCTCCCAGTGTCCATTGGTCCAAGCTTATCTCTGGGACATCGCAGAGGAGCTCTGGAGGGCTGGCCTGCTCCACACACCGTCCCCTCGGTGCCTGCAGCCCCAGCCAAGATGCCAGCCCTTGTCTCCTCTGTTGGAGCCGGGCTCTGGGTGTGATGCCCAGGAATGCGCTCTGGCTCGTGGCTGTGGGCACCGGCCTTGCTGGGGCTCGGAGAATCTAATCCCGCTATTACTGTAGCACATGCATGCGTCTGAAAACCTCCTTGGCAGGCAGGACCTCCTAATTTTTTCCACTTCTTGTGATTAGCGTTGCAGACTAATCCTAGCACCAGACTCAACACCAGCTGTTCTGCTTATTTTTACTTATAAACCAAATCCTGGAGCTGCTGCCGCATTGGCTGGCCCGCTTCTCCCAAAGCTGTGGCTGGTCACCTACAGCATGACCTCAGGTGAGTTATCTTTTCACCTGGCCACCGGTGTCCTGCATGCTGCCTGGGCAGCACTGCCCAGTGTCAGAGGGCTAGTGAGGGCCACACTCGGTTCCAAAGAGGACATCCCCCTACCTGCTAAGACGGTTTGATAGCAGCAGTTTCTGCAGCCAGACTGATCTTAAAAATTTGATTTTGCATCCCAAGACATCAGACATCCCTGGGTATCACATACAATTTCTGGTGTAATAAGAGATACTCGAAATACTACATGCAACATTTAGATAAGTTCTTTAACTTGGCAATAAAATGAACACACATGATCCCCGCTCTGAACTTAAGAACTAGAATAGTGCCAGACTGTTGAAATTACCTGGGTTTTGCTCAATTCTTTTCAGCATCCTTTAAATTTGAAAAGAGGTCTACAGGGAGAGCAGTGGGCTTGGCACCTGTCTCCTCCCACCCCTCACCTCTCCTTAGGGACGCCCAGTTTGCAACAGTAGCATCTCTACCGGTCAACAGGGCCCTGGCCATGAAGCAAGGCCGTGGTGGCCTTCAGCCCAGCAGGAGTGATGAGAGCTGTCCTGTGAAGTCCAGGGAGGGTGACAAGGCAGGAGCTTTCTGCTTTGTGAATTTCTCTGGCTTGTCCCCTTCTCCCCATGACTTGTGCTTGGGGGAAGGTTATTTACAACATGCAGACAGAGGAGCTCAGGCTCCACATCCTTCCATGCCATCAATTTGCATTTCTATGAGAGTGTCTCACTTACCTGGAAGGCCCTACAAACAAATCAGGGAGTGTGGCATATGGGACATTTGCCCTCGGAGCACTCCAGCGTCAAGAAGAATTGTGATTGTCAGAAATACCATATTCCTGTCGAAAGCACATGAAATCAGCTCTGTATATTGGGAAACATACGTCAGGGTTATATTAGTTCTGCCAGTGCATACGAATCATGGGTTTCTCATAGGGTAGTGAACAGAAGCAAACAAAACTATGAGCCCTTTT
The DNA here is from genome assembly GCF_001890085.2 of Hipposideros armiger. NCBI lineage: Eukaryota > Metazoa > Chordata > Mammalia > Chiroptera > Hipposideridae > Hipposideros > Hipposideros armiger. The sequence goes on along the minus strand of NW_017731350.1, from coordinate 5,128,493 downwards.
GGAATGACTTAATGTCCAATCATAGCCACCTATACCCAGCCTTGCTGTTCCTTTTGGTACAAAATTTCTGGGGCTTGTTTCTTTTTTGGCAACTGCTGAGTACTTGAAACCATAATTAAAGGAAATCGCTCCTTTTGACTTGTTAGCGATCTCTCCATGGCTTTGCCTCTCCAGTGCCCGCTGTCCACCTGGTTCTATCCCCTTCCTTTCTGTCTATTATTCCTTCTGTCACTCGGTTCAGAATTCCTGGGTCAGAGGACCACACAGGGGAGCCGATGGTTTCTTGGAGTAGAGTGGTGCTCAGCACCCCACGCAGGGCACCTGTGGGCGTGCTTTCCATATCCTACTCACCCCCCCGAAAACATATTAGTAACACAGGCCTGTGTAGGGGACAGTGTGACAGTGACTCAGCCAGGATGAGCAGACATAGACCCAAACTTACCTCTGCCCCGAGAGACAGGCCCACCAGAAGGCACTATAGGGATCTCAGAGAAGGGAAACAGACATGGAGGAGTCAGGGAAAGGTGTGAGCCCTCCACATCTCCCCCTGGGTCCTCCAAAGCAATGTCGCCTTGAGATGTATGGAGAAAAGTGAAAATACCAGCTGGGTAGAGAGAGAAGGCTGGACTGAGGCTGGGGTGTGTGTGCCCACGACAAGAGGAGAGCCCTGAGCTGACAGCATGGCTGTGGTCAGGGGTGGGGGCCTGGGGCTGTTTCCCCAAAACTGGAGTGAAGGGAGAGCCGCCACAAGGAGCCATTCTGAACAAGAAGCCTGCGTTTCATGAGCACTGAATAGAGAGTGTCAGGGGGGAACAAAGATTGCTGTAAGGACTGCAGGAATGGCTGGGGCAGGATTGCAGGCCGGAATCCTAGGACCCTATATCCTGGCAAAGAAAGCAAGATCCTCTGCGCTCGCAAATTCAAATGCTGGGCGCGATAGTTTTGTTTGTTTGTTTTAACGTACAAGTCATCACCTGGAAAGCAAGCAAGGGTTTCCTTGACAATCAGGAAGTCTGGGGCTTGGGTGCAGTAAGTCTCCTTCCTCTGAAATCCCCATGTCGACTCCGTTCTTCCATCTCTGCCTGGGCCTCACTGCCAGGTGGGCTGGAGGGCTGGAGTGCCACCAAGGTGCCTTGGCATCAGGTGGGTGTGGCAAATCAGAGCAAATGCCCAGCCAGGCGGGATGCCCTGCAGAGGAGGGAGCCCCAGGCCTCCGGTGAGACAGAGCCCCTCTGGCTGTGCTCAGGAAGGTGGGAGAAGGAGAGGGATTGTGCTACAGGGGACCTTGGTTCTGCCCTCGCCAACACCCAGCCACACCACTGCTTTCTTGGTGTCTCCGTTAGGAGATTCAGACAGCTAAGGGACTGCCTAGGCCAGTACTGTCCACAGCCCGGAACTTCCCCTAGTCACGAAGATAGTCGGTATCGTGCTGTCTGCTGCTACTGAGCACTTAGAATGTGATTCGCGTGACTGGGGAACTGAATTTTTAATTCTGTTCAACTTAAATGAAATTGAATTGAAATAGCCTCATTGGCCAGTGGCCATATCAGCAGCACGACCCTACAAGACCCAAAAAGGCAGGGCCTGGGCGGAGCTGCCCCAGGCCTCCCAAGACTCTGGGACATCTTTGATTTTGTCCTTTTCTATGCCTCAAAGTGGCAGAGCCTACAGAGCTCTCAGAGAGGAAACGTCCTGAACATCAGACCAGGCTCAATGCTTACAGAGGTCCTCCCGGCACCCAGAGCTTTGCCTTTGGTGGTGAGAAGAATTGTGTTAGGCACCGGAGAACACCCTACAGATTTCCTCAAAACGCTTTTCTCTCTTGCTGCGTGAGGTTTCCTCTGCCCTGCCTGTCTGAGGAAATGGTTTTACAAGGCTTTATTATTGGGATTTTTTAGCATATCCACTGAAGCCATCTGTGGGTTCCCATTTTCCATTTAATTTCTGGCTGCTCGGGGTCCACTCCTGCCCAGGGTGGTGGGGGTTTCCCATAGACCAGTTTAGAGTTGTCCCCATCTTCGGGGTGATTAGAGAGGGACTTGAGGGGCTGGCTGCCACCACTTACAAGAAATGGACAGATGGGGGCAATTTGATAAACACTTCACTGAAACAGCCTGCCTGCCTTCTTTGGGTGTAAGTTAAAAATGCCCAGGAAGATATTCATTTTCTTGCTTCAAAACGGCCAGGTCCAAGCAGCGGCTGAACTTCCGGTGGTTTGGTGAAGTGCCCTGATTCGGGGGTCACTGGTGGTGTAATGAGAAAGTCTGTCTGATTTCAGCTGTCTCACTTCCCGGAGTTGGACGCTAAGGAGAGAAGAGAAGGCTGGGCCAAGTCAGAACCAGGGACGAGGCGGGACAGGTGTGCAGTCCTTAGAGGACGTGGCAGCAGCACCTGGTCTGTTCCCCTCCCCACCAATCCTGAAGATGTAAATCTTGGGACAGATTTATGAGTGGAACAGGAGTTGGAGACCCAGACTCTCCCAGGACCTTGGTGGGGTCTCAGCAAACAGTGGAGGGGAGAGGGAAATAGCTCAGCAATTTTGTTATGTTTATGATACATCTTTTCCCCTAAGGAGTCTAAAATCCTGATCGGTGAGGCCCACTGTCTAAAAATTGAGCCCTTGTCTGCTGGCTGAGAAGAGTAGGAACAGAGGACTGAGGGGTGTTTGCTTTCCCTGGGGTAGAAGGCTTCACGGTTTCTTTAAGTGCACTTGCTTTGGTTGTAGCATTGGGAGAGTAATTAACTTACATGGGACTCTCCTTAAACCCACACGTATTTATCCAACTGCCGACTGTATGGCAGGCCCTGTGCTGGCCCCCATCAGGGGACAGTGGATGAGATCATCTCAGTCCTAAAGGAGAGACTCTTCCCAGCAGGGTCTGGGAGGGCAGAGCAAGATATTCAGACAGTGTTAGCGAGGAGGATGCAGGGTGGGGTGGTCATGCCAGACGCTGGTGTACAAAAGGCAGCGAGTCTGGGAGGGCTTCCTGGAAGAGGGAGGAACTTGAGCTGGGCCTTGAGATGAGTAGCAGCCTTCATGTGTCTGGAAAGAGCTCAGGGGCCTCTTCAATAGTTGCAACAAAGATGTGGAGGTAGGAAAAATAAACACGTAAGTGATGGGAAGCCATGGACCAAGTTTTATAATTTCTAATTATTTGGGTATATACTTGCTATGTTTAAACCTTATGAATTTGCAAATCACCTGGTATCATTTATTAAAGCCTGGTTTGTGGTTCTAGCAATCAGGACCAATGTTAGGAAAAAATACTGTCCTCACTACCTAGAGATACGCCCTAACCATCACCAGCCTCCTCCGAGGCGAGAAAGGTGGAGTAACGGACAAGACTCTTACAGGATTTTTATGTGATGGTCAATCAGCTGTGACTCTGAAACTACTTTTCACACATCTTCCCTGATTTAAAAACCTGCTTGAAGCTTTGGAAGTTGATTTCTAGGTTTAGAAAGAACTGATCTATTTTGAGTTTGGAAACATAATTAACTATCTCCTAGAAAAGTTTTAAAACCTGATTACTTTCCCCAACTCCACATCTCCTTGAGGCTATTTAAAAAAAAATCAAATTTCAAATCACATGCACGGAGTGAGTAGCTTTTTCGAGTCCGGTTGACGAGGTTGCACTTTGACATGCTTTTCAAGATCTGAATATTTTTATAAATCCTGATGAGGCTACTGTCTAATGAGAACAAAAGTGGAAATAGCATCTGCTTGTCTGCCGTGCAGCATCTCCCGCCCGTGTGTGCTGTCTGGAAAAGTTGTGGCCCAGTCTGGAGAGCTGATGAGCGTCTTGATTAGCTGAAATTGCTTCCTGCGATAGTTTGGGGGCGTCAGTGCTGTGATGAACTGGGTCATCTCAGGGATCCGGGACGCAGGAGCTGCTCTGAGAGTGACAGCTGCTCGGAGCGGCTGACAGTCCACACACAAGTCAGAAATCCCCGGCTCTTGCCAGGGTGACACGGGTCAGCCCCCGTTCTGGTCCAGGTTGGGATCTTGGGGTGGGAGGGTCCATTCCTTGCTAGACTGTGAGCTTCCCCAGGGCAGGAGCAGGGGCTGATACGAGTTGCACGGAACCTGAGACACACTGTAGTGGCTGCTGGTTATGGGGAAAGAGATGGTGCTGACACGGGCAGGTTCAAGAGGGTGGAGAAGGGAGGCTGCCATGAGACAGTGGTGGAAATAGCTCTGCAGTGTGGGCAGTGAGGGTAACCTCAGGTCATAACACTTCATACTGTTATCATTCAGCCCAATCCTTGATGTTCAGGTTGAAGAGCCTATGGCCGCAAAAGAGTTTAAATAAATTGGTGTCCATTGGTTTTTTGTTTTGTTTTGGTTTTTTTGTTTAAGTTTGGGAATGTTAGTTTTCTTTCAAAATAGTGAAACTAAAAATAGTTCTGATGTTTAAATTGTTACCATTTTTAGCTTCAAAACTCATTACCACCACCACCCTGAAGCTCCTCTCTAAATAATGTGTTTAATGTCACTTCTCACCAACGAAATGCCTAGATTTTAGGTGTACAGTTCAATCGGTTATGCACAGACTGACAAATGCAAACGTTTGTATAACCCACCTCCCTATCAAGTCAACCCCTCTACTCCACAAGCAGTCACTGAATGGTTTGTTTTTAAGATGCATGTTAATTTGATGTTTTTACTTAAAACATTACCTGCCCTTCGAAACTGCAAAGGACTCCTTCCTCCAGGAAAGGTCTGCCACTGGCTCCTGGGCACGCTGGGTGCCCCTGTTGGAGCCAGTTCCAGGAACACATTTTTCAAAGGTTGCCAAGCCCTCTGGCTCAGATGTGGAGGTTGTCTGAAGTCTTGTCAGCTACACAACTCCACACCTGGAATTTCAGACCTTAGCAATACCTCGAGAACAATGGATGGCAAGAAAATTCACTCGGTGCTCATTCGAGGATCTCTTGCATGCAATTGTGCCTGCTGAGCAGGAGGACTCCAGATTAGAGGGAGAGAGAGAAGTCTGTTCTTTGTCCTGCATAATCAGCATCGGACATATTTCTGCCCCAACAAAGATAACTGTGTGTCCCTGAGATGCTGCTATGCTGCTCCGAGGCTCCCTGGTGGGCAGTTCTCCTGAGAGGGGTTGCATTTTTCAGCAGCTCTCCCCGCACCCACCACACCCCCCTTTTTTGCCCCAGACTTTCAAGTTCCCGAGGAGGGGGCCACTCACACGGGGCCATGAGTTCCCAACCGCACCTCCCGACCTGTCACTCTCTTCACGGAGTTATCAGCAGTGCTGTGCTAGGCACCATGGACATTTCCACATAGAAGCAGCCAGGTTTCCAGCTTGCAAGACGCAAGTGAGCAAATAGCCAGGCTGAGGTGGGGTCCGAGCCCTTATAGGTCAGTGTCCCCTCTGGGGCCATCTGTAGTTCACTCCATTGGTTTGGCCACTAAAACCCCATCAGAACTCAGGTCTATTTGGGGTGACTAAGGTTGGAAAACTGAGTTCTTCTCTCCCCTTCCCTTCCCTCCCCCTTCTTTCTCTCTCTCTCTCTCTCTCTCTCTCTCTCTCTCTCTCTTTCTTTCTTTCTTTCTTTTCTCTTACCTGTAATTGTATTTTCCTCTTTAATCATAAGGATTTATTTAAATCAGTAAAAATACCCTGAGAAGGTATGTGCTCTCTTTGAATGTCAGGATTGTTACCTTTGGAAAATTACCCCAAGGCATGAGAATTAAAAGTGTAAATAATTAAGATGCATAGGACTGCAAGAGGGGAAGGCAGATCAGCGCTGGTACACACCTGTGTTGCCCCTGTGAGGGGGACCGCAGGGCACAGCCATGGACTGGAGTCCCTGGTCCTCACGCTGCCTCTCTTGTCGCTCTGACCATTGTCACTGGTCGTTTCCTGGCCTGTGCCCCAGCTGCCCCGTCTGAATGAGGGTTGGACTAAAAGGTCTCTAAGGTCCCTTCCAGCATGACCCCTCTATGGCTGCATAATTCCTTTGACATCACTGGTCATTTATATGTTTGCCATAATCGCTGCCAATTAGACCGGTAAAAGTTTTTGTACGTTTTAGAGACTCAGGCAGGAGAATATAGAAAAGGCCATATGAGCTCACTGTCCCATCAATGGCTTATGGTTCACGCAGACCTCTCATACGTCACCACCACTGCCCAGCAGCCCCCTAGCCAAGCCCGATGGCACGGCCTTGGTTATCCAGCACGCTGGCAGCAAAAGGCTCCTTCACTTGGTTTGTAGGAACTACCCTATCTATGCTCTGGCTGCCACCCAGACCCCCATGAATAAAATCAGGCCGCAGGTGAGAAGCAAAGACCCTAAGCTGAGAGGCGGCAGCTGCCAGCAAAAACCGAAAAAGAAGCAAACAAAAGGTCTCGGAGCACAGCATCGCCGCCTTTCGTCCTTACACACAGGCCTGCACAGAAGAGACGGGCTTTGCTTAAATAAGAGACGGGCCAGCCCTCAAGGCCACATAAATGATGAACCTGCTTATGGGCGCACACCTTCCCCCTTCTATGCCTGCAGCCCCTTGTTCCAGCCCCAGTGAGTCCACTGGGCTGGGAATGTCTCAGAAATGCACTGTCTGTACCAACCCGTGAGATCCCCAAGCGCAGGGCCAAACCATATTCTTCTGAATGCTCTCTTAGGGCCAGAGGAAGCCTCCAAAGACCATGAGCGCTTCACCGGTGACAGCTCAGACCAGTAATAGGTCTCCTTTGGGACAATTCCAGGTCAGGGAGGGAAGAAGATGTCATACTCCATATACTCTATTTAGGGCCAGATAAGTTTATATTTCAGAAGTCTCTTTCATCCCCCTAAAATCTTACTTTTTTAAAAAAATTTAGTATTTGGTGCTGAAAGTGACACATTTCAGTTCCCTGGAAATCTCACTCATTTGGGAAAAGTTCAAGCAGAGATTTAGCACTCTGACAGCCCACCAGCCCGAGGTTTTTGGAGCAGGTGCCTTTAAGGTCCTGACAGGAGCTGTTGGTGATTGAAACAGCCGGTACGGGGATGCCGACAGGTTGTCTGGGGTTGAGAGCCCGATTCAGGATATCAGAGGACACTAGCCTTGTCCTGCAGGTCAGTCCCCTAGTGTCCCTGGCCGCAGTGGCTGCCTGCCATCACGTGGGGCTGTCCCCTCCCAGGTGTGCCGTGTGCTGGGTATGAGCCCTGTCGGATGGATGGGACAGGCCTCCCATAGGGCAGGCTGTGCCCGGGGTTATGCCACTTCTTCCCTCCATTCAGAACCCATGCCCCTGGCCATCCTTTGCCCACACTCTGTCCCCCTCCTGCCGCTGACAGCGGATGCTTCAATCGGTGATCTGAGTGATACTGGCTTTGCGCTGCCTCACCTGTGGACCAGTCCTGCCTCCTCTCTGCATCCTGATAGACTCTCAAAACCCCAGCCCAAGTCTACGACCTGGGTCTCATCGTCCAGAAGAGGAGTTCCCCCAAATCTCCCCTGGAACCACTGACAGACAGGTCCAGAGAACAGACAAAGCTCCCAGTGGACCAACCTGGGTGACCGGAAGGAGCACTCTGAAGGATAGTACCAATCACCCAGACTCGCGAGCAAACACACTGTGCGTAGCTTGGAAGAGAGGCCAGAGAATGATGGGGAACGTGGACGGGTGTGTGCTGCTGGGTTTGTAGCCTAAGCTCCTTCGCGGCCCCTCCCTGGAGGGTGGGCTTCAGACCACACTTGACCCAGTTTGGGAACAGCCTCCGGGCCCTGGAGGTCTCTGAAGAGGACAATCCGTCTGTCACTGCCAACACCAGGCAGCTCGCGGCCAAGCTAATTAGGTCAGCCTCCCCCTCCCCACACAGCGGCGCTGACCATGGGGGCTGCGCTCAGGCAGGAGGACCGGCTTCTCGGTCAGCCTCCTGAGTGACCGAGAGCACTGTGCATGCGAATCCCTGGAATCCTTTCATCTTCCCTTTTAAGAAAATGATGAGAAGGGTCCGCCTCCCCAGAGCGGTGGACACTGTCCACACGTATTCCACATGGGCATGATTTGGAGTCCCTTCCTGCCGCTGGTGGCTCGTCTTCCAACAGGCTGCACAGCTGGCCATGTTAACAGGCCATTCATTAGAAGATGGAGCTGCTGATGTCCGTGCAATTGCAGGAGCGGGAACGCTCACGTCCTGACCCTGTAGCCACAATTGTTTAATGTAGACACATTGCCCTGTGTGCCTTGGTCGCACAGCTCTGCCTTCATTAGTAAAATAAGCACCAGACAACCCACCCCCACCCGCCGCCCTGGCACTGAAGAGGGAGTCTGCATGGGGAGCGTCAGGACCCTGTAACATAAGGTGCAGGAAAAGAACAAAGACTTGCAGAACGCTTAAGGTGAGAAAAATAAGACCCCGTGAGGGAGGAGTGCCCACTGCAGAAGGCCTGTTTGGATGCTCTGACCCACTGGATAATAGGATTACATATTCTCACCGCCGCCGCCAATAGGCGCGGTGCCAGTCCCAGCCTGAGCAATGTGACGGCAGGACGTCCGTCCTTCCTCTCCTGCTCCATGTCCTTCACTGCAGCCACAACTCGCTTTTTGGGATCCCATATCCCCAGGGACCCAGCTTCCTGGTTTTGCAGAGCCTCTGGGAGGAGGTGACATTTTAAGCCTACATTTTTAGTGTCTGCTCTCGAGCGTGACTTTACCTTCCTTGATTCAAGAAGCCCAGACTGAAGACTCAGGAAGTGCATTTCTGTGGGCAGTTCCAAGGGGTCGGCCTTTTTGGGGCCCGATCTTTGGAAATTCACCCAGAGCCCTCTGTTTGCTTCCTGTGGTGCTATCTGTCTGTCCACCAGTCTGTCAGGCTCCTACTCTCAGCCACCCAAGTCGGGGTCTGGGCCGAACCCTCTATGGCCTGATGCTGAGCAGAAGGAGTGGCAACTGGCAGAAGCCAGGGAGGCTGTGTGACCCGGCACCTGTTCCCGTCACTGTTGCTAGATAATTAACCACCCCCAAACCAGAGGTGTAAACAACCATCCTATGCTCCTGTTTGTGGTCAGGGCTTCAGGTAGGGCACAACAGGGAAAGCGTGTCTCTGCGATGTCTAGGACCTTGGCTGGGTAATTCCACTTAAGAGAAGTCTTCTCTTATGTGGCTGGGGTGGGCGCTGCTGCAGACGGGACCTCTGCCAGGGCCATCTGCCAGGACGCTGGCAGGCGTCCTCTCCTCTCAGCCTGGGCCTCCCCACAGTGTGTGGCCTCAAAGAGGGTGGATTTTTTACATGGAAGCTCGGGACTGGGGGAAGGGGGTGTCCCACATTGCCCTTGATGACTTAGCCTCAGAAGATACAGCTTGTCACTTCTGCTCCACTCTCTCAGTTAGAAGAGAACCCCATGTCCGCCCGGATCCCAGAGGAGGGAGATTAGACTCTGCTTTTTGATGGAGGAGGAGCAGGGTTCTAGAAGAGCATGAGATTGCAGGCTGCCACAGCACCCTTGCTGCAGGTGCCTCCATTTTGCAGGTAAAACCCCAGAGCCTTGACACGGTGCCCGGTGAGCCTGATCTGAGCAGACTCCACAGCCTGGACTACCTTTGGGGTTCCTTCCCTGCAGGGGTTCCCATGGCCCATGGACTTCTTACAAGCCATTCAGTAAACCAGTTCCCAGTGACAATGACTGTTTGTGGGAACATTTCACATAAAGCACAGCCTAGCCCAGCAAAAGGCAACTTACACGGAGCAATGAAAAAGCAGACTCAGCTTAATGGCTAGTCCCAGGGCTGGCTCTGCCATTTACTGTGTGACCTTGGCCAAGTTACTTAAGCTCTCTGTTCCTCTGTTTCCTCATCTCTAAAACAGGGATGATAAAAACGGTACCGCCTGCATTAGTTAGCCCAGGCTGCCATAATAAAATACCATAGACAGGGTGGCTGAAACAAGAAAAAATTGTTTTCTTACCGTTCTGGAGGCTGAAAGTCCAAGATCAAGGTGCCGGCCTGGTCAGTTTCTGGTGCGAGCCCTCTTCTTGGCTTGCACGCGGATGGTCACCTTCTCACTGTGTCCTCAAATGGCAGCCTCATGTGGCTGTCTGGTGTCTCTTCTTACAAGGACACTGTTCCCATCATCTCATTCCCTGAGGCTTCACGCTCACGGCCTCATCGAAACCTAATCCCCTGCCAAAGGCCCCACCTCCAAATACCATCCCATTGGGAGCTGGGGCTTCAACATATGAATTTAGGGGAGGAACCAATTCTGCGCCTGAAAAGGCCTCCTGGTGGGGCTGCCATGAGGATCCAATGATGTATTCTTCAGGATGTGCCTAGAATGGTGCTTGGCCTATCGTAACCACTGTAAAATCAAATGAAAAAATCTAGAGAAGCGCCGAGGGTAGGAAGCAGCTGTTCTGGGCGCCCAGGAGGACTGTGGCTGTGGAGTCCTAGGGACTCAGGGTAATTTGCCTCTGCGCTGCAAGGACTCACATCTTTGATGAGAACGGCAAATTACACCCAAGCAAGCTGGGAAGTGCTGTGTGGGGTGATGGGCTGGCTGCCAAGTCCAGGGTCTTGCATTAGATTGCAGTGTGGAGACTTTCCCTTCCCTCATCTTTGCATGTGTGTGTGCACGTGTGTCTTTAAAGTTTGCAAATGATTCTCGTCAATGAATTTGGGAGAGTGAGGGGAAGAGCTGAAGATGTCTTTAATTAAATATTGCCACTCCTTCCTTTTTAAGGTCATTTACAATCAGTAAAGGGGAGGAGAAATATCTCTTTAGAAGGCCTTGCAAATGAAATAACGCAAACTACTGAATGCAAAAAAACTTCTTATCTAGCCCGAATCCTTCCTTCGGTTGTGATTTAATATGTGCACAGTACCACACAGAAATACAAAGCAGCTTGGGAAAAAGTCTCAGCCTTAAGAATCTTATAGTATTAAAACTCGAATAATCCCACGCAAGAGAAAAAAAAAAAACACAGTAAAGCCTGGGCTTGGCCCCTGCAAACCCATGTGCCCCCACCTCCTGTGACCCAGGGGCTGTGGGAGTCCCCGAAGAGCCTACCCCAGGCTGCTTGGGACAACTGAGTTTTATTAACTGTTTTTTCATTACTCCTGATGGGCCTGGCAATGAACTCTTATCAGTGTATTGTGGCGAGTACAAGTCAATTAATTTCTTTTAAATAACTTCAACTGAAATCCTATTTGATGTATATTCTTCAAAAATGATTTCTATTCCATTCCTCCCTGAGATCATAGTCCCGGCTGAGTTAATCACACAGGCTGCACAGCCACCCATACCCCAGGGAGAAAGCAGGCTCAAGGAGAGACGGAAATGAGAAGGAGGTGGATCTGAGAGCATTCTAAAGACCCTTTATTCAGCGCAAGGCCATGCACTGGTGACAGGGGAGTTCGTTTCCATCTTGCCTGCAGAAAGGCTTCTGTCTAGTCTTGGCAGTGACATATGACTCAAGAAACACACAAGATGTCCAGAAGATGGAGTCCTTACCAAAACGCATGACCGGTGGCCACTGTGGCTGCCGAGGTTTGATGACAAGCCACTCCCTCATCTGGTAGAGAGATGACTATAGCTCCTGGGGCTGGTGTCCCAGGAGCCTCCCTTAGCTCGGCCCCGGCTGTGCGCACCTGAGCTTTGTATGACTGGCTGTGTGGGGCGGCCCCAGGCACAGTGGGGGTGACTGTGGCTGTCACCATGAGCAGAGCTCCAACAGGCTTTGCTGCCAATCTGCCCATCTCCCACACACAGGCAGGCACAGTGGAGGTGCCACCTTCCTGAGGATCTGCCCACAGGGCCCCTGTTTGTCCCCAGCTGGGCCTTCCAGGGGATAATGCCTGGTTATGTAGCAGGCAGGCAAGGAGGGCATTCATACCCTCTCAGAGGAGGTAGAGTGAGCTGTGTGGCATCTGGCCACGAAGAGCAGAGCTTAGTGACGGCTGGCGACAGTGATGAGAGGTTGGGGCTTGAGGGGGAGGGTGTTCTGGCCGGATCCCAAGACCGGGCAGGTGTGGGGCTGGTGAGAGATGCCTTCTCAAGTCCTCTTCTACCCCGACGGCAGGCTGCCGAGTCAGGCCTGGCAGGCAACTGGTGACAACAGGTCATCACCCTGGGGTAGTAAGAGCCAGGAAAGAATTCAGGGCCATTAAAAAGTTTGGCAAAAATGAGTTTGGACCAAAAAGAAAATGTACTTGCAAAATCTCTGGATGCTGTATTAGCTTGCTAGGGCTGCTGTAACAAAGTAGCACAAAGCAGGGGGCTCACACGATGGCACTTTATTTTCTCACGGTTCTGGAGGCTGGAAGTCAGAGACGAAGGTGTTGACAGGGTCGGTTCCTCCTGAGGGCTGTGAGGGAGGTTCTGTTCCCAGGATGGCTGTCTTCTCCCTGGGTCTTCTCATCATCTCCCATCCACGTCTGTCTGTGTCCACATTTCCTCTTCCTAGAAGGATACCAGTTGTAGTGGATTAGGGTCCACCCTAATGACCTCAATTTAGTTTAATAACCTTTGTAAAGACCCTACCTCCAAATGGGGCTACATTCTGAGTCACTGGGAGTTAGAACGTCAAGGTATGCATGGGGGGTATGGGAGGAAGAGGAGGAGGAGACACACAATTCAGACCACACAGATGATGTCCTGGGGAGGCAAGCTAGCAGAGTTTTCCAAAACGTGAACCTCAGAAGCATCTAGAGCACTTAATAAAAATGTGAATTTCTGAGTCTCACACCAGATTCACTGAATCAAAATCTCTAGGGGTGTGGCTCTTGATTTTGAATTTAAATAAATGAAATTAGCTCCCCAGGGGATTCTGGTCCCCTCTGAACTTCTGGGGTTGGGGGGGAAGCAAGGAGGGTGTGGCCATGGGGATGACACAGCTCTGCCTACAAGGTGTTCCTTCGTCTGAGAAAAAAGATCTATGTGAGACAATCAGGCAAAATATAATGCAGTATTTCATCAAGTGACCAATGGAAACACACAGACCAAAGTGCTGTGGTAACTTGGAAGGAAGAAGGTTCCCATGAAGTGGGGGATGTTGGGGGAGCAGACCCAGAGGGCGATGTTTCTCGCACCTTCCTCTGCCCAGAAATGATTCAAGGCCCAGAATGAGAAATACGTGAGGACAGGGTTGCTGGGAGGTGTGAGGATTTTTCTATACACACACCGATGTGTAAAAACTTATCTCAGTGTTAAGAATCTCTCCGAGCATTGTATTGCTTTTGTCTCTATCAAAAAGCAAGTTTTGCCTTTTCCTGGAATTCCTGTTGGCTGTCTCGGGATGTGATATTCGTGTCTGACACATTGACATGCAGCAAAGGTCTGCCGGCTTCAAGGTTTTGGGCTGTCTGTGTGGTTTGTGGCTGTGGTGGCTTTCTCTCTCAGGAGGCAAGCATGTGGCTGGCGGGGAGGTCCAGCCTGTGAACGAGACAGGGTGGGTTTGGGCGCTGCTGGCGACTTCTTATTCCAGCAGGTAAGTGTTGATGTTATTGTTTTAAGTGACACTCGTCCCACCTATCTTTCTATACACATATTGATCCCAGCCAAGGAAGATTTGTTGGGAGAGCACGCGGGAAGATATATATATATATCAGGCTTCTCAGTGGAAAAGAACGTTCATGAAAATGGCAGGAACCATAGGGAGTCCTGTGGACATTGAAACTGTGTTCCTCATCTATAAGACAGGGAGAATAATAATACCTTTGGCATCGTTTTGTGGTGCGCATTAACTAAGTTAATTATGCAAGGAGTTGAGAAAAGTGCCTGGAACACAAGTGTGCAATAAATGGTCGCGATCAATATATTTTTTCCACCTGGGTGATGCTCTGAGCATTTACTTCAAACGAGATAATGTGGCTGTTCTCCAGGGGCTGGGGAGTCACTAACAAATCCATTTTCCTTATTGTGATCTGTATAGCTCAGTGATTTTTCTGCTGTCTGCGCCAAGCTAAGGCAAGAGAGCTTCACCTCCCAGACTGAAATGAAGCATCAGGCAGTGAGGCTGTGGCCTTCCTGCAAGGGGCAAGGCCATGTGTGTGTGTGTGTGTGTGTGTGTGTGTGTGTGTGTGTGTGTACAGGTGAACATGTGCTCCTTCAATCCCAAAGGGAGCTGCACGTTGTTTAAAGGGTGCTGCTTCTGGCTCCGGGGGGTTCTGGGAACAGCCTGCCAGGTGACTTTCCTGTCCGTGCAGTGGGGGCTCTGCGCCCAGCGGGGCAGTGTCCTTCATGCACACTATTCACCCTGCCTCAGTTTCCCTTAGAACTAAGTCCCTGTGCACAGGCCGTGGAGTACGGCCAAGGTGGCTTGGTGCGGTCCACTGTCACTTACCCTTGGTTGGGGCTGCATGTGTGACAGTCCCATGAGAGGAGAGGGCAACGTCCCTGCCCTCCTGGGAGCAGCACGCCTATTCTCAAATGTCCTCCCTGTCACAGTCTTGGAGTGAGTTCTTCCCTGTGCCTGTACTTTAAACTCACAGTGAAATGTTAAATTCCAGGAGAGAAGAAAAAGGCCAAAGTGGCGGAATTCACTCACTCCTGTTTGGGAATCAATCCTCTAATCCAATTTTGGGGGGCAATCTTATAGAAACCCACTAGAGATGATTAATCAAAGCGGAGCTCCCTGAAATTGCCACATGGAGTCCTCAGATGTTTCCAAACCCACCTGGAACACTCCTGCTCCAGTCTGGGCATCTTCCTTGATTTCTAAGCGTGTCCCCTGCTGCCGGCCTCTGGCCCTGACAGTGTCTGCAGCACCTTCCCTGCAGAGTGGACAGGACAGCATCCAGGAGGGAAGGGACCTCTCCTGCCAGAACTGGGCCGGTTTCCTTTTGCATAATCACTGCAGACCTCTTGGCTCCAAGGCGCCGGTTGAACTTGACTTTTCTGCACTCGCCCAGCATCTGACTACCAGCACAAACTGAGAACCGAGCAGGGAAATTGAACAGCTTGATATGTTAATCCAGGCTGCCCCTTGGCCCACGCTGGTTCCTATTCTCCTTCTCCCTCCCACATCACTCAGGGGACAGGAGGACAGTGGGAGGGACCAGAAGTGCTGGACATCAGGAAGTGAGGCAGAGCCACATAGAGGACCCGCTGAGGATGCACAGGCTTCGTCAGGGAAGCCTACAAGCCCCGAGTGCCTCTGTCTATAGACTTTCGCATCAGCCTACAGCCACCCCAATTTTTCTATTATTATTTTAACACCACATTGGCCCTATTTTAAAAATCTGCTGCGCTTGGGCAATTTTTTCTGACGTCAGCTGACTGCCGGCAATGGCTTGAAAACAAGAATAACCAAATCTTCTAAGGAGTAATGCTGAACCTGCTTCAAATGCAATAAATCACAAAAACCATTGTTTACGATAAGTGGTATCTGATTGCTGTTAGAACCTGTGTTTATTGCTTTTGTGCATTACAGTCTCTTGTAATTTGGACAGCCAGAAATTGTATTCCTTTCTGCAGCACGTAAGAAGGGTTTGTAAGGGAGGGAGGCACCAGTAATTATGCTGCCAGGGATTGGGGTTGGAGAGCCTCCGAAGAGCATGAAATGCAAGCCCCTGTTTCTCACCCAAGGAGCTGTGCATCAGGCCTCCCACTTTTCCAGTTCTAGGGACCCTCCAGGCTCCTTTAGACACCTGGGCAGAGGAGGACAAGCAGGAGGGGCCTTGGAGCCACAGTGACCCAGCTCAGAGAGCCCGTAAGTGGCCTCCAGGAGTGGAGCACGGGGTGAGTGGGCGGCCGCAGCCCCAAAGGAAGGTGGGCAGACGGTTTTCCCTGGAAATGTCCCTGCAGGTTGCTTCCCTCTGTCTCCCCATCCTGACAAGTGCCCACTCAGCTTTGTTGATGAGGGCTGACGGCAGGGATCCAAGGACAGCCGAAGGCAATATTCCTGGTGCCTCTGTCTGCAAAATTGGAGAAGCTACTCGGCCACAGAGCCTGGATCTCGACGCATAAGGTGTACAGTCATCGTTAGTCAGTGAATCACTGGTTTGGTTTGACTCCTATGAGGCAGTGTTAGAAAGAGGGGCCGTAACCTGGGACGTGGTGGGTGAGCTCACATCCTCATCACTCAAACATCAGGACTCACGAAAGGGCATCGAGTTTCTTTTTAATTGAAACAGACCGCACTCCGTCTGTCCTCTCCGTGTTTGCTTCCCCACCCGAGAAGGCCCCTTCCTGCCTCCTTCACCTGCACGTTCCTCTGCTTCCATCAAAGTCATCCCTGCACTTGCTCCTCCTCCAGTATTCACAATCTCAGTAGAACGCCACCATCATCCCTGCAGCCTCTCAAGCCTAAGACCTGCCATTCATCCCAGACACCTCTTCCCCTCCCCGCCGGTGCCAGCTCAGCACACAGAAGGCGCTCATTAATGAACTCTATAGCCAGTCAACTGCCAAGTCTTATCAAAACTGCCTTCTCACGATTTTCTCTACATTGTCCCCCTTCCCCACCCCTGCCATCGCTGCCCTAGGGCAGGCCCTTAGCTGTTATCAGCTGGATGCCCTGCCAAACCCCTGGCGCACTCTGGGACCTGGTTGGCGTTGGGGACTGCATCTTGGTCTCTGTCCCCCGCACCTCATCTCTCCCATTCCCCCCTCGCCTGTTTTGCTCCATTTATCTCAACGCCCTCTCAGTTCCTGAACACACCTTGCAGTTTCCTGCCTCTGTTTTCATTACTGGGGTGATTTTCTCTGCCTAACGTGTCCTTCACCCCTTCTTCACCTGGCTTCCCTGCCCTGGAGACGGCTCAGGCACCATATCCTCACAGGAGCCTTTTCCCACCATGCCTATGGGCCTTGGAGGCCCCCGCCTCTGCCCCCACGGCCCCCTGTGTTTTTCCCTGTGATACAGCTCTTATCACAATTATGATAAACTGTGACTGTCTCCCCTTAAAGGCAGGAGCACTGTGTTGTCTGTCGTCATGTCCCCAGTGCCCAGCAGCCCTGGCCCACAGAAGGTGTTCCATATACCTGGATCTGCATAGAGCTTGCTCTAAAGCTCAAAGAGCATGTGGAGGGCAGAGTTCAGCTAAGTCCCAAATCATACGCGACTGTGTGTTAGAGCAAGTTCATAGATGGCTCCCCACGGAGCCACACCCCTGCGCAGTCAGGGACAACAAGGACCTTGCACAGCCCACGGGTCAGGCGCCAGTCCATCCTGTCTCCTCTGAGGGCCCGAGCACTCACTCAGGACCAGGACTCAGCCTGAGAAGTTCCAGCTCTCAATGTTCCTCCGTGGAGGCTCTGTGAGCGAGCGAGCGAGCAAGCCCTGGAGAAGCCTGGCCCCGCGTGGTGACGATATTTATCTCCCGCAGAGGATGGGACTCGTCAGGCATGCTTTATTGAAGAGGAAAAGGATCAGCTGTGATTCTCAAGCTATGAGTTCTGGTCTGATTGCCCAAGCCCCTGGCCTTAATAGACACAGAGCCGGATGGCAGGGTTCCCTGGGGCCCCTAATGCTTAGAAGGACTCTCTGAGGCTCCTGGACTTGAACTTCAGGGTAACGTATGATCCCTCCTGCCTTGCCCAGCCTGGCCATCAGAGGACGTGGGGAGAAAAGCCAAGGCAGGGCCCCCCTTCCAGAATACCCTTGCTTCTGGGGTCATGGGTACCGACCTGCTGGGCTGACCAGGAGCAGCTGGTCAGACAGCCCCCTGCATGCAGCCCAGCAATTGCACTTGTCAAGGCCAAGTGTCAGTTTCCAGATTAGTTCCTAACAACAAACCTCCTCTTAATTCTCTCTCTCTCTCCCTCTCTCTCTGTCTCTCTTTCTCTCTCTCTCTCCCTCTCCCCAGACACACACACACACACACACACAC